>NC_044993.1:60936289-61604685 GCF_008728515.1 Papio anubis
GGCTCACATTATATTCTATGTTTCTCTGGGCTCTCAATATGTCATCCTCCTTAGTCTCACAACCTTCTCTATAAGTTTCAGAAAAAACAAACCCATGACATTGACACATTGGGCAGGCATGTCTTTTTGCAGATAATGAAGCTGGGAAGTGGAGGTTTTTGAAGCTGTATGACCTTGCACAAGTCACTTAGCCTCTCTCAGCCTCAAATTCCTCGTGTGAAAACTGGCGCAATATCCCTACCCTGAGAATTTTGAGAGTTCAAGTCAAATCATGTAAGACATTGCATGTGAAAGTCATTTGTGAAGTGAAATATTTAACATTATGATTAACATTAGAAATTCTTGGCCGGGCACAGTGGCTCATGTCTGTAATCCCAGCACTTTGGGAGGCTGAGACGGGTGGATCACCTGAGGTCAGGAGTTCGAGACCACCGTGGCCAACATGGTGAAACCCTGTCTCTACTACAAATACAAACATCAGCCAGGCATGGTGGTGCACCCCTCTAGTTCCAGCTACTCAGGAGGCTGAGGCAGGAGAATAGCTTGAATCCAGGAGGCAGAGGCTGCGATGAGCAGAGATTGCACCACTGCACACCAGCCTGGGCAACAGAGTGAGACTCTGTCTCAAAAAGTAATAATAATATTGGGAATTCTTTAGTATTAAAAAAAAAGAAATAGAGAGAGGCATTGAGTCATTCAACAAATATTTATAGAGCCTCTACTATGTGCCAGACACTAGTAATTCAGTAGCGGGAAAAATTGATATGATACGTAGTCTTTGCCTCTGTGGAGCTTAAAGTCTAGAGAGGAAGCGAATTAATAAATGATCACATCAGTAGATATGTAATTTTGTATGGTTGGTATGTGTGTTTAAAGAAACATGCAGGGTGATGTTCAGCATCAGAGAAGGCTTCCCTGGGAAATGACTGAGCTGAAGTCTGGAGGCTACAGAAGAATGAACTGTGAAATGAGCAACTATGGAGAAGGATGCGAGCATTCTAGTCAGTAGGAGCAGTATGTGCAAAAGTCCTGAGGCAAAAAGGAGTAAGGCTCACGTTGGAGGTCATCAAAAAAGCACGAGGTTGGAACAGAGCAAAGGCGAATGGGGTGCGAGGACTAGCACAAGATGAGGCAGGAGCCAGAGAAGGGGCTAGATTGTACAGGACCTTGTGGGTCACAGTAAGGTTATCCTAGTTGCTCTGAAGGAAAAGGAGGAAAGGGAGCGAGATGGAGAAAAGAAGGCAAACTGCAGAATAATTAAACAGATATTGGTCATGGTGCCCCATGCCTGTAATCCCAGCACTTTGGGAGGCCAAGGTAGGTGTATCACATGAGGCCAGGAGTTCGAGACCAGCCTGGCCAACATGGTGAAACCCTGTCTCTACTAAAAATATAAAAATTAGCCAGGCACGGTGGTGCATGCCTGTAATCCCAGCTACTCGGGTGGCTGGGGCACAAGAATTGCTTGAACTCAGGAGGCGGAGGTTGCAGTGGGCCGATATCTTGCCACTGTACTCCAGCCTAGGTGACAGAGCAAGGCCCTGTCTCCAAACAAAGAAAAAAATTAAACAGAACATAGGCAAAGTTCAGCATAGCACGATGCTTTCAGGGATCCCCAAGTAATGCATTCGGGTTAGGATCAAGGTTGGACAAAAGCAAGGAAACTGGTAGAGTCATCAGGCCTCTGATTTTTGAGTGACCCTTGATGTTTATAAAGAACTTTACATCAGGAAGTTCAGTTTGGGGGAATGTTTAGCACATTTGAGAGAAGGTAGGGAATGCATCAGATTATACATGTCTATAACGTTCTAAGGCCAAAATACTGAAAAACAAAAGGCTGGAAGTGGGAGGACCAGTTAGGGGGCTGCTTATTGCAGGAAAGAAAGGAGGGTTGAAACCATGGTGATAACAGTGTGAGTGGAAGGAGGTACTCAGGGGCTAGGGCCCCAGGTTTGATTCCCAGGCTAGGATTTTGCCCAGTCTTGCAAAGAAGAGTTCATCTCTGCCCCATTCTCTCATCCAGCATCCTGTCCATAACCTCAGACATTGAGGGTCTTTGGCTAAAAAACCTGCACTCTCCCTCACTGCTGCTCCTCCCGCCCAACTTTGGTTAGATGCTGTGCAGAACCATTGCTGCTGATATGCATGTTATGTAACACTTGTTTCTATACTATGCGAACCAAGAGGGGGGAAAAAAGGCTGCCTGACAAGTAATTTTGTACATAAAAATAATCTGCCAAAGGCTTGGGGAAATGTACCTGTAATTCTTCCACACTTTGGCACTTACACCCGCTTGCCTGCCGACTACTTCTGCCTTCAAACGCCCTGGGAGCAAAACATGATTACAAAAGACAGGCAAGAATGTCCTTTCCGCTTTCAGAACCTGGGACCAACACTGTGTGTGTGTGTGTGTGTGTGTGTGTTTGTGTGTGTGTGTGTGTTTGTGTGTGTGAGATCATTCCCTGCTTTCTTTCTACTTACAAAATTACATTGAGAACAATGCCTGATTTCTCAACTGCAAAGTAAGGATAATAATAGTCCTTAATTTACAAGTGGTTGGTGAGACTAAAATGAAATAATTCATATAAATAGGGCTTTACGTGATATTTGGCACGTAGTAGGCATTTATTAAAGGGTTTTGTGAGCTGCATTTGAGTGAGCGCTTACTGTTGCCAGATTTGTGCTAACTGCTTTACCTCATTTAGTACTGGGGGTGCTGTCCGTGGTCCTGAATTGCCTTTTGCTGTGGGAGCTTTTTTCCCCCAGGAAGCTGATTCTGTCAACCCATACATCATTCCCCAGAAATTCATAACCATGTGATTTTCAGAAAACATAATTTTAGGTCTCTTTGAAAATCAGCTTTATGGAGTTATGGCTTATATGCAAGTGCATTCATTTTAATTGTACATTTTGATGACTTTTTACAAATTTATACACCAATGTAACTAGCCCCACCATCAAGATACAGAATAGTTCCATTACTCTAGAAAGTCTCATTAGATCTCACCTTAATAAACTCCCAACCTCTGGCCTCAGACAAACACTATTTAGCCTTCTGACACTAGATTTCATTTGTCATTTCTAGATTTCAAATAAAAGAAATTATATAGTATGTACTATTTTATATCTGCCTTCTTTCTCTCTGCATAATTTTTAAAATTCATTTATACTGATACATGTATCAATAGCTTATTTATTATTGTTGTTAAAGTATATCCCACAAGTAGTTTATCCACTCACCTATGAATAGATCTGGGGGTTACTTTTAGCTTGGAGCTATTACAAATAAACCTACTATGAACATTAGAGTACAAGACTTTTTGTGGACATTTGTGTTTATTTACCTTGAGCAGACATCTAGGAGTAGAACTGATGTGTCATATGGTAAGTGCAGGTTAGACTGTATTTAAAAACAACCAAACTCTTCTTTGTTGTACTATTTTACACCTTCAGTGTATGAGAATTCCAGTCACTCCATATTTTCAACATCACTTGTTATCATCGTCTTTTTCATTTTAGCCAGTCTAATGGGTGGTATCTTATTGTGGTTTTAATTTGCATTTCCCTGATGACTAATGACATTGGAATCTTTTCATGTACTTATTGACCATATGTTTATCTTCTTTAGTGGATTGTCTGTTAAAATCTTTGCCCATTTAAATATGATATTAATGCCATCAAGAAATCCCAGATCTTTATGATGGAAGTTATTGGCAGGCAGATCACCTGAGGTCAGGAGTTTGAGACCAGCCTGGCCAACATGGTAAAACCCCATCTCTACTAAAAATATGAAAATTAGCCAGGCATGATGGTGCGCACCTGTAGTCCCAGCTACTTGAGAGGCTGAGACAGGAGAATCACTTGAACCTGGGAGGTGGAAGTTGCAGTGAGCCAAGATCACTCCACTGCACTCCAGCCAGGGTGACAGAGCAAGACTCCATCTCAAAAATTAAAAAAGTTGAAAGTTACAGGAAGACATAATCATAATCAACCTCAGAATAATGCAATTCACAAGAAAGTCCCCTTTACTCTGAATTATTGAACTCTGTAGACAAACCTCTATCACCAACATGGGATTCTGGGTACAGATACACTGTAGAGAGGTAGGAAGATTGATAGAGTGAAAAAGACCTGTCATGTTATCTCAAACCAACCCTTTCCTAGGCTGGTTGACCCCTTGTGAGTCATTTAATCTCCATCATTCTCACAGTTACCTACAAAAAATAGAGCTAGTGCAACCTACCTAAATATGCTATCAGGAAGACCACAGTCAATGTACATAGTTGTATGCTACATAGTGAATACTCAAAATATACAGCTATTAATTGTATTCTATTCCAAATATATCAGTTATCTGTTACCATAATAACAAATATCTTGGATTTGTTGATAGTATTAATATCAGATTTAAGTGGGCAAAGATTTTAACAGACAATCCACCAAATAATGTTGACATTAAAACCACCCTCCAAAACACCATACCTTTTTTCTCTTTTAAAAAAAGGATTTATTTAGCTCCCAAATCTGTAATTGGTCATTTAGTCTGGGATCTGCCAGGCAGATCTTTCAGTCTCAGCTCAGCTCATTCACATGTCTAGTACTGGCTGGCTGTTGACTAATGTAGGATGATCTTGGATGCGAGAAGGGAATGACCTGGGTCTGTTTCACACGTCTCTCCTCCTTCATCAGACTAGTCTTGGCAATGGCAGAGGTACAAAAGAGCAAGAAGAAACACACAAGGGCTCTTCAGCTATAGGCTCAGAATTGGGACATAGTCACTCCTACCATATTCTATTGGCCAAAACAAATCACAAGCCCACACCAAATTCAAGAGGTAGGGAAAGAGTCTCCACAACTCTTGTGATAGAAACTGCAAATTCACATGAAAAAGAGTGTGCATGGAGGGAGGTCTGAAGAATTGGGTCTATCATTACAGTGTGCTATACAAAGCAATCTCCAAGTGGCCCCCCAAAAATAAACTTAACTTTCTTCCTGCCCTCTGTAAGATTTTGCTTATTCCAGACTAAGGCCAAATATCTATGTTCCAATTCTCCCTGATCCCAGAAGAAAGAACATCCCAATGACCTGAGTTTCATAAGACATGAGTTGGCATCACTGCTCCTTAGCAAGTCTAGCTGGGCCAGGAGGAACAGAAGCTGAGAAGTTGGATCATTTCCAAGGAGATGCTAATGGTGCTCATCACCCCTACCCCCACCAATGCCATTCCTGAATCTTCCCCTCTATCCTACTAAATGAGCTGGAGTCCAAGGAGCCAAGCAGACTACTTCTCTTCTTGGGACAGATAAAGACTCTGGTCTCAGATGGAGGATTTTTTTTCTTTTTTGAGATGGAGTTTTCACTCTTGTCACCCAGGCTGGAGTGCAATGGCATCATCTCAGCTCACTGCAACCTCTGCCTCCCAGGTTCAAGCGACTCTCCTGCCTCAGCCTCCCAAGTAGCTGGATGACAGGCATGCACCACCACACCTGGCTAATTTTCATATTTTTAGTAGAGACGGGGTTTTGCCACATTGGTCAGGCTGATCTCGAACTCCTGGCCTCAGGTGATCCACCCACCTCGGCCTCCCAAAGTGCTAGAATTACAGGTGTGAGGCACCGCACTCAGCCAGATGGTGCTATCTTAGCAAGCTTCTTTCACTTTTCCAATCATGGGCTGAACCATCTTGGACTTGGATCCTGAAAATAATGGAGGTATATTGGAGCAAATTGGGAAGAACTTCCTTATTATGGACATCTACTGGGTAGTGTGGTCAGCTCACAACAACCACTCCTATTGGTCTCCCAACCCAAGGACATAACAGTGAGCTCCTGGCAGTTTATTTATACAACAGGACACCACCATCTCCCATGCCTGAGTTTGTTGATTTGAATGCAAGTAGACTCCTAACCCAAGCTGGGTCAGAACCCTTTCTTTTGAATGTAAAATTGTAATTATTGGATCTTTCTGGGAAGTTTGGGC
Organism: Papio anubis; assembly: GCF_008728515.1. Classification (NCBI taxonomy): domain Eukaryota; kingdom Metazoa; phylum Chordata; class Mammalia; order Primates; family Cercopithecidae; genus Papio; species Papio anubis. Next base: position 60,942,269 of record NC_044993.1, read on the forward strand.
TTGGCAGTTACTACTATGATTATGAAGATCACATGGATTAGAGAAGTGGAAAAAGAAAGGCTTCTGAAAAAGAAAGACATGAAGCACAGAGTAGGAAATAGAATCTAAATGGCTTCCAAATTCCTGGTTTGGGTTCTTACAGTGGAAGTGTGTTGGTTTTGACTGTCCAGCGCTCATTCTTCCCTGTTCAGGTATCAATACTTTGAGCTTCCTTTGGAGAACCACCTTCCCCGCTCCCGTCAGTCCAGGTCATCAGTGCAGTTTCACCCTAATTGTAGGGGAGGGTATATCACCTAAGCCTAGCCAAATATGGGCACTGCATGATGATTTCAGAAATGAGAACATTATCCAGTTAGAGCCAGCTAATCCCAGGATTTAGGCAGATGTGACTAGAAGAAAAAATCACCCTATGTTTTCTACTAGACTTGAAGCTGTATGGTTGCAAACCAGGAGCTTCTGGCCACCATCTGGTCACCATGTGAAGAAAGCCTGCCTGAAAATGAGGCCAACACAGCAGAAGGCAGGTCTGAGAAAAGGAAACTAAGTCCTGATAACGTCTCATGGTTTGAGTTCCTTGATCCAGCTCTGACTGAAGCAATATCTCTAGGGAACTTTGCAGTTACAAGCTTTTCGTCTTAGCTATTATGAACTGGGTTTCCTGTTTCTCACAAAGATCAAAACTAGGACTTCCCTGAATTCAATTGCACTCCTGTCTGCGAGAGATCCCTATCGACTTCCAAATATGGAGGTTGAGTAGCTTCTCTTACAACAATCAAGAGTCATAATTCAGGACCTTTCTGCTTTCTATTACGTAAGATATAATAGAAAGTGTAATAGAAAGAAGTGGATGAGAGCAGTCTAATATTTACTCTGTACCAGGCACTGTACAAAGGCAATTTACTTCATTACATAGTCAGTTCTGCTGCTATAGTGCAACATAAATGTTTCTAAAAATTACTGCACTCTACAAAACCATGCAATAAAAGCTATGGAGTTTATGGGGAAATGAGGTTAGGGGCACACCATTCAAAAACTTTATCAGTGACACATTTTTTAAAGACAGGAGCCTCACATAAAAATGTTGAAAGTTGGGCATAGGAGTTGCTTCCTGGATAAAGAAAATGTGGCACATATACACCATGGAATACTATGCAGCCATAAAAAAAGAGTTTGTGTCCTTTTCAGGGACATGGATGAAGCTGGAAATCATCATTCTCAGCAAACTGACACAGGAACAGAAAACCAAACACCTTATGTTCTCACTCATAAGTGGGAGTTGAACCGTGAGAACAAATGGACACAGGGAGGGAAACATCACACACCAGGGCCTCTCTTGGGGGTGGGGGCAAAAGGAGGGAGAGCATTAGGACAAGTACCTAATGCATGCGGGGCTTAAAACCTAGATGACAGGTTGATAGGTACAGCAAACCACCATGGCACATGTATACCTGTGTAACAAACCTGCACATTCTGCACATGTATCCCAGAATTTAAAGTAAAATTTTTAAAAATGTGGGAAGCTGGAAAGACAGTTGCAACACCAGCTGTGGGTGGGCATGGCTCACAACTCAGGTAGCTGGCAGATGTTTGAGGTGTGTGTATTTTGTGTATTCCTATGTGGCTCAGTTTCTTTGAGTGCAGTTTTCTGCACTCGCCTATTGTGTCTCACTGAGGAAATTTCACATGAACACATGCAAAATTCACATTATGCTCAAAATGTTTCCTAATATATCAATCTCACTTGTGCAAATTCATGTTTTCAGAACAAGTGCTGTACCAGAACTGTCTCATATGAGCCTAGCCTTAACCTCATGATATAGATATTATTTTTTTAGGCTATAAAGGGAAGACATTGAGGCTCAAAGAGCCAGTGAGTGGCAGACCTAAAATTCAAACCCACATCTGTCAGACTCTGCTGCTCACATGCTTTTCATACTGGCATGCTCCATCTGCACTCCAGTGTTTCCTATGATATGTGTATAAATTGCCTTACCCTTGGCTGTCTACTTGTTAAGTCTCAGGAATTACACAAGATCTTGCACTGAAATATAAGCCTTGGCACAGTTAGTGGTTGGTGCCTGTATCATACTGACCACTCTACCTCAGGCATCGCATCTGTAAAATGAAACATTTGCTACTTACCCACCCCATGGAGAGGGTGCAATGGCTGAATACACTATTATCAAGGCAACAGAGCTCATTCAGCTCCCAAAGCATGAATAACTGGGGTTTCTTCATCCAACCTATTCCATTTGACAGAGGAGGAAACCAAGGGCCAGAGAAAACAAGGGATTCATCAAGGTCACACAGGAAGGCAGAGGCAGAAGAGGGATTAAAATCTGGAACTGTGCATCCCCAGTAAAGTTATTTCCCAGCATACCCAGAGTAAGATCCATGGTAATCACAGCGCCCTGCGGGACCTGGTTTGGCCATTGTTTACTTACAATAGCCCCCCTCACCATCAACACAACAGAGATACAGAAATGGCTGGAAGGTATGGGCTCAGCCTTCGAAGCTTTGCAGTTCTGCAGTCACTTGGCTACACATAAATCCACAGCTCATTATTCTGACACTGAGTAATAGCCCTGTGCTAGAAGCCAGGATAATCAATCATTCAACCGATACTTAGAACTCCCCTGTCAGTGACACACTCATTTTGGCCATGAAGGGGTCTTTGGGATTCATTTTCCCCATTGCATTCCTCTCCTATAAATGTTTTTATAGAATTTGCCTGCCCAGAAAGCTGCATTTATTAAAGAATAATTAATTCTTTCCTACCATATTTTATTCATCAGAGCCTTAAAGAGCTGCCCGTGAGTGCCTGTGGTCTACAAGAGATAACTGTACTACACAGGGACACTATACAATGTCGCTGTAATTCTAGCCAAGAGCAGAAAAACATGATGTTTCAACTCACTCATGTGGTCCGGATCTCAGGTTGAGTTCCCTAAGAAGCAGGTTCTGAAATCAATTTTGAGTACAGACAGGTTCTTAGGAAGGTGATCTCAGAATGGGGAATGGGGAAGTTAGACAGGGAAGGGAAGCAAGCCAATATAGCATTAATGGGCATGTTACTGCAGTGGGCAACTGGGCTCAATCCTATGAGAGACCACTGGGAATGCTGTTGAATGTGCCTTAGCATGGACTCACCCAAGGAATGAGAAAGCTGGGTGGCTACCATTGGCTGAGGGCTGCTTCCAGGAGCATCAACTCTCCAGCACTTCTAGAAGCACTTCATCTCACCTGCAGGAAAGCAGCGTGTCAGAGAAAGCCCCCAGACAGTCTGAGTGGGGGGTTCTTGCAATAGGATTCCATCAGTGCCTATGAGAATGGAGGTACCAAGATGTGGACAGGGCATCAATACACCTGCTACACCTGGCTATAGATAAATACTCCGCTTTTAAAACTCATTCAAAAATCTAAAAACAGTAATTATAAATGACATTGATCGAGTGCCTACTGTGTACCAGGCATTATGCTAAACACTGGATATGAATGATCTCATTCAGTCCTCACAGCAGTATCATGAGGTAGGTGCTGTAATTATCCTCAGTTCATAGACGTGGAAACTGATTCTTAGAGAGCTTGAATAAATTGCCTAGGGTCAGGAGGTAAGGAAGAAGAAGAGCTGAGATTTGAACCTCTAGGCCTCTGGCTCCCAGCCTTTGTCTTTCTACTATTTTATGCTGTCATAAATCACAAAAGTGATGAGATGGATGTGGATCTATCTAATTCGGGAAGGTGAGAGGTCGACAAGAGAGATGGGTTCAATTCTTTTGATTTTTAGATCCCACAATTAAGTGAGAACATTCTCTGTCTGCCTTTCTGTGCCTGGCTTATTTCACTTAACATAGTGATCTCTAGTTCCATCCATGTTGTTGCAAATGACAGAATCTCATTCTGTGTTTGTTTGTTTGTTTGTTCGTTTGTTTGTTTGTTTAGACAGGGTCTCACTCTGTCGCCCAGGCTGAAGTGCAGTGGCACAATCTTGGCTTACTGCAGCTTTGACCTCCTGGCCCAAGTGATCCTCCCACTTTAGCCTCCTGAGTAGCTGGGACCACAAGCATGTGCCACCACGTCCAGCTAATTTTTTGTATCTTTTTGTAGAGACGAGGTTTTGCTGTGTTGCCCAGGCCAGTCTCAAATTCCTGAGTTCAAGTGATCCACCTGCCCTGGCCTCCCAAAATGCTGGAATTACAGGCATAAGCCACCGTGTTCGGCCAAGATCTCATTCTTTTTATGGCTGAATAGTACTCCATCGTGTATATGTACCACATTTTCTTTATCCATTCATCAGCTGATGTACACTTAGGTTGCTTCCAAATCTGGCTATTGTGAACAGTGCTGCAACAAACACAGGAGTGCAGATCTCTCTTTGATATACTGATTTCCTTTCTTTGGAGGTCTATATCCAGCAATGGGATTGCTGAAGCATATGGTAGCTCAACATACCTACTAGGTGCCCACAAAAATTAAAAATAAAAAAAAAATTTAAAGGAGAGAGATAGGTACCTAGCCTGGAAGGTTATATCTAGGGAAGGTCTATGTAGAAGACCTCTATTGCATTTGCATCCATTCCTCAGTCTTCTAGTAACAGCACCTTTACTTTCCTTTGGGGAAGGACTCCTCCCCCACTCACACTCCATGTACTTTTGAAGTGTTGACACCCCCAGCTGGCTCCAGAACATGATCCAATCCTGACCCATCAGAGAAGTTCACCACCATCTGCAGACACACTGATTGATTCAAGGATGGTCATATGACCCCAGCTGTTCCAATGACACTGTATGCCAAAATTTGTCAATAGGCAGAAGCTCTTTTCCATGGGGATTGCTGAGCTGAGGGGCAAAACTGCTGAAGGCTTTTGATATGGTTTGGCTGTGTCCCTTCCCAAATCTCATCTTGAACTGCAGCTCCCATAATTCCCACGTGTTGTGGGAGGGACCTGGTGGGAGATAATTGAATCATAGGGGCGGTTTCCCCCATAGTGTTCTTGTGGTAGGAAATAAGTCTCACGAGATCTGATGGTTTTATATGGGTTTCCCCTTTCACTTGGCTCTCCTTCTCTCTTGCCTGCCACCATGTAAGACATGCCTTTCACCTTCCACCATGATTGTGAGGCCTCCCCAGCCAGGTGGAACTGTGAGTCCATTCAACCTCCTTCTCTTTATAAATTACCCAGTCTCGGGTATGTCTTTATCAGCAGCGTGAAAACAGACTCATGCAGCTCTCTTTACCATTTCTTGGGGAGAACCTGCCTAAGAATGAAGCCAAAAAGAGATAAATAGAACCCAATGATAGAGGCAGATTTCTTTTTAAAAACCTTTCTTGAAGTGTAACTTATATTCTCTAAAATGTGCCCACAGTAAGTACACCGTTTGATCAATTTTGACACATACATACAGTCAAGACCACCATGACAATCAAGAAATAGAATATTTTCATCACCTGAGAAAGTTCTTTCACACCTGTTTGCAGCCAATTACCCCCACCCCAGCCCCAAGCAGCCACCATCTACCTTTTCAGAATCTCATATAAACAGAATCATACAATATACACTTTTTAGAGCTTGGCTTCTTTCAGTATACTTTTTTTTTTTTTTTTGAGACCGAGCTTCACTCTTATTGCCGAGGCTGGAGTGCAGTGGCACGAACTCAGCTCACTGCAACCTCCACCTCCTGGGTTCAAGTGACTCTCCTGTCTAAGCCTCCCAAGCAGCTAGGATTACAGGAGTGCACCACCATACCCAGCTATTTTTTGTATTTTTAGTAGAGATAGGGTTTCACCATGTCAGACAGGCTGGTCTCGAACTCCTGACCTGAGGTGATCCACCTGCCTCAGCCTCCCAACACTACACACTCTTCAGTGCCTGCTTTTGAGATTCAGCTATGTTTTGTGTGAATCAATATTCATTATTTTTTATTGCCAAGAATTATTCCATTGTGTGGATGTACCACAGTTTGTTTATTCATTCTCCCATTGATAGACATTTGGGTTGTTTCCAGCTTTTAGCTATCCTGAATAGAGCTTCTGTGAATATTAGTGTAGATCCTTTGTGTGGACATAATTTTCAATTCTCTTGGATAGATACATAGGAGTAAAATTGCCGGGTTGCATGCTAAGTGTATATTGGATTTTATAAGAAACAAAAAGCTTCAGTTTATAAGAAACAAAAAGCAGCCTCTTTCGGGCACCTGTGACTAGCTAGATTCCTGGAAATTTTGCTACATGACCCAATAAATAGTATTAATTGCTTAAGGAAGTTTGAGATGGTTTATACTGCTGCCTATAACTGAAAGAATATTGATGGAGGCCATCCTCCAGATAAGAACATCCAAAAATGTTGGCTAGAATTTCCAAAGAAAGCTGAGGACTCTTCACCCAACATTTGTCAACCAACAGTACAATTCAATGTTGAGAACAGAAATCTTGGGGATCACCAAAGTTTTCGTTGTTCAGTAAATGGGCTATACCCCAAAAGACCCAGATACAGCAGTGGGGGAGGGAGGTACAAACAAGCTCCAGGTCTCTTTCAGGCCATGAAACTCCAGGTAGTCATGGTACCTTGAAGACACAGACAATGACTTTCAACCTTAAAACCTAAATGTTGACTCTGATCAAGGAGGGTAGGGGCACTGGTTTCCCCTTCCTGCAGCCAAAGTCTCTGAGCTTCACATCCTTCTCCTATAAAATGGAGAGAATACTAAGTATCATAGCTAACTGGTAGTCTTCCATCATGTCAGGTGCTTTATCTGCACTACATAGGTAGTCTTATGAGAAGATTCCCATCACTACTCACATTTACAGGTACGAAAAGTAGGACTTAAGGAGGTCTGAATTGACCCACAGTGAATGTAAAATGGTGCAGCTGCTGTGAAACACAATATAGAGGTTTCTCAAAAGATTAAGCATAGAACTACCATACGACGCAGCATTCCCATTTGTGGATATATAAAGAGTTGAATTCTGGATCTCAAAGAGATATCTGCACTCCCATGTCCATTGCAGCATTATTCACAACAGCTAAGATACAGAAACGATGGAGACGTCATCAAGAGATGAATAGAGAAAGAAACTGTAGTAGGTGTAGTCATACAATGGAATATTATTCAGCCTTGAAAAAGAGGGGAATCCTGTTATGTATGACACATAGATGAGACTTGAGGACATTATGCTAAATGCATAAATCAGTCACAAAGGGACAAATGCTGCATGATTCCACCTAAATGAGGACTCTAACGTTGTCAAACTCATAGAAACAGAAGTAGTAGGGTAGTTGCCGGGTGATGGGGAGGGGAAAATTGAGAGTTGCTAATCAATGGGCAAAAATGTCTCAATTGTACAAGATGGATGTGTTCTACAAATCTGCCATACAGCATTGTCCCTATAGTTAACAATACTGTATTATACACCTAAAATATTGTTAAGGCCAGGCACAGTGGCTCACACCTGTAATCCTAGCACTTTGGGAGGCCAAGACCGGTAGATCATCTGAGGTTGGGAGATCGAGACCAGCTTGACTAACATGGAGAAACCCCATTTCTACTAAAAATACAAAATTAGCTAGGCATGGTAGTACATGCCTGTAATCCCAGCTACTCAGGAGGCTGAGGCAGGAGAATCGCTTGAAACCAGGAGGCAGAGGTTGTGGTGAGCCAGGATCGGGCCATTGCACTCCAGCCTGGGCAACAAGAGGGAAACTCCGTCTCAAAAAAAAAAAAAAAAAAAGTGTTTTTAAGAGGGTTGATCTCATATTAAGTGTTCTTACATTAAAAAAATAAAAAAAGAACTGACCCGCAGTTAGGAAGAAGGAGATCAGCGTGAGACCTATGTCTATGAGATTGCTAACGAGGCACTCAACTACTATGTCCTACTATTAAATGACTATTAGGAGTGGGGCTGTGTGTTGGTGATTCTCACCCCTGGCTCAATATTAGGATTCTCTGGAGATTTTAAAGAATTTCAATGCCGAGTTCACACCCCTCAACAATTAGGTCAGCACCTCTATAGGTGGGACAGAGGCATGCTATTTTCTAAAGCTCCTCAGGGGTTCCAGGATCCAGGAGCTCCTCCAAAGTTAAGGACTAGTCATCTAGCGAAGTGGCGTTTCAACCTAAGCATGCATCAGAATCACATGAAAGCTTTGTTAACACAGATTGCCAGGCCTTACACCCAGCATCTCTAATTCAGCAGGTCTGCAGTGTGTCCTGAGAATTTGCAGGTCTAACAAGTTTCCAGGTAATACCGTTGCCGGTCTAGGAATCAAATGTTGAAAATTACCAGTCTAGAAAGATAGAGGAAAGTAATAATTAGCCCTTGCCTACCAACGTATTCCTGTCTAATAAATAGACAATTATAATAATGTCATAAGTGTTATAATAAATGAAACACAGGGTATTCTGGAAACTCAGAAAAGGGGAAATCCAATATACCTAGAGATTCAGAAAAAATTCCAAGAGGAAATGATGTTATGCTGTTTTATAAGAATCCTCTTAACATGTTGGTATCAATGTCCAGGTAACAATGACCATGCATGAGATAAGACATCCTTCCCCAATATCTGCCCCTTTTACTAGCAGCCATGTTCACACTTGCATTTGACAGATGTTATCGGTAATTGAGATCCTGGCCTCACAGCTGCTACGTTCATGCAAGCAGAGACAGATGCTATCCAGGCATAGGGAAGTATCACAGGGACCTGCAGATTCAGCCAACACAGGAACTTTGAGGGTCTACTGTGTAGCAGGCATCGTTCAAGGTGCCTTATGTGGAAGCTCTGTGGAAATGGGTATTGTCACCCCCTACTTTATAGCAGAAGAAGCTGAGGCTCAGAGAAGTGAAATAGCTCACTTGTCATACAGCCCATAAGTGGCAAATATAAGATTTGAATCCAGGTCTGTCTCATTTCAACTTTCTCTTTCTATCACAGTACACTGCCTCTCAGAAAATCTCACTCAGCTTGCATGAACCCCAGCACTGGTGGGAGAAAGGAATCCGAATCCTTTCATACATATGTATGGGACTGGCTCCTCCACAGTGCCAAACGGCCACAGGTGCCAGAAAGGGTGTTGCATCTGAACCAGCCAAAATCTGTCTCCGCATCCCCGCCTCAAGAGGCTCTGGGCCAACCGGGCCGTCCAGCACCTGGGGTCCAGCTGCCAAAGGCAGGCAGGTGAGCACCAGGCTGTTGGAAGCCCAGGAAGAGCAATGACAGCTTCTCTGTTGCAAATGAGATGTTCTGGGCTTGGTCCCTCCCTACGGCTGCCAGTAAGAGGCCATGCAAATGCTTCCTTTATCCTAGAAAGAGCATGGGCTCTGAAACCAGCAGACCTCAGCTCGATTTGTTCTGTAGGTACTTGAGCTACCTTTACACCTTCTCTGAATTTCTCTCTCCACCTTTAAAATGGAGATAACCAATTCACTAAGTGTTAGTGAGGATTAATGGAGAGGAGAAATGAAGAGCTTTAACCCAGCTCCTGGCACATAAAAGGCGTCATATTACTCTTATTTTCTTCTGTTCCTCAGCCTCTCTGTTTCCAGCATTGTAGGTGGTAAATCATATCCTACAGCACGGTCTTATCATCCCTTCCCATCTTTGTGTTTTACCACCATCTGGAGTGGGTTGAATAATGTCCCTCTGAAAGATATGACCACATCCTAACCTCCAGAACCTATGAATGTGACCTCATTTAGAAAAAGGGCTCTTTCATCTATGCAGCCAACAGACATATGAAAAAATGCCCATCATCACTGGTCATCAAAGAAATGCAAATCAAAACCACAGTGAGATACCATCTCACGCCAGTTAGAATGGCAATCATTAAAAAGTTGGGAAACAACAGATGCTGGAGAGGATGTGGAGAAATAGGAACGCTTTTTCACTGTTGGTGGAGGTAAATTGGTTCAACCATTGTGGAAGACAGTGGTAAATTCCTCAAGGATCTTAGAACTAGAATAATTACTCATTTGACCTTGTGCTAAATCCCATTACTGGGTATATACACAAAGGATTATAAATCATGCTACTATAAAGACACATGCACATGTATGTTATTGTGGCACTATTCACAATAGCAAAGACTTGGAACCAACCCAAATATTCATCAATGATAGACTGGATTAAGAAAACGTGGCACATATACACCATGGAATACTATGCAGCCATAAAAAAGGATGAGTTCATGTCCTTTTCAGGGACATGGATGAAGATGGAAACCATCATTCCAGCAACCATCACAAGACAGGAAAACCAAACAGTGCATGTTCCTCATTCATAAGTGGGAAATGAACAATGAGATCACTTGGATACAGGGCGGGCAGCATCACACACCAGGGCCTGTTGGGGGGTGGTGACTTGGGGAGGGATAGCATTAGGAGAAATACCTAATGTAAATGATGAGTCGATGGGTGCAGCACACCAACATGGCACATGTATACCTATGTATCAAATCTGCACGTTGTGCACATGTACCCTAGAACTTAAAGTATAATAAAAAATTACATTAATTAATTAACTAAAAAAAGAAAAAGTGGTCTTTGCAGATGTGATCAAGTTAATCTCAAGATGAGATCATCCTGGATTACGGGGTGGCCCCTAAATCCAATGACAGATGTCCCTATACAAGTAAGGCAGAGTGCTGGGTGTGGCAGCTCCCAGCACTTCAGGAGGCTGAGGTAGGAGGACTGCTTGAGCCCAGGAGTTTGATACTAGCCTGGGAAGCATAGCGAGACCCTGTCTCTTTGAAATACAAAATAATTAGCTGGGTGTGGTGGTGTGCATATGTAGGCCCTGCTACTCGGGAGACTGAGGCAGGATGATCACTTGAGCCCGGAAGTTTGAGACCAACCTGGGCAACAGAGTGAGACCCCCATATCCTGTAAAAATAAAATTAAGGCCGGGCATGGTGGCTCACACCTGTAATCCCAGCACTTTGGGAAGTTGAGACAGGTGGATCACCTGAGGTAAGGAGTTCAAGACAAGCCTGGCCAACATGGTGAAACCCCATACGTATTAACAATACAAAATTATTCGGGTGTGGTGGCACCATGCCTGTAACCCCAGCTACTTGGGAGGCTGAGGCAGGAGAATCACCTGAACTCAGGAGGCAGAGGTTGCAGTGAGCCGAGACTGTGCCACTGCACTCCAGCCTGGGCAACAAGAGCGAAACTCTGTCTCAAAAAAAAAAAAAATTTAAAAATGTAAAAATTAGCCAGGCCTTGCAGTGCATGCCTGTAGTCCCAGTTACTCAAGAGGCTGAGGCAAGAGGATGGCTTGAGCCCAGGAGTTCAAGTCTGCAGTGAGCTGTGATTGAGTCACTGCACTCCAGCCTGGGCAACAGAGCAACATTCTGACTCGAAAAAATAAAAAGTAAGGCAGGGGGAGATTTGAGACACACAGATACAGAGGGAACAAGGCCGAGTGGAGACAGAGGCAGGAATTGGAATTACACACCCATAAGCCCAGGAAAGCCAGGAACCACCAGAAGCTGGAAGAGACTAGGAAGAATTCTCTCTCGAGACCTCAGAGGCACTGCAGCCCCACCAAAGCCTTGATTTCAGACTTACTACCTCCAAAATGGTAAGAAAATAAATGTCTATTGCTTCATAACCATGCAGTGTATGGTCATTTGTTATGGCAGCCCTAGGACACTACTATGCTTTCTCTCTCCAGGCTGCCCCCTCAGCCCATGGAGAAAAGAATGGTCAGTTATCCCTGTCTAATACATAGACTATTATAATGGTGTCATAAGTGTTATAAGAAATGACACAGGGGGTATTCTAGAAACTCAGAAAGGGGGACGTCCAATACACCTAGAGATTCAGAGAAAATTCCAAAAGGAAATGAAGTTATGCTGAGTTTTAGAAGAATCCTCTTAAAATATTGGTATCGGCCGGGCGCGGTGGCTCACGCCTGTAATCCCAGCACTTTGGGAGGCCGAGACGGGCTGGATCACTAGGTTAGAGATCTATGACCATCCTACAATACGGTGAAATCCCATCTCTACTAAAAATACAAAAATTAGCCAGGCGGCAGGTGGCGGGCGCCTTTAGTCCCAGCTACTCGGGAGGCTGGAGGCAGGAGAATGGCGGAACCTGGGAAGTGGAGCTTGCAGTGAGCTGAGATCTGGCCACTGCACTCCAGCCTGGGCAACAGAGCGAGACTCCATCTCAAACCAGACAATGCTCAGGTACCATTTCTTCTTCATCCTGTTCCCGGCCTTCTTGCCTTTTATGAAAGAAAAGTTGTCCATTTGATTGTTCTGAATCAGGCACATGGATTGAGCCACGTTTTACTAGTGGGTGTGCTAACTGAGCCTTAAGTATCAGAAGCCAAGCCCCGCTCCCGAACTCACTTCCTGTCCCCACGCATGGAGGACACTTTGGTTTCCATCTTTATGTGGTAAACGCACTCTCAGAACTTCTAGAGCAGGACTTCTCAACCTCAGCACTGTTGTTTGCATAATTCCTCCCTGTTCATGAGTAGTGGGGTTAGGGTAGGGTCCTGTGTATTGTAGGATATTTAAGCAGCATCCCTGACCTCTACTCACTAGATGCCAGGAGCCACCATCCTCTCCCAGTGGTAACAACCAAATACCCTGAAGGAGGTAGGAGGGAGGCAAAATTGTCCCTGGTTGGGAGCCATCGCTTCGAGAGAGGTCTAGCACTCAAGGAGACGGCAGGACCATACAGCTATTGCTGTCCACAAAGTTGAATAGCCAAGTTCAACATCTCCTTAATTCACCCAGCCCTTCTAGATTCGAGAGAGTCAAGAGTAGAAGTCACCATTTCAGTTTCTACACCTGAGCATCTTGCCCCAGCCCCAATCACCAGAGAATCCCGGGACTGGGGAAATATTATGTGGTCATAGCTAAGAATCCAGCAGGGCCTTTTGCCCTTGTGTATAATGCTCTTGAAGAAGGGTAAGTGATAGAAATCAGGTTATCCAATTCACACCCTGAATACCTGACAATTAGAACTACAAAGAGCTGGGAACTTATCCCTCCAAAATACCAGAGGTCTGGTATCATTTAATGTTTGGATCCTATTATGCAAAAGAGAAGGGATGGTGGAGATGCAAAGGATATGCAGAGATGAGGTCCTTCTCAGTACATCTTGAGTGCCATATTATTGTGGATGGAATCACTGGGTCCATTGTAAATTCATATGTGAAGCCTTGACTCCACAAATATGCGTCTGTATTTGGAGCGGGGACCTTTAAGGAAGTCATTACGGTTAAATGAGGTACCAATCCAATAAGAGGAGACACCATGGATGGAGCTGGAGGCCATTATCTTTGGCAAACCAACACAGGAACAGAAAACCAAATGTCACATGTTCTCACTTACAAGTGGGAGCTGAACGATGAGAACACATGGACACATAGAGGGGAGCAACACTCACTGGAGCCTTTTGGAGGGTAAGGATCAGAGGATGCAAGAGAATCAAGAAAACCAACTAATGGGCCGGACACGGTGGCTCACACCTGTAACCCCAGCACTGTAGGAGGCTGAGGTGGGCAGATCACCTGAGGTCAGGAGGTCAAGACAAGCCTGGCCAACATGGTGAAACCCTGTCTCCACTGAAAACACAAAATTAGCCAGGCGTGGTGGCACTCACCTATAATCCCAGCCACTCATGAGGCTGAGGCAGGAGAATTGCTTGAGCCTGGACAGCAGAAGTTGCAATGAGCCGAGATCAAGGCACCGCACTCTAGCCTGGGTGACACAGGAAGACTGTGCCTCAAAAAAAAAAAAAAAAAAAGAAAAGAAAAGAAAGAAAAGAAAAAAGAAAAACAACTAATGGGTACTAGGCTTACCTGGGTGATGAAGTAATCTATACAACAAACCCCAGTGACACAAGTTTATCTACGTAGCAAACCTGCACTTGTACCCCTGAACTTAAAATAAAAGTTGAAAAAAAAAAGATCAGGAAATGAAGAGTGGTGATACTTGCACAACATTGTGAATATTCCTAATGCCATTAAATGTACACTTAAAATAGCTAAATCAGAGATTTTGTGATTATATATACTTAACAACAATAATAATTTTTTTTAAACTCTGAAAAAACAAGACACGCCAGAGAGCTCTCCCACCGAGGAAAGGCCACGTGAGGACATAGCAAGAAGCCACCTTCAGCAAGCCAGGAAGACAGGCCCCACCAGAAAATGGATCTGCCGGAACCTTGATCTCGGACTTCTAGCCTCCAGAACTGTGAGAAAATAAACTTCTGGCCGGGTGCGGTGGCTCACGCCTATCTCAGCACTTTGGGAGGCCGAGGCAGGCAGATCACTTGAGACCAGGAGTTTGAGACCAGCCTGGCCAACATGGTGAAACCCCATCTCTACTAAAAATACAAATATTAGCTGGGCATGGTGGTGAGCACCCGTAATCGCAGCTACTCGGGAGGCTAAGGGAGGAGAATCTCTTGGATTGGGGAAGCGGAGGTTGCAATCAACCAAGATCGTGCCACTGCACTGCGCCTGAGTGACAGAGCAAGACTCTGTGTCAAAAAGAAAAAAAAAAAAAGAAAGAAAAGAAAAGAAAATACATTTCTGTTACTTAAGGCACTTAGTCTATGATACTTTGCTATGGTACCTAGAGCAGACTAATGCACGGGCCGAGGAGTTTGGACTTTGCAGATCAAGGATTTCCAATGTTCTTCGGTTCTGGGACCATCTGCATCATAATCACGCAGAGGCTCTGGCACACACAGATCACCCCCCTCCACTGAATCAGGATCTCTGAGAGTGCTCACCTAGGAATCTGCATTTTCACACACTCACCAGCTGGTATTGATGTACATTCAAATTTGTGTCACCAAAGTTGATAGGCGACTGGGAATCAATACAGGATTTTGAGAAGATGTATGTTTTGGAAATATCACCAGCTGCAGTGCCTCTCCTAGACTGGAAATGACTGAGATGGAGGCAGGGCACTGAGAAGTCTCCACACCCCCTGCCTGGGACTCTTCCCTCCACCCCGCGGCAAATCGCCTTCATCCCGATGGAACCTTTGCCTCTTTCCACATCTTGCTCAAAGTTACAGCTTGTAAAAGATAAGCCATGAGGTGGAGGAGTTGGGTGCTGGGCAAATGCTAGGAGGTGGTGGGTAGACAGACTGAGAGTAGGAGAAAAGAACAGAAAGGAAACAGGCAATACCAAAAAGCTGGTCTTCACTGGCCATTGCGATAGCTTCTTCAGGAAGCAGGTCCAACCTGCATGAGATTAGATTCAAATTGAAGGCCAGATCCCTCTTGCCAGATTTGGGATCAGGCCTTTGGAAGCAAAAGATGAATGACAAAGGGAAGCCAGGACAGCAGTAGCCCAATAAACCCTCCCCACAGTGAAGCTGTGTTGATGAAGAATGTATCCAAAACAGAGCAAGGAACTTTGGATGGAGAACAGCTGACCCAATCAAGTCTCCAGAAGTAGCCATCCCTGTCAGGCCAAGGGTCAGGGCTCTGAGCTAGCTCCTCAGCAGAGGACAATATAGGATTTAGGGAAGAGTGAATGGTCTCAGTTGTTATAAGGAAGAAAGCCAACTCTAGAACTTTCTCTTTTAAGTAGCCAAAAATTTCCTTTGAGAAGGGAATACAGGTAGGAGTGGGGTTCCTTAAAGCTCAGTTAATTTTTTCATTGAATAAGGGGATTGAATGTGATAGCCCTCAAGGCAAAGACATTCTGGATTAAATGCACGAACTAGTAAGACTTGAGTAGATCACCAGTTAGCAGTGTTCATGTCCTTGCAGCACTGGTATCACACAAGGAAGTATTTGAGCTCTGCCCCTGGTGCTTTCAAGTTAAGTGGCCTTGAGTCTACTACTTAACTACTCTAAACCTCAGTTTCTCTTACCTATAAAATGGGGATAATGTATAACCTACCTTGAATGAAAATCCAATGAGATAATCCATGGCAAGCGTTCAGCACAGTGCCTGGCACATAATTAACACTCAATACCAGTCAACGAATTATTGTTGTTGATGATGATGATATCATCATTGTCAAAGAATACAGACTTTCAATAAGACAGATCTAAATGGGAATCCCAGTTTAGCCAGTAGCTATGAGACTTTCAGCAAATTGCTTAACAATTCTGAGTTTCAATTCCCTTGTTTGCAAAATGAGGTAATGATTCCAACATGGAAGGCTGAGATAATGTGATAATGAGATAAATTGGGGAAAATGCATTGCACAGAATCCCAAATCTCATACTTTCAGAAGAAGAGGCCGGGCACTGTGGCTCACACCTATAATCCCGGCACTTTGGGAGGCCCAGGCAGGCAGATCACCTGAGGTCAGGAGTTCAAGACCAGACTGGCCATTATGGTGAAACACCATCTCTACTAAAAATACAACAATTAGCCGGGCATGGTGACAGGGGCCTGTAATCCCAGCTACTGGGAGGCTGAAGCAGGAGAATCAACTTGAACCTGGGAGACAGAGGTTGCAGTGAGCCAAGATCAAGCCACTGCACTCCAGCCTGGGTGACAGAGCGAGACTCTGTCTCAAAAAAAAAAAAAAAAAAACAGAAGAAGAAGAAGAAGAAAAAAGGCTACCAGAGCTCAGAGACCCCAGCACACATGTACACACTCACAGGCCCCTACTCTTCCCCTAAAAATGTATTTTGAAATTCCTAGTATCGTGGAATGCTCACAAGGTCATAATTGCCCTTCTTGAGGACTGGATTTTTTAATGTTCCCAGAATATTACTAAAAAGTACCATGACAACATGTCCCTGATTTTCCAAGATGGTCTTGATCTCATGTCACTTCATTCTTTTTCTGACAGTTATCTCCGTAAACATATGAATGAATGCTTTTGTAAAATGTTACATGTAAATATAGTCATAGGTCAGAAAAATAAATCAATAAATGAAACAAAATGTGTTCTGAGTTTCAGTTTGGTTAATTTGCCTTGTAGGATTTGCCTAATATAAACAAAAATGTCAAAAAAAAAAACAAACAAACAAACAAAAAAAACACACACACAAAAAAACACTCTACCAAAAACTTGAAGACTAGGTCACCTGAGTTTTCTTCCCAGATACATTAATATTCTCTGCTCTCACTACCACCCATTACGCAACCAACCACTTGGATGTACGCTTGTGAACTGGTCTTTCTTACTCATTCTCTATTCCCCTGTGCAGATAAGTCACCAAATATTTAGATGGCTCTAAAATCCATAGTGTGCAAAAAGACTAGGAATGAGGACTACTTTTCAGCTTAAAGCATTAGGGATGTTGAGGCCATCAGAGGCTGAGAAGCTAAAGAAATTAATTCGGCCAGGTACAGTGGGTCACGCCTGTAATCCCAACACTTTGGGAAGCCATGACAGGCAGATCACTTAAGGCCAGGAGTTCAAGACCAGCCTGGCCAACACAGCGAAACTCTGTCTCTACTAAAAACACAAAAAAATCAGCAGACACACGCCTGATTCCAGCTACTTGGGAAACTAAGGCAGGAGAACTGCTTGAGCCGAGGAAGTGGAGGTTGCAGTGAGCCAAGATCATGCCACTGCACTCCAGCCTGGGCAAAAGAGCGAGATTCTGTCTCAAGAAAGAAAAGGGAAGGGAAGGGAAGGGAAAAGAGAGAAGGAAGGAAGGAAGGAAGGAAAGAAGGAAGGAAGGAAGGAAGGAAGGAAGGAAGGAAGGAAGGAAGGAAGGGGAGAAAGAAGAAAGAAAGAAAGAAAAAGAAAGAAAGAAAGAAAGAGAGAGAGAAAGAGAAGAAAGAAAGAAAGAAAGAAAGAAAGAAAGAAAGAAAGAAAGACAGAAAGAAAGAAAGACAGAAAGAAAAGAAAGTAACTAACTTAAAGAAAGAAAGAAATTTGTCTTTGTGAAGACCAGACTTCAAGGGTGTTGATCAATCAGCTACTCCAGAAACCTTTGATCTCCAGCAGGAAATTGGTGTATCTATGCATAGAGTAACAGTCCCCTTCAGCTACCAACTACCCAGGCAGCCTGCATGCCTTTAGGGGCAATTTTTTTGCTAGCATTGACTTTGCAGCCCCAGTAGAATCAACCCCACATGCTCAAAAGAGTTGGTTCAAAAATAAGGCAAAAATAAATTTAGTTTGTTCTCAGTTTGTTGGGGAGCATAGAGTGGAGTAAAGAACACTGGCTTTGGAGATGCAGACTGGGGTCCAAACATCGTATCTCCCACTCATCAGTTGGGCAAATAGTTTAACATCTTTGAGCTTTGACCTTCTCATCTGTGAAATGGCAGCACTGCCTTTCAAGGTTGTCACAAGAATATTAAAAGATTATGTATTCATTATAGCTAAAGCAGAGGTCAGTAAACTTTTTCTGAAAGGGGAAGACAGTTAATATTTTAGGCTTTGTGAGGCCATGTAATCTCCATCCGAACCATTCAACCATGTCATTGCAGCACAAGAGTTGCCACAGACAATACATAAATGAATAAGCATGGCTGCGTTCCAGTAAAAATAAAACAGGCAACAGGCCAGACTTGACCCATAGGCTGCAGTGTGGCTGACTCCTAACTACAGAGCATACAGTCCAATACCTACACATATGAGACAACCGATAAATGGTAGCTTTGATGATGTGGATAGCAACACTGATGAATGGAGAGGATCCATTAACCAGCCATCTATTACGACATCTTCGTGTCCAACCCTCTGCTGGACATTGAGTGGGGAAGAGGCATATAGGTGAGATCCCCACCTTCAAGGCACTGTCCAAACATGCCAAATAACTAAATAATGGGTGAAAAGGAATATGGCAATGGAAAATATCAGAGGAGTGTCTTTGAAGTCTTGTGAGTTCATAATATTTTAAACAAAAGAACAAAGTCCCGCTGTGAGGCCTGATTCATCAAGGTATTTGTATGGGGGAAGAGGAGGGGTTAACAGCCTTCACCTGCAGACTAACATCCTGAATTCCACCCCCGGTTCAGAATTCATCCCAGCTCTCTGCTGTAGCAGACAGCACCACATCTCAGGTTGGTGCAAAGCAGTAACCCGAGATGAGATTCTCCTTGAAATAGCCGCTTTGAGTGTTCGTGCTCATTCCGGAGTCAGAAGGAATAACCAGGGGTTTAATTTTTAAAGACCTCCTGTTGGAGCTATCTCCAACATAAGGAAACAAGCACAACTGAAAGAGAGTGGCTTGGATTAATTAAGGACATTATCACTTGCTCTGTTTAATTACCTCCTAACAGCCCTTCCCAAACTGCCGTCAGAAGACATTAACAAGTGGGCTCAGAAAAAACAAAAAGGGAAGGGTCGAATGATTTTACGAAATGCCCTTTCTTTGAGATTTATAACTCACATTAACCTGTTAAAGACTCCAGTGAGTCCTGAAGCTGAGAATCCCACGTAAATGCATTACCTGGGAGGACACCTCGGAGGACGGCTCTGGATTCAGGCACACCTGGGCTTTAATCTCAACTCTGACACCAACTGTGTTGTCTTGGGCACGTTGCTTTAACCTCTCTCTGCCTCAGTTTCCTCATCTGTGAAATGGGGATAATAGCCTTGCAGGATTTGCCTGTCTCAGCGAGTTCTTATGATGCAGGTGCATCTCCTGACACAGTTCCTAAACGTGGCAAGGGCTTTGAAGGTATTGATTATTTTCCAGCCTTGTTTGACTACATTAACCTCTAGATCTACCACACCTGGGCAAAGCAGTGGCCAGTGAAGGGATGTGACAGCTCTGCCTCAAGGGTTAAAAGAGAAGACCCTTTAGGCGACACCCTTCTTACAGGCTTATAACAGGATATTTGATGAATAACTGTTTAGCATGTAGGAAGTCTAGACTCTAGGCCATGGGGTGAGCAAACTGAACGTGATCCCTAGCCACGCGGAACTTAGAGTCAAGTGTGGTTCCATTGATAACCCATAAGTCCCTTCCAGGAGCCACTAGCCATGTGCTCCAGGCAGATGAAAGTTCAGTTTCTCCCGGCCAAGCTCTGAATATCACAGGCAAACACCTCTAAAGCCAGGACAGGCCCCAGGCTAAGAAACAAAGGGCTATCGGCATCCTTGACTCTGGGCCCATCATTTCAGAGGAAGCTGGTGGCAGCTACCCCCGGAAGAGGACAAACAGCCTGCAGAGGACGTGATTCTGGTCAAAGCTGTAGGCTCCAGAGCTCATTAGCACCGAGCACTGGGAAGCCTTCCAGCCCCAGGGTCCCTGATGCTGTTCACAAGGCCTACCAAGTTGCCAGAAAGACTCCTCTGATCCTAGCACAGATCATGGAAAGGTCCTGCTTTCTTGGCCTCTAACTGCTTAATCAATAATAGCTTCAGAAAGGGAGAGAGAGAGACAGGCAGCAGGAGAGGCAGGTCCCCTTCTCCCTGTCTCCTGCCACCCCCCTCCCTCTGGGATGCTGAAAATAGCCTAATTAGATTGTCCCCCTGCCTGGGTACCATGGAGATGGCAAGCACAGAGGCTGTCACAGCACTCACACACCCTTTTGAAAGTTGTCTCTCCTCCCTGTCTGGCCGTGGCTGGCTGATGGAGACACAGGACCCAGCACTACAGGACCAGGGAGGAGGGGCTGTAGCAAGGTAGCAGTGATGGGCAAGCAATGTAAGTATCAAGCAGAATGCTTACAAAAGCATTGAGGAAGTTCCCCTGCAGGCCCTTTATGATGCTGTGGCTAAAGGCAGCCCTAACTAAGCCCCACCTCCTTCTCTGTGACCTCGTTGTTTCATCTAAAACACTTAGCAAGCACTTCCCGGCAACGTGTAGAGGGTAGCTTGTTTCGTACCAGGGTACCAGAAGTTTCTCATTATTTATTTGAAATGAAAAGCGTGTGCATCCTTGTCCAGTTGTTTGGTCTCATCCCCCACACTCTCCCTCCCCACTCTCTGTGCTAAGGCCACGCTGGGGGTCTTCCTACACCTCCATCATACAAGCTCAGCCTGATCTCAGGGCCCTTGCACTCGCTGTTCCCTCTGTCCGGAACTCTCTTCCCCCAAATCTTCCCATGGCTGATTCCTCCTCATCATTCCATTCTCCTCTCCCAGGTCACTTCTGCAGAGAGGGCCACCTGAACACCTAAGGTAGCCCCACCTTCTCACCCCAGGGTCATTCTCTGTAATATTATTCTGTGTCATTTCTCCTTAGACATGTTCACTCTCTAAGTGAAATAAGCCAGACACAGAAAGATAAATATTGTGTGATTTCACTTATATGTGGAATCTTTAAAAAGAAGGAAAAAAAAGGGCTGGGCATAGTAGTTCACACCTGTAATCCCAGCTCTTTAAGAGACCAAGGTGGGTGGATCACATGAGGTCAGGGATTTGAGACTAGCCTGGTCAATATGGCAAAACCCTGCCTCTACTAAAAATACAAAAATTAACCAGGCATGGTGGCACATACCTGTAGTTCCAGCTACTCGGGAGGCTGAGGCATGAAAATCGCCTGAACCTGGGAAACGGAGGTTGCAGTGAGTGGAGATCATGCCACTGCATTCCAGCCTGAGCAACAGAGCAAGACTCCTTCTCAAAAAAGAAAAACAAAAAAAGTCAAAGGCCGGGCGTAGTGGCTCACGCCTGTAATCTCAGCACTTTGGGAGGCCGAGGTGGGTGGATCACAAGGTCAGGAGATCGAGACCATCCTGGTTAACACAGTGAAACCCCGTCTCTACTAAAAATGCAAAAAATTAGCCGGGCGTGGCTAATTTTTGGGCGCCTGTAGTCCCAGCTACTTGGGAGGCTGAGGCAGGAGAATGGCATGAACCCGGGAGGCGAAGCTTGCAGTGAGCCGCGATCATGCCACTGCACTCCAGCCTGTGCGACAGAGCAACACTCCATCTCAAAAAAAAAAAAAAAAAAAAAAGTCAAATATACAGAGATAGAGGTTACCAGGGATGGGTGGGAGGAGGAAATGAGGAGATGTGGGTAAAGGATACAAAATAGCAGATATGTAGGATGAACAAGTCTAGAGATCTAAACATGAGGACTGTGGTTACTAATAGTGTAGTGTATTGGGGATTTGTGCTAAATGAGATTTATTATATATATCTATCTGCTCTTGCCAGAAAAAAAAATGAGTGCTAATATGAGATGATGGCTATGTGAATTTGCTTCACTATAGTAACTATTTTACTATCTACATGCATCCCATAACATCATGTTTTATCCCTTAAATATACACAATAAAATTTATTTTTTAAGAAATCAAAAAAAAAAAGAAAGGTTCACTGTCTAAAATCATCTTTTGTGTGTGTTTACCACTTGCCCACCTGCGCAAGAACGTAAACTCCATTACAACAGGCTCTTTGTCTCTCTGGTTCACTGCTGCCTGTACTAGCTGCTCAATAAAAATATTTGTGGAAGATATTAGCAAGAATATCGGAGAGGAAGGATCCCATTCAGAAACTTGGCAAGAATATGTATTTAACTAGCTTTTTTTATTATTATTATTTGAGACAGTCTCACTTTCTCGCCCAGGCTGGAGTGCTGTGGCGCAATTTTGGCTTACTACAACCTCTACTTCCTGGATTCAAGCGATTATTGTGCCTCAGCCTCCCGAGTAGCTGGGATTATAGGCACCTGCCACCATGCCTGGCTAATTTTTGTATTTTTAGTAGAGACAGGGTTTCATCATGTTGGCCAGATTGGTCTCGAACTCCTGACTTCAGGAGTTCAAGGTGGTCTGCCTGCCTCGGCCTCTCAAAGTGCTGGGATTACAGTCATGAACCACCACACCCAACTGTTATTTAACTAGCATTTTCCAAAAGCCAGATACTCAGTGTAGAGGAATTCTGATTCCAGTAGTACCTGATGGTAAGATTTTAAAGGTTAATGAGAAAAAGACCTATGATGCTGCTGATTCTGATTGTCTGCTTTTATGATTCTACGTACCTGAGATCTCAGCTAAAATTCTATGTCTATTATTTTCATGATTCAACATGTCAAGTATCCTAAGAGACAGTTTTAAGTCTAAGAATCTATAACACTAATGATTCTGAAGCTACGATTCTCTAAGTCCAAGATACTGTTGGTTTAAGCACAATATCCTATTGCTGGGGGCGGGAGGTTTTAACATGCAGACTCAGGAACCAATTTGAACCATTAATGATTTTGTTTGATGTCCTTAATGCCAACCTGCAAAGAGGTTTTATTTTTTAGTTAATTTATTGCCAGTATTTAAAATTTGGAAGGTTTCATCTTTTTAAAATTGGAGTTCTGGCTTCTCATTTTTTTTCTTTTTTTGAGACAAGATTTTGGTCTGTCACCCAGGCTAAATGCAGAGGCACAATCATAGCTTGCTGCAGTCTCAACCTCCTGGGCTCAAGCGACCCTCCTGCCTCAGCCTCCTAAGTAGCTGGGACCACAGGTGTATACCACCACAACCAGCTAATTTTTTTAGTATTATTATTATTTTTATTTGACTGTAGAGCTGGATCTCTCTATATTACCCAGGCTGGTGTCAAACTCCTGACCTCAAGTGATCCTCCTGCCTCAGCCTCCCAAAGTGCTGGGATTACAGGTGTGAGCCACTATGCCTGGCCTTCTATTTTTTTCACAAAAAGGAAAAACAGGCAATGCCAAGCCCTCACTCCCACCAGGCCATGATAGGCTGCAGCTGGGCACTGCCTCCTCCAGGCAGGGCATCTGCAGAGCTGTTGATCGTCCCAAATCTGGGTTTTTCACTGCTCTCCTTGGCTGCTTGACCCTTGCAGGCATTTGAGTTTGCAGCCTTGGATATGAGGCTTCTGGGATCCTGTGATTTTTGAATCTAAGTTTTAGTGTGTGTTTGAGACTCTTGCAAACCCTGACTACAAATCAGTAAAGCTACAGAAGAGAATCTGCCACTGTAGTAGCTGCAGCCAGATTTCTCGGAGGCTTCTGGTTCTGGCTATTGGCCCTTTCACCTTCCCCACATCCCCAGAGTGTTGAAAATAAGTGAGGAAGGGCAGGGGAAATGGAGGAGGAAATGAGATAATTCCAGAATGGAGACCTTCCTGAAAATCAAGATGCCTCCAAGGCTATGATCCTGAGCAAGGCGTGTGCATTCTTATCTCCGTGCCTTTGCTCCGGCTGACCCACCTTCCTGAATGTCCTTCCCAATCCCTTCCAGTCATTCAAAACCTGGATCAAATCTCACCACCTCTACAAGCCACAGTGGTTCTGAAGCCAGCTCAAAGCCAGACTGCCTGGAGTCGACGACTCCCAGCTCCTCCGCGTACAGCTAAGAAAATCTGTGCTTAAACTTTCTGTGCTCCACTTTACTTCCTTGTTGGTAAATCCGGTTTAAAACAGGGCCCGCCATGAGTTGTTGAGATGTTTAAATTAAAAAAAAGAAACACACACACACTCTCTCTCTTAGAACAGAGTCTAGAACATAACAAATGTTCATGAAGTGCTAGCTTTTGTCACTCTCCATCCCCTATGGAGTCCTTCTCCCCTGGTTGACAAAGTCTTTGGAACTGTGGATTCTTGTTTGTAAGCTATCTTATGTTGCCCACGTACTGTTTTATGGATATTGTATATTCATTGTATTACACTCAGTTAGTCAGTCATCAAACATTTCTTAAGGCACTGGATTAGTCTGTTCTCACATTGCTATAAAGACATACTTAAGACTGGGTAATTTATGAAGACAAAAGTTTTAATTGACGGACAGTTCTGTATGGCTGGAAAGGCCTCAGGAAACTTACTGTCATGGTGGAAAGCAAAGGGGAAGCAAGGCACATCTTACGAGGTGCCAGGAGAGGGGGTGAGAGAGAGAGAAAAAGAGAGAGAGAGAGAGAGAGAGAGAGAAGGGGGAAGCCCCGGACACTTATCAAACAACCAGATCTCGTGAGAACTCACTCACTATCATGAGGACAGCATGGGGGAAACTGGCCCCATGATCCAATTACCTCCTACCAGGTCCCTCCCTCAACACGTGAGAATTACAATTCAAGATGAGATTTGGCTGGGGACTGAGGGCCAAACCATATCAGACACTGTCTTACTTGGGTTCCCACAGAAGCAGACTTTGAGACAAAGATTTGAGTGCAATGGTTTATTTTGGAGATGATCCCAGGAAGCCCCAGGTTAGGAGTGGGGATGTGATGTGGGGGAAGAGTGTATTCATGAACATGTTACCACTGTCACAACGGGACACATTCACATTGTGGACCTCTGGAAGAGGGTGTAAAAAAAAATCTGAGTCATCCCACCCAAGGAGTAAGGGTGCCAGGCTATTAATCCACCAATGTCTATTCTTATTTGATATATTTTTAACCTGTTATTTACCCACCAATGTTCCCTAGAGCATTAACTCCCTGGCGCTTCCATTATTCCCCATTCATATCCCAAACAAGCTCTTATGGCTGAAGAAAACCGTCAGGCAGAGAGTCACAGAGGCTTACAGTAGAAAGCCTGCAGCTGGTTTAGGAGAGTAGAAGAAATAAGGTAGAGCACCAATAGTGTCCGCTATAGTCACCTACAAGTGCAAGGCCCTGGGAATACTAAAACCCTGCCCCTTCCATTGTAGGATAAAAAAAGGAAGGAATGTAAACAAGTGCAGGAGCAAAGAGAGATGACAGGGCACAAGAGGGGTGTGAGGGTGGAAGAGGCCAGTTCTACACAAGAGTATTTAAGAAACAGCTGCATAGAAGAAAGACAGGCATAAGCAAAGGGTTTCAGGCTGACATAGGCAGGCATGCTGAAGGAACAGTGAGCAAATCTGCATGGGCCATGTGAGAATTGAGGCTGGGGAGTTAGAGAGGGATGGTTCATGATGGGCCCTGTAGGTTGTATAAAAAGGCTTGAGTTCTCACCCTAGGATCATGGGAGGCCCTCAGGTTTTTCAGTAATGGAAAAATGTGACGTGGTTGGGATCCTAGATTCCTCTGGCGGCAGGGGAGAGATAAGTTGCAGTGGAGAGATAAGTTGGAAGGGAGACCAATATGGCGGCCACAGGCAAGGAGTAAAGAGCACTTGTGAAAAGAGGGTGGGGGAAAAAGAGGCTGTAGGAGATGTGTGAGATATGGAAACTTCAGGACTAGGGGCCTATTGGGGGTGGGAGGTTGGGAAAGAGGGAGGAGCCTAGGGTGAGTTCCCCATCTCTGGTTTGGGAAACTGGATATTAGGAAGAGCCATCTCCTGAGCCTTATAACACAGGAGAAAAGGAGGTACAGAGTGGGAGATAATGAATGTCCCTTTGGACATCTAACAGAATGTCAAGTCCAGAGGTCAAGCGAGAGAGTTTAGAGTGGGAGGTTGAAGTTCCTAGAGAACAACGAGTTAGTCTGTGTTATACGTTGTATTATCTCTAGTATCTAGAATAGACTGGCACATGAATAGAATCCATGGATATCTATGGAATTATTCATTTAACCAGTGAATAATTTGGGGGCTCAACAGCATTGATAGGACCCTGAAGCAGCAGGTATGCAGAAGGTGTGGAGGGTGACCAAAAGAGAGCTGAAGATACCCACAGTTAGGGACAGGTTAGAGAGAAGTAGCCTGAGCTGAATGGTCAGAGAGGTTGAAGAGAAACGGCACAGAAAGTAGAGCATGAAAACCAAGGGTGGGGAATGGGGGGTGAACTTCAGTGATCAGAGAGTGGACAATGGTGTCAAACACAAGGTGTAGCCAGGCAGGCTGCAGGAGGGTACAAGAGAATCAGTGATGGATGTCCATTTCCCCCTAATCAGCTGTGAACTTCTCAAGGCAGATTCACAGTCTTGTTATCATAATGTCTAATACAGTTCATTTTCTCATTTCTTTGCTCACTTGTCCATCCAGCAAATATTTGCTAAGCACCTATTGTGAGCCAGGCATTGTGCAAGATTCTGGCAATACAATAACGAACAAGATAGATAACATCTGATGAATAAGTGAATAAATGAAGTCCCCAGGTGACTTGCAATGTCCTTGGAGACAGAGTCTCTGTGTCTTGCTTCACTGGCATCCTCTTTGTCCTCAGTCACAAGTTGGAGAGACAGAGAACGTGCTTGATAAATACTGTCACAGGTTGGCTAGCATGTTGATAGGTGGCAGTGGATGGAGACCCTTCTCCTCCCCCTAGACTCTTTCCCCACTGCCCATCGCTCCTGATTTGACCTGTCCTGTTTCAGATTTAGAAGACAAGGAACAGGTGCTTAGAGAAACTGCAGCCACCCAGGTTGCTGAGGTCACTCTGGCCCCTTCCTTTGGGGCAGAAGAAAAGAATCTGGCAGGCATATTTTTCTCTCCTTCAAATCATGCAAATGCTCACATGTGAGTCTCTTCTTTGCACAGATGATATGTTAGCTAATAAAAGCTCATCTGAAGTCAGTCTCTCAGAGCGTGCGCGTGTGTGTGTGCGTGCGCGCATGCTTCACTGCCCATCTGTAGCCCAAGCTGCAGGGACACACATGCCTTTGTGGGTGACTTTGCAATCGAAAAGGACTCCAACATTCTGTGCTCAACTCTCCGAAATAAGAGCCTCCCACTGCTTCAGACCTTCCCCTGCTCATACGCCGAGGTCACCCAAGAACCGCCATGTGGCTGCAATGCCTTTCTTAGCAGGCAGCAGCCCCTAGAATGTCGATGTCCAAGGAGCAAAGTGTCTGTCTGTTGTGAACACCTCTCTTTACCCTCGCCAATATTCACTCCCACGTCTCCTCCCCTACTCTCCAGCCATGTGGTTGGGCAAGGTCAATACCGATGCCCAGTTTCAGGGATTGGTGGGTTGGCACATGTCCCAGACTTGGCCAATCAGAAGGTCCCACTGGCCTGAGCGATAGAGGCAGGGATGAGAAAGTACCCATATTTTCCTGGTAAGAGTCAATCCAAGGACCCTCATGGGAACCAGTAAGCAAGAGAAGCTTGCTTTCTAGAAGCAAAAGGAAGAAAATTCCGGATGTAAATCCCACCTCTGCCATCACTTACTGACTGTGTGACCTTGAGCAAATTATTTAACTTCTCTGAGCCTCATTTTCCTCATAGGTAAAATGAGCATCCATCCATGTGGTGTTTGCAAGATGACCTGGCACATAGTAGGTGCCTCATAAATGTTGGTTGCCCTTCACTCATACCCCAGCATCTTCTATATTTCCGTAGCAGCTGATCTCATCAGTCTTATCACCCTCCAAAAGTATCTGGGATTTACAGGTGCCCACCACCGCGTTCAGCTAATTTTTCTTCAGTATTTTTAGTAGAGACAGGGTTTCTACCACTGACTTGGCTTCAGGCTGGTCTTGAACTGTCTCACCTCAGGTGATCTGCCCGCCTTCAGCCGTACCTCAAAATGAGCTGAGTGATTACAGGCGTGAGTCCACCGACACCTAGCGGACACCTGTTTCTTTTATCACCATGTATGTCTATCCCACCTCTGGGCTCAACGGTCATCATTATGTAACCCAGAGATCCAGGAGACATTCTTGACCCCTCTATCTCCCACCCTCATAGACCAAAGCATCATAGCCAGATCTCTTTGTAAAATGTAAATCTGATCAAATCATTCCCTCGCTTAAAGCCTTCCAATGGCTTCCTAGCGCTTTTAGAATAAAATCAAAACTCCTTACCTTCACTCAAAAAGAGAGCATGAATCGATCCTGCCCACTTCTGTGGCCTCACCATTGGCTATGCTTCTAGCTCTGACTTTGGAGATATTTAACACACTGATCTGGCCCTCAAGCAACCTGAATTCTAGTTCCTCCGCTGCCACAGGCTCACTATTGAGGCTTGACTACATCATGTCCCTTTTTTTGGATCCCAGTAAAATGGACAAGTTAGTCACTAGGGACATTTCCAGATCTGTTAAAAGTCAGACTTTTCCCTATATCCCCTTTGAGGTAGGCTTAAAGAAGAGACCCCCCTCTTGCCCCCTGCAGTCCTCAAACACCTCCTAAACAGGTAGAAAGTGGAGTGTAAAGAATCTGCCAACTGCCTCCACCCTGACATCCTCTCCCTTCTCTATTTCTTGCTGGACCCAATACATTGGTTCACCCAGGACATCTCTGTAATAGAAGTTGTAAAGAAAGCACCCCCAACACATAGCTTGTCCTAGGCTCATTAATTAGTCCTGTCACCCAGAATATTATGAATGTTGTAACTTATTATTATTAATCATTATTATTATTATTATTTTGAGACAGAGTCTCACTCTGTCGCCCAGGTTGGAGTGCAGCGGCGTGATCTCAGCTCACTGCAACCTCCGCCTCCTGGCTTCAAGCGATTCTCCTGGCTCAGCCTCCTGAGTAGCTGGGATTACAGGCACACACCACCATGCCTGGCTAATTTTTGTATTTTTATTAGAGATATGGTTTCACCATACTAGTCAGGCTGGTCTGGAACTCCTGACCTTAGGTGATCCACCCACTTCTGCCTCCCAAAATGCTGGGATTACAGGCATGAGTCACCGGCCCAGCCTGTAACTTATCATTATTTGTTGTTGTTAGTGGTGGTTGCAGGTAGCTTTTATGTCCTCTGCCCTATAATGGAACTTTTCATGCCCACTGAGCAGGTTGAGTTTTTGCGCATGGCCAAAACAACTAATTCTTGGAAATACACCAGCATTTGAAAAGTTTGGAATCCCAGCGAGCTTAGGAAAACAGTGTAGGAGAGTAGAACAAAGTCTCTGAGGGCAGAGAGATCCAGGTCTAAATCTGGACTTGGCCATTTTCTAACTTATATAACCTGGAGAAAAATAGATCATGTTTTCCCCTTGCCTTGAAACACGTCCATGGTTCCCCAGTGACTTAGGGCTGAGGTCCCAAGTCACTCCCATGGCGTACAAGACCTGCAGAGTCTGACCCTTGCCTACTGCTCTAGACCATTTTGCACCAACCCTCCTCTCTCTCACTCTGTGTCAGCCACACTGGCCTTCTTTCCCCTGAAATATTTCCCACTTTGAAGTTTCTGCACATGTTGTTCCCTCCAAATGGAATGTGCTCCCCTTGCCAACGCCAATTATTCCTTCAGGTTTCAGCTCAGGATATCATCTTAAGGAAGCTTTTTTTTGATGGCCTTCCCATCTCTAATGTTCAGCCTCGTGTCCCTCTTAGATGCATTCATAGCAACCTCTAATTCTATTTCTGCAGCATAAAGCATTGTTGTAATTAAATACTTGCTTCACAATGCAACTTTGAGCCTAACTTTCTACTCTAGCAAGCTCCATGAAGATAGGAACTGGCTGGGCATGGTGGCTCACACCTGTAATCCTAACACTTTGGGAGGGCAAGGCGGGCAGATCACCTGAGGTCAGGAGTCCCAGACCAGCCTGGCCAACACCAGGAAACCTCATCTCTATGAAAAATACAAAAATTAGCCCGGTGCGGTGGTGCCCATCTGTAATCCCAGCTACTCGGGAGGCTGAGACAGGAGAATTGCTTGAGCCCTGGGGGTGAAGGCTGCAGTGAGCCGAGATCACACCATTGCACTGCAGCCTGGGCAACAGAGTGAGACTGTCTCAAAAAACAAAAACAAAAAAAGACAGTAGCCAATGACTGTCTCACATTGCAATGCCAGATCTTAGCACAGTGTCTGGCATATCAAGTTTTATGAATTAAATAAATAACTGATTATGCGACTTAACTTCCTGGAGCCGTCGCTTGTGGACAACGAGGATAATCATGACTAACTCCTAGGATGGTTGCAGGGACAAGCAGTGAAATTCTGCAGGCTTTTATTACCATGCCTGGCACATGTTAAGGGATCAATAAAAGGTCACTGTTTAGGGATTTAGAGTGTGGTGTTTACAAGCCTGTCTCTGCCAGTTAGTAGCCATGTGACATTAAACACGTGACACCTCTCTGATCATCCAGACTTTTGTGAGAACTAAATGAGATCTTTTATGTAAAGGTCCTGGCATATCACAGGCATTTTATAAGGCACAAATGTTATTGCTGTAAGTCAGGTGAGTGTTTTCAATCACCAGGGAGTTTTATCAAGCACTGATGCCAGGCCCTATTCCAGGCCAATTAAATCCATTTTTCTAGGCATTGGTATTTTATTTTTCCAACATTTTTACATGAAATTTTTAAGCTTATATAACAGTTGAAAGGTTTTTACAGCAAACACTCAATACACATGACCTAATTTTTACATTTAACATTTTATTATTTTTTATCACCTATTTATTCATCTACTCTCCCTTCTACCCACTCATCAATCCATATTGATTTTTTATGCATTTCAAAGTAAATTGCAGACATCAGTGTATTTTCCCTTAAGTATGTCAGCATGCTTATCGTTTCGTTAACTAGCGTTCAATACCTGTTTACATTCTTTTCTTCTGAGGTAAAATTTGTTGAGAATGTAAGACACAAATATTAGGAATACTATTTTATGAGTTTAACATTGCATATACATGAGTATAACATTGCATATCAAGATATAGAACATTCACATCAGTCCAGAAGGCTTTTATGCCATTCCTCATTCAATCTGCATCCCCGTTCCCTAGAATCAACCACTGTTTGATTTTTTTTCTACCATAGATTAGTTTGGGGCATTGCAATTTTAAATTCTCTAGAGGAGATTCTTTGTGAAGTCAACATTCAGAACCAAAGGTCTAGGTAAATGTATCCCAGGAGGTCTCAGGAGAGGGGAAGAAACATCAGGAGTAACAGATAGGCTCCCCCCCATCCTTAGTCAAAGGAATCTCAGGATACACCAGCCAGTTGAGGAGAGGGAGGAGCAGGTCCGTGGACCCTGCCAGCCCGTAATTATTGTGGCCATCTGGAGTCTGTGCCACAAGTCAACAAGAAAGTTGCATCTCAAAAAGAAGCCACCTGGCTAGGCACGGTGGCTCACGCCTGTAATCCCAGCACTTTGGGAGGCCAAGGCAGGCAGATCACCTGATGTCAGGAGTTTGAAACTAGCCTG
This sequence comes from Papio anubis, assembly GCF_008728515.1. Classification (NCBI taxonomy): domain Eukaryota; kingdom Metazoa; phylum Chordata; class Mammalia; order Primates; family Cercopithecidae; genus Papio; species Papio anubis. The sequence continues at coordinate 60,974,053 of NC_044993.1, forward strand.
GCCAACATGGTGAAACCCCAACTCTACTAAAAATACAAAAATTAGTCAGGCATGGTGGTGGGTGCCTGTAGTCCCAGCTACTTCGAAGGGTGAGGCAGGAGAATTGCTTGAACCTGGGATGTGAAGGTTGCAGTGAGCCAAGATCACGCCACTGTACTCCAACCTGGGTGACAGAGTGAGACTCCATCTCAAACAAAGAAAGAAAGAACCAGCCCAAGATGAGGGCAGTTGCCTGACCCCTCTCTGGCTATTTTCATCTCCCAGCTGTCCAGGAACAAGCTTTATTTTTGAAATTGTAGCCTCTCAGTCTTATACAGCTTGTTCCAAGTGTCTGAGTTTAGATGCCAAGACGGTAAATAAGAGTCCTAACAATCATTATGGCAGCTGCTCATGCTTGAATGCTTACCATGCACCAGGCACTCTGGGAAGCCATCCCCATGCGTCATCCCCTGTAGCCCTCTTATCAGACACTGTCAGTGCCCCATCAGGCTCCTGGGGACCCCTTCTGCCTGCAGATGTGGATGCTTCTGCTACAGGCTGACACCTGCAATCGTCCTTGGGGCCATTGGAGCCACCTTGTTCAGACATTCCAGGGAGTTTCTCCTCCCAATCTGCAGTAGCCCAGAGCCAGTGACCAACTGACATAAAGATAAGAGTTTGGTTCCTTTCCTCAAGGTGGAACAAACTCTGAGATACAATTTACACTCCAGAACTGTGCACAGGATCAGTCTGAGGCTAGTCTCCACCTAAAACCACATCATTGTTTAGTCTCCCCTTCCCTATCCTTGCTTTCCTTATTTCCTCACAGTTTCTCCCAAAGGGCAGCTCCCTTAATAAATCACCTGCATAAGAATCTCCAACTCAGGCTTTGTTATCCCATTTTAGAGATGGGGAAATCAGGCCCAGAGAATTGAAGCAGCTTGTCCCCAGTCACCAAGCTAGAACTCAAGGGACCTGAATTTGGTTTCAGGGACATCTGACTCTAAACCTTTGACGTGAATGCTAAGTGTTCCTAATTCATAGAAAAGCCATGAGAATTAAATGACACTTATGCATAAAAAAGACTTATAGTGATAGAGAAATAAATATAAGGGAGTCAAATTGTTATTCCCAATAGATGAGAAATTCAAGACAATGGCAGACTGTTTAGGCTGTTTACCAAAACCCATTTCTCTTTTTCCCATGCACATAGCTGAATAACTACATTTCCCAGCTTCCATTGCCCTCTGTATGGCCATGTGACTAGTTCTGGCCAATGGAATGTGAGAGAAAGTGATATTGGACACTTGCGGGAAAGGACATTGCGGGAAGCAGGAGTATATCCTCCATGTTCATCTTCCTGCTGGCTGTAGGAAGGTAACCTTGAGGCACTAATACCACAGTTCCCAAACTACATGTCAACATACGCTGTCGAGGCATCACCACAAACTCACCCTGGTGCCATAGGTTATTTTAGGTTTTGGGGGGATACACAGCAACATCTATCAGGCCCCATGCAACCTGCTAGCTCAAGGTAATTTAGGGCTTCACATTAATCACTATGTTCTTTTCAATGATGTCATATCTTTGCAAAGCTGAGTATTTGGCAGTTGTTAAGATAAAAACCAAGTATAGTAGATTCTCATTATCTACAGAGTCTGTATTTGTGAATTCACCTACTCACCAAAATTTATTCATAACCCCCAAATCAATACTCTTGTGTTTTCAAAGTCATCTATGAACATGTGCAGAGCAGTCTGAAAAAAGTCTGAACCACACAATGTGCCCATTGTCAGCCAAGGTCAAACAAGGTGTCCCTTTGCCTCCTTGTTTCAGCTCTCAAACTGTAAACAGGTGTCCGTTTCATGGACTATTTAGTGCCAGGTTTTTTCCATTTTTGTTCTTTCTGTTGGTGATTTCACTGTTTAAAGCAGCCCCCACGTGTAGTGCTGCAGGGGTGTCTAGTCTAGTGTTCCTAAGCATGAGAAGGCTGTGATGTGCCTTGTAAAGAAAATACAGGTTAGGTAAGCTTTCTCCAGGCATGAGTTATAGTGCTACTGACTGTGAGTTCAGTGTTAATGAACCAATAATGTATACCAAATAAGGTGTCTTTAAACAGAAACACACATGAAATACATCAAAATACAGGTTATGTGTTGACTGGTTGACAAAAATGTAGGGACTAAGGGCTCACAGGAACCCAATCCTGTATTTCCTCTAAGAGCAATGGTTAGGGATTTGCTAACTCAGTGTTTGTGATGACCTTAGAAAATATATCTACCATGAATAATGAGAATCAACTGTACTTTATGAAGATCAATGTAGGCACTGAGTTGTTACAGACATAAATACTCATTAAGTTGTTTGAATCTAACTACTTAAAAATAACTTATTTTAAGCCTTGGCAATACAGTGAGACCTCATCTCTACCAAAAAAAAAGCAAAAATTAAAATTAGTCGAGCATGGGGGCCCATGCCTATAATCCTAGCTACTCAGGAGGCCGAGGCAGGAGGATCACTTGAGCCAGGAAAGTAGAGATTTCCATGAGCCATGATCACGCCACTGCACTCCAGCCTGGCCAACAGAATGAGACCTTGTCTAAATAAATAAAAATAAGTGATTTCTTTTGCAGAGGGTGCTATGGAAAACATCACAAAGACATTAGAGGTACCATGAACTCAAAGAAAGTTTGTGAACATTTACCCCAAGGGATGGTAGAGTTACATACCAAAAGGAGGCTGGGTCATGAATGATCACATCGGGAAAAGCTGTTTACCAACCAAGAACACGTGCCTTGAAGTGCCACATGAGCAAGAAACAAATGTCAACTGTCTTTGAGACATTACACAAGTTAGTGCTTATTTCTCTACAGTGGTACAGCCTACCTTAATTAATGCATGGACCTTCCAGGCTCCCTGAAGTAAACCTGATTCCCTATATGTTTCTCTTACTATCAGAGAGAACACGAAGCATAGTCCACCAACTAGGCGTGCTCAGCTCTAGAAAATATGATATTTGGGTGGCAGGATACATTATCCCAACAAATACATACTTAGCATTACTCTTTCTTATGTACAGGTACTGGGGACACAAGAGTGAATAAAATACAGACCCAGTCCATAGTTTTCTCTTCTGGTAGAAAGGAAGAGATAATCAAACACAATGCATTCTAGCCTAAGGTCTATGTAACGTGGTGTTTGGACAAGAAGGCACCATTTAAGCTGAGTCTTGAAAAATGCAAGCTTGTCAGGTGGGTGATTGTCTAGAGATACACCAGGCAGAACGAGTTATGTACAAATGTGTATACACAGATGTGAAGGGCCTCAGTGAGGGAGCACCATGAAGAGGTTTGGCAAAAGCTATGTGGTGAGGCCAGATGGGAAATCAGAGTCCGGATGATGAAGGGCCTTAAATTCCAGGTTAAGGCCGGGTATGGTGGCTCACACCTGAAATCCCAGCACTTTGGGAGGCTGAGGTGGATGGATCACCTGAGGTCAGGAGATCAAGACCAGCCTGGCCAACATGGTGAAACCCCATCTCTACAAAAATACAAAAATTAGCCAGGCGTGATGATGGGTCCCTGTAATCTCAGCTACTGGGGAGGCTAAGGCAGGAGAATTGCTTGAACCCGGGAGGTGGAGGTTGCAGTGAGCCGAGATCACACCATTGCATGCCAGCTTGGCCAACAGAGCGAGACTCTGTCTCAAACAAAAAAATCCAGGTGAAGCCTAAACTGGAAACATGTCAAATGTCATTAACAGGAGACTATATAGATAATTGCAGTGTACTACGGAATACTAACTCAGCAATAAAAGGAATGAATTACCAAGACAAACAGCAACATGGAAGAATTCAAAGATGTCCTGCCAAGCAAAGGAAGCCAGGCACAAAGGGCTACATGTGCTGTGACTCCATATATGGGATGTTCAGGACCATGCAAAACTATTCTGTGGTGGAAGAAATCAGAACAGTGGTTACCTCTGAGGGATGGGTGGGGCTGAATGAGAAGCAGCATGAGGGAATTTGCAGGGTGATGAAAATGCTCTTCCTCTTGATAGAGGAGTTGGTTGCAGGGCTATATGCATCTTTCAAAACTTATTGATTTATATGCTTAAGATATGTGCATCTCACTGTATGTAAATTATACTGATGAAAACAAGTTCTAGCCTAAGGACTTGGCAGTTGGGGGCTGCAGAAGTGAGTTTCATGCAAGCTGAGTGGTTTTATTCCCCAGAGGACTTGGGTGCCTTATATAAAGCTAATTTTGGCAGCCATCTTTTTCAAATTTTCTTAGCCACGAAGCTTTTTTTTTTTTAAATTAAAATATTATTCACCATTCCAAAATACCAGACCTAAAGGAAGCTGTTCTGTTTGAAGTACAGATAAGAAATTGAAGGCCCCTTGGAGGCTCTACCCTCAAGGTCTCCCCTTCAATTCTATTGCACCCCTGAGACACATCCAAAGACCCTAAGGACCCATAGATCCCAGGTTAAAAACCACTGATCCAACAGAGCCAGCAGGACTCCTGAGTTCAGTTGCACAGTTGCACACTGCACAAATCCAGACTACGGTATGAATCATAGCAGTGGAGACGTGCAATGTGGTTACCCTGGGGGTCATGCTGGTAAAGTGGGCAAGTCAGCAAGTCAAGCTGACCTGGGAAAGATGATAAGTGGTAACAAGCACTCAGCCAGAGCATCAGGCTCGGGAGGGTGTGCTGGGGCCCTGTGCCAAACTGAGGAACACAGCCCTGTTTAACGGGGACAGCTGCTACTCACCTCCAGCTGATGGTTGCTACGTGGGAAAATGGGCTTGGCGCTGCCAGATCTTCACATTTTTTTTCTTCAAGAGAAGCCAAAAATCTGGATCTTATGTAAAGCCTCTCGGTTTTTCAATGTTGCAAATTAATTTAATTTGAAAAAAACACATTGTGTAGCTCAAATCAAACATATCTGCCAGACAAATCCACCTTCTAGGCCACCAATTTGCAACTTTTGGTTGTAGACTGTCATCAAAAAGCATCTGAGTTTTCGGCAACAAATAAAAAGAGGCACGTGTACATCGCCCCTTTGTGTCCTGGATCCAGGAAGCTGAGCTGTCTGCTTTCTGAGAGCAAAGAGACTTCATTTACACCCTCCTTCAATTTCCAGGGAATTATGCAACCAGCATTACCAGGGATATAGGCACGAATCACAACTCAAGAAGCACCACCAGAGTCGTGGGTACGTCCATGCTTGGAGTGGAGTGACCACTATTACGAAAGCAGGAATTTCAAGACTTTCGTACATGCATCTCGACCTCAAGCCTCTCAAGAGAGGCACCACTTAAATGGATAAATGGGAGAAAACTGCCTAATTAAAATCATCTGAAGGCACAATTGTCTTTATAAATAAATACCTAGAAATGAATGCAAACATGTTTTGATCTTATTGTCTTAAAACTTTTCTATTGTAGGATTACTTTGAGAAATCCTCTGAGGCTTAGGGACCTTAACAGTGGGAAGGTGGAAGGAAATTCAGAAGCCAAGCACATCTTTTCTGCTGGGCTGAATGCCAGATGAACATTCAAAAGACACTCTTGTTTGGATTTGAGACATCCCTCCTCAGGCCCATGTCTCTCAAAGTGTGGTCTATAGAACCCCATCATTGAATCACCAAGAAGAATCTTAAAATATAAATTCTTGAGTTCTACCGGAAGCCTACTGAGTCAGCCTCTCCATGGGTGTGGCCAAGGCACCTGCTTTCTCGGCAAGCACTAATACACATTAAAGTTCAAGAAGTACCAGTCCAAATAGCTAAAAAGAACGAATAAGACCTGCTGTTTGACAGCTCAGTGGGGTGACTGTAGTCAATAACAACTTAATTGTACATTTTAAACTAATTAAAAGAGTGTAAATGAATTGTTGGTAATGCAAAGGATAAATACTTGAGGGGATGCATTCCCCATTTACCTTGACGTGATTTTTACACCTTGCACACATGTTTCAAAACATCTCATGTACCCCATAAATATAGATACCTACTGTGTACCCATAAAAAGTAAAAGTTTAAAAAAATTAATTAATTTTTTTATTTTCAAAAAAGAAATACTGGGCCAGGTGCAGTGGCTCACGCCTGTAATCCCAACACTTTAGGAAGCTGAGGCGGGTGGATCACAAGGTGAGGAGATGGAGACCATCCTGGCTAACATGGTGAAACCCTGTCTCTACTAAAAATACAAAAAAAAAAAAAATTAGCCGGACGCGGTGGCGGGCGCCTGTAGTCCCAGCTACTCAAGAGGATGAGGCAGGAGAATGGCGTGAACCCGGTAGACGGAGTTTGCAGTGAGTCGAGATTGCGCCACTGCGCTCCAGCCTGGGTGATAGAGCAAGACTCCGTCAAAAAAAAAAAAAGAAAAGAGAGAGAGAGAAAGAGAAAGAGAGAGAGAGAAAGAAAGAAAGAAAGAAAGAAAAGAGAGAAAAAAAGAAAGAAAGAAAGAAAAGAAAAGAAAAGAAAAGAAAGAAAAGAAGGAAGGAAAGAAAGGAAGGAAGGAAGGAAGGAAGGAAGGAAGGAAGGAAGGAAGGAAGGAAGGAAGGAAGGAAGGAAGGGAAGAGAAAGAAGGAAAGGCAGGCAGGCCCAAGTAAGCTTATCCACTCCTGTGGCTTTGAATATTGTTTACATGAGCTGAAAAGCATATCTTTATCCCAGAACTCATACATTCATCTGTGGACTTGATACCTCCACTTGAACACCTCACAGGTATCTCAGATTGACAAGACTAAAACTGAACTCTAGATCTTCTTAATCATAGTAAGTGGAACCTCTATCCACCCAGCTGCCTATACCAAAGATATGGACATCCTTGCCACCTCCATTTTCCTCACCCATCACATCATATACCTGACCATGACCAATGGATTATACCAGTCCTACCTTCATTAGGCTCAGTTTTTCCTGCAGTAACCAACAACCCTGGAATCTTAGTGGTTGAATACCACAGTGAGTCAACTACAGTTCTGCTGGGCTTATTATCAGAATGTAGGTCAAATTCAGGTCTACACCACCTGTCTCCTATTTCCAGAAGTCAGGCTGAAGGAGCACCCACCACCACCACCACCATAAATCTGGGGCTTGTCATTCTCATGGCAAGTAACAGGAACACAAGAAGCCAGTGGACACACACAAGGCCTCTGAAAGCCTCTGCTCCGTTCTGCTTATATTACAATCACCAAAGCATGTCACAGGGCCAAGCCCAGATCAGTGGAGTAAGGAAGTGTCTTTCAATGGAGAGGAGAAAGAATACGTGCTGAACAATGACAGCCTCAGTGACCTCCAAAACATATTCCAGGTCCACTTCTCTCTCCTTCCATGGCTCACACTCTGGTCCAAGTCACCATCATCTCTCAACTGGATGTCTACAACAGCCTTCCAACGACTATCTCTGTGTCCCTCAGCCCTTCCAATCTGTCTACACTGCAGCCAACATGACCTTTTCACAACTTTTGTTTCCAATGGATTCCCATTTCACTCAGGAAAGACCCCAGTTCCATATCCTGATCTCTAAAACCCTACACAAGCTTCCCCCTCTCTCTCTAGCTCTGGGGTTTTTAGCCAGGTGTCTGTAGACCTCCATTGGGTCTCTGACTTCACTTTCTCCACTTTCCCCTCTCCCTCCTGCTGCAGCCACACTGGCCTGCCTTCAGGTCCCCCTAACTCTCCTCCCTCTTTCCTGTCCTCCAGCCATTCCCTCTGCCTGGATGCCATTCCCTCCACCTGGAACCCCCTTCCCATTCTCCTTGCTACCTGGGCTTCCTCCTATTCATTTTCCAGATCTCAACTTAACATTCTCTTGCTCAGAATGACTGTTTGTGATTGTCTAGCCTCAAAGGACTCCTCATAATAGTCTCTTAATCTATGTTTATTACAAATTGAAATTATAAGTGGGTACCTCCAATATCAGCTTGATGTGTGCCTCCTGCTACAGGGTAAACTCCATGCAGGCAGGGGCTGAATCTATTTTGCCCACCACCAAGTCACTAGCATTGAACACAGTGCACATGGTAGACCCTCAATAACTGGTTGTTGAACAAATGCCAAGCTATCTTTTACTGGGCACCTAGGGGCTTTTTATGTTATTTTATTTGATCACCATGCCAGCTCTAGATGTATTGATTCAAGGAAACTGAAGCTCAGAAAGGTAGAATGATGCACCTAAAGTCACACCACTAGGAAAAACCGAGCCCAGATACAAATCCAGTTGTATCTACTTCCAGAGTCCATGCAATTAACTACTGTGTTATGTTGCTGGCTCTAGAGGAAACTCAAAGGTAATTTCTCAGGACCTAAGACAAAACTTGTCATGGCCCTGTTCTTTACAACCAAACCCAGCCTCAAAAATAAGGAGAAAATCAAACCCTTATTTCAAATCTGAACCTTTTATATCTGACGGTAGGTGCCTGGGAGCCTCACGGAGGGGCCGATGCTACCCATTCTCCTGTCTACCCAACCTCTACCATGAAACGTGTCATCTCTTTTACAGAAGGAGGTATAAACATAAACATCATATACCTGACCATGACCAATGGATTATACCAGTCCTACCTTCATTAGGCTCAGTTTTTCCTGCAGTAACCAACAACCCTGGAATCTTAGTGGTTGAATACCACAGTGAGTCAACTACAGTTCTGCTGGGCTTATTATCAGAATGTAGGTCAAATTCAGGTCAGATAAAGCATGTGAAGTGCTCAGTCATTGCCTAGTACATGGTGAGCGTTCAGTACATGTTACCATCCCTGGAATGCAGGCCCTTTGAAACACGCAAGACACCACTTGTCATTTTCTGAAAGCAAAAATGACAGAGTGACACACGTCAACCCTACAGTTACAAAAGCAAGGAAGAAAACTCTGTGATAAAATTGCAGAAAACCACCTTTTGTTGTGGCTGAAAGAACACTGCCCTCTGAGACAGGAAAGCTGGAATCTAGACCAGATTCTGGTTCTTATCTTGTGACCTGGGGCAATTTTGTTATTTTTGTTTTTTGGGGGGTTTTTGTGAGACAGAGTCTCACTCTGTCACCCAGGCTGGAGTGCAGTGGCATGATCTCATCTCACTGCAACCTCTGCCTCCTGGGTTCAAGCAATTCTCCTGCCTCAGCATCCCTAGTAGCTGGGATTACAAGAGTACGCCACCACGCCCAGCTGATTTTTTTTTTTTTTAGTAGAGATGGGGTTTTATCGTGTTGGCTAGGGTGGTCTCAAACACCTGAACTCAAGTGATCCACCTGCCTTGGCCTTCCAAAGTGCTGGGGATTACAGGCATGAGGCATCGCACCCAGCTCTGAGGCAAGTTTTTCCTTTCTGTGAGACTTGGTTTTCTTGTCTGAAGACAAGAGTGTTAAGAACGCTATTTCTCAAACTTACCAGCATTAAACTTATCATCAAATTTATCATTATCCTACTACCTTGATGGTTGTTATTATGAAATATCTATGTATTTCCCATACTATTACTTACTTAACATTTTTAAATTATATTCATTTCTTCAACAAAATATTTGTTGAGCACCTGTGTGCTGGGTACTCTTCTAGACACTGAGGCAAGTTACAGATGACTTTTTTTAAACTTAATATCTATTTTAATGTCATCCTAAGCAACAATGTCCATGAACCCATCAGATGGCTAAGCTAAGGATTCATTTTTTTCTGATGTACATAAAAATAAATGTATAACTATTAAAAGGAAAAGGATCAATCAATATCCCCTTATCATCTTCGTGGTACCTGAGTGATACACGGTAGATGCTTTTGAACACATGAGCTTGGATCATATCTAAGATCCCTCGCGACTCTTAACATTGTGCCATTCTAAATTCCTCCGAAGAAAAGATTGACTCAGCTCATCTTCCTCTCTTCCCACCCACTCTGATAGAGCAATGAACAGAGTGACGTTAATTGAGTAATTATTCAGCAATTGCAATAACTTGTTTTCTGAGCCTGAGACTCGGGCCTTGTCAGTTCAAGAACATGCTTGAACTTCTTAGTTCTCTGTTTTCAATTCACACTCCGAACTTCAGGTACTTTCATAGCCTTCTCTTCAGTAAAATGGGACATTTGTGTATATCCAGGTGAAGGCGTTTTCATCTTCAAAGAATGTTATCAACTTTAAATGACCTCTCTATATCTGACAGGAGAAAGGCTCCAAAATAATAATAATAACCATCATCATCATCCTACTAGACAGCTCTTACCAAACAATGTTTAGTAAGTTTTGCACAATGAGTCTAAAATGTATGTTCTGAGCTGCCTTTGAAATATAAAAAAGATCTGAAAGGGAAAACTTTCCCACCAATCAATTAAAACCCCTTAAAATGTCAGTAGAAAAATGGGTGAGGGGCATGAACTAATAATTCACAGAAGAAATATAAACGATGAATAAGCACATAAAAAGGTATTCAACTCCTTAATAATCAAGGACAATACCAATGAAAACAACAAGACAGTAGAGGGCTTTTTTCCAAATTAACAAAGGCTTATAATAATTTTTCATGCTAGCAAGACCAGGATGAAATAGGTTCTGTTGTTGGAAGAATAATATTTCTGTATTTCTGGAAAGTAATTGTGTGAAACACAATATCAATTGTGTTTCAAGATCTTTCAAAAAAGTTGTACTCTTTGAGTTAGTAATTCCCCTTCTAGCAATCAATCCTAAGAAAACCATAGAAAAGCTATTGGTGAAACATGTTTGGTATAACGTGCAGGGATGTTCATCATGATGGTATGTCTAAGAATGGGGTTTCTCAACCACAGTACTATTGACACTTTGGGCTAGACAATTAATTCTTTGTTGTAGGAACTGCCCACTACATTGTGGGATGTATACCAGCACCCCTGGCCTCCACTCACTAGATGCCAATAGCACCATCCCCATCCACCTCCAGTTATGATCATCACAATGGTCTTCAGACATTGCCACATGTCCCCCAGGAGGCGAAACCTGCACTGAGAATCGCTGATCCAAGAGCAAAATTTTTAAACCTCCTAAATGTCCAAGTATAACAGAATGGTTAAACAATTAATGATGTGAATCAAAACCATAGTGAGATACCATCTCATGCTAGAATGGTGATTATTAGAAGTCGAAACACAACAGATGCTGGTGAGGTTGCTGAGAAAAAGAACGCTTTTCCACTGTTGGTGGGAGGATAAATTTGTTCAACCATTGTGGAAGACAGTGTAGTGATTCCTCAAAGACCTAGAGGCAGAAATACCATTCGGCACAGCAATCCTATTACTGGGTATATACTCAAAGGAATATAAGTCATTCGATTATAAAGATAGATGCACATGTATGTTCACTGCTGCACTATTCATCCAATAGCAAAGACATGGAATCAACCCAAATGCCCATCAATGATAGACTGGATAAAGAAAATGTGGTATATGTACACCATGGGATACTGTGCGGCCACAAAAAAAAAAAAAAAAATGAGATCACTTCCTTTGCAGTGACATGGATGGAGCTGGAAGCCATCATCCTCAGCATACTAACACATGAACAGAAAACCAAACACTGCATGTTCTCACTTATAAGTGGCAGTTGAATGATGAGGACACATGAACACAGGGAGGGGAACAACACACACCAGGGTCCGTCAGGAGGGGTGCAAGGGGAGAGCATCAGGAAGAATAGCTAATGCATGCTTGGTTTCACACCCAGGTGACGGGATGATCTGTGCAGCAAATCACCATAGTACACGTTTACCCATGTAACAAACCTGCACATGCTGCGCATGTACCCCTGAATGTACAGCCAAAGTTGAAGAAAAATAATAATAATTCATGGTGTGTTCATATGATAGAATATTATGCATTTGTCTAAAACATTACTTTTAATGAGTAATTAATGACATGGAAACCTAATCATAATAAAAATGCTCTGTGGAAAAAAGCAAAGAACAAAATTATTTAAGTAGACATACATTCTCAGAAAACACAGGCTGGGCTGGGAGTGGTGGCTCAGTTCCAAACCTTTCAAGCTAAAGATGATGCACCCATGTCAATGGCTGAAAAGAACAGAAGAAAATCCAAAGAGCCACATTCATAAAAAATTAATGAGTTTGGCCAGAAGCAGTGGCTCACAACTGTAATCCCAACACTCTGGGAGGCTGAGGCGGGCAAATCACTTAAGGTCGGAAGTTCGAGACCAGCCTGGCTAACATAGTGAAACCCCATCTCTACTAAAAATACAAAAATTAGCCAGGCAGGGTGGTGGGCACCTGCAATCCCAGTTACTCGGGAGGCTGAGGCAGGAGAATCGCTTGAACCCAGGAGGCGGAGGTCAGGCACTCCAGCCTGACATCGTCACACACACAAAAAGGAAAAAAAAAAAAAAAAACAGCCTAAAAGGAAACAAAGCAAATCCCTATTGTAATTATCTTTAGGTGATAGAAGAAGCAGTTTTCATTTCTGTTTCAAAGCATCTACTGGTTCTACAAGCTCAGAGAATGGATCTTTAGTCTGAAAACCCTCACTTTATGTTTCAGCAATGCCACTTTCCAGCTCTTACCTCATCTTCTGAGTTGTTGTGGCTCCATCTACAAAACACAGACAATGCTGTGCTTATTGCAAAGACTGGTAAACAGTAACTGGAATTATGCACATAAAATGTTTAGCAAGGTTTTGGCAGGTTGTAAGTACTCAGGTGGATACTTACAACAGGTGAATTTCATTATCAAATACTCCTTTTTTGACTTTTTAAATTTTTTCTTAGAAAACAAATACAGGCCAGGCACAGTGGCTCACGCCAATAACCCCAGCACTTTAGGAGGCCAAGGCAGGTGGATCACTTGGGTCAGGGGTTCGAGACCAGCCTGGCCAACATGGTGAAACCCTGCCTCTACTAAAATCACAAAAATTAGTAGGTCATGGTGGCAGGGCGCCTATAATCTCAGCTACTCGGGTGACTGAGGCAGGAGAATCACTTGAACCGGGGCGGCGGAAGTTGCAGTGAGCTGAGATCACGCCACTGCACTCCAACCTCGGTGACAGAGCGAGAGGCTGTCTCAAAAACAAAACAAAACAAACAAACAACAACAATAAAATATAAGAAAACAAACACAAAACACCAAGCCAGAGGAACTTGTCCATTTTCTCTGGGGAGAGACCCTGTCTGAGAATGAGTGATGGCAGATGTTTGGAGGTTTGGCACTGGGCAGAACTCTGTTAGTGGTAGAATGAAGACAGAGATGAAAAATCCACCTGGCAGAAGGGGACGACCTATGGGAAAATGTTATTTGAATTGGACAGGCTGGTGAGTAAGCTTCAAGTCAAGCGTATTGACGTGTCAACAGCCATGAAGAATTTAACTGCCTAACAATTTAAACTACCAGCAAAGGGCCTTCCAAAGAGGCACTGGGAATTTGATCTGGAAATGTCACAGTGCCTGTTGTGGTCCATCTGGACTGGAGCCTAGAAAGACAGGCGTCTCAGCACATTGCTGCCTTTGGGATACGGTGAAGAATATGGAGACCTGGCTTCAGGGTCTTGCTGTCTTGTCCTGCATATTCTTTTTCCTCTTTGGGTATCTGATTATTGATGTATTTAAAGAAGTAGCAGAGCTTAGTATCCAAAAATAGGAATACTGGAGACCACCCCCCTACGAGTGAATTATGGCTTCTTCACATACTAGCTATTGTAACCCTGAGCAAGTTACTTATTTCATGGATGGAAGCCTCCACTGCTGCCACTACCAAGACAGCTGAATCTACACTACACAAAATGTTTAGCATCGTGCCTGGTAGCACCTAGCAAGTACTCAAGAAAATGGCAACTCTAATTGCTTTTGCTTTTTTAAAAAAAATTTATTTAAGTTCTGGGATACATGTGCAGAACGTGCAGGTTTGTTTTATAGGTAAACGTGTGCCATGGTGGTTTGCTGCACCTGTCAGCCCATCACCTAGGTATTAAGCCCCACATGCACTAGTTATTTATCCTGATACTCTCCCTCCCCCAACTTCCCTGGTAGGCCCTGGTGTGTGTTGTTCCCCTCCCCATGTCCATGTGTTCTCATTGTTCAGCTTCCACTCATGAATGAGAACATGTGGTATTTGGTTTTCTGTTCCTGTGTTAGTTTGCTGAGGATAATGGCTTCCAACTTCATCCGCATCCCTGCAAAGGACATGATCTCATTCATTTTTATGGCTGCATAGTATTCCATGGTGTATATGTACCACGTTTTCTTTATCCAGTCTATCATTGATGGGCAATTGGGTTGATTCCATGTCTTTGAGATACCATCTCACACCTGTCAGAATGGCAATTACTAATTGCTTTTCTGAAGTTACTCCAAATATACAATTTGAACCTTCCTCAGAGTGGAATTCATCCTTTTGAAACTGCAAACTTGGTATAGATCTACAGACAGAGGCACAAAGGATGAAAGACAACAGCTCATTAGCCCCATCAAGACTTCTTGGTTGTTCCCAGTCTCAATACAATACTCTGACCGCAATTCTCTCCTCCCTTCAGCATTGATTTACCTGTACCAGGTCCTCAGTACATACAGGGAATATTGAGATGACCAGGAAACAGTCCCTGTCCTCCTCTGCAGTGGAGAAGACAGATATGGAAGACACAGATACATTTCACTCAGGTGTGATATCATCTAATGAGAAAAGGAAGAAGTATCCTGTCATGGTGAAGGGCTCAGGTCCTTGAGCCAGACTGGCTGGTTTTAACTCCAGGTCTTGCAAACCACACGAACCTGGGCAGGTTCCTTTGCCTCTCTAAGCCTCAGTATTTTTATCTATAAATTGGGGATAATGGTTGTACTTCTTCTCCCTCACAGAATTGTCAGGACTAAAGAAGAGAAAACCCTCAGAACCACGGCTGGTACACAGTAAGAGTTTCCTAACTGTTAGCTATTACCACTATTAAACTCTGGGAACCTAGGTGTATGGATTCTAGAAAGACAGTCTGATTCCCTCACCCTGCAGAGGGTGGGATCTTCCCTGTGGGATTCAGCCATCCCCTCCAACATGCAGTCTGAGAAGACCTCCGAGCTCATGACCTCACTGCACCTGAATTCCCTTTAACACCACCACGCAGGTCCAGAGGAAACTTTCTTCAGAACCAAGATGGACACTTCCATTATTTTAATTACCTCCCCATAAAACACAAAATACCTGTGGCTGTAAAGAGTAATTCGTTCATTTTCTAAGTGGAAATGAAACTCCAAATTACTTCTAAAAACAATACTTCACCCTCATCTCCCTAACCACACACATGCACACACAAATAGCAAGCAAGAAAGCAAGAAGGGAAGGAAGGAAAGAAGAAGAGAAAGAGGGAAAACAAGGAAAAAGGAGGAGAAAGAAGGGGGGAGGGAACAAGAAAGAAAAGAAGGAAGGAAGAAGAAGGAAGGAAGGAAGGAGAGAAGGAAGGAAGGAGCAAAAGAGGGAGAAAGAAGGAAAGAGGAGGGGGAAGAAGGGAAAGAGAAAGGAAAAAGAAAAGAAGGAAGGGAGCAAGAAGGAAGAAGAGAAAGAAGGAGAAAGAAGGAGAGAAGAGGGGGAAGAAGGGTAGGAGAAAGGAAAAGAAAAGGAGCCATGAAGGGAGGAAGGAAGAAGGAAGGAAGGAAGGAAGGAAGGAAGGAAGGAAGGAAGGAAGGAAGGAAGGAAGGAAGGAAGGAAGGAAGGAAGGAAGGAAGGAAGGTTGGTTTAACAAGAGCAGGAAAAGATGAAGAAAAAGCCATGGTCAAGGCGAGATTCTCTGAGGATGAACAGGGGCTGGAACACCTGAGCTCACTCTCATCTGACCTCACCTGACAGAGCAGACAGGTGACAGGTGTCTTCTCTGTGACTCTTCCACCTGAACACCTGCTTGCAGAAGCTCCCTCAGGTCATTCTGGGTGATTCTCAAGCTGAATGGACTCATGGTCTCATGGTGATGTCCAACAAAAGCCAATTATTTCTTTTCTCTGGCATGAATCTCGGCAGTGTTTGAGGGTTTTGTTGAACAAGGAAGCGTTGTGAGGGCAGAGAGAAACACCACCACTACATGATAGATTTAGGCCAGCCTGCCATTCATGATTCCAGACACACACACACACACACACTTTCCCTGTAACCCTCTGTAGGGCTAAAGGGGTGATGGAAATATTTAGCAATCTGACGAATCAGAATGTGCCCTTCACTATAGCTTTGGAGAAGGTTCTCGAATTCCCCTGGTATTACCCCTTTAGTTTAAAATTCATGGGATGGTTTAGTGGATCCAAGGTGAGGACCAGGGTAGCAGGCAGGCTCCTGGGGCACTTGATTATTTTCTTATGATAAGTATTTCAGGCCAAGTGCAGTGGCTCACTCCTGTAACTGCAGCATGTTGGGAGGTTGAGTTGAAGCCGGGAGTTTGAGACCAGCTTGGGCAACATAGCAAGACGCCATCTCAACAAGTAAAATATATATGTATTAGTAAGGTGTGGTGGCATGCACCTTTTTATAGTCCCAGCTACTCAGGAGACTGAGGTGGGAGGATTACTTGAGCCCAGGAGTTTGAGGCTGCAATGAGCTATAATCATATCACTTCACTCCAGGCTAGGTGACAACAAAGACCCTAGGTCGAAAGGAAAAAAAGAAAGTATTTCAATATTTTAATACCCACTATGGAAATACTTGTACATACCAGCTATCTTCAATGGGATTCTGTAGAAGTAGATCCTTAAAAGAGGGTTTGTATATGAGTGATCTATTTAAAAACTACTCCCAGTTATGAAAAAAAATACAGTAAAGGAGCAGGTGACACAGCACATAGAAAGGAAGGAAGCCCTGAAGGGTGGGGGCTTCAATAAAAGTCCCACAGATGGTAACATCAATCTTATCCTACAGGGGTGCTCTGGAGTGTAAGATGGCCCCACTGTTGGCCTGGTCTTAGGCGACATAGCAGGATTCTCATATCTGTGCACACAGTAGTCATGAGTTCAGAGTTGTCCTGGAAGCAGGATACAAACTCTTAGGCATTTCTGCCTCTTTATATATAGAGAAAGCAGCTCCAGTGTCCAGAAAATTCCTCTGAGAAAGAGCCACTGGCACTGGCTGTTGGAAGCAAAAGCACAGGAAAGTCAAAGATTGCAGACCACAAAAATGGTGAAAAGGGTTCCAGGAGATCTGGGAGGAAGGCCAACATTGTCACAACACCAGCTGAATGTCATCCCAAACCCTTAGGGAAGAAATGCAGACAAATGATGACATCTTAGCATGGGGCCCCTCCTCTGGTGCTCAACATTACTTTTATTAGGTAATTCACTTCTAGATGAGCTCCTTGCCTCTAGTCTCAGCCCCTTCAGTGCCAAATAGTAACAGCAGTTAAAATGTAATAGAGTGCCCACAGTGTGCAAGGGACCAGGCAGATGATTTGTCCAACCTCACAAGTTTTCAAGGTGGTCATAGTCTTTCCTTTTCACAGATGCACAAACTGAGACTCAACAAGTTTCAGAAACTTGGAGAAGCGTTCACCAGAAATAAGCGGTAACAGAGAAATTCCAAGAAATCCCAGATCTGCAGAGCTAGTATTCTTCCCAACACTCTCTCTCATCCAACACCTCTTCCATTTATTTATTTATTTATTTATTTATTTATTTATTTATTTTTCGTTGACAGGTATAAAGTGTAGATATTTGTGGTGTACAACATAATGGTTTGATAGATATATACAAAACACCTCCTTTTGATGGAAACAGGGCCCAGAAACAGATCCTGAGATGAGGATTAATGTGCAATTCATATAATATATAACACAGTATTCAGGAAGTGCTCAGAGGATAAATCAATAAGGGAATGGGTTCAGGGGCAGGACAGGGAAGGGAACTAAACTGAACGAGGGACAATTTCAGGGCAAGTCTCAGCCTCAGCCTAATCCCATCTGGAGCTCTGGGCATACATTAGGCTTCAGAGTTTGTTACAGCTGGAGGCAAGAGAACTGAGCTTTTCTATGCCTGCACCCTTTAGTCACTCCAGGCCGTACAGACTCACTCCCATATAGGGTGGCTCCAGCAGCCCACCAGAATCCTTCAAAGAGTCACGGAGAAGCAAAGCCCACAGAAGCACGCCAAGGAAATGAGAGGATGCCAAAGAAATCAGGCTATCTGGAGAACACATAGGCAGGACCCATCAGGACACCCATGGTTCTTATCAAAGCCCAGTAGCTCTTTCTAAAACCTTAGGTTTTAAACCCCAAGAACCAATTTTCCTCCTGTCTGGGGAGAAAAAGCATCCTTTCCTGATATTCTGAAGATCGCCTCAAGAACCACTTACAAGAGCTGATTACTGACTTAAACACAGCTCTAATCTAAGGAAAGTGCCCCATTTCCCACCTCTAGAAAGAGAGACGTCATCGACTAACTTGCCCCTGGATATTCAGCTTTATTCACACAATATCAGTAAATAAGAGAGAATTTGACTGTTCACGGAACTTCAGCAAATTGAGCTCATATTTGGGGGGTAAAGTAAAAGGCAGCTGAAATTTAATGTGAAATCCTCCGCAAGGAAGATGATTTTATACATTATAGGGGCTTCAATTTTTACACAGCAGATACTGAATGTACCTTTCATTTCTTCCTGGCACTCAGCACCTCCTCTGCTCATTTCCTTGATGCTAGAGGCTCCAAGATAAAGCAAGCTTAAAGAGGTGGGGATGAGTGTACTAGCAATGGAGTGACAAGGGAAAATTGGTAGGAAGGCCAGGGGGCCCTGGGCTGAAAAACCTGGGAGTACTTGTATGCCAGGTCCCATATGAAGAGCCCCAGATGGACTGGAACTCCAAAATCAATGTTAAGAAGCAAGTATTTACATTTTTTTAAAAAACACCAACAGCCAAGCAGAATGGGTACCAATGTAGGAGTTACGAACAGAAGCCAACCCCAACAACCAAGAGCACTCGTTATCTCTTTTTTTTTTTTTTTTTTGACTTTTTAAAAATTATACTTTATGTTCTAGGGCACATGTGCACAATGTGCAGGTTTGTTACATATGTATACATGTGCCATGTTGGTGTGCTGCACCCATTAACTTATCATTTACATTAGGTATATCTCCTAATACTATCCCTCCCCTCTCCCCCCACCCCACAATAGACCCCAGTGTGTGATGTTCCCCTTCCTGTGTCCAAGTGTTCTCATTGTTCAATTCCCACCTATGAGTGAGAACACGCAGTGTTTGGTTTTCTGTTCTTGTGATAGTTTGCTGAGAATGATGGTTTCCAGCTGCATCCATGTCCCTACAAAGGACATGAACTCATCCTTTTTTATGGCTGTGTAGTATTCTATGGTGTATATGTGCCACATTTTCTTAATCCAGTCTGTCATTGATGGACATTTGGGTTGATTCCAAGTCTTTGCTATTGTGAATAGGAGCACTCGTTATCTTAATCACATAGCATTTGGTGATAAGAAACAGAAACCCCTCAAAGTAGCTTGAGCTAAAGGGGAATCTAACTGAGAATCAGGGGTAAAGGACAGAGCTCAAAAGGGTGAATAACTGAGTAGTTAAAAACCAAAACCACTCTCTGCTCTCTGACTCCACATAAGAAAAAATAATGTTTACTGAGGCCCTACTATGTGTTGGGTGCAGTGCTGAATGTTTTCCCTGTACTTTCTCACAGTTAACTCACAGAGAACATCTCTGAGGGACAAACATTCCTGTTTTCCAGATGGAGAAACTGAGGTTCCAAGAGGTTGAAGAAATTTTCCAAGCTCACACAGCTTGAAAGTGGCAGAATAAGGATTCAAAACTTGTCCTCCAAGCCACTCCCTGTTGCCACAAGCCACATGAGCTCTGTCTTGGCTTTGCTTTCTGGGCCTATTATATTCTCAATGCTTCTCTCTGCAGCCTGGCTTTTCCTGCCTCAGCAGGCTTGCAGAATGAAAAAATGGTCATCCCAAACCTGGTTCTAAATGGCACCCAGAGAAAAATACCAGATGGGAGATTTGAGTCTACCCTTATCAATAGTTACATTCAATGGTACCCAATACCACCTCACAAGAGTAGCTGTGTCTTTTGGTTCAAATTCTCAAATAGCCTAATTGGCTTCTTACATCTTCATCTAAGATGATGGGGATGGGGCAGATTTCACCTTATAGAATCAGGACAGCTAGAAGTGAGTGTGTGAGTAAGGAAACTGACAGCTACCTATAATGCCCTTGTTTATTTATGCAATACTTTTTAAGTATCTTATTCTTTCCAGGTACCAGGGCTTTACAGAGGAAGAAATTATCATACCTGCCCACTCACAATGCCTGGAATAGACACATAAGTAAACCATCACCATGCGGTGGCTGAGAGAAACAAGGAGTGCTGCCATCTTGCAAAAAATGAAACCTGGTCTAGCCTAGCAAGTTAAGGTAGATGTTCTGGAATGGTGTCTCATGAACCCAGTCTGAATGATGAATCGGCATGACCTACCGTACAAAAGTACAAAGCGTGCCTTGCTGGGAGACTTTGGGGAATTGGGTAAAATGGGAGGATAGAGAATGTAAAGGAGAATGCCAGAAAATGAGATTAAAAAGGTAAGCAAGGGCCGGTTTGTGAATGCCTTTCTGCACTAAGAAAAGAAGTGTAATCATTTTCTTGAGAGGCAATATCCTCTACTGTAGTGCTGTCCAACAGAACCTTCTGAGATGATGGAAGTGTTCTAAATCCTTCCTGTCCACTATGGTAATCACTAGCTGTGCACTTGGCATACAGCTAGTGTGACTGAGAAACTGAATTTTTTATTTTATTTAATGTTAATCAATTTAAATGTAAATGGCCACATGTGGCTAGTGGCCACCATATTGGATGGCCGAATCCAGCAGTTAAGCTGTGAGCTCTCGAGGCAGAAATGATACTGGCTCCATCTCCAACTGGCTGTATGACTCAGAGGAAGTTCCTTAACCTCTCCGTACCTCAGTGTCCCCATTTGTAAAGTAGTGCCTGGCATATAGTAATCGCATTCAACGACCATAAGTCTAGTTTGAAAGTTGATGGGGAGCTCTTGTTTGGGCTGCCATAACAAAGTACTACAGACTGGGTGGCTTAAATAACAGAAATTTGGCCGGGCGCAGTGGCTCAAGCCTGTAATCCCAGCACTTTGGGAGGCCGAGGCGGGCGGATCACAAGGTCAGGAGATCGAGACCATCCTGGCTAACAATGTGAAACCCCATCTCTACTAAAAAATACAAAAAATTAGCTGGCTGCGGTGGCGGGCGCCTGTAGTCCCAGCTACTCAGGAGGCTGAGGCAGGAGAATGGCGTGAACTCCAGGGGCAGAGCTTGCAGTGAGCCGAGATTGTGCCACTGCACTCCAGCCTGGGGCACAGAGCAAGACTCCATCTCAAAAAAAAAAATAATAGAAATGTATGTTCTCACAATTCCAGAGGTTAGAAGGCCAAGATCAAGATACCAGCAGGGTTGGTTTCCTCTGAGGTCTCTCTTCTTGACTTGTAGATAGCCACCTTTTATTATCTTCACACAGTCTTTTGCCTTTGTGCATGTCTGTGTCCTAAATCTCCTCTTCTTATAAGGATACCAGTCATATGGGGTTAGAGTCCACCCACATGACCTCATTTGACCTTAATTACCTCGTTAAAGACCCTGTCTCCGAATATAATCACACTGTGAGATACTGGTGGTTAGGACTTCAACATATGAATTATGGGCGAGAAGACACAATTCCGCCTGTAACAAAGACCCAGGGGATTAAAAATCGAGATGGCCAGTTCTCTGATCATGATGCTGAGCTGGCTAGACTGCTGGCTTCCTCCACCATAATCAGTCTTGAAGGAATTTCCAGGAAAGCAGAGGACCCGTGGTAAACTACTGGAGTGGCTGGGTGCTGATTTGAACTGGGATGGGTGGGGAGGGATGGCTTGAATCTGAGGCAGAAGCTGCCCAGTAAGGCTGTGAAAGGATAAACTGGAATGGGGGACTAGAGGGGGTTGAAGGAGTATGGTTCTGTCTGTTCCCCTGCCATTGCCCTGGGTCAAACAGTGCCTGCCCCTATATCCCAACTGAGAACTCTGCTCCAAATGCTGCCATGGGTAAAATCAGGGCTAGGTAAAAGTTCTGGGTTTGTGAGTGATTGACTGTGGGTTTCTGTTATCTGGGCTCCCCATCCTAGGACTCACCTACCATCTAGTTCCTGAGCTCACAAGGGCTGACTTGGGGCTCTGGCCTTTGCCCATCCACATTGCTCGTCAGAGTATCCCAATACCTCCAGGGTAAAGTGAACTCACTAACCACAATAATAAGATATTTGAGAAGTACAATCATTTTAAAAGAAAAACAATACATTGGGTTACAGATTCCAACAGAAGCAAAAATATTAGAATAGATGGACTTAAGTTTTTTAAATATACTTTTGTTAAACATGTTAAAGAAAGAAGGAAAGATATTAACAGTATAAAGTAGGAATAAGAAAATATTTAAAAGAACCAATTTGAAATATCAGGCATGAAAAATATAATGGTTAAAATAAAAAATACAATGAATGGATAATGGACACAAAATGGATACAGCTAAAGAATCAATTAATCAACTGGAAGACAAGATTCAGGAAGTCTTCCAGAGGAAGAAGTCATGACCAAAAAAATAGAAAAAAATTAAAGGTAAATTATATGGAGTATAGAAGAGAAACACTAACGTCAAAATAATAAAACTCCCAGAAAGAGAAATAAAAGTAGAAGGAGTAAATATTTTAAGAAATAATGGGTACAGATTTCTCAGATTTAAAAAAAGTTACAAAAGAGAGATTTAAAAAAATATATTTAGACACATTGTAGTGAAAGTTCAGAAGCTATTAAAAACAAAGGAACTTCTAAAAGCATCCACGGAGAAAGAGCAAATCACATTTTTAAAAAGAAAGAAATTATACTGATGTCAGAATTTTTTCACCAGCAATACTAGATGCAAGAATACAGGAAGTAATATTTTCAAATAATCAAATGAGAAAAATAGAACTTAAGATATTATATCCAATTAAGCTGTCATTCAAATATGAAAGTACAATAAAAATATTTTCAGATGTACAAGACCTCAAAGATTTGCTGTAGAAAGTCCCAAATTAAAACCACTTTTGAATAAATTACCCGAATAAGAGGAAAGACATACAGAGGAGATGGTACCAGATGTACAGATGCATGTAATCAAATGCCTTGGTAAAGTTTGATACTGTCTTTAAAGAGTAGCTAAGACCAAATTTTTAAAAGACCATAAAAAGGGAAATTATATCTATAAAAGCACAGGATTAAAAGTCACAAAAGCCTACTCAAACTGTGGTTCCTTGGACCAGTAGCCTCAGCCTCACTTGACCTTGTAAAAATATAGGAACTTAAACCCCACTCATAACCTACTGAAAAAGACTCTGCATTTAATATGATCCCCAGGAGATCTGAAGGCACAATGAAGTTTGGGAATAGATAATATCAACCTAATAGAAGTGGTAGTAAAGAAGGAAGAGAAAAAAAGGGATGGGAGAGTATGCTAAGTTCTTATTTTATTAGAGGGAAGATACAGGCATCTATTTTTGAGAAGAAACCAAGGATGAAAAATTTTAAAAGTGAAACAGACGGAAATAAATTTAAATGGATAAACAGCAGTCAAAACAAATGTACCACAGCAACACACAACATTATGGATAAATCTTAGTAAGTGAGGAAAAAAAAGAAAAGAAAAAATCCAAAGGATGATATACTGCACGATACATCATAAAATTAAAAAGCAAGCAACATAAAAATATACACATTCAAGACAATAAGAGAAGCAATACAGAGATCAAAAGGAAAACAAGCAAATGATGAACCAAGACTGATGGCAGAAAATGCTGTGGTGAGATGCATATTATTGTCAATATTCTAGCTTTCATTTGGAGCATGGGCTCACAGGCACTTATCACATTATTTAAAATAATGAACTATAACTATTAAATATAATTAAGTAGGCAAAAGCAAGTCCTGCATGGAACGATGGGAGTATGTCATAAACCAATTATCATAATCAGTCCAGTTTTGTGTCCCGAAGGTCAAAAAAAACTTCAGCACCAGGCACAGTGTCTTGCATATAGCAGATACTCAAAAAATGCTTCTGGAATTAATCATTACTTTGACAACAATGTAAGGACCTATCAGAGCGAGATCAGGCCAAGACCAGCAGAGAGGGTGTGGCTGTAAACCATGCAAGAATTGCTGAAGGCAGGAGTGATGGGGACAAGCTAGGAGAGGGTGGTGTCTGAAGGTTTAATGCAATGTAGAATCCACAGGACTCAATGACTGATTAGATGTGGAGACTGGGAGTAGAGATGAGTCAAAGTGTATAACGAGGATTTGGGATCCCAAAAACAGATCATGAGCCATTCCATGTTTCACAGTTTTGTTCCCCCAACATTTCATTATGGAAACTTCTCCAGATACAGAAAATTTTAAAGAAGTGTATGGTGAACACATACATACTAACCATCTAGATTCTACAATTACTACTTGGGTGTATTTTCTCTCACACACATCTATCCTTCTATCCATCCCTCCAGTCACTCATCAATCCATATATTTTTAAGGAAGGGGTTCTGTTACATTGCAATGGGAAGAAAACAAATTTCAAAGAAAATATCTCACCTCCCTAAACATAGAAACCCAATGGTCTATGATGATGTCAAACCATCTACTCATCCAAGGTGATGAGACACTACTTCAAAACACTCCTTTGGGGCTAGGTATCACATCATTCACATTAATATTAAGTGGGTTACTTTGGAAGCAAATATTGATGTCCTTAATTGTTGTTTATGGGAGTTTTATGGAAGTAGTAATGTGCATCACTGGCAGTTGCTCTGCAGTTTGGAAATGTACTCATTGCCTAATATTACAAATTATTTACCATCTACATGGAGAATAATTAAATTCTGCAGGCTTCAAATAATATTCAGACATCAGCTACAATCGACATCTACTCCTTGGGTTATGGAGTACTCTTCCTTCTCTATATAAATCGACAATCATAATTTGATGAAACAGGGCTGAACTTATAAAAATTCTTTCCCAAGGGAGACTAGAAGTCATGCTTATTTCTTCCAGAATAAACAGTAAGTTATCAGATGATTCTATACCACGTCAGCGGTGCCATTTTGGTAGATGATGGTAGAGTCTATACAGGGGTCAAATTCAGGTTTCCATTTTATTTTCTGGAGAAAAGCATCCCGTTATTGTATCATCTGCCCATTTCCAAGTATTCCCTTTCTGTCTCTTTATCTCGCCTGTCTTTGCACCAACTAGTCCCTCTGCAAACATCCTGCCTCTCCCCCATCCTTAATCACCCACTTCACTTCTCCTTCTTTTTTTCCTTATGCATTCTTTTTTTTTATGTTAAGTTCCAGGGTACATGTGCGGGATGTGCAGGTTTGCTACACAGGTGAACGTGTGTCATGTTGGTTTGCTGCACAGATCCTCTCATCACCTATGTATTAAGCCCAGCATGTATTAGCTATTTTTGCTGATGTTCTCCCTCTCCCCTCTCCCCACCCTCAATAGGCCTCA
Organism: Papio anubis; assembly: GCF_008728515.1. NCBI lineage: Eukaryota > Metazoa > Chordata > Mammalia > Primates > Cercopithecidae > Papio > Papio anubis. The sequence goes on from NC_044993.1 coordinate 60,999,558, forward strand.
GTGTGTGTTGTTCCTCTTCCTGGGTCCATATGTTCTGATTGTTCAGCTCCCACCTTTAAGTGAGACCATGTGGTATTAGGTTTTCTGTTCCTGCATTAGTTTGCTGAGAATAATGGCTTCCAGCTCCATCCATGTCCCTGCAAAGGACATGATCTCATTCCTTTTTACGGCGCATAGTACTTTCCATGGTGTACAGGTGCCACATTTTGTTTATCCAGTCTATCATGGATGGGCATTTGGGTTGATTCCATGTATTTGCTATTGTGAATAGGGCAATAATGAACATACACGTGCATGTGTCTTCATAATAGAATGATTTATGTTCCTTTGGGTATATACCCAGTAATAGGATTGCTGGGTCTAATGGTATTTCTGGTTCTAAGTCTTTGAGGAATTGCCACAGTGTCTTCCACAGTGGTTTTAAGTTCTCATTCTTTACACTGCTTAAGTGTCAGTCCCCAAGACGTCTTACCTGATTCCCTTAAGTTGAACTGTGCTCTCCACATCACCAATGTTTTCCCCTATCATGAATTCCCTTAGAGCAGGGACCATTTCTTTCATTTATGCAACCCCAGTGCCTACTATAGGATTATCCACCCAGGAACCCAGCCCAACCAAGCCTCCATTATCTGGAACGCAGCCCGTCTCCAAGACAGGGGGAAGAGAATGCAGTGAGTCACACGGTGGCTCTTAAAGGCTTCCATTCACATTTCACTGGCAACAGCAAGTCATATGGCCAAACCTCAGGGGGGTTGGAAGAAAAGCATCCAAGGCATCCTCTGCTTGCACTGCTCCCTCTTTTTTTCATGTCTCTCAAGCTTACAACGCTCTCCTCCTCCAGAGAAACCACGCAACCCTCAATGTTCTTTTGATTCATTGTTAAGTGCCACTTCTTTCCAAAAGCTGCCCCTGGCTCACTTTCAGCCATTCTCTGAGATCCCAAACACTTCTTCCCTCTTCCACCATGCTGTTACATTTCCTCTGCTTGGGGTGACATTCCAGGCAAAGCCACAGATGAAATTCGGGCAGGCTAACTCAACCATGTCGTTTTGCTGTCTGCCACTGTCACACTCACCTGCTTGAAACCTGCTTGAAACCTGCTTGTTACTTACTTACCCACTGCAAGGCATACTGGAAATGGAAAGCAACAGCTACACCTTAGAACACCTAAAATGATTCAGAGAGATTCTGAGAATGAGGAAAGTACCTTCAGCCTGAATATCTAGAGTAAGTGAATTTCAAAGGAATTAAGTATCTTTCCAAATCCCCATGATTCTGTTAAGACAGGAGCAGAATAAGAATTAGTCAGAAAGCAACACTCAGTCTCAAACCTTTCAAGCTAAAGATGATGCACCCATGTCAATGGCTCAAAAGAACAGAAGAAAATCCAAAGAGCCACACTCATAAAAAATTAACGAGTTTGGCCAGGCATGATGGCTTATGCCTGTAATCCCAACAATTTGGGAGGCTGAGGCATGTGGATCACTTGAGGCCAGGAGCTCAAGACCAGCCTGGCCAACATGGTAAAACCCCATCTCTACTACAAATACAAAAAAGTTAGCTGGGTGTGGTGGCAGGTGCCTATAATCCCAGCTACTTGGGAGGCTGAGGCACAAGAATCTCTTGAACCCTAGAGGCGGAGGTTACAGTGAGTCAGGATCTCGCCACTGCACTCCAGCCTGGGTGACAAAGCAAGACTCTGTCTCAAATAACAATAATAATAAATTTATTTTTCTAGAGTAATAAGTGGGAAAGGCAACTCATGAATTTGCAGCCACCCCATGATTGGTTCCGACATGTTGCCAAGTGAAACGAATTGAGAATCACAGTAAAAGTATGATTCGTCAGAATGCCCTGGGTCATCAGATTTGCTGATTAATTAAAATTTAACTAAAAATTTCTGTTGGCTTAATGTTCACTGGCAAAAAAAAAAAAAAAAAAAAAATGCTGTTCAAATAAATGAAGCTATTATCCTTCTTTATCACTCAGGCCACTGAGCATGGCTTCAAGTCCTTCAAGGATGACCAAGAATCTTTCCAAATGTCTGGGTCATCTTCCATCTCCTTCCAGTCCCCGCTCCCAGCCCCACCTACAATTTCCATCTTAAATTCACCAATTCCTGATAAGGCCAGGCCTATTCACAGTGCCATGCCCTTACCCCCACTCCACCCCGCCCATTTACCATTGCCTGAATGCCTTTCACTGGTCATTATCACCTAACTATTTATATTAATCCTTATACACACAACTTGCATAAATCCAAATATTCTGACAGAGCTAATAACTCTATTCCTCCCCCCCCCTTTTTTTTTTATAGAGTCTCACTCTGTCACCTGGGTTGGAGTGCAGTGGCGCAATCTCAGCTCACTGCAACCTCCACCTCCGGGTTCAAGTGATTATCCTGCCTTAGCCTCCTGAGTAGCTGGGATTACAGGTGCCCGCCACTAAACCTAGCTAATTTTTTGTATTTTTGGTAGAGATGGGGTTTCACCATGTTGGCCAGGATTGTCTCAAACTCCTGACCTCCTGATTCACCATGAGCCACTGCCCCCAACCAACAACCCTATTCTTTAACGCCCTCCCCCAATACTTTGATTATGTGAACATAACAGCTGTGTGTGAACTGCCACTCTTCCACTGGGTACAATTTTAGTGGAATTATCAGTAAAGATAACGACACACACTTAACCAAAAGCCCCTCAAGAGCAGGGAATGTCGCTCAGATAACTAAACACAGTGCCCGGTCACAACAGGTGCTCAACAAATATTTGTCAGATAGATTAATTAATCAATTAATTAAAATATTGTGCATGTAGGTTAACAAGGCACAAATGCTGGAATCTCAGCTGACTCCATAGCAACCCTGGAAGTTTATATAAATATAGAGAGATAGATATAGATACAGATATGGATGCTATAGATGTAAGTGTAGATAAATATAGAGTTATAGATGTAGACATATATAGTTTCAGGTTCAGAATAATTTTCATAATAAGCAACCTAAAAATCCCAGTGAACTGAAGATTCTGATTAATAACAATTTCACATAGACTTAGAAATCACTTGCTACATGGGAGGCCAAGGCAGGTGGATCACCTGAGGTCAGGAGTTCAAGACCAGCCTGGCCAACATGGCAAAACCCCATCTCTACTAATAATAAAAATTAGCTGGGCGTGGTGGTGGGTACCTGGAATCCCAGCTACTCAGGAGTCTGAGGCAGGAGAAGTGCTTGAACCTGGAGGTCAGAGGTTGCAGTGAGCCGAGATCACACCACTTCACTCCAGCATGGGTGACAGAGCAAAATTCCAAACACACACACACACACACACACACACACCCCAGAAATCACTTGCTAGCCATGGCTTATGTGGACATGAAAGTCATATTCTTAATTTTTAGAAACTATAGTCTGTGTTTTTAGGGAGACTTGGTCATTTTTGCTCACTTGGTTTCCATGCCCCCTTCTTTGGGTAAGAACATGTCAATTTTCCTTTAGGGAACTACCTTTCTCTTCCATTGGATACAATTTTAGATAAATTATCAATAAAGATGTCCTGCCCTCTCCTGGCCAAGGAGTGGCCCAAGCTTATCCAGATATACGCTTTCTCCCCATAATTTGAATCATGAGCAGTGAATACAAGGACAGACACTAGATAGCTTGTCATTGCCATTCTCTAGGGACCTTGGAACTCCCTGGCCCCTGTTCTTCCTAGGCCTTCCACTTTATAATTGGTCTCTTTGGCTTACCACCAAAGAATCCTGGCAGGCAGTGCTGGAGACCCTTGACTTGTGTCTTCAGTCCACTCTGGGCTTCACTTGCAATAATACTTTGATGCCACTTATACATAATAAGGAAAGCAAACATACTTTTATGCCACAGGCAACAAAATCCAGAAGGGTGCTTGAAGAATACGTTACTAATCCCCTCCAGATAATATCCACACAAAAGAAGAGCCTTTTCCAAGGCTATACAGACAATTGGTGGCAAAATTGAGACCAGAATATAGGCATCTGAAGTCCCAATTCAGTGCTTTTCCACTGTACCCAAATCAATGCTACTATCCCTACCTCTAGGGGTCCTAATGTGAATATTTATAGTTTTAAATTTCTTAAGAATAATTCATTAGTAGGTAAAGTGGTTGGAAAAGTTCAATGTGTTACATACACACAAGTTGCTTAGCTCAAAGGCACTAAAAGAAAAAAGCAACCATCACTAGCATCTGCAGATTTTAAGTTCATTTTTGTCTGCAGGAGGAAGGTGAGTGATGGGGTAAATTAGTCTGATCCTTCCCAGTTGTCTGCCAAATCTCTGCTCTGAAGTCAAAATGTTTCACTCATCCAGTGACTGCCCAAATGGAATTAACTAGCGTGGTCTGTAGCCTATATCTTTATGGGAGTTAAGAATCATTTCCCAAGCACCACTAGAATTGAACTCTCCAGCAAAACAACAGGCCCATGTTTCCTGACTTTCTATTTCCCTGAAGAATCAGCTCAGTCCAGAGGGCCATCCTGATCCTATATAATTCCAGGAAAACTGTTGACATTTGAAAAGGAAAAGAATGGCAAAAGGAAAACTTTCTGTGAATATGGGATTCAGCTGCCAGGTTCTTCAGGGAAAGTGAATAGGATCCTTCATGAGTCCCTGTTTTTATTCTCGTTAAAAAAATCTATTCTTTCGTGTGTGTGTGTGTGTGTGTGTGTGTGTGTGTGTGTTTGTGAAATGGAATCTTGCTCTGTTGCCCAGGCTGGAGTACAGTGGCACGACCTTGGCTCACTGCAACCTCCGCCTCCCAGGTTCAAGCGATTCTCCTGCCTCAGCCTCCCAAGTAGCTGGGATTACAGGCACGCACCACCACACCTGGCTAATTTTTGCATTTTTAATAGCTACGGGGTTTCACCATGTTGGCCTAGCTGGTCTTGAACTCATGACCTCAAGTGATCCTCCTGCCTTGGCCTCCCAAAATGCTGGGATTGCAGGAGTGAACCACTGCACTCAGCCACAAAATCCATTCTTTAAAAAAGCGTTACCCAATCTTACCATGCACTGCACCAACACCTTCACTATTTCCTGGGTCACTTGTAATTGCATTATCCAATATGGTAACCGATAGCTGCACACAGCTATTCAAATTTAACTCTGAATTAGTTACAATTAAATAAAATTAAGAATTCAGTTTCTCAGTTGCATTACCCACATGTCAATGGTCTAATAGTCACGTAAGATTAGTGCCTGTCATATTGAAGAGAGCAGACATGGAGTATTTCGCCTTCATGAGAAGTTGATTTGGACAGTGCTGACTTAGAAGAAAGTCTAAACTCATTGCTGGAGTCTAAAAGATTCTCTATGATTTCATTCTTCCAACATCCCTCACCTCATTATATATCACTCTCATCCTTGCTCACTTAGTGATATACGGAAGTGTGGGTTGGGAAGATGACCCAACCCACACTGGCCACTCATTTGGTTTTAGGACTTGCCAGACTTTGTTTCTACCTTGCAACCTCAGCACCTGTGGTGCTTCTTGACTGGAATCCTCTTTCATTCTGCTCTTCTATTTCTTCTTATCTTTCTGCTTTGAATTAAAATATTGTCTTTCCAGAGAGGCTTCTCTGATCACTCTTGCTAATATATACCACTATCCTTTAAGTACTAGGGCTTACAACCATTGGAAATGATCATAGTTTATTTTTATTTGCCTTTATCTATTTATCATTATTTATTTTTATTTACATTTTTCTTCCACTTGCTTCTCTGAATACACACACATACACACATACACACATACACACACACACACACAAACTCCAAGAGAGCAGGGATTTTGCCTAATTTACTTACAACCATATCCCCAATGTCTAGAATGGTATCTGGTATAGATTAAGCATGCAAGAGAAATTTTTGTAGACTAATTAGACTACAATGCAAAGACAGACCAGAATCTATAGGACAGTTCTCTAAAGAGAAAGCTAAGAGGAATAACCCTGGGTACCACTAATATTGAGCTAAACACTGATCTGGAAAGGAGCTAGGAAGCTCTTTATTATATTAGCTTTCCTTATTTCCGCAGGATTTTCCTTACTTTGGCTGCTTTGATGAATTGCCTCAAAGATCCACCCCTAAAACAATGATGATGGCATTCATAATAATGGCCATCATAAAATTAATCTGGTATGATGTGTGGTTCCTACAGCCTCCGCTCCTAAAGAGAGATGATCCACACAACAGCACAGGGTGAGTAGGGAGATTTATAAAGTGTTTAAACAACAGCATCCCCAGAGCACAGGGAGGAAGCTTGCCTCCCCAGTTACACAGCAAATTAGGCCACAGTTCCCCACCCCATCCTCTTCCAAGCTTCAGTGGCTGACTCACGCTTCATGGGAAGACCTTTCTCCCATTCAAGACTGGGCAGCCAGCCAAGAGACAAGAGGGTTTCTGCCTGCCTCTCCAACCCAGCTGGGCACAGTCTCCGTCTCCCCCATAGCCTCCTTCCCCATCTGTGCTCCGAGGTGATCTCAACTTCCTGGCTACTGGCAAAGGCTTCAGGATTTACTAGACAGCCCTAGGAAACAGGCAAGCTGGGAAGTCCTCAACAGCCTTCTCTGCACAGAGTCCTGATTTGGAGGGGGGACAAGGGCAGCAGGTGTCACCTTTTAAATATTTGCCCCCAAGTTTTAGTCTTGCCATTTAGGCTGGAAAATTAGTACCTGTGCAGACAGCTAAAAGGGAGAATTAGCAACGCCCAGCTTCCTGCCAAGATCCCAGGTGGGTGTCTTTCGAGATTTCCTGGTTCTCCGCCTCTCCAAATTCCCTCAGGACTACCAAACTGTATTCTTCAATCAATCTCTAACTGCCCATGTGATGTTTCATTCATTCATTCAACAAATATTTTACAAGTGCCTCCTATGTATCAGACCCTGTTCGAGGCACTGCAGACAAATACAGTAAGTGAATGAAATAGATAAAAATCCCTGTCTCATGGGCTCACATTCTTCTGAACCCACTTTAAAACATATGCCCCAGCCGGACACGGTGGCTCACGCCTGTAATCCCAACACTTTGGGAGGCTGAGGCAGGCGGATCACCTGAGGTCAGGAGTTCGAGACCAGCCTGACCAACATGGTGAAACCCTGTCTATACATACAAAAAAATTAGCCAGGCATGGTGGCACATGCCTGTAGCTCTAGCTACTTGGGAGGCTGAGGCAGGAGAATCGCTTGAACCCAGGAGGCAGAGGTTGCAATGAGCCGAGATCACGCCACTACACTCCAGCCTGGGCGACAGAGTAAGACTCCGTCTCAAACAACAACAACAAAAAAATACACCCCTGGTGGGAGATAGGGATCCACTTTCATTCTTCTGAATATGGCAATCCAACTTTTCCAGCCCAGACTTTACCACTACACAATATATCCATGTAACAAATCAGCACTTGTACCCCCTAAATCTGTCATTGAAAAACATACATATATACCCCTGAAAAATAAGGATAGTATCTGTTATTCTTTTTATTATTATTTAATATTTAAACACATAAAGGGAAATAAAGGATAACATAATAAAGCCCGTTTATTCACCATTCAGTTCAAGAAATAAAAACTTAGGACTATCCATGAAGCCCCTGTGTGCCTCTCCCTGTCCCATTTTTCTCGAGGTATCCACCATTCTGAATGTAGTGATTATTTTTTCCCTGTATATCTTTTAAATCTGTGGCATGGTCTCTAAACAGTTTACTATATTGTTTTGCACGTTCTACATTTTGAATATAGCTTCCAAAACTTACTTTTTTGTGTGCTGATTTAATGCATACAGTTTCAGCTCATTCATTTGTTTGTTTGCTGTTTCCAGTGTATACTTCACACTGAAGAACAACATTTGTTTTGGCGGGGAAGGAGTGGGTATAGAGTCTGGCTCTGTCTCCCAGGCTAGAGAGCAATGGCACAATCTTAGCTCACTGCAGCCTCCGCCTCCCGGGTTCAAGCAATTCTCCCGCCTCGGCCTCCTGAGTAGCCGAGACTACAGGCACGCACCACTACTCCCGGCTAATTTTTCTGTATTTTTAGTAGAGACAGAGTTTCACCATGTTGCCCAGGGCTGGTCTCGAACTCCTGGCCTCAGGGGATCCACCCACCTAGATCTTTCAAAGTGCTGGGATTACAGGTGTGAGCCACTGCACCCGCCTGAAGAACAACATTGTACATAAGAGTGTACACTTTATAAGCACAAGGAGTGATGAATTTCCACCAAGAGAGCACTGTAGCATGATCAGCACCCAGACAGGAAAAAAAAAAAAAAATCGTCTCCCAAAATCCCAGGAGATCTCTTGTGCTTTTTCTTTTCTTTCTTTCTTTTTTTTTTCTTTTTACATTAACCACCCTCCACCCAGGGTGACAAATTCCATGGCAGGTTCATCATAGGTGAATGATGTTTGTTCCAGAATAAAGATTAGTAAACTACAAACTGTGGGCCAAATCCTGTGAACCTCCCCTTTTTTTTTTTTTTTGAGATGGAGTCTTGCTCAGTCACCCAGGATGGACTGCAGTGGCAGGATCTTGGCTCACTGTAACCTTTGCCCTAGGTTCAAGCAATTCTCCAGCTTCATCCTCCCAAGTAGCTGGGACTGCAGGCGTGCACCACCACATTCAGCTAATTTTTTTTGTATTTTTAGTAGAGGCGGGGTTTCACCATGTTGGCCAGGCTGGTCTCAAACTCCTGACCTCAGGTGATCTGCCTGCCTTGGCCTCCCAAATTGTTGGGATTACAGGTGTGAGCCACCGTGCCCAGCCTGCACCTCCCATTTTTATAAATAAAATTCTATTGGAACACAGCCACACTCACTGATTTACATATATCATCTATGGTTGGTTTTGCACCACACTGGCAGAGTTGGGTAGCAACAGACATCCCGCATCACTCACAGCCTAAAATATTTACTCTTGAGCTCTTTACAGGAAAGTTTGCAGAGGACCTTTTCCAGAACTTTGCATCAACAGAATCACACAGTCTGTACACCTTTGTGCCTGGCTTCTCTCACTCAACAGCATATTTGTGAGATTCACACATACAATTGTAGCTGTTCATTCTCAAAAATGTATGATATTTCATTTTACGATTACAATGCAATGTATTGATTCATTCAGCTGTTGATGGACATTCTAGTTGTTTCCAGTTTGGGGCTATTACGAATAGTGCTACTATAAACATTGTTGTCCGTGTCTTTTGGTACAGTTCATTCATTGTAATTACGGCAAGGTAATCCATCATATAAGTAGAACATAATTTATTTATTCACTCATCTTATAATGGATATTTAGGTCAGTGGCTCTCATAATAGTCTACGCATTGGAATTACCCAAGATCCTCAAAACATAGTGACAACTGTGTCCCAGTCCTAAGACTGTGATTTATCTGATATGGGATATATGTAGCCTAAGCTCTGGAATTTTTTTTTTTTTTTTTTTTTTTTTAGATAGAGCCTTGGTCTGTCACCTAGACTGGAGTGCAGTGGTACCACCTCAGGTCACTACAACCTTTGTCTCTGGGGTTCAAGTGATCCTCCTGCCTCAGCCTCCCAAGTAGCTGGGATTACAAGCATGTGACACCATGTCCGGCTAATTTTCGTATTTTTAGTAGAGACGAGGTTTCACCATGTTGACCAGGCTGGTCTTGAACTCCTGACCTCAGGTGATCTACCTGCCTCAGCCTCCCAAAGTGCTGGGATTACAGGCATGAACTACCATGCCCAGCTTAGCTCTGAACTTTTTTTTAAAGATCTCCTGGTGATTCTAACATGCAGTTTAGAATGTTAGAAGTTTGGGAATCACTGATTTAAGTTGTTTCCAATTTTTCCACTATTACCAGCGACATTGCAATAACTGTTATTTGCATGTCTCTCTGTGCCCAGGATCAACAATTTCTTTAGGAGCTACACTTAGGAGCAGAATCACTGCTTTGGAGCTCATAAGCATATTCAATCTCCAGACTACTTCTACCAACAGCACCATGTCTTATTCATTTCTGGACCTCCCCAGAGATCATCACAAGTTCTGGCACCCAGGAGGCACCCAGGAAACCTGCTGAATGGCTAGAATCAGGCAAGATTTCAAGAGATCGTCTGGACAGCTGATTATTCTACAGGAAGATGAATATTTAACCACCCAGGACAGATCTGAGTCTTTCCCACATTCAAAGGCTTGATAACTACACTGAACATCCTCCTCTGAGGCTTCTTTTTCTTTTCATTCATTTACTCAATAAGTTTTCTTAGCACTTACTCTGTGCCAGGCACTGTGCTGGAAATGAATGAGACAGGGCCTTCTCAGTCTTCGAAGGGACTAAGTTTTGCATACAAATCATTCCTGAGAAAGGGATATTTTGTACCTTGGCTTCCTAATCTGCAAGCGGGGATAACGAATGCCTTCCTTGTGGAATTGTTATAAAGATTATAAAGCACTGCTGGGCACGGTGGCTCACACTTGTAATCACAACACTTTGGGGGGCTGAGGCGGGAAGATTGCTTGAGCCCAGGTGTTCGAGACCAGCCTGGGCAACACGGTGAGACCCTGTCTCTACAAAAAAGAAAGAAAGCACATATCTGGTACATAGTTGGCACTCCTTTTTGTCACACAAGATGCAGAGACAAAGTGCTTTAGGGATTTGAGAAGGGAGGAAACTCTTTCATCAGGGAAGATCCAGGAAGGAGGTAGCACTGGAGCTTGGTCTTAAAGGCCAAGGGTAGGATTGGGGAAGCAGACGTCCCCTAGGTGAGCAAAATCATAGATGTAGGAAAGTGAAGTATCCAGCACAGAACACATTCGGTTTCAGCCAGTGGTGCCCAACCAGGGACTATTTTGCCCTCTAGGGGACATTTGGCAATGTTTAGAGACAATTTCAGTTGTTAACAACTTGTGAAATGCTAATGGCATCCAGGGGATAGAGCCCAGAGATGCCAGTAAACATCCTGCAATAGACAAGAAGCCTTCTACAACAGAGAACTATCCAGTCCAAGAGGATGCTAAAGCCAAGGTCAAGAAACCTCAGTTTCAATACAGTGAAGTATGAGGTTAAGAAAATGTCCCCTATTCTTCAATTCCTAAGATAAGCACTTACTGCCCTTTGCTATTTTTTCAATGAAAAACACTTTTTTGTCATTCATTTCAATTACAATAGTGTTTTTATTTACCGAACACTGACTATGTGCTGGGTGCTGATGTCTTACATACATCATCTCATTTTATGTTCACGAGGATAAAACCCTAGAGGGGAGGTGCCATTTTATAGAGGACACAACTCAAACTCGACAACACCAAGACCATGTGGCTGCCACGGTGTGGGAAGAGGAGTAAACCCCAGACCCTGCACACTCCATTCTATATCATCTCTCCCTGAAAAAGCAGCCACCTCCTAAGTGATGTTGGAGGCCAGCCAGGCCCATTAATTTTTTGCCTGAGTAATTCAGGGTTTGTTCATCTGATTCCAAATCAGTTGGGAGAATTGTCTCACAGTTGTATCTCCAGAACTGATAGAGTGTCTCCCACACAATAGGTGCCCAATAAAAGAGACAGAAGGGAGATCAGTAGTTGCCAAGGGCTGGAGAAAGGAGGAAGGAGAAATGACTGCCAACAAATACAGTGTTTCTTTCTGAGGTGGTGAAAGTGCTGGAATTAGGTAGTGGTGATGGTAGAACAATTTTATGAATATAAGGACAACCACTGAATCGTACACCTTAAAAGGCTGAAATGTTATGGTATATTAATTATACCTCATACATATTTCAAACATACATGCATAAATACATGTTTCAGACTTCAAATAGGGCTGTAATATTGATGTAATATGATATAACACACCAACTCTTAAATTTCCTGGAAGCTGAGATGTCAACACAAAAACAATAACTTGATGACATTGCTAGATCAAACCTTTCCTGAAGGAGATACATATATATATAACACATATATATATATATATAACATATAACATATATATGTATATTTTCTCCATAGATATTCATTTATTCACATGTGTGTGGAGATATATATAAGGATAAACTAATGAATCAGCCTAAACATCTACTAGAAGAAATCACCATCATCAATAATCAGTTAATTCCCATGATCACTAATTATATTGCTCTTTTATGCAGAATTATAATAGAAGTATGTTCTCAATTAAGCCTTTTGACAACCCCAAGAACTAAACAGGACAGAAATTATGTTTCCCTCGTGCTTATTGTGGAGAGAAACAAGAATCTCAGGGGTTAAGCAACTTTTTTGAGGTTTAACACAGCTAGGAATTCCCTACATTCCCTGTCATGATCTTGAATTGTGTTGATCTGCTCCTCTGTACTCCACAAAAATCTTGGCAATCTGGTTAATTCTTTCTGTCTTGGGCCAGATTGTGTGTCTGTAAAATATTACCCTTGACCAAGCCACAACATCAGATTTCAGACAGAGCTGTAGTATAAACACATCCTGTCTTAAATTTCCTGGGGGCTGAGCTCTCAAGGCAAAAGCAAGAAAAACTTGCTGACATTAACATTGCTGGATCAAACCTTTCCTGATGGCCACTGTACCTTTGACTTTTTCATTAGGTAGCTAATAAATTCTATTATTTAAGTCAGTTTGAGTTTCCATTGAAAAAAAAAAAAAAAACCAGAAAGTCCAATGTTTTGATTGATACACCATCACCCCTGTGGTTTGTACACCTGTGGTGCTCCATGGAATTATTTGGGACCTTTTTTATTCGGTCAGGCTATGGATAATTTATTGAGTGCCTGCTGTGTGCTAAAGCCCTGGGTGTGAAAACAGTGGACACATTCTTGTTTCCTTCAAGATCAGCTCCATCTGTATCTTGGTTCTAAATCCTTTTCAAATTTAGCACCTTAGACCAGATCTGGCAATGGACTAATTCTTAACATATTCAGAACAGACATAGGACCTGGCCCAACTTTGTTCTGATGAAAGCCATGATCTGTCAGTGTTATTAGTCTGCAAGCAGTAGCCCTTTGAAGATTCCTTGTTCACAGAAAGGTTTATCATTTACTTAATTATGAGGCTATAACTTAAAGGGCTTCTGAAGCCCCCTCAATAAGGACCAGAGGGAAGGGATTACCTGAATGGTTTTTCCCTCGTCTATGATATCCAAAACATGCAAAAATGCTTGCTTTAATGCCTTCTGCCTGAGGTGAGCATAAGCTAACTCGGGGCTACATTTTCTGCCGTTCACAACTTGACTCAAAAGCTTCCACCCGTATGATACCTTGTGAAACCATAGGCCGGAGAGCCAGAAATGGAAGTATTTAAATCCCACCTGGCACCTTCCTAGCCTTATAATCATAAGCCAGTTATATAACCCCTTTGTGCCTCAGTCTCCGCATTTATAAAATGGGAGAACTAATAGTAGCTACCTCCAAGGGTTATAATGAAAATTAAATGACATAAGTATATAAAACATTTAGGAAGGCACTTGGCACATAATAAGGATTTGATGAATGTCAACCATTATTAATTATTCCACACACTGAATAATCTTTCTCCTCCAAGTCCCTGCTGGCTTTATGGTCTTCCTCATACTTTTATGACATGCATCCTGATGTTATGGTTATTTACATCTGTGTCACATCTCTCCTGCTACACTGGGAGCTCCCGAAGACAAAGGCCATGTTGCACGCAAATTTTGTCCCCAGCCCCCAGCTTTTCTTGGAGGAAGAGACAGAGACTATGACCTTGTTTACATCTCCTTCCACCCCCAATACGGAGTCCTGCAGAGACACACTCCATGTCCTCACCGTTCCCACTCATCTCATCACAACAGGCATACATTCTCTCACAACAAACTGTCAGCTGACAAGTAAGAACAAATGGCACTTAAAGTGCCTACACCCAGGTTCCTGCTTCCCTCGGGCACCTCTGACTGCAAGCAATAGAAACAACTGTGGTGAACCTAAGCAGAAAGGGGTGTGATCGTGTGGACCCCAGATTGCTAACAGAGTGGACCTGGAGGCTGGAGGACTGGGCTTGGCAGTAGGATCAGAATGGGGCAACAGAAATCGTGCTCCCTCCCTGTATTTCCTGAGCACCCCCATGGAAGGAGGGTACTGGACTGAAAGAATCTGCTGAAGAGGCCAGACCCTGAAAGAAGAGCTCTAAGTGTTCACGCAGCTACCCCTGGTCAGGCCCAACAAGATGCACCTAGGAAGGGGGATGTAACTTTCCAAATGAAATCAGGGTGCTTTAAAGTGGCAAGGGGGAATGTATGCTGTCTTAGTCCATTTGGGCTGCCATAACACAATACCATAGACCAAGTGGCTTAAACAACAGACATTTATTTCTCACAATTCTGGAGGCTGGGAATTCCAAATCAAGGCAGCAGCAGATTCAGTTCCTGGTGAGAGCTCCCTTCCGGTTTTGCAGATGCCGCCTTCTTACTATGTCCCAATGGAGCCAACAGGGAGAAAACTCTGCTCGCTCTCTTTCTTCTTATAGGGGCACTAATTCCCTCGTGGGAGCTCCACCCTCATGATATTCTAATCTAACTCTGATTATCTCCCAGGGCGCCTCTAAATATCAGCATGTCGGGGGTTAGAGTTCCGACATATGAATTTGCAGGAAGACCCAAACATTCAGTCCATAACACAAGTGAACCTGGCAACCATCATTCATGCAACTGGGGAACTGGGAAATAATGGTGAGGAAGCTCAGAAAACCCAGAATGACAGCAGCCTGAAGGCCTGGGGTCAACCCTTACTCTGGCTCTCTCACTGTCTGTGTGCAAGTCCTTGAGCCACTCTGAGCCTCAGTTTCCCCTTCCTGCCTCCTAGGGCTGTTGTCTTGAGAATTTGAGATCATGTGTATGAAATGACAACAGACAGCACCAGCACATGATGGGCAGGGAGTGGACAGCAGTGCCTTCCCATTGGCTGGAGTAAGCCAGGCCAGTGCAGGCAAGACGGGCCAAGCACCAGTCCTCAGCAAGTAAGTCCAGCCATGCCAGAGACCTCCATGCTGGGAGCTCTGATGTTGACGTCGCCACAGGGACAGACCACTGATCCCATTTTAATTATTCTTACCAGGCCCGAGGTTCTGGCCACTTGGTTCTCAGTCTCAGTCATGCTGGAAGACTGGAAGGTGTGACTCTCTGGCAGAGAAAGGCCAGCTCTAGCAGGTGTGTGTGATCACACCTGACAGCCACCCAATCTGCAGGGCTCCGCTGAAACCTGACTTGTTGCAAGGAACTCGCTGTTCACAGGAGAGAGCTGATTGGAGGGAAATTTCTAGTGCAATGAACTCCTGTGCCTTCTGGGGCTGATTTATGGGTTGCTTTTGGCAGGGACATGGGCTCTGTGTTCACTAACATTTTCTAATATATGATGTGGTCACTGTTCTCCTTCTTTCTCTTCTTCCCTCTCTTCTCTTCAGCTGAAAAACTCTCTTCTATTCCTCAGTTTTGGCCGGGGTGCTCTGGGGACCTTTCCACGTCAGGATGCAGAGAAATCCTTTTTCTTTCTTACATCTGCAGAGCATGCCATTGTGAGGAGGTAACATGGTTTATTTAATCCACTCCCTGTTGATGGAGCCGCCTCCACTTCTGGCCTCAAGTGGCCTTCCAGAAATGGAATTCTGACTGTGTTATTCTCTGGCTCAAATTCCTTCCACAGATCTCCATTGCTCTCAAGAAAAACGCCAGAATCTTCCTCGTGGCATCTGAGACCTTGTGTGATGTGTGTGTTTACCTCTCCACGTCCCACTCTGCTACCTCTGCTCCCACCATTCTGGCCTCCCGTCCATCCCTCCAAAGCCCCAGGCCACTCCCAACTCAAGGCTGCCCCTGCACCATGCAGTTCCCTCTGCCTGGGTTGCTATTCCACTGTCTCCCCTCCTTCAGCTGGTCATTCCCACTCATCCTCTGGGTCTCAGCTAAAGTCTTGATTCCCCAGGAAAATGTCCCCTGACCCCTGACCAAACTCCCCCATTCCACACTCTCCTGTCGCCATCTCCCTCCACACGTTACAGATGTAATTACACAAATGGTTGCACTGCCTGCTGTTTAGTGTCTGCCCCCCCACCACCCCCAAAATAGACTCAAAGCTTTGCGAGAGCAGGAGACACATTCACTTCAATTCATCACTGAGTCCCCAAAGCCTGTAAAGTGTTGGCACGTTACCAAAACATTCCTGGAAGGAAAGAAAAGGAGGGGTGAGAGAGGGAAGAAGGATGACAGGGAGAGAGAGGGTTGGAGAGGAGGGAAGAGGACAGAACTGGAAAAGAAGGAAGGACAGGCGAAGGGAGGAGATGAAAAGGAAATTAAAATGGATATTAGCTCCCACTTATAAGTGAGAACACATGATGTGTGGTTTTCTGTTCCTGAGTTAGTTTGCTGAGGATAATGGCTTCCAGCTCCATCCGCATCCTGCAAAGGACATGATCTCATTGTTTGTTATGGCTGCATAGTATTCCATGGTGTAAATGTACCACATTGTCTTTATCCCGTCTATCACTGATGGGCATTTGGGTTGATTCCATGTCTTTGCCATTGTGAATAGTGCTGCAATGAACATACACGTGCACATATCTCTATAATAGGATGATTTCTATTCCTTTGAGTAAATACCCAGTAATGGGATTGCTCGGTCAAATGGTATTCCCAGTTCTAAATCTTTGACAATGGCACACATTTACCTATATAACAAATCTGCACATCCTGTACATGTACCATGGAACTTAAAAAAAAAAGCAATAAAATAATTTTTTTAATGGATATTAGCAAATTGCCTGTACCTGGCACTACGCTAGACATTGTGACAGAAGAAAAAAAGAATGACGAGTAGGAAAAGAAAATCTTGTTTGCAGTCTAACTGGAGATAATTCCTTTACACAAGAAAATGTAAGCAGGGTGCAAGGCTGCATGATATCAGGCACAAATGCCGAATGAGCACACCAGGCAAGTAAACACATAAGAAACGTGAAGGCTGTTTTGACCTATTTACAAGGTATTTCTTCAAAGGAAATGTATAGTTCCAAATACTATATAATTAGAAGACATAATTCCTATTCCTGAAGGAAACCTTTGCTCTTTAACATCTAATTTTAAATGTAAACTATCTTTATGTGGCTGGTTATTAATTTTTTTAAAAGCATTTTAATGCAAAATAAACAACATTATGTTCCTTCCCCAAACTCATATGTAGAATGTGGAAACTGTCAGCTGAAAGGTGAGGGCAGCAGGGCAGGGCTGTGCAAAGAGCCCCAGGAATAGAAGGTTGAAGGTCTGGGGTCTACTTGGCTCTGCCACTCATTTGCTGGATCATCTCGAGCAAGGCAGTTCAACCTCCACTCTAGGGGCCTCAGTTTCCCCTTCTACACAATGGAGCTGAATGAAATGATGAGTTAAGGAGGTTCAAGTTCTAACAATGGCTGTCTCCCTCTGCCCTGGTTGTTTGACCCCTACAGGGGGAAGCCTATGTATTGAGTCTGAGCTCTGTTTTTTCTCCAGCTGCCCTGAGTTTTTTCTTTTCCTCAAAAGAGGACTACAGTGGACAGCAGAGGGGAGATTCCATCAGAGGTTTTTACAGAGTTTGCAAAGTCATAGCCTTTCCTAACTTTTCCTCTGCTGATGTGGATACCCCAGAAGAAGCAGCTAGCAAATGTTCTCAGCGACTGAAATGAATAAATAAATTAGCTAATGGATCTTTCCCACTGATGCTAACCAGCTTAACCAGCACCCTGCACAGGATGGAAGTATATCCAATGCCTCCAGTCTTGCACTCCATTGGTTTTTTTGGAATCAGGTTCATTATTAATCCAATAAAATATTTATGGAACATCTATGATGAACCAGGCACAGAAAATACAGCATTGAACAAACAAATTCAAACAGGCTCTTAAAACACAAATCAGGTCATGTCACTCCTCTATGGAAAATCCTCCAATGGTTTCCCATTGCAATATAAGATTCCAGCTCTGCACCATGGCCTTTAAGGTCTTGCCCAAGACTTCCCTTCTGACATTGTCTGGTGTCATCATACCCATTACCCCTATGCCAGCCACACTGGCCCAGCTGGGATCAGCTAAATCATGGCCATCCCTCAGACCCAGCTCTCATGGGAGAAAGAAAAATACTGTTTGTTGGTGTAACATGCTGAGACCTGGGGGTGGGGGGAGTATCTGTTACACAGCATTATTGCCGTAATAGCTGACTAGTACAGAGTACTGCCATTTACTAGATACATAATTTTAGGAAAGTCATCTAACCTCTTTGAACTTCAGTATGCTTTTAAAGATACATTCATCTCTTCCCAACTGACCTCATGTAGTGACTGTGGAACAACAGATGAAAAGGGCTTTGAAAACTCTAAAAGCCTATTGCAAATATAAGACAGCATCATAAGCACAAGTCTTGCCAGCCCAGACCCAGGGGAAAGTCTGTTGCTGTCCTGACAACAGAGTATGACTCAGCAGTCCAACACCAGGCCATCTATTATGAAGACATATTGTGTCCAGCACATACCCACTCTGAACTGAGGCCCACACTCTGGGCAAATTTCCTCCTGGCATGCCAAAGCAGAGATTTGGGCTTCAGGGAGAAATTTCCACAAGCCAGGAATCTAAAGAGATTTTTACTTCTAAGACTTTATCTGAGAGAAACAATCACAGGTGCACACAAGGTTGGAAGTACAAGGATGTCCATTAGAATTTTGTTTATAATGATGAAAAACAGAAAGCAACCTAGATGTCCAACCACAGAAACTAGATAAATCCATGGTGTACATCCATGCAATGGAATACCGCACTACCTTTAAGATATTGTCAGATGACAATGGTTTTGCAAACAATGCTCCTTGGAAGCCTAGAGGAGATTCACAGAAGTTATTTCGGGGCCCATTTGGGCAAAAGAATGTAGCAACTAGACAGAATTTTGTTTCTCTTACTTCTGCTTCAACCAATTTAACTGCTTTTATCTGTGTCATGAACTGAATGTGCACCACCAAATTCATAATTGTAGCCCTCAGCCCCATTGCGATGGAATTTGGTGGTATTTGGTGGAGCCTTGGGGAGGTCATTAGGCTTAAACAAGGTCTTGGGAGTTGAGCCCCCTTGCTGGTATTAATGTCTCTACAAGAAGAGAAAGAAACCAGAGCTCTCTCTGTCTCTGGATCATATAAGGACACAGCAAGAAGACAGCCATCTGCAAGCCAGGAAGAGAGCCCTCACTAGGAAAGTCAAACCCAGCACCTTGATCTTGGACTTCCAAGATCACAGCCTCAAGAACTGTGAGAAGAAAAAGTATATATATGCTTGTTGTTTAACCCTCTTAGTCTATAGTATTTTGTTATAGCAGCCTGCTATAGACTGTATGTGTATGTACCTCCCCCCAAATTCATATGTGGAAATCCTACCCCTCAATGTGATCCTATTAGAATATGGTGCCTTTGGGAGGTAATTAGGCCTAGATGAGGTCATAAAGGTGTGAACCCTTTGTGAATGGGATTAGTGTCCTTATAAGAGTTCTGGTAAATGTTACTTCCCTCTCTGCTCCCTGCCATGTGAGGACACAGAGAAGTCAGCAGTCTGCAGCTCAGAAGAGGACCATCACCAGAACCCAACCACACTGGCACCCTGATCTCAGACTTCCAGTCTCCAAAATCGTGAAAAACAAATGTCTGTTGTTTATAAGCCACCCAGTCTATGGTATTTTATTACGGCAGCCTGAACTGATGAAGACACAGTCCAAGCAGACTAAGAAAATCAGTTATAAATTATATTTCCAAGCCCTATGCTTGTAGAAAGGGTTCAAAAGATGCTAAAAGAAGTTTGAAAGACATTGCTAGAGAAGAATGTCAAGGTGCCTCTGCTGAGCTGTGAATGGGAGTCACCAATGACAAAACAGCATTTATTAATACAATGTGATTTCATTTTGTGAGGGAGAGGAAGGGAGGGAAGGAGAAGAGAGTAGATGAATACCCTCCAAAATGTTACCTGTGTTTATCTGTAGGTGATAACAGTAAAGGTTATTTTTCACTCCTTCTTTCAGTTTATCTAAACATTCTAAATGTTTGGTGATGAATATATATACATTATTGTTAACAAATTTTTATATCTATAACTTTATCTAGATATCATATATATCTATAACTAAAAAATAACGCAAAAATACACATTTTTTAACTTTTAGATTTGGGGGGTATATAGGTATATTGTGTAATGGTGGGGATTGGGCCTCTAGTGTACCCATCACCCAAATATTGAACACTTTACCCAATAGGTAATTTTTCAAAGCTCAGCTCTTGCCCATTCTCCCCCGTTTTGGAGTCCCCAGTGTCTATTACTGCCATCTTTATGACCATGTCTACCCATTGTTTACCTCCCACTTACAAGTGAGAACATGATATTTGATTTTCTGTTTCTGAGTTAGTTCACTTAGGATAACGGCCTCCAGTTGCATCCACGTTGCTGCAAAGGACATGATTTTATTCTTTTCATGGCTGCATAGCAGTCCACAGTGTATATATACTACATTTTCTTTATCCAATCAACCATTAATGGACACTTAGGTTGGTTCCATGATTGTTATTATGAGTAGTGCTGAAATAAACATGAGTGCAGATGTATTTTTTATTAAATGACTTCTTTCCTTTTGGACAAATACAGAGTGGTGTTATTACTGGGTCAAACGGTAGTTCTATTTTTAGTTCTTTGAGATATCTCTATACTGTTTCTCATAAGTGTTAAACTAATTTACATTCTCACCAACAGTGTATAAACATTCCCTTTTCTCCACATCCATGCCAACATCTGCTGTTTTCTGATTTTTTTGATAATAGCCATTCTGACAGGTGTAAGGCGTAGCTCAGCGTGGCTTTAATTCACATTTCTCTAATGATTAGTGCTTGTTAGCCACTTGCATTTCCTCTTTTGAGAAATGTCTGTAATGCTTTTTGCCCAGTTTTTAATAGGATTGTTTGTTTGTTTCTTGTCGAGTTGTTTTAGTTACTTGTAGATTCTCGATCTTACTCTTTTGTCAGAAGCATAATTTACAAATATTTTCTTCCATTCTGTAGGTTGTCTGTGTATTCTGTTGATTATTTATTTTGCTGTGCAGAAGCTTTTAATTACAGTAAGTCTCATTTGTCTATTTTTGTTTTTGTTGCATTGGCTTTTTGGGTCTTCGTCATAAATTATTCACTTAGACTAATGTCCAGAAGAGTTTTCCCTTGGTTTTCTTCTAGAATTTTTATAGTTTCAGGTCTTAGATTTAAGTCCTTACTTCATCTTGAGTTAATTTTTGTATATGGTGAGAGGTTAGAGGTCAGTTTAATTTTTCTGCATATGGCTAGCCAATTCTCCTAGTACCATTTATTTAAAAGGGTGTCCTTTCCCCATCTTTTTTTTTTTTAACTTTGTTGAAGATAAGTTGACTGTAGGTATCTGGCTTTATTTCTGGGTTCTCTATTTGTTCTATTGATCTGTGTATCTATTTTTGTAACAGTACCATGCTCACTTTTTTTTTTTTTTTTTTGCCTATAATAAATAAATAAGTCATGCCACCTTGAGAAAAAGCAAACTTAAGGTCTTTGGGACATGAGTTTGCCTCTAGGAATGCAACCCTTCCACTCTACCCTAGTACCGCAGTGGGAAACACACTCAGAGGCACATCAGCCCAAAGACTGAATGTGCTGATTATTCTCTAGGGTGTGTAGATCACCAACCAGCCTGGAGAGAAGGCTATTGGTTGGAGGGGTCACTTGGCAAGAAAATGAGGAAGCAATGGCCATTAAGTGAACCAAACTATGGAAGAGAAAAAATACTTGTGTCTGGGAATTGGTGGAATCCAGCCAATCCTGACATGCCCATTGTCTAGAGCCTTTGTCAGAGACAGCAGAGACAATCCCACAGGAAATAGAGGTAGTTGGAGGTAAAGATGTAGAAGGAGGCTTACAAAACTCTCAGAGAGAAACCAATGGAACCACTAGGCAGGAGAAAACACACACACACACACACACACACACACACACACAGCAATGCTGAAGCCTCCTGGCTTCAGTTTTGGCATCTATTAAAAGGAAATAATCCTGCACCAGGCTATTGTGAGGAAATAACACAAATAATACTGTGTGGAACTGTCCATCACATACCGAGTGCATAGTAGATGCCCAATAAATGCATTTATGCATTCCCTGCCCTCTGGGTATGGAACTAATACATATGCACATGAAAAGATGAGCGATAATAGCATAATGCTTAATATTGTGGGCTTTGGAATTAGGATCCCCGGGCTGTAATCCCCGTTTCACCAATTAATGACTGTGTAACTCAAGATGTGCCACATACCCTCTACAATTGTTTCTTCATCTGTAAAATAAAAATGATAGTAATATTTATTCCACAGAATGTATTTTAGGATTAAATAAGGTAAAAATATAAAATAGCATAAAATGTATTCAGCCCTTAATATGTTCCTAAGAATTAGCTGCATTATTCATTAAAATGTCTAAGAACCAAGGAAAAAGTTCTATTTCTACTAGGCTATATGGAAGGTGTCAAGAGGAACTGAGGGAATAACCTGTCCTCCATCAAACCCTCCACACACACACTGTTCCCCATGTGATCTTCCAACTACACATACATGATTCCCCATATAATCTTCCAATCACACAAATCCAAACATATCACCCTTTATTTAAAGTCATTCAGTGGCTCCCCATTGCCCTCAAGATAAAATCTGAGTTCAGTATGCCCATGTTTCTGTCTAAATTCTGCCCACATTTGCTGTTTCATAAACCTTTATTTGCCCACGTGCTCCCTAGGCCAGGTTTAGACACTTCTCCTTCCCTGGGCACACCACATCTCTAGGCCTTTGCACAGGCTATTCCTTCTGCTCAGCCATGTACTTCCTGAGGCCTATTTCCTCATTTTCCACATCTTCAGTTCAGCATTGTCTTCCTGCAAACTCGTCCTTCAAGTCTTAAATCATCTCGCCACTTCTGCCGAGCGGACTCTCCTGTTAATTCCTTGATATGGTTTGACTCTGTTTCTCCACCCAAATCTCGTCTCAAACTGTAACCCCCACAGGTCGAGGGAGGGACCTTGTTGGAGGTGACTGGATCTTGGGGGTAGTTTCCCCCATGCTATTCTCATGATAGTGAGTGAGTTCTCACAAGAGCTGATGGTTTTAAAGTGTGTCACTTCCTAGCTCTTTCTTTCTCTCCTGCCGCCTTATGAAGAAGGTGCTTGCTTCCCCTTTGCCTTCCACCACGACTCTAAGTTTCCTGAGGCCTCCCAAGCCATGTGAAACTGTGAGTCGATTAAACCTCCTTTCTTTATAAATTACCCAGTCTCAGCAGAATCTTTATAGCAGTGTGAGAACGAATTAATACATTCCCCCACTGTCCCAGGCTGACACAATATTTTATCTAACATTTCTCAGCAAGCCTGAACCCCAAGGCTGTCTCTACCTGTAGGCAGCAAGAGAGTAATAGGCCTTATTTATGCTTACTTGATGTTCATTAGGTCCTCTAGGAATGAGAGATTACAATAAATCAATGAATCAAATATTCAATCAATGTCCTTATGCCTTCTATTGGTTAAGAGTGCTTGGAGTCAGGTGTCTGGGTTCAAAGTCCATTCTAGCACTGATGAACAAGGCATCCTTTGGCCAATAGCCTCATCTTTCTGTGCCTCAGGTTCTCATCTATCAAATGGGCTCATCATAGTTCCACACTGCGTTGTCATGAAGAATAATCAGTCAATGTCTGCAAAGCACTCCAAACAGTGCCTAGCACAGAGTAGGCACTATATGAGCTTTGGCCTATATAAGCTTTGGCTGCTTTTTGTTGTTATTGTTTTTGGGGGGAGCGGTTGTTTTTCTTTTTCTTTTTTTTTTTTTTTTAACTTTTTTTCAGCTTCCTCTCAAGGGCCATCTCCTCAAAGAGATGTCCCCTGCACCTGCCTACTCTATCTAAAAGAGACATCCCACACACATCACCTTCTATTCATTTGCCCTTCTTTATTTTTTCACAGCCCTTATCTTCCTGAAGTTGCATACTTTACTATTTATTTACATATTAATTATTAGTCTTCCCCATTAGCGTGTAAGGCAGGGGCTGTGCCTGCCTCATACACAGTGCGTAAAACAGACTCAGTACATAGTAGGTGTTCAACAAACATTTGTGAAAGGAAGAGGGGGCAAAAAGGAGGACAACGTATTAGTTCGTTCTCACACTGCTATAAAGCTACTACCTGAGACTGGGTAATTTATGAAGAAAAGAGGGTCATTTGACTCACAGTTCTGCATGGCTGGGGAGGCCGCAGGAAATTTACAATCATGTTGGAAGGTGAAGGGGAAGCCGGGCATGTATCGATGGCAGCAGAAGGAAGAGAGAGTGAAGAAGGAAGTGCCACTTTTAAAACCATCAGATCTCGTGAGAACTCACTCATATCACAAAAACAGCCTGGAGGAAACCACCCCCATGATCCAATCACCTCCCACCAGGTCCCTCCCTCGACATATGGGGATTACAGTTCGGATTACAACTCAAGATGAGATCTGGATGGGGACACAGAGCCAAACCACATCAGATGATGTCAGTTCTGACTTTAAGGAACAAAAGGATTCTAATAGGAGGACACTGAAGACAGAGGAGATTATCCCAATATATCAATGGATAAAAATTGGGGAAGACTCAACCACCCATCAGCTGAAGGGCCCTCTGGGAGATCCTCCACATTTATGAGGAGGGACAGTGCCACGGGGCTGCCAGAGGAGATGCACAGGCCCAGTGGAGACATTCAATTCCAGCCTAAACAGGTCATGGAAAGTTCTCTGGAGACCAAGGATCATTTTGATGAAGCAGTTCCACCTTGGGAATTCATGCGCCGCAGCACTGCTGTTTCCCCAGGATTTTGTATTAATTAGCTCCTGGCCTAAGGCATTACATGTTAACTGCTCTCAATTGAAAAATTCCATGTTTATGTTTGCGTTAGCAAAAGCTGGGGGGATGTGTTATTTAAAAAAAAAAAAAATCACTTAAGTCCCTAAGACACTGCTTCTGCCTTCCAGGGTAGACCAGTTGCACAGACCTGCAGAATACCAAGTAGCATCTTCAAATATTATATTGGTATGTATATGTTCCTCTCCTCCAATTGTAAGAAGAAAATAAATGTTTGGTTTTGTTTTTCCTCCTTCTGCATATTTCTTCATCTTTAGCCTCTGATGCAGGAGTGTTTCATACTCCAAGTTCCCTGAAGTGAAGTTCCCTGCTCCACCCCAACCCCTAACAAATCTTCTTCCTTTAAAGACAAAGTATCTAGAGGTCAGTGGTGAAGGCAGGGAAAAATCACTGGAAAAAAAACTCTTCTCTAACCAAGAGACAAATTGAACTATAGAGGACACACTGTTGGTTCCTCCCCCAGATCCTTTTACCAGGCAGGTGCACCCCTCCACCACCGCCAACCCCAGCCAATATGAGTACTGGCTGCTAACAGTTCACAGATGATTTTTTTTCTAGAGCAGAGGTCAGCGAAGTACAGTCCATGGGCCAAGTCCGGCCTAATAACATCGGTTTTGCAAATAATGTTTTATTGGAACACAGCCATGCCTATTTGTATATATTTTATCTGTGGCTGCTTCACCTCTACAACTGCAAAGTGGAGTAACTGCAACAGAGACTGTACACCCTGCAAAGTCGACAATATTTACTGTCTGGTCTTTTATAGAAAAAGTGTATCAACTTCTACTCCCCAGTGATGTTGCCCAAAGGAAACGTAATGAGAGCCACAAGCGTGAGCCAGGTATGTAAGTTCAAATTTTTTTTTTTTTTTTTTTTTTTTTGCTTTTTTTTTTTTTTTTAAAGGGAGTCTTATTCTGTCGCCCAGGATGTAATGCAGTGGTGCAATCTTGGCTCACTGCAACCTCCACCTCCTGGATTCAAGCAATTCTCCCATCTCAGTCTCCCAAGTAGCTGGGATTACAGGTGACCGCCACCATGCCTGGCTAATTTTTGTATTTTAGTAGAGATGGGATTTCACCATGTAGGCCAGGCTGGTCTCAAACTCCTGATTGCAAGTGATCCACCCGCCTTGGCCTCCCAAAGTTCTGGGATTACAGGTGTAAATTCAACTTTTCAAGTAGCCACATTTAAAAAAAATTAAAAGGGCCGGGTGCAGGGCTCATGCCTGTAATCCCAACATTTTGGGAGGCCAAGGAGGGCAGATCACAAGGTCAGGAGATCAAGATCATCCTGGCCAACATGGCAAAACTCCATCTCTACTAAAAATACAAAAAAAAAAAAAAGTTTAGCCAGCCATAGTGGCTAATAATCCCAGCTACTCAGGAGGCTGAGGCAGGAAAATCACTTCAACCTGGGAGGTGGAGGTTGCAGTGAGCCGAGATCATGCCACCACACTCCAGCCTGGCGACAGAGTGAGACTCTGTCTCAAAAAAAAAGAAAAAAGAAAAAAAAAATTAAAAGGTCATATGGTACATCTATTTTTCATTTTTTGAGTAACGTCCATACTGTTTTCCATAGTAACTGTACTAATTTACATTCCTACTAAAAGTGCACTAGAGTTCCTTTTTCTCCACGTCCTCACCAGCATCTGCTATTTTTTGCCCTTTTGATAACAGCCACTTTAACTGGGGCGAAATGATTTCTCATTGTGATTTTGAGATGCATTTCCCAGGTGAATCTCACTGCTGGGTATATATGCAAAAGAAAATATATCAGTATATCAGAGAGATATGCACTCCCTTGTTTACTGTGGCATTATTCACAATAGCCAAGATATGGAATCAATGTAAATGTCTATCAAAGAATGAACAGATAATGTGGTATATATACACAGATGAATATTACTCAGCCATTAAAAAGAATGAAATCCTATCATTTGCAGTAACATGGATGGAACTCGAAGACATTATGTTAAGTGAAATAAGTCAGGCATGGAAAGACAAATTACAAATTACTGCATGTTCTCACTCGTATGTGGGAACTAAAAAAGTTTATCTCAAGGAGCTAGAGAATAGAATGTTGTTTACCATAGGCTGTGACAAGTAGTAGGGAGGTGGAAATGAAGAAAATTTGGTTAATGGGTACAAAACTACAGCTAGATAGAAGGAGTAAGTTCTACTGTTCAATAGCCCTGTAGGGTAACTATAATTAATAATTATTGCATATATCAAAAGAGCTAGAAGAGAAAATTTGGAATGGTACCAACACAAAGAAATAATAAATGTTGGAGGTGATAGATGTCATAATTACTCTTTTTTTTTTATTATACTTTAAGTTCTAGGGTACATGTGCATAATGTGCAGGTTTGTTACATATGTATACTTGTGCCATGTTGGTGTGCTGCACCCATCAACTTGACAGCACCCATCAACTCGTCATGTACATCAGGTAGAACTCCCAATGCAATCCCTCTACCGTTCCCCCTCCCCATGATAGTTCCCGGTGTGTGATGTTCCCCTTCCTTATTACACATTGTATGCATGTATTGAAATATCATCAGTACCCCATAAATATGTACAATTATTATGCATCAATTAAAAAGATAAAATAATATAAAAAGAAATAAGTGAAATTAATTTTAATACATCATAATAATATGTTTTATTTAACCCAGTATATACATAATATTATCATGTCGAACATGTAATCAATTTTTTTAAATTATTTGTGATGTTGACATCTATTTTTTCAACTAATCCTTCAAACTCTGGTGTGTATTTTCCACTTCTAATGCACCTTGATTCAGACTAGTCACATGTCACATGCTTTGTAGCCACGTGTGGCTAGGGGCTGACATTTTGGAAAGGGCTGCTCTAAAGTGTACCCCTTGGATGAACAGGAGGTGCCTCACCCAAACGTTTTACCTCCCTCTCCTTAAGGGGCAGTCCACAGTCAATGACTACTGACATGGAGAAATAAAAGGCCAACCCCATTGCCTCAAAGCAGGGCTGATGGTGGTGCAGTTCACGCCCTAGAGCTGCCCGTGGAATCAGGCTGTGGCTGGGCTCCAGTGGAGACCACATCCTCAACTTACTTGCTTCCTTGCCCACTCTCGCTGCCATCACTCCCTTCCAGATCCTTCCTGCAAGTGCTCCCATAATACATGCTTTGCACAAGAATTCCAGTATCAGACTCTGCTCTTAGGGAACTTTCTTAATACAGGGAGAGAAGGGTACAAATATCTACTGAGTGCCTATCATGCGTCAGACACTGAATTGCCATTATCTCATCCTACCACACAGCCATGCAGTGGGAAATATCACCAATATTTTAAAGATAAGGAAACTAACACAGATGAGTATATCCAGCCACGTGGTGAAATATTATGAGGTTATTTAAAATTATATTACAAAGGTATATAATAATATTTAAACGCTTATGGCATAATATTGGTTTATTGGGAAAAATAAGACAAAAATGCACTGTGTAAATGTGTGTTTTTTAAGATATGAACATTTTTTTAAATCCTAAGACAATATTGCTATGGTCTGAATGTCTGTGTCCCACCCAAGCTTCATACATTGAAATTCTAGGCCCCAAAGTGATGATATTAAGAAGTAGGGCCTTCTGACATGATTAGCTCAGGAGGGTGGAACCCTTGTGAACGGGATTAATGCCTGTATGAGAGAGATCCTAGGGAACTTGTTTCTCCCTTCCACCACATGAGGACACAAGAAGAAGCCACCATGTATGAGAAAAAGGCCCTTACCAGACACTGAATCTGCCAGCACCTTGATCTTGGACTTCCCAGGCTCCAAACTCTGAGAAATAAACTTCTTTTGTGCACGAGCTACTCAGCCATGGTATTTTGTTACAGCAGCTCAAACAAACTAAGACAGAAATATACCACAGTGTTGTCAATAACTTACTTGGGGCAATTAGAATTAATGGTTGTTGGTTTTTCTTCTACTTTCTACTATTCTGTGTTTTCCAGTTTTTCCAGGGTGAGTAAGGGCTCCTTTACTGGTGAGAGCAGCTCTCCTTGAGTGCAGTATCATATAATAGTTCAACAGTTTATACTTTTGTTTAGAAATAGTCAAACCAGGGTTCGAATCCCAGCTCTGCCACTTTCAAGTTCTATGACCCTGAGCAAATGAGTTAACGTCTCTAAACTTCAATTTTTAGATATGTAAAAGGGCTAATGACATAGATATCATAGAGGCATTATAAAGATTAAACTAAGCACTCTAAACACAAATCCTGGCACACAATTGGTTTGGCACACATTGCCTGGTACACAGTCCGTTCTTACTAGAGAGAACAATAAATGGAGGCTACCTAGCCCCAAAGGCTACGGTGTTTATCCAACCCTATGCTTTCTCAAATGCGATCCACAGATTCCCATCATGATCTTCTAAATCCTGTCGATTCAGGTGGCCCCAGGTTTGGCAACAGAACCCACAACCAGCAATTTTGAGTCAAGGAACAGTCTCCACTCAGGGGGATCACTCTCGCTCCCATTTTTGCAAAATTATACCATTTGTGCTCTATTTCTCAGGGGAACCAGGCCTCCATTTCACAGCTGTACACTGATACCTTCAAGAGGCAGGGAGTTCTTTCCGTCATGTGATTAATGAGACTTAAATTGGCCCAGTGATAGATGAGTTATCCTAAAGGCATCGAATATTTAAAACTGAATTCTCCTTTGACAAAAATAGCCCGTGGATTTCAAGAGCTGCTGTCCCAATGTCCCTGTTAGCCACCACGTGATGTCTCCCCATGCTGAATGAATTCCTGCTAAGTATTCACCAACATCGAGGACTGAGATACCCTTTTCTCCTTTTGCTGCTCTGATGAAGGCAAAGTGTGTGCTTTACATCTTTATCTTAAGTGACCAGACTTGTTTATAGCTGCTCCAAATAATTACGTTTGAATGCATTTGTGTTTAGCACACCCCAGACCATGCACTCCTCTGATTAAGGTTTCTAAATGGAATTCTTCCCTGGAAATGAGCCTTAAGTGGATTTCTTCACTTAAACAAGCTACTGTCCCAGATATCCACATGATCCTTGGAGAGAAGGATGTGTACCGTATCATGCTTGTTTGCTACAGTCATATACCTTTTCCCAGGCATACTCGCTTCTCTTGTACCTGCATTAACCTACAAGTCCTTGAAGGTCTTCCAGATTTCTCACCTCTAACCCAAACCTCACCATTTCCCCACATCCCAGAGTAAGAGTAACACCCACCTTGGGACCACCCAGATTCCA
The DNA here is from genome assembly GCF_008728515.1 of Papio anubis. Lineage (NCBI taxonomy): Eukaryota > Metazoa > Chordata > Mammalia > Primates > Cercopithecidae > Papio > Papio anubis. The sequence goes on from NC_044993.1 coordinate 61,029,772, forward strand.
CTAAACTCCTCTTCCTTCTCTGATTCCCCTAGACCAAATGCTGGGAAATCTTTTCTTAAAAGGCCAGAGAGTGAATGTGTTAGGCTTTGAAGGCCATACAATCACTGTCACAATGACTCAACTCTGCTGTTGCGGCACAAAAAGCCATGGACAATACGTGAAACAATGAGCGTGTCTGTGTTCTAGTAAAATTTTATTTACAGTAACAGGGGGCAAGCGGGAACGCCCCCATGGGCTGTAGTTGCTGCCTCCTGCCCCAGAGAACTGCAATGGCCATGCAGTGCCCTGCTCAAATCCCCTTCACCAGCTCTTGAGAATGTTGGCAGCTAATGGCCCACAGTTGCCCCGTTCTCCACCATGGTTATCGAGAATGTCTCTTCTAGGAAGTTACTTGGCCCCTAACCTCCAGCCAGAGGGACAGCCAGAGTCAGGGATTGACTGACACAAAAGTTCACAAGACCAGTCACTTGCCTCAAATCAGAACCAACTTGGTGTTACAATCCATGTTCCAGAACTTCCTCTGTTATCAAGCTGCAGCTTGTCTCCAACCAAGACTATCTCCTTGCTTGGCTCTGTTCCCCTGCCCTATCCTCCTTCCTTACTCTCCTCCTTCTAAGAGAATCTCCTCAATAAAATAAATGTCCCCAAATCCTTGACTCAGGCTTTACTTCTAGGAAACACAATCTAGCTCCATGCTGGTATTGTCTTTTTTCTTGGTTCCCTTATGCTTTCAAGTTGTATCTTTCCCAATAAGACTATGACATTCTATAGCCAAGACAATCCTAAACAAAAAGAACAAACCTGGAGGCATCACACTACCAGACTTCAAACTATACTACAGGGCTACAGTAACCAAAACAGCATGGTACTGGTACCAAAACAGATATATAGACCAATGGAAAACAACAGAGACCTCAGAAATAACACCACACATCTACAACCATCTGGTCTTTGACAAACCTGACAAAAACAATCAACGGGGAAAGGATGTATTATTCAATAAATGGTGCTGGGATAACAGGCTAGCCAACTCATGTAACAACCTCCACCTCCCAGGTTCATGCGGTTCTCATGCTTCAGACTCTCAAGTAGCTGGGATTCCAGGCGTGCACTACCACATCTGACTAATTTTTGTATTTTTAGTAGGGTTTCACCATGTTGGCCAGGCTGGTCTCAAATCCTGTCCTCAAGTGATCCACCTGTCTCAGCCTCCCAAAGTGCTGGAATTACAGGTGTGAGCCACCACGCCTGGCCATATTCTCATTCTTAAAAGGAGATGAGTTTGTATATACCATATTTAACGAGTGCTTATTATAAGCCAAGTACTCTACATATGTTATCTCATTTAAATCCCAAAACAACCCTATAAGATATTATCATTCCAATTTTTCAGTTGGGAAAACTAAGGCCCAGGGAGGTGAATCAACTTATTCAAGGTCACATAGCTAGTAAGTGGTGGAGTCTGAATTTGAACCCAGAACTTGTTTGTGTAACCATTATTTCTACAGACTTTGCATAGAATAAGAAAGAAATGTACTAAAATGTGTCTCCTTTAAGGATTCTTTTCCCGTACTTTTCACATTTTCTTCAAGGAGAACCTATTGTTTATAACCAAGAAAAATAACACTTATTGATTTTACAAATAAAAATAAAACAGAGTTCTCTCTTCCAGGAATCCAAAGGAAATATCCATTCCCATTCATCATGTTTCTCAAAGGCATGTCTATTGGCATTCAGGATGGATAATTCTTACCTGTGAGGGGCTGCCTTATGTGCTGTGAGATATTCAGCCCCTGCCAGATGTCCTGTATCAGACACTGTCAGTCCCCTATAGTGATCCTTCAACACTCACCTCCACACTCAAGAGTGCCAGCTGCAAACACCTGGGGCTCTCTGCCTGGTAACTGCTCTGGCTAAAAAACACACGTGATTCTCACCCAAGGCAACCAGAAGTACTAGGGAGTTAATGCCCCTGGAAGCAGCCCTCAAGCAATGTTGAGCTAGAATTTGGTGGATAAGCACCCCAGCTTCCTTGCTCTTCAATTGCAATGACTCTGAGGCACATTCTTCTTGCTCCCCCGGAGTTCTCCAGCAGGACTGAGCTCCACTTGCCCATGGTTGTAAATGGATGATACACCCTTCATGGGCTTCCTTATCTCACTTATGCTCACCCAACAGTGTTTCCTGGGATCACCTCTCAAATAAATTATTTGTCCTCATATCCTTGTCTCAGCATCTGCTTGTAGGAAAGTCAAACCAAGGCAGCTCCACAGGATACTGATACTGAAAAAAATTCCTACGTTTTTCCAAACCTTAGGGAGGTGTGGAGGGTACAGCACTATTCCTGCATAAGGAACATTTAAGTTCCACAGCTGCTTTCTAGCTAGAGACATTAGGTTCCAAGAACCCAATGCCAGGGTCACTTCATGGAGCGCTACCTTCCGAAAGTCCTTCAAACCTCTGTGCCTGCTGCCAATATACCATTCTCCAGCTATTTCAATCCAGTCTCTCCCTGCAGGTTCAAGATACACCAGTGACTTTTAGTTCAAATGTGCAAGGTCAACAAGAAAAGCAGAATAATCCATGGCTTTGGGCTTAGCAATCTTCCAGGAAGAAACAATCATCATCATAATAATGCCAGATGCTAGCATGTATTGACTGTCTGTCAAGTACCTGAGAGAGGGTGATGACATAAACTTTGAATTTTAGTTCTTCTACAAAGAAATGTTGCTGCTTGGAGGTCAAGACAGCCTAGAAATAAGAGTTCAAAGCAAACTAATTCCCTTAGTCAATGAAGATTTATTGAGCATCTCCTAGGTGCCAGACATTGTACTAGGTTGAGAAATTAAACAGTGACCAAGTCACACAAGGTTCCTCTTCTCTTGGAAGTCATATTCTAACAGAACAGTGGTTTTTAACCAGGACAATTTTGCCCCTCAACAATGACTAGAGACATATTTGGTTGTCATAACTGAGTGGGAAGTGGGGACTATTGGCATCTAGTGGGTAGGGGCCAGGAACGCTTCTAAACATTTTGCAATGCACAAGGCAACCCCACAACAAAGAATTGTCTGATCCAAGATATCAATAGTGTTGGGGTTGAGAAATAAATAAATTATTAAAAATGTAAAATAATGTAAAAATGGAGGATAAAGGCAGAATGACAATAAACAAGTCAAGAATTCCAACTGTGAACCCTGAGCTCATGTCTTTATCTTAGCTTTTGTTATTAATCTGTAAAATAGGATCTACATTACATGAGCCCCTCATCAACATCTACAAATGGAGGCAGGGTGTTTTCTAACAGGCATGCCCAGAACAGAATGGAGGTCAGCTGTGCACCATGGCCAAAACCAACAAGAGACAAACTTTCTACCTCCAGCACATTCCAGAGCTCGATCTGGTGCTCAGTTTGCTGACTGTCACCTCTAATCAACCCTACCCTCCTTCTGTAAGGAGAGATGCATTCATTCGTTTATTCAGTCAGTTTACACATCTTATCATTTATTTATTCCACCTCATTTCACAAGGGATTTAAGGCAGCAAAGTAAAACATAAACAACCATACATTCAAAACAGGGAAATATAAATTAGAATAAGGGTTTTTGTCATTGTTTTCTATTTAGAATCTGTTCTCTGAGGATCTCTCTCTCTCACACACACACACACACACACACATCACACACACACACCCCATACCCTGTTCCTTTATAATTCTCTTCAACCTGTGAGATTTGGGCGGAGTTGACTCCACCCACTCCAACAGTGGACACCTGAACACTGACCAACCAATCAGAGCACCACCTCCCCTGGTCACAGTGATTGGTCCAGGAATGGGCATGTGACCTCTCATAGACCAATCATGGACTTTCCAAGGGTTTTCGCCAGCTATAGAGAAATGTGCTCTCTCCTTCTCTGGATCCTGGAGCACTAAGGACAGTTCTGGTTTGGAGCTGCTGGTGACCATCCCGCCAGCACAGGGAAAGAGCCTGTCTGAAAACTAAGCCAAAAGAGGCACACAAAATCTAGAGATAGAGCCATAAAGTCAGAGCCCCAAGACCATTTGTTGAGAACTACGGGTGCCTAAAGGTGAGAGACATGTCCCAATAAAATCCTCTTTTTCTTTGCTTTAGGTTTCTGACCCTTGAGCCTAAAAGGCTATGGCATAGTACAGGGCATATGCCAAGATGAAAGCAAAATGGAAAACAGAAAGCAGGCGCTGAGGGTGGATGCAGTTTCAAATGTGGCTGTGGCTTCTGGGTAGACAAAGTGAAAAGGGAAAGTCGGTCAATTACATTGTTCTCATTAAGCATGAAGTGAGAATGTTCAAGTTCCTTAGGAGAAGCAAAGCTTTTTTCTAGCACTTATTTCTCAAAGCACAATAGGCATCACAGAAGGAACTACTGGGAGATATGGAGGATGCTGTCTTCATTAACTGACACTTTGCAGCGAATTCAATAATGGGATTTATAAGGCTGCTGTTCAGAGCATCTGTTATGAACACTGAGGGACCCATGCTTCCATGGTTGGTCAACTTGATTCTGTGCGGTGGGGAGAAAGGCAACGTGGCCTGAGTATGCATGCATCCAGAGCCTCTCTACACGTGTCAGTGTTCCAGGAACTGGTCCCCAAAGATTATAGCCACAGCTGACTCTCAGCCCATTTCTGCCCTTTCCCTCTCAGATGCAAGCTCATTTGTACCAGCTTCTGAAGGTTCCACTCTCCCATCCCGAAGACAGAAATACAAGAGAATTGAAACCTCCTGCCCTTCATTCCTGAGAAGGGTTGCACGGAGGTGCCTGCAGATGTCAAGAACTGTCCTCCACAGCATCCCTGTTCTTTACCTCCTATGTCCATGATTAATTCAAGCTATTGGGATCTCACGTTACCATCAGTCTGTCACTGCACTGAGGGTCCCAAATGGCTCCAGCCCAAGCAACAGATTTTTCCAGGTAACCTGTCCTTACAAAACAAAACAGAAACAAAAACAAAACCCACCACTGTGCCCCCAAACCTGCATTGGACTCATGATGCTTTGATAAGGTTTAAATAAAACCTAGTATTTGATAGCACAACAGGGTGACTATAATCAAAATGCTTTATTTGTTTATTTAATTTTTTTGAGACAGAGCCTTGCTCTGTCGCAAAGACTGGAGTCCGGTGGCACGATCTCGGCTCACTGCAACGTCCACCTCCCGGGTTCAAGTGACTCTTCTGCCTCAGCCTCCCGAGTAGCTGGGATTACAGGCATGCGCCACCATGCCCGGCTAATTTGTATTTTTAGTAGAGATGGGGTTTCACCACGTTGGCCAGGCTGGTCTCGAACTCCTGACCTCAGGTGAGCCTGCCTCAGCCTCCCAGAGTGCTAGGATTACAGGCATGACAAAATAATTTAATTGTACGGTTTCCCTTTTACATTTTAAAATAACTAAAGGAGTATAACCGGATCGTTTGTAACACAAATGACGAATGCTTGATGGGATGGATATCCCCATTTTCCACGACGTGATTATTATGCATTGCATGCCTGCATCAAACTGTATCAAAATATATCATGTACTCCACAAATATATGAACCTATTATGTACCCAAAAAAATAAAATATAACAATTAAATTATATTTTTTAGATGGAATCTCATTCTGTTGCCCAGGCTGGAGTGCAGTGGCACAATCTTGGCTTAATGCAGCCTCTATCTCCTGGGTTCAAGCAATTCTCCTGTCTCAGGTTCCCAGGTAGCTAGGATTAGAGGCACACACCACCATACCTGGATAATTTTCTTGTATTTTTAGTGGAGACAGCATTTTACCATATTGGCCAGGCTGGTCTCTAACTCCTGACCTCAAGTGATCCACCCACCTCAGCCTCCCCAAGTGCTGGGATTACAGGCATAAGCCACTGCACGTGGCCAAAAAGTTTTAAAATTTTTTCTAAAGGTACATTCCAACTGTGTGCCTCACTCAAGTGCCACAGATGAAGTCAGGTTGGTAGCAAAATATGATAACTGGTGACAGTAGGGAAGACAGGGCTTGACTTTGTTCATTTCTTCTTGTTTTGTTTCTTTCTTTTGCCTATCTTAGGAACTGTGCCAAGGGTTTTACATGCATTATTCCATTTCATCTACACAGTGATCTAAGTAACTGGATAGTAACACCACCATTTTCTAGGAGAGGAAGGAGGAGTAATGCACCTCCCCCGAGGTCACACCATTAGAAAGAGACAGACCCCATGGATTTGAATGCATATGTTGGAAACAAATGCTCAGTGCTGCAAAGAAGAACCAGCACTGAGAAAAAGGACAAAGCATCTCTCAGCAAGGCAAATTTACTTCTGCAGAAGGGTGTGTCTTGCGCATGGAGCAATGGCGAGAGCACACAAAGCAAAGGAAAGCAGGTGTTTTTATTATCTCGAACGCAGCTTCTGCTTCTGTGTCTTTCCCTTATTTGGCTAGGGTTGGACTGCACAGTCTAAACTAGTCCTGATTGGCTAAACATTTAAACTTTCTTAGATAAGGTAGACACACAGTGAGGTGAGAAGAGAGAGAAGGGGGGTCATTTACAGGGAGACTAGGAAGATAACCTATTCCCTAATAAGGAAAGGAATGTGGACTGGGGTTGTAGCAAGTTCAGGTATGCCTAGGCAAATTCAGACAACTTGGGGTGCAGCAAAGGCAAGGGGGTATTTGAAATTATAGGATAGAGAACAGGGAAACTGGATAAGCTCTTTGAAGAAGGAAACTAACTGTATCTAACAATTGTGAGATAGGCCTCCGACCACATGCTCTGGCTCTGCCTCAAATCTTGGAAAGTGGCCATGATGGAACCACAAGCAGGCAGAAGAACCCTCTGCCCCTGAAGGCCATCCAATCGAAAATTCTCTCGTCCCCAGCAGGATTACAAGTGAAACACACCATTAAAATATGACCCTTGGGAAGGGTCAACCTTTAGTTGCCTACAGAGTAAGAATTCATTGGCTGGATAATAATGACTTTTAAAGCAGTATTACTCAAAATATGGCCTCAGGACCACTGACATCAGAATTACCTAGGAGGAGGGTGAGGCTGTTAAATTTGAATATATCACAGCCCCAGTCCCAGATTTGCTTTCTCAGCATTGCTGTCTCAAGAGAATGAGGTTTTGCGGAGATAACTTACATTAACAAGCACTTGCAGAGAATCTGTTCTACAGCAGGTATATGCCAGGTGCTGAATCACATCTATCCTCTCTGTGATGTTTCACTGAATAGCACAATAGACAGGGAGAGGCAGGTGATGGGGAAGGAGGAAGGTTGGGAAAAGTTGATGGAGTGGGGATAAAACACAAGTCAGGCAGATGTAGGGATTCAAATCCTAACATAGCCACTTGGACAAGTGGCAACCTCCGTGAGTATAAATTTCCCATGGGGTTGACTTAAATCGTAAATGAGAGCTATGGTCCATGCTCACGCTCATAGTCAACTGCAGGATTCCATTCAAAGTACAATGAAAAGGGCTTGTGATCAGTGCACACAGGGGTTGTATTTCACCAACAACAAACATCTGGGAGGAAAAGTATGGGCTAATCAGGGATATTCAAAAGAAACTACTTCCTGGCCAGGCACAGTGACTCACTCCCAGCACTTTGCGAGGCCGAGATGGTGAATTGCCTGAAGTCAGAAGTTCGAGACCAGCCTGGCCAACATGGTGAAACCCTGTCTCTACTAAAAATACAAAAATTAGTAGGGTGTGGCAATCCTAGCTACTCAAAAGGCTGAGGCAGAATAATCACTTGAACTCGGAAGGCAGAAGCTGCAGTGAGGCAAGATCGTGCCACTGCACTCCAGTCTGGGTGAGAGAGGGAGACTCTGTTGGAAAGAAAGAAAAGAAAAGAAAAGAGAGAGAGAGAGAAAGAGAGTGAGTGAGAGAGGAAGGGAGGGAGGGAAGGAGGGAGACTACTTCTTGATGGAACTTTTTCCCCAAAAACATCATCTGAATGTACTAACTCAATGAATATCCACCCTCAATGCTTACTTGGAACATGGCACATACTTGACATGGGAGGGAGCACTTACAAGTATTTGCTGCCCTCAGTGTGTTTTCAATCTAGTTAGAGAGAAAACTACAGACTCCTAGGAAAATTAAGATACACCACAAAAATCAAAGTCAAAGGCAACATGGCATGAAAAGTCAAAAGGCAGAATGAGAATTAGCCCCTAGAGGCCAGGCACGGTGGCTCACACCTGTAATCTCAACACTTTGGGAGGCTGAGGCGGATAGATCATCTGAGGCCAGGAGTTCAAGACTAGCCTGGCCAACATGGTGAAACCCCCTCTCTACTAAAAATACAAAACACTTAGCTAGGTGTGGTGGCAGGTGTGTGTGTGTAATCCCAGCTACTCGGGAGACTGAGGCAGGAGAATCACTTGAACCTGGGAGGCAAAGATTGCACCATTGCACTCTAGCCTGGGCAACAAGAGTGAAATTCCATCTCAAAAAAAAAAAAAAAAGTGAGAGAGAGAATTAGCCCCTAGGAGTCAATAAATGTAAGTTGACTTGAAGAGAACAGAATTGAGCACATCACTAAGAAAGAGTCATGGGAGTGGAAGAAAAAGAGAAATTGATTATAAGGAGCTGAGCTTTGCCTTGAGTTCTCAAAATGTGTAAGTCATGTCTAGCAAGAAAGGAGAGAGGTATTCCAGGGAGGGTTGCAGGAAGTCATTGATAGCCCCACCATGGTCTCAATTCCCCAGGCTGCTGAGTTTCTGGAAGATGAACAACTGACCCATCTGAAAATATACAGATTGGAACAAGCATAGCTTTATTCTTCCCCTTCTCGGGATGGACCCCAACACCTAACCAAGGTTTTCCCTCTCACACTAAGCTTTGAGGACAGCCATGGCCTCATAAGAATCACAATCCATTCTACAAGTACAGCATCAGTTCATCAAGGAGAGATTGGTGGCCACTGGCCAAGATATCTGTATGCTCCTCAAGGGTTTCAATGGTTGGATTCCATTTACCTGTCTGGATCCCAGCTGCCTCACCTTATGAAATCACAGCTGGTACCAATCCTCCAGGCTCAGCTCACAGCAAAAGGGCAAAGATATATCAGGTCTAAATAGACCAAAGGCAAAAAAATCTCCAGTATCCACTGTTATGGACTGAATGTTTGTGTGCCCTCAAAATTCATATGTTGACACCCTAACCCCCAATGGTTCTGTATTTGGAGATGGGGACTGTGAGAAGATGACAAAGATCAAATGAGGTCATAAGGATGGGGCCCTGATTTCACAGGGTCGGTCCCCTTATCAGAAGAGGAAGAAACACCAGAGCACTCTCTCTCTCTTTCTACCATGTGAGGGCATATCAAGAAGGTGGCTGTCTGCAAGCCAGGAAGGGAGCCCTCTCCAAAACTGTTCCTGATGGACTTGGTCTGGTATGTCTAGCCTCCAGAATTGAGAGAAAGTAAATTCCTGTTGTTTAAGCCACCCAGTCTTTGTTATTTTGTTAGGCCAACCCAAGCAGACTAATGTACCCACTATTAAGTGAAATCAGCAAGTTGCAGAAGTGTTCAGAAATGTTAGTAAATGCATAGAATATCTTTGTGAGAACAGAAAATAAACTTATTGCAGTGGTTGACTCTGGAGAGGAGAATTAGGTTGCTGGAGGAGAGAGGGCACTTAGTGTTTGCTTCACGTCCTTGAATATTGCTTTACTTCCTTTTCTACCATGTACATATTGACCTATTCAAATAGATAAATACATTTTTTTAATGTACTATATGTACATGGACAGACTGCTAGACATAAGACACTGCCTAGAGGCCTGAGCAAGTCATCCTTCTGGGAAATTCCAAGCTCCACAAATCACCTAAAACTCAATTCCTAAAATTGCAACAAATATGCACATAGGTGGGCTTGTACAACACAGGGGAAGGAGGTATGGTTCATGAGCTGTGGACCAGCTAAGTATGTGGAGGTACCTGTGGGGTATCCTGTCCTCCAGGTTACAATAGTGATCTTAAAAGACAGTGTGGAATAAGGAAAAAATACATAAACCCCACCGCCCTCTAGCCAGCCCATGGTGTGTGTCAAGGGTGTCAGTGGTTGGATTCCATTTACCTCAAGGGCTTAGACAAGTCTGTAAACAGGCAGGAGCCATATGGCACCATTCATAGGCACCGAGTAGGGGTTTTACAAAGTAACAGTAGAGTCTTGTCTCATGTAGAGATCTGAGGCCAGAGGGAGCAGCTAAAATCATACTCAGCCAAAATTACCCACAATGGCTGTTTCTCTGGTTCAGCACCAGATGAAGTAACTGGCTTGTGTTTAGGGGCCAAGTTATATGAAAAATGCATATCTTTAAATGCTAGAATCACACTCTGAAGAAGCTCGTGGGAAGTGAGTCTGTCTGAAGCAAAAGCAGACTCATGTCTCCCATCTCACTTTCAGCATATGCTCATTGTGTGGAATGGGGAACAGAAATACTCACATTATTTATGTTACACTCTCTTTCTTCCCCTCCTCCATCCCTTCTCCCATCCCTGAACTGAGATCACAGAGTTGAGTTCACATAACTTAAAGACATTTATGCCTCTCTGTGCTCCTCAGTAAGGTAAGAGAATATGACATTGGACCAACCAACCTGGCTCCTCCTCCAACCATGGAAACCTAGAGAATTATTATAATCAGATCTCAACTGCTCAAGCATCCCCAGTTTCCTAGCAACCCTCAAAAGGCTTTGGGGAAGGGTGGGAACAAGGACTTCCTGTGTAAGGTGGTGGCAGCTGTGTTTGAGATTGCTGGAGAGCTTCCCCAAATTGTCTTAAAGGCCTTTCTCATCCATCATCCCAAGAACCCAACGAAGTACCTGCTAGCAAAGGGACGTCAGGTAGTGCGTCTACTCAAGAACTCCCAGCGACTCCGTTCTAAATTCCTTTACCTGTACTTCCAGGCCTTCCATTCATCAGTCAGCTGCATCATTCCTCACTCTGGAAGGAAGCCCCTCTGCTCAAGTAAGGCTTATTCATTTCCACCTGCCTCAGTAGCCTTCTAAAAACATATTCCCTCCTGGCCCACACGTCCACTCACATCTCCTTCCCCTCAATACATCCTCCATCTCATTTTCTTTCCTTTTCTTTCTTTTTTTTGTTTTTAAGACAGGCTCTTGTTCTGTTTCCCAGGCTGGAGTACAGTGGCACAATCTCTGCTTACTGCAGCCTCAACCTCCCTAGGCTCAAGTAATCCTCCCATCTCAGCCTCCCAAGTAGCTGGGATCACAGGCACGTGCTACTATGCCCAGCTACTTTTTGTATTTTTTGTATAGATGGGGCTTTGCTATGTTGCCCAGGCTGATCTTGAACCCCTGGGCTCAAGTGATCCACCTGCCTCGGCCTCCCAAAGTGCTGGGATTACCGGCATGAGCCCCTGGGCCTGGACTGTCCCTTGTAATTACTCAATTTTCCTTCCCCATGAATGAGTTTCCCATGATCACATATGCCCATTTTTGCTGGAGACATTCGATAGGTTTCATTATTATGCCTAGAGACAAAAAGCAAACACACACCCACAGCTAAGGAGCACCACAGGAGCTAAGGCACAGGGCAAGAAAATAACGCAGGAAATATCATCAGGCAGCATCTAGATGTTGCTAGAATTGTAAGGGATGGAAATGACTTGGACAGATATCAAGACAGACATAAATGCAGAGAAGAGATCGGACATGAGAGGGGGCTTCCTTGGGTCTTTATAGGTTTGCTTGTTTCTCTTTTTGAATACTCATCATCCATTTCCTACTTCTTCTGACCAGCATCTCAATTTTATTGTGGAGACTTTCCTATTCCTCACTACGTGCAGTCTTGGTGAGACTGTCACTCAAAGCCCCTGTCCTTCCCAGCCAGGGGGTGAGCATTTGACTTAATATGGACCAATCAGACTGTCAAGTTTAAGAATCTTAAAGAGAGAATCTTAAAGACACAAAGAGAGACAAAATGGTTGGAATAATTCACATCAGCAGGAGAGCTCAGATAAGACTATGGTTGGAGCTGCCCTGGTTCCTCACATCCCAAACTTGGACCATCAGACGTTCCTTCCGTTCTATGAGCCAATCAATATTCTTCAAAAGATTTCCCTTTTTGCTGAAGTCTGGAGAAGAACGGACTTTTGCTGCTTGTAACCAAAACTTCCTGACACAAACTATTTACCCTAAGTCTTGAAGGATGAGAGAGATGAGGGTACAGAGAGGAGAGGAAAGAAAATCATTGATGGCTTTGGCTTTCACTTCCTTTGGTAGGCAATTTTAAAGGGGCTTGGCTGATAACTTTGAAATGGCCATAGGGCAAACTCGCTATGAATGAAGCCTGCCTGAAAACAGAATGTGCTGCCTTGAGACATAACGAATTTGCCACCATAGAAAGTAATTAAGGAGGACCAGGTAAACATTAATCCAGTAGCTTTCTTCAAAGTCTTCTCTCCAGAATATTATTTCCCCTATATATCAACAGTTGTTACATAAAACGATGGTTAATGGAAATATCAATTTGAAAAACACTGGGATGAACATAAATGTAAATGGCTTTATTGCGTATATTCTAGGAGTCTTTAATTTATTTGGCCAAGGAACTCTAATTTTGAAGAACATTTCAAAGGACTAGTGTTCAATGGAGTATTCACTAGGAGGCATTATTGGATGGTCAGGTCAAGCACTGACACACAACAGAACATGTATAAAACACCTAACATACTGTCTAGCGCATAGCAGTTGCTCCGGAATTCTAGCTATAGTCTATAATCAGTATCTTACTTTGTTCCTTTTTCTGAATAGCATTTCTCTACATTTATTTATATAACCTCATCCCCTCCCTTGCCAGACTTCAGCCCCACTGGACTTCCACAAGCATGGTGAATTTCTTTCCTGTCTCAGGGCCTTTGCACATCCTGCAGGATTTTTTGTTTTTTGTTTTTTGTTTTGCCTAGAATGCCCTATCCCCCCATTCTTCACTGGATTGGTTCTTCCCATCCTTGGATCTCATCTTAGTGATCACTTTCTCAGTGACACCAGCCTTGTTCTTCTTTCTCCCATCACCTTCCTCATTTGCCTCTATACTTATCACTCTCTTAAATGTTTTATTTACTGGCTGTGTAAACAGTCTTCCCCTACAATAACATAGGCTCCTGCAGTCAGAACCCTGGCTTGTTTTTGGTTCATTAACACAGTGCCTAACTAGGTAACACAAGAAAAGGATTTGTTGAATGAATATGTACTATGGAAGTCATTCTCTAGATAAAGGATATGGTACAACATAATATGCCCCATTTTCAATAGCAGATTTGCAAGAAGACAGAACCATTCTTCATGTTTCCCTTTGTTATGTCAACTATGTTTTTTTTAAATCAAAGATATACTATGAAAAGACAATTCTGGGCTGGTCATGGTGGCTCACACCTGTAATCCCAGCACTTTGGGAGGCCAAGCAGGGGCAGATCGCCTGAGGTGAGGAATCAAGACTAGCCTGGCCAACATAGAGAAACTACATCTCTACTAAAAATACAAAAATTAGCCAGGCACAGTGGCATGCGCCTGTAGTCCCAGCTACAGGGACTGAGGCTGAAGCAGGAGAATCACTTGAACCCAGGAGGTAGAGGTTGCAGTGAGCTGAGATCGAGCCACTGCATTCCAGCCTGGGTGACAGAGCAAGACTCCATCTCAAAAAAAAAAAAAAAAAAAAAAAGACAACTCTGGATTGGCATTCCTATAGAAAACTAAAGGAATGCAGTTCTGATATGTAGTTTTATGGTGGTCTGACTCGATGCAGGGAAATAGCTTAGAGAATATAGAAGAATAAAAGGTTATTATATGTTTCAAATTATTCATTCATATATTCATTCATTCATTAAACAAAGATACGCTAATCACCTACTATATATCCCAACACCATATGTTAGGCACTATGTACTTGAGGCCTTCCCAATCCATCAATTTGGTCTACATTCCCTCATTTTATATCATATTTACCTCCCCTCATTTGCAAAATCATAAATCCTTTGAGAGACTTTTATTATATCTGTAGCAGAAATAGGAGAGTAAATATATGGCACACGAGCACCATTCTCCTGTTCTTTTCTCACAGCAGACATGGCTAATCAATCACAGCACTCATGCCCACTGAGCTAGAATATGGCCTCCAAATCATCTTCAACACTCCACTGCAGGCAGCCACGACATGTCATCAGTGACAGCACCCAAAATGAAACCTACTTGCCTACTCTGGATAGAAGAAAGAGCCCAGGCTTCAGAGTCAGACCAAACTGTATTTGAATCCTGACCCTGCTGTATATTTGATGGAAAGTCTGTGTCTTTTACTCTTTAAGATCTAGATGATCCAGGCAGGCACAGTGGCAATCGCAGCACTTTGGGAGGCCAAGAGGTGCAGATCACCTGAGGTCAGGAGTTCTCGAGACCAGCCTGGCCATCAGGCTGAAACTCCATCTATACTAAAAATACAAAAATTAGCCGGGCATGGTGGTGCTCACCTGTAATCCCAGCTACTCAGGAGGCTGAGGCAGGAGAATCTCTTGAACCTGGGAGGCGGAGGTTGCAGTGAGTCCAGATGGCACCACTGCACTCCAGCCTGGGTGACAGAGTAAGACTCAAAAAAAAAAAAAAAAAAAAAATCTAGATAATCCTACCTACTTTGCAGAGTTGTGAAGGAAATTAAATAAGATATATTTGAAATACCTTCATATAGCAAATATCCAATAAATGCTAACTATGAGTGTTATTACTTGTATTTGTCTGTTCTCATGCTGCTAATAAAGACATACCCAAGATTGGGTCATTTATAAACAAAAAGAGGTTTAATGGACTCACAACTCCACATGGCTGGGGAAGCCTCACAATCATGGTGGAAGGTGAAGGAGGAGCAAAGTCACATCTTACATGGTGGCAGGCAAGACAGCATGTGCAGGAGGACTGCGCTTTATTTAAAAACCCATCAGATCTCATGAGACGTACTCACTATCACAAGAACAGCACGAGAAAAACTTGCCCTCCCATGATTAAATCACCTCCCACCAGGTCTCTCCCATGACATGTGGGAATTTTGGGAAGCACAATTCAAGATGAGATTTGGGTGGGGACACAGCCAAACCATATCATTACTTTTACCCTGAGTATGCCTCACACGGTGTTTCACATACAGTAATTGCCTAATAAAAAGGGCAACTTCATTTGACCTAGCAATCCCATGACTGGGTAAATACCCACTTGTATGTTCATCACAGCACTATTCACAATAGCAAAGACATGGAATCAACCTAGGTGCCCAACAAACACAGACTGGATAAAGAAAATGTGGTACCTATACACCATGGAATACTACAGAGTCATAAAAAAAGAATGAAATCATGTCCTTTGTGGCACCATGGATGCAGCTGGAGACCATTATCCTAAGCAAATTAACACAGGAACAGAAAACCAAATACCACATGTTCTCACTTATAAGTGGGATCTAAATACTGGGTAGACATGGACATAAAGATGGGAACAGCAGACACTGGGGACTACTAGAGGGGGAGGGAGGGAGAGCTGGGATACAGGGACTGGAAAACTATCTATTGGGCACTATGCTCACCACCTGGGTGATGGGATCATTTGCACCCCAGACCTTAGCATCACACAATATACCCATGTAACAAACCTGTGCGTGGTCCCCCTGAATCTAAAATGAAAGCTGAAATTATTTTAAAAAGTGAAACAAAATGGGCAACGTCAATAACACACAAAGATCGAAAACCAGGAAAAGGTAAGCAAGAAGAGCCTCCTCCCTCCATCCCCTGTATCCACAACATAGTACCTCCCACTTTCCTCCCATACTTTTACTAAAAGGTATCCTGGGAGCACAGGGGATGCTCACAGCATTCCTGACGGAACATCCAGAGACTGTATCTTTTGTTCTTAAGTGCTTTTCTTAGCTTGACCTGATTTTGCTCCAGGGGTGAGGATTATAAGATCTGGTAGCACATTTGGGGTATTTTTGGATTCAAAGTCAAAGAGTAGGTAAGTGCTTGATTTTAACCACAAATAAGCCAGGGTTTGGGCCTTGCCATTGGATGATTGCCTTATTATAGGATATGAAATTGATCTGTAGAGTTGTTATGGGTTTTTTTCCCTTTGTATCTATCACTTCCTCTCTGTGTGTTTTCAGACTTTCTTTTAAAAATAATAGTTAAATGTGAAACATAACTGTTAGAGATTTAACAGTCTGTTTGGCAATGCACTAAAATCAATATTGTGACCCTAAGCACAGGATTATTAAGGCTACTTTGCATCACCGATGTTAAGGTTTTTTTCATTATTATCCACATCAACACGACATAATCATGTCATAAATATTAAACACACCCAATTCCCTCCTTAGTTTGCTTTCATGCTAATGAAATTGAAAGTCAGCATGGATCAGGACATTAGGAGGCAAACTATGATACAGAGAAGCCGAAAGAAATGAAAAGGAGGGAAATGCTTTTGACAAAAATCAATTGTGATTGAATTGGTGGGCTGAACTTTGAAAGCACTGCCTTTGTGTGACATTTCATAATCGCCAGGTAATGCTGGAATATGTATTCATGAGCTTTTAAATGTATGCAACATCTCTTGACACTCAACTTGGCTTTTGCTAGACTCTGATAACAGCACTGAAGGTTTAGTCCACAAGAAATAAGATCCCAACACATTGACAAAGAAAAAGTAATAGCAGCATTTACTTGATAAAATGTGCTCAGTATTGTATTTTGACAGCATTTATTCCATCTGAAAAAAGTTTATAGAGCACTTCCTGTGTGACCGGCACAGTTCTAGGCACTGGGAATACAGTAGGGAGTAAGAGGAAGGTTCTTGGTCTCCTGGAGCCTAACAATTTGTGGGGAAAATGTGAAAGGAGCAAGTAGACAAGATGAATTTAGGTAGTATATGAACTAAGATGAAAATAAAACAGTGACCTAATAGAGAGGGATGATGAGGAGATCTTTACATGGGCTGGGCTATTTTCTGTAGGGAAGGTCCCCCCAAAAGATAACAGTTTACCCAAGACCTAAACAATAAGGAGCCAGCATTGCAAAGATCTGGGGGAAGCTTGTTGCAGGCAGAGGGAAGAGTGTATGTAAAACCGCTGAAGTGGAAGCAATTCTGGGACATTTAAAACTTGTTTTTTTCCCTTCAACTTTTATTTTAAGTGGAGGGGTACGTGTCCAGGATGTGCAGGGTTTTTTTTACATATATAAACCTGTGCCGTGGTGGTTTGCTGCACAGATTATCCTATCACCTGGGTATTAAGCCCAGCATCCATAGCTATTCTTCCTGATTATCTCCCTCCTCCCAACCCCCAACAGGCCCCAGTGTGTATAGTTTCCCTGTGTCCATGTAGTCTCATCATTCAGCTCCCACTTATAAGTAAGAACATGCGGTGTTTGCTTTCCTGTTCCTGCATTGGTTTGCTGAGGATAATGGCTTCCAGCTCCATCCATGTCCCTGCAAAGGACATGATCTCGTTTATTTTCATAGCTGCATAGTATTCCATGGTATATCTGTGCCACATTTTCTTTATCCAGTCTTTCATTGATGGGCATTTAGATTAATTCTAAGTCTTTGCTATTGTGAATATTGCTGCAATGAACATATGTGTGCATGTATCTTTATAATAGAATGATTTATATTCCTTTGGTGTATACCTAGTAATAAGATTACTGGGTCAAATGGTATTTCTGCTTCTAGATCTTTGAGGACTCACCACACTGTCTCCCACAATAGTTGAACTAATTTACACTCTCACCAACAGTGTAAAATCATTCCTTTTTCTCCACAAGCTCGCCAGTATCTGTTGTTCTTTGACTTAATAGTAGCCATTCTGACTGGTGTGAGATGGTATCTCATTGTGGCTTTGATTTGTATTTCTCTAATGATGAGGGATGTTGCACTTTTTCTGTTTGTTGGCCACATGTATGTCTTCTTTTGAGAAGTACCTGTTCATTAAAACATGTTTTTAAAGAATAGTACCAGTATCTGAACTTAGCCACTTCTAAGCTAATTAGCAGAACCAAAATGTTCATAAGGAACAGTTTTTTTTTTTGATAGGCTTATGCAACTTCTTCGTCAGTTATTATCAAAGAATTGTTTGACTGATGACCTTCTTTGACTTTGATATATGCACTAAATTTTTTAAAAATAATTCCTCTGCAGAATGAGGAGCTTCCTCCATTCCTTGTTGCTATTCAATAAAGGAAAGTAAATACCACATGCTGCCCTTGCACAGCTTCCAATTCATGGGCTGTAAGCAATTCAATATTTTGTTAAAATGTCAAGAATGTCTGAATATTTCAAAGGGCTTCCTTTGGAAAATAGGTGAGGCATCAAAACTAGAGAAGTTCTACACCAATAGCAATGAAGTTTATCCCTTTTGTTCACATCCTCATGTCCGTCTTGGAGAACTGAAAAGCTAACATGTATGTGTGATCAGTAATTGTGTCCCAAATATTCAATGATTATTTTTAAAACAGTATTAACCAGACAAGTTTAATGGTTGTATACCTTCAGTGAAACTCATGCTTTTTCCTGGGCCTCAGTGTCATTATTTTTAAAATGCAAAGAATGGTCTGATTATAAGGCCTATAAAGTCATACACACACACACACATTGCCAACCTCTGTACCCCTAACAAGTTCCAGTGCCCAGTATTTAGTAGGTACTCAATAAATACTCATTCATTAAGAAAAGAACCAAAAATGCAAATCCATGTTCTCATTTCCAACTGATTAGGGGCAAAAAAAATAAGAAGAAGAAAAAATAAGGACAGTGGAATTAGTTTTTCATGAGGCTAACTTCATCTAATTTAAGTGTTGTCTTTTATTTTGAGAACTACTTCTAATCTAAATTGTTTGATGTTAAAATGTCCTTATCTTTTGTGAAATGTTTTTAAGTAGTTTCTTTTTATTTAATTTTCTTTTATGGCAAAATCGAAAAGTCAGCACACTATGCTGGTCTCCAATTCTTCTACTTTTTTTTTTTTTAACTTTTAATCATCTTTGAAACCAGAAGTGTGGTATACCAAAAGCAAGATGGTACCTAAAGCTCCCTCCACCTCCAAAATGTGACAAGATAGACTTTTCTGGCTGGGTGGTTTGAACTGGATAACTCCCTCCATAGTGTGATTCAGCACCGTGGACAGATCTATGGGGTTGTGAACCCATGTCCCTTTGTGGCCAAAGATTTGGCTCTAAATAAGTAAAAAACAGGCAGTCATGGTAGTTCACACCTGTAATCCCAACACTTTGGGAGGCCAATGCAAGAGGATTGCTTGAGCCCAGGAGCTCAAGATCAGCCTAGGCAACATAGCAACACTCTGTCTCTACAAAAAATAATAATAATAAATAAATAATAAAAAATAAATTAGCTGACACGATGGCACGTGCCTGTGGCCCCAGCTACTTGAGAGGCTGAGGTGGGAGGATCACGTGAACCCGGGAGGGTGACACTGCAGTGAGCTGTGATCTCACCACTGCACTCCAGCCTAGGCGGCAGAGCAAGACCCTGTCACTAGATAAATAAATAAGTACAAAACAGCTATGCTTTGAGATTGGCAGTCTTGGTGTGAGCACACAACTCCAGACCTAATACCTAAAGTAATGAGTTTAAGTCTCCATTTAATGAAATATTCACATTATGATTACACTTAGTTTCATTAACTGCATTCTCAGACTAATGTAATGGGATTTCCTTTTCACCTTGTAATTAACTTTATTGAGAATGTTTATTGGGATTTTTCTTTTTGGCAGTTTCGTAAAACCTTATTATAAATTATTTTAATATATGTATTACAGTATTAGTAATGTTACTTAATTTTATATTGGCTGTTATTGTTAAAACAAGAAAAAAATTCAACACTAATCTATTCAAGGAACAGCAGGCTGACTGACAAAAATCTGTATTCAGCTCCTAAGAGCTGATCCTGAAATTTTGGTGCTCCCATGGCCAACCTGGCATTCTTATTTTCCAACCAAAAGCAGTATGATCCTTGCAGAACAAACTCCTCTTCTCCCTGTATACAATTTGTACAAAATTCATCAGACCTGCAAGAAAGATCTATAGTCTAAGACAAATGGTCCTCCCCTCAGTCAAAGGTGGGCAAAATCAGTCCATGAAAGTTTTCTGCTTTTCTTCACTCTGATTCTTAGCAAGTTGATAGGAAGTATTTTTCTTTCAACGCAAAATATCTATTTCTCAGGAAAGGCGGTCCTAGTATCTTTTCCCTCCCTTCTAGCCCGAGTGTTACCAGGCACTATTTATGTTGCTAGGCAGATGTTTTGTGGAGGCCTCCTTCTAGCTCCCTGGCACCCTGAACTTACTCCCACCATGCTAGTTTGCAATTACATGATTACTTTTCCATTTCTCCCACTGTACTATAAGCTCCAAGAAGATATGTCCTATTTATGTCTAATTCATCCTTGTACCTCCAATTCCTGGCATATTGACTGACACATAGCAGGATTTTAATAAATATCAGTTGAATGTTGATTGAATAGAAATATTAATTACAGGAAATCTAAAAATTAACTAAAATCTGAGTCCTCCAGGACAGAAATGGTGACTTTATCTCAGTTGGTCCATTTTCAAAGGTGAGTGTAGTCTAATACTGCAGTTCCCAGCAGGAATCAACAAATAAGGAAAACAAACAGAAAAGGAGGCATAATCTGGTATATATCGCCCAGTATAGGTTCTTTAGAAAGGCATGAGAAAGGTCATAAATAGAGTACAAGGTTTAAAGCCAGGTAGACATAAATTCATGTCCGTGGTTTGAATTACTCAGCAAATATCTCTGTGACCTTGGGCAGGTTACTTAAACTCTCTGAGTCACAGTTTCTTCATCTACAATATGTGAGTGCAATACACATTTCAATTATTTTATGAAGATGTTATGAGAAGCAAACTGTAGGCCAGGCATGGTGGCTCATGCCTGTAATCCCAGCACTCTGGGAGGCCGAAGCAGGTGGATCATCTGAGGTCAAGATTTTGAGACCAGCCTGGCCATCATAGCGAGACCCCATCTCCACTAAAAATAATAATAATACAAAAAAAAATGCATGCATGTGATAAGTGCAGAAAAAAGTAATTCTTTTATTTATTACTCCTTTAAATCCACACTAAGTATCAATGCTATATTAGGTGTGTCCTATCACTTAATCCAGATATTCAAATAGAAGTGCTCTACCAAAAGAAATATGTCCAAGGATAAGCTTTCCCTGGTATGGAAGGAATAGAACTTGGCATCTTTTAAACTAAACCAGACACTGTGTTGAGCACTTAGACTTTCTTTACAAATAGTCCTACAGCTGGTTGGAAGCACTTGGGAAAGGCAATGCAAATCTAATTAGGCTATGCCATGTGGCCAGCATTAGTAGCAATTTTTGAAAAGAGCCCAGGAGACAATTTACACGAAGTGATTTTTTTCCCCTTAAGGGTTCTCTTTCTCTGTTGCTTGTACACACACACACATACACACACACACACACACATAAATACACACATGCAATCTCATTTTCTGGGTGCAAATATAAGACATGCTGGGGGCCATACAGATTCTTACTGGCCTGGTCTGCCAGTGTAAACAAAATAATCAATAATTCCTAACAGAACAAAAGCTCATGTGTTTTAAATGGAAAGAGAAGAAAAGCATAAGACAGGAACAAATGGTGAAGAATAGGACAGCTGCTCCATCCAAGCTATTTCCTTGGGAAGGAATTGACGGTTTCTTCATTTCTCATCTGCATCGAAACATTAGTAATAACAAACACACCCATGCACACACACACACACACACACACGGTGTTATCAACTGGCACGCAGAGTGAAAACATTTTCACTGTGAAGACAACTACACAATGAATTCACGTTGATTTGTATCATTGGCCCCTAATGAACAGCCAACTTTAGCACCAAGTCACTCATTCCACAAACAACATTAGTAACAACCAATATTTATGTGACCAGGCACTGTGCTAAGTTCTTTACATGTGCTCATTAATCCTCACAACAACCCTGTAAGGTAGATATTGTTTTACTCCTTTTATAGAATGGGAAACTGAGGCTCAGAGAATTTGATTAATTTTTCCAAGATTGCACAGTGAACAAGTACACAGCAAATACCCAATCTCGGTTGTCTACCCTTCAAGTCCATGTCCCCGACTTCTTCGCTGCACTCCCTCAAAGCCATGTTCAATGTCAGAGATCCATCTGTACCACTGAATACCATACCTCAAGAGAAAAACCAATTTCTTGATCTAAAACAATCAAACTCATTTCGGGCTACCATGCTGAACCTACAGACATATTTTAGCTAGTCCAGTATAGAGCATCCCCTAACTCTTAGTAAGTACTTAATTTACTAACCCATATGCCAAAACCATTAGAATCATAGATCTTCAGATAGAACAACTAGTCTGCTCAACTGTGAAAAAGAACTAAGTTTCAGGAATAAGAACATTGGTGGCTATGACTTCATAGAAGAGAGTCAAGCCTTCACATGAGTTGGAATTCGTCAAGTTCTCTCAAAACTCAAAATGCTAAGAGTCCTAGAGTTTCACTGGGCTTTTTATCAAGCTTGTGCTAAAGAGTCATTCATGTATTCATTCATTCAATAACTATCTATTGAATATGGCGTATTGTGTAGGCATTGGCAATACAGGGATGAATAAAGCAAATGCATCCCTGCCCACCCCCAAGGAAGATTCAAACAGGCATCTACCTCCCCTTTCCCTCCTCATGCACATCTTTCTTGGAGAACCTGCTCCACTACCATGCTAAGGAATAATCCTAAAATGCACGCCACCCCACTCCACTGATGGAAGCGGGGTCAGACCACTGATCCAGGGAAAGCCACACCATTGACTGGCTGGAAACCATTCATATTCTCTCTCTCTCTGGATAGTTTGGACTAAGAAAAGACACTTTTCCCACTCTACCTCCTGAAGTTCCTGAGACAGTCCTGATCCCTACCCCTCCTGAGACTCAAATATTCACTGTGAGACAAAGCATGTGCAGGCTGTGGAGTCCGAGAGGCCTGGGTTTGAATCCTGGATCCTCCATTTATTAACTATGATGTCACTGACAACTCCTCTAATTTTTTTTTTTTAAGACGGAGTCTCGCTCTGTTGCCCAGTCTGGAGTGCAGTGGTACAATTTGGCTCACTGCAAGCTCCACCTCCCGGGTTCACGCCATTCTCCTGCCTCAGCCTCCCGAGTAGCTGGGACTACAGGTGCCCGCCACCACGCCTGGCTAATTTTTTTGTATTTTTAGTAGAGACAGGGTTTCACCATGTTAGCCAGGATGGTCTCGATCTCTTGACCTCGTGTTCCGCCTGCCTCAGCCTCTCAAACTGCTGGGATTACAGGTGTGAGCCACCGTGCCTGGCCAATCCTTGTAATTTTAATATTAGTAACAGGGCTAGCTGAATACCCCAGATTACCACTTGAAGATTGTCTCTTTTAGATATGTTCTTGAATTGCTTTATTCACCTGATCCTCTGCAGGCACCCACCACCATGCCCAGCTAATTTTCCTCTAATTTTTAATATTTTATTATATATATTTTCAAAAAGGCACAAACATGGAATAGAATAACAAACTCCCATGGATTTGGTCAACCAGCTACAATAACTCTCAATATTTTTCCAACTCTGTTTCATTACCATCTCTCAAAATTTCTTTCTTTCTCTTTTTTTCTTTTTTCTTTTTTTTTTTTTTTTTTTTTGAGACAGAGTCTTGCTCTGTCACACAGGCTGGAGTGCAGTGGCATGACCTCAGCTCACTGCAGCCTCTGCCTCCCAGGTTCAAGTGATTCTCATGCCTTGGCCTCTTGAGTAGCTGGGATTACAGGCATGCACCACCACACCAAGCTAATTTTTGTGTTTTTGTAGGGACAGAGTTTCACCACGTTGGCCAGACTGGTCTCAAACTCATGGCCTCAAGTGATCTGCCACCTTGGCCTCCCAAAGTGCTGGGATTACACGTGTGAGCCAGTGCACCTGGCCCCATCTCCCACAATTTTATATGGAGTATGTATGAAGCAAACCGCAGTCATCATGGTAGATTAGTTCTTTAATTTCCACCAATCTCAATTGTCTCATTCATCAAATGGGAATATTTTCCATAGGCTTTTTTATTCATTGGACAGAAATGTATAGAGCTACTTGGGAGGCTGAGGCAAGAGGATCACCTGAGGTCAGGAGTTCAAGACCAGCCTGGGCAACATAATGAGACCCATTTCTACAAAACTAAAAAATAAAATGTATAGAGCTGCTGCCACGAGTCAGCCCAGTTCCTGGTGGGGCAGGGGCAGTACAGTTGTGACAATACAAAGCATTTTCTCCCCTGCAGCTTACATTGTAGTAGAAGAGGCATAAATAAAATAATGAGTGAGACAACTTCAGAGAGAACAAAATGCTATAAAGAAAATGGGGGCCAGGTGCAGTGGCTCACACCTGTAATCCCAACACTTTGAGAGGCTAAGGTGGGTGGATCACCTGAGGTCAGGAGTTCAACACCAGCCTGGCCAACATGGTGACACCCCATCTCTATTAAAAATACAAAAATCAACCGGGTGTGGTGGCATGCACCTGTAATCCCAGCTACTTAGGAGGCTGAGGCAGGAGAATCGCTTGAATCTGGGAGGCAGAGGTTGCAATGAACCAGGATCGTGCCACTGCACTCCAGCCTGGGTAACAGAGCAAGACTCCATCTCAAAAAGAAAAGAATGGGGAAATGGGAAACAATGGGTGACTTGAGGGACAGAGGTAGACAGTGAAGTCCTCTCTAATAAGGTAGCCATCGGGGTATGAGGTGAAAGAGGAAAGATCAGACACACAGAGGCCTGGAGCAGTGTGCTGTAGGCATGAAGCACAACAGGTACAGAGGCCCTGGGACAGAATAGAACTTGGCTCTTTGAGGGTTGATTGAGAATTAAATGAGCTAATACATTAAAAGCATGTAGCACCTTGCTCAATAAATGTTAGTAGTTAGTAAGGCTGTAAATTGGATGTATATTTTGGAAACAGCTCTCTTTCCTAAAATGCCAATGAATATTTCCATTTACTTAGCATATCTTTCAACAGTTTCCACTCCCAGAGGAAGACTCACCCACACTGCAAACACCTGTACCACAAGAAAAGGCAATAGAGTGTAATGGTTATAATCACAGACCTTGGGACCCTGACTGGCTCAGTTTAAATCCCAGTGTCACCACTAAGTAGCCATATAAACTTTAGACAAGCCACCTAACAGCTCTGAGCCTCAGTTTCCCCATCCTTATGATGGCAAAAACAATAGTGTCAACCTAATAAGGTTTTGAGGAATCCATGTTTTCGAGTTTTATAATGTTATCTGTATAAGTCACTGCTGATACTACACTATCTTACATATTTTTTACTGTTATACATGCCTGGATCTATACTTATCATTTTGCCGGGCCTGGCTAGGAAATATCCCCAGATTTTTTTTTTTTTTTTTATAGAGACAGAGTCTCACTCTGTCACCCAGGCTACAGTACAGTGGTGTGATCATAGCTCACTGCAGCCTTGACCTCCTGGGTTCAGTCTCCCACCTCAGCCTCCCAACTAGCTGGCACTACAGGTGTGAACTACCATGCCCAGTTACTTTTTAAATTATTTTTAGTTTGTAGAGACAGGGTCTCACCTTATTGCCCAGGCTTGTCTCGAACTCCCGACCTCAAACAATCCTCCTGCCTTTGTCTCCTAAAGCACTGAGACTACAGGTCTGAGCCATGCTCAATCTCCCAAATATGTTAAAATACTTGGGAATATTTTCAAAAGTTAAATATAGGACATCCCAAGTGCCTCAGTAAATATGGACTCATAAATGGTCCTAGATATGAGCTATACAGCGTCTTCAGAAACTAAGCCGTAGGTCTGCTTTGGGGTTCCTTGTAAATCTATTTGGTAACTGTCCTAGGAGAGTCAGGGTGTGATTGGCTGGAATAGGAGCCTACTCTTTCTGACGGATTTTGTGTTCTAAAACATCAAGTCATCATTTCTCCCCACTTGCTCAGGTTATGCTGTAAAATAAATCATGTAACATCAGGATTTATTGTATAGCATAACCCGGTTTCAAAGAGGGGTTGTAAGGGTGTGTGGGATATGAAAGTTTTTGTCCTGTGAACATGTACAAGAGCACAGTCAGACCAACAACTGGTTCCATTCCAACACTGACCCAAAGAGAGTAATTTCATGTAGATGTTTTATGGACACTAGGAAAACACATTTCACACTGTGGCAGTAAAGGCTTTGTAATTGCTTCTGCCTTGTTTAGTGTTGTTTTCTGTCTTTACCACATCACTATGCGATACCGCACAACCAAAATTCTACGATCAAAGTGTGCTCTACTAAAGACAACGTGGTATCCTGGATGGGACTCTAGGAAACAGAAAAGGAATATTAGTGAAGAAACTAGCAGAATCCAAACAATGTCTACAGTTTAGCTAAAAGGAATGTACTCATGTTGATTTCTTAGTTTTGACAAAGGTACCTTGGTGATGTCAATTGTTGATGCTGGGGAAAGTGGGTGAGGAGTATATAGAACTCTGTGTACTATCTTTTGTTGTTGTTGTTGTTTGCTGGTACATAGCAGGTGTATATATTTGTAGGGTACATGAGATGCTTGGATACAGTCATGCAATGTGAAATAAGCACATCGGCCGGGCGCGGTGGCTCAAGCCTGTAATCCCAGCACTTTGGGAGGCCGAGATGGGCGGATCACGAGGTCAGGAGATCGAGACCATGCTGGCTAACACAGTGAAACCCCGTCTCTACTAAAAAAATACAAAAAATTAGCCGGGCGAGGTGGCGGGCGCCTGTGGTCCCAGCTACTCGGGAGGCTGAGGCAGGAGAATGGCGTGAACCCGGGAGGCGGAGCTTGCAGTGAGCTGAGATCCGGCCACTGCACTCCAGCCTGGGCGACAGAGCGAGACTCCGTCTCAAAAAAAAAAAAAAAAAAAAAAAAAAGAAATAAGCACATCATGAAGAATGGGGTGTCCATCCCCTCAAGCATCTATTCTTTCAGTTACAAACAATCCAATAAGACTCTTTAAGTTACTTTAAAACTTACAGTTAAGTTACTATTGACTATAGTCACCCTGTTGTGCTATCAAAAAGTAGGTCTTATTCATTTTTCTGGGTACTATCTTTGCAACCTTTCTGCTGTAAGTATTTTTAAAAGTACTCCAAAACAAAAACCGTATTTCTTTTTTTATTATTATTATACTTTAAGTTCTAAGATACATGGGCACAACGTGCAGGTTTGTTACATATGTATACACGTGCCATGTTGGTGTGCTGCACCCATTAACTCGTCATCTACATTAGGTATATCTGCTAATGCTATCCCTCCCCCCTCCCCCTACCCCACGACTTGGAACAAAAACTGTATTTCAAAAAATGTGCTGTGAACACAAATGAGTTGAGAAACATTGATCCAGGCTGTAGCCACGGCCCCTCACTCCCATCTTCCATCCTTAAGAAGACCAAATGGAACCTACATGCAGCCTGCACCCCCAAAGGCGAAGAGGGGTGTCACTGGCAACCAGGAAAGTCGGGGTGGGGGAGGCAGGGTATGTTCATAGCACTTAAGGACAAAATGTGCCTTCAAAAACAAATGATAATTATATAGAAGCCGAGGAGCATTTGCAGAAAATCACCATCTCACAGGAAACTACATCCTGCTAATCAAAGAGGTTGAGGCCCTTTTGATTATCAGACTAAATATTTTTAGGCAATATCACTGAATGCCTGGAAAGAACATGAACAGCATCCGCTGAAGAAAAATCCATCTTTAGATAAAAAGGGAAGTCCAACATATCACAGGAAAAATCAACCCCAGAAAATTAATGTAGAAAGATTGACAAAAATGTTCTCTTTCCTCCCTGTTCGCCTTCACCCAAGTCCCTCTCCACGGCGCTCCTTTTAAACATCCAGATCTCTACACTGGCTATTGATTATCTTACCATTTGACTAAAACTTAAGGGAAAGAATAGAAAGAGACCTAAGGTTAATATTAAGAAAAGAAGAAAGAAATTGATGGAGATTAGTATTCTCTTAAAGCAATGTCGAGTGGGTGATTGAATAGACATGAAAATGACATTTAACTTGAGACTAGTGAATCCCAGTCAAATCTAGCAACTTGGATGTTCAGTGAAGAACAAACTGAAAATAGCATGACGTGCCCTTCTTGGTGTTTCACAGAGAGATGCATCATTCTTTCCAATTTGTGTAATGGAAAATCATTGTAGATCCCGTAATGTCCAGGAAAGGGTTTTATATTAAATGGATGCATTCTGGTTCTGGCACAAAGGGCTGATCTAATTTTCCATTCTTCAGACTGGATACCTTCCCTTCTACTTCGCTATCAATCAAAATGTTCTCTGATGACTGCTTGGTTTCTTAAACCCTTAACTGATTAATATCAGTCATCTCATCCTGTTCTCTCAATGAACTCCTCACATCGTCTGTTCATCTGAACATACAAATGTTTTTCTGTATCTATAATATGTAAGTAGCTCCTGTAAATCAATAAAAAGATAAACAAGGAAATCTATTATTACTGTCAGCTACTGAATTAATGTGTTATATATATTAAGTTTATTAATATAAACCAGTGAAAAGGTCACATGCTTCTTATTTTTGTTATTCAGATATTCCCAACAATGCTAGGAAAGAAGAACTGGATCAACCTGGAAGGATTATAAAAAATTAACATCTGCGGCAGTTCTTGTAAGAATGCAGTGTTTGTAGCATGACCCCTGGAATTCTCCCCTGTAGCTTCCCAGGAATTCTCTAGTCTAGTGTTACCCAGTAGACTAGTACAAGACACTTTCTCCCTTGATGAAAAAGGTCACTGATTACTTAGGCACAAATATAGACCAAATGCAAGAATCATAAATAAACCAAACTGGCCTGGCACAAGAGACTTCCGTCCCTGGACACGCATCTCTGAGCAGTAATCCCTTTTCAGTACAACTTTCAATGAAAACGCTTCCCGCCCACCTGATGGAATGATGAAACTTAAGTGACTTCAGTGAGTTTGTTATTTCATTTGAGTGCTGATTCAAAATCATCCTAGAGATTGGAACTTCAAGGGAAAAATCTGTTAGCAATCACCTTTTATAGCCAAGGACTCGACACCCTTTCAATTTCTCTGCTCTGTGATCATGTTCATTTATATATGATGTTTAGGACCCACGCACACGACTAGGTTCAACTCATTTCCCGGTGCCTACTGAAAGAAAATGTGCTTACTTCCATTAAAGCCAGAAATCAGACACAGCAGTTGCCATGCCAGAATTGATGCCATTTACCATATCTTTGGGGGCTATGGGATTTGGTCATAAAACTTCCATTTGCTGGTGTATTTTTCTCTAAAATGTTGCTATTTCTCATACCATTTTGTGATCCAGTTCACTAATCATGTTAAATTATTTAATATACTTAAACCTAAGACATTCTGCTTGGTGGCCTATTTTTCAACCGTGCAAACATTGACTTTACTAACACATTGCAACAATTTCCAAACCATGAAAAATCATCACTAGGCAGAATCAGAGAATTCACATTGCCTAAGTCAAATTCCACAGGCTTCTTCCGCGACCCATTGAGCATAAGAATTTGCAATCAAACAGTCCAAGACTATGATTCAGCAAATAAAACACCCAGGCAACTCCTAGTGGAGCCTCAGCAAAGACGACCCAGTCTGTAAAAATGTGCAACACTAGAATTGTTTCTGTTTTCAGGAACCTCCAGCCACAACTAAATGCATCCTGTAAATTGTCTGGCTTTTGTTATTTTAAACCAAACCCTCCACATCACTTTAATGTGGGGGTTACTTGAAAACATATAATTACTGGGGTAACCACAGTAGGACATTATTGCCAAAAATTAAACAATCTTAGTTTTTCTCCAGTCTCATAGGTCAGAGCATCAGCTCCATGATGTATATTGTATATACAGACCTTTGAAAGGAAAGAAAATCTTAGGGAGTATACCAAGATCCCCAATCATGCTTTGTGAAAAATACCTATTGAAACACAATAGCAAACACAGTTTTTTTCCCCCTGGCAGAACAATGGAAACGAATTTGCTGCTGTTGAATCATACAGAGGAACCTCAAATTAACAGGACCAAAATTCAATACCCACTCCCTGCACCCCCTACACACAGAATATTTTGTGGATTGTTTTTATGAAATTCTAGCTTTACAAATAATAGACATAATTCTTCTGAACTAGTATTTCATCATTGAAAACAGCATGAAACCTAGAAGTCACAACTGGCCCACCTCAGGTGGCAGACGTATAAGCGAATAGACCATTGGCTAACAGATTGACTAGCTAAAATGAACCAACCCAATAATTCATTGGTTAACTAAGTACTCAACCATGATGAAACAACTAAGAGGTCCACTAATCTAGTTAATAGATCAATCAAGATGAATCAATTGAGCCGTCTACTAGCTAAAAGAACCAGTCATGTGAAACCAACCAAGTGGATGGCCATTTAACAAAGAAAGCAACCAAGTGACATCTGATGATGCCAAATTCAGCTTCATCCAAAAGAGATGAAAGAAAGCTTCTAACCTGCCCACAAAGAGCTCTTAACTAACCCAAGCACACTCCATGAAATCTGGCAATGTGACCACTGCTCAGGTCACCACATGGGACTGGAAATGGTTCGTGCAGCTGTACTTACGAAGATTATTTATGGGGGTTCTCGTGTCCATGTTCTCATAATGCTGGACGTGGACAACGATGTTTAGGTCTCTCTCCATGTGATCAGTGTTGCAGTGGCCCTGTGGCCTCATGACATCCGCAAGGGCCCTGAAAGAAGAAAGAATTTAAATCTGTTCATTCAAAACACAATGATTGGCAGGTGCTATGCGCCAAGTACTGCAGTTGTGAACAAATGGCAAGGCAGGTTACTCCATGGAGCCACCATTCTAGTTAGAGGTGGAGTCAAGAAAAACCTAAGTAAATAAAATCACTGTAATTAGAGGTTACATAGGGACTTTACACAGATTAGTGCACATGCTTCTCACAGCAGCCGTGTAATAACAGGACTATCTACCCCACGGAGTTTTTAAGAGGATTAAATGATGAATACATGTAATGTGTCTGCACTCCATAGATTTAGTTCTCTCTTTATATCTGACACTAGATACAAACCCTTCATGTACAGCAATGGCCCAGTATTAGTAACAGTAGATAACATTTATTATTTGCCATAAGCCAGGCACCGTGCTAATCGCATTACATGTCTTAACTAAACAAAGCAGCACAAAACACATTATGAGGATTATTACTCCTTGCAGATGAGTAAACAAAGGCTCAGAAAAGGTGAATCGACCTGCTCAAGGTCACAGAGCCAGTAACTTGTGGCACAGGAATTTGAGCCTGAGTGTTTTTGGAGTGTGTAGGGGGATGGAGACATAATTCAGTCTATGACAGTGATCTTCATGATTAGATGGAAACTTAGCAAAAAAAACACCTCAGCGTTCACAGATAGAACAGACCAGAGAGCTGCCAAACAGATATCGCACCTAAGATCAGACCTACCAACACATTTTTTCTGTTTACTCTCCATCATGTTTATTTAGATTATATGAATATCCTTGAAAGATATAGAATATTTTTGTAGGTATTATTGTATATGCATGTGTCTTTTACATAAACAGTGTTTTACCATAAACCTCATTCCGTTTCTTCCTTCGTTCACACGTGAGCGTTAGCCATATTGCTGAATGTGAATCACTTTCATCCCCTGCAACTGCTGCATAATATTCTGTCATATGCAATCCCCACATTTCACTTACCTGCCGGCATAAGTCTTCATATGCAGCAATTAGCACGGTGGAGGAACTGGCCCATTAGAAACCCATCAGAATGGATGGCAGCTCCAAACAGCTGCCATCATTGCAAACCAGCAGACTATCAGCCCTGTTTGTCATTTCCATAATTACAGCCATCTAGATGGTCACCAACTCCCCAGCCCCAATAAACAACACTGCAATAAACATCTCTCTTTTTTTCTTCAGGTAAGGTCTTGCTCTGTCACCCAGGCTGGAGTGCAGTGGTGTGATCATGGCTCACAGCAGCCTCAAACTCCTGGACACAAGTGATCCTCCCACCTCAGCCTCCTGAATAACTGGGACCACAGGCACATGCCACCACGCCCAGCTAATTTGTTTTCTTTTGTAGAAACGTGGTCTCAGGGTCTTACTATGTTGACCAGGCTGGTTCCAAACTCCTGGCCTCAAGTGATCCTCCCACCTCCACCTCCCAAAGTGTTGAGATTACAAGCACAAGCCACTGCAGCTGGCCAATAAACATCTTCATACCAGCCTCCTCTGTACCGCAGAGTTCTCCAGGGTGTAAACCCACAAGTAGTATTGCCGTGTTTGAGGATATACCCCCATGCCCTTAGCTGGCCAGAGTCCTCTGAGCTCACACACTGGGAGACAGAGTAGGAAGAGGAACTGTTTGGGGGAAACCCACACAGACCACCCAAGAATTCAGCAGGCCCAGCCTGTCTGCTGGAATTTACCGCACTACAGCAGCGATTCTCAAACAACAGTCCGCCTATCAACAGTGTCAGTGTCCTGGCAGTATCGCCTGGGAACTTAAGATGCAAATTTTCAGATCCATCCAGCCCTCCTGAGTCAGAAACTCCAGGGGTGGAGTTAGCCCAGCAGTCTGTGAGTATCTGCTACACATTCAAATTTGAGACTGTGCTAAGGCCACAGAGGCCCCGAGCATGGGGGAATTGTCGATCACCGGGCAATGCAATGATGGGGTAAGAACTAGAGCTGGTGAGAAGACATCTCAGCTGTGAGAAAGGGGTTACAGAGGGACTTGAGGCAGACTAGTGCACATGTTTCTCACAACAACCGCATTGTGAGAAGCCAACACAGCAAGAGCCCCACATGAATGACAGGAAAAGATTGAGTCCACTGAGAGACAAGAGAATAACAACAGCTCTCATTCTTTCACTGTTTTAACAAATATTTATCATCTACTATGTGCCATACACTATATAAGGCCCTGAAGATACAGCAGTGCCCAAGATGAACAAGGTTGCTGCCTTCCTTGAGCTTATATTCTATGGGAGAAGATTTTAAAAAATAATAATAATAAACATGTTAAGTAGATAAACGACCAGGTGCAGTGGCTCATGCCTGTAATCCCAGCACTTTGGGAGGCCAAGGAGGGCGGATCACAAGGTCAGGAGTTCGAGACAAGCGTGCGCAACATGGTGAAACCCTATCTGTACTAAAAATACAAAAATTAGCCAGGCATGGTGGTGGGTGCCTGTAGTCCCAGCTACTCAGGAGTCTGAGGCAGGAGAATCACTTGAACCCGGGAGGCAGAGGTTGCAGTGAGCTGAGATCACGCCATTGCACTCCAGCCTGGGCGATAGAGCAAGACTCCGTCTCAAAAATAAACAAACAAACAAACAAACAAGGGCTGCAAATCAAATAAAAAAGAGTAATGTGATCAAGAGAACCTAGGACACAGCAGCAATTTCCACAATAGCCAACAAGTGGAAGCAACCCGAATGGCCGTCAGCTGATGAATGGACACATGAGATGTGTTACAGGAAATGGAATACTCTCCGGCCATACAAAGAAATGAAGCACTAATATCTGCTACAACGTGAATGAATCTTGAAAACATTATTCCCCGTGAAAGAGGCCAGACACAAAAGACCACACATTGTATGATTCCATTGATATCCAATGTCCAGAATAGGCAAATCCATAAAGATGGAAAGTAGATTCGTGGTTGCCAGGGGACACGCGGAGGGGAGAGGAAAGTGACTGCTAATGGATATGGATTTCTTTTTAGGGTGATGAAAACCTCATTAGAATTAGATACTGGACTGGGAGTAAGTAGTGATGATGGTGGCACAATGTTGTAAGTATTAGGCTGGTGCAAAAAGAATTGCAACTTTTGCCATTAGAAGTAATGACAAAAATGGGCTGGTTGCAGTGGCTCACACCTGTAATCCCAGCACTTTGGGAGGCCGAGATGGGTGGATCACCTGAGGTCAGGATTTCAAGACCAGCCTGGCCAACATGGTGAAACCCCGTCTCTACTAAAAATACAATAATTAGCTGGGCGTGGTGGTGCGCGCCTGTAATCCCAGCTACTCAGGAGGATGAGTAAGGAGAATCGCTTGAACTCAGGAGGTGAAGATTGCAGTGAACCAAGATCACACCACTACACTCCAGGCTGGGCAACAAGAGTGAAACTCAGTCCCCGCCCCCAAGAAAAAGAAGTGATGACAAAAACCACAATTACTTTTACACCAACGTATATATTAAAAACCACTGAATTGCATACTATATTTTTTAAAGTATACTTTTAAAATATACCAAAAACCAGTGAACTGTATACTTTTTTTAAGTTACAAATAAATAGGAGGGAGAGGTGTGGTGTAAATCAGGAAATGCCTTTGTGAGGGGGTGACACTGGAGATAGGCCTTGAACAGCGAGGAGCTGGTCAGGTGAAGATGATGGGAAGAGCATTCCAGACTGAGAGAACAGCAAGTGCAAAGGCCCTGAGGCAGAAAAGAGCTGAGATATTCAGAGAACAAGCAAGAAAGCCAATGAAACTGGAAGAGGGCCAACTAGGAGGGGCGCGTGACATGGTGTCCATCGGCATAACCCGTTTCACAGAGTGAAATACTGCCCACACGAACTCACTAAGCAGTGCGGGGATTGGGAGGAGATGCAATCCTGAACGTCTTTGAAATCAAAGTTTGGGCTCCTTCTGACCTCCATGCAATAAGCAGGGTCTGAAACTCAACGGGGCTGCAGGGAAAGAAAGTTTTGAGACGAAAGACAGAGGCCTTCCAAACCTAACTCGCCTTTTTCACTTTCAAACAGCTCTTCATGCTGAGCTTCAGGGGATCACTGAATCCTCTGAAACTGGATGGAAATTTTGTGCATTTTTCTCGAGTAAGAAGCCATCACTTTTGTCGGATCTTCTAAGGAGTCTCGCACTCTCCCGAGCCCCAAAACTCCCAAACTATTCAGGCTTTCGAAAAGATAACAAAGTATGTAATCAGAATGGCTACTGTGAACTTGGTCAGTTCTGCCAATCCGCAGATACCCTGGGTTTCTCTTGAGTACCAAAATTTGTGAAATATCAGCCCAAAAGCCCAAGGACACTTTTCCCCCAGGGTAGCCCTTCCTAGAGCATGTAGCAGAGATGAGGAGTCTTAGGAGCCTTCATTTCCTGGACAAAGAGTCTTTAAAGTGCGGCTCGCTCACTCCAGAGACTGCATAAACCGATTTGGTATGGGGGAAGGAAATGTCAGAACTTTTCTGTATGGTCTTATGTGTACTGATGCTGTCGCCCACTCCCAGAAGGCCCATGTAAGACAGCAGGAATCGGGAACCTTGGACCAAGGAAGGTGACCACCAGCAGTCCCGTCGCTGGGATGTGCTACCTGTATGGCAATTATATGTACCCCCGAAGGGTATGCACAGATTAAATCATTTATTAGCTTGGAGCAAAAGTAATTGCAGTTTTTGACATTGAAATTAATGGCAAAAACTGCAATTACTTTTGCACCAATCTGATACTTTTGACTTGGCTAACCATCACAAAGCAGACATGTGTTTTAAAAATGCCCCCTTCTTAACAAAAACCACAGCCTGAAGATAGCACTGATCATGCAAGCACAAAAAAACACTAAACTGGACTCCCCTCCCCTTCTCTTCGAAAGCTTCTCACAAGGTTAAAACAATGACAGTCTATTGAGATCAAAACAAAGTCAGATAAAAATAATGAAAATGCTCAGGAGGAATGGTTCAAATCTAGATTTTTTTATTAATGATAAACTTCACCCTTCAGTGTACATTATGCATTGAGATAGTAACTAATGATAGTATGAAGTCATCACAATTAGCAACAGATTTTCAAATAATATTTATTTCACCCTCAAGCTTGGTTTGAAATTTCTGTCCTTACGTATGCTTCATAATGTACCTCATCATTGTCCATGGGTTCATGCACATGCTTATAAATGTGCACATATTGGGGTGCATACAAAAAGCATTCTATAGACAGGGATGTGCTAAAAAAATGTAATGAATTAGACAGTAGAAATAACCAACTATGTGTTCCAAGCCACACAAATGCCTAAGAATTTGGCATTTGTTTGTGGCACATAGTTTGAGTGCTTCTCAGATGTTACAGTGCATCCAGATCACCTGGGGATCCTGTTAAAATGCAGATTCTGATTCAGTGAGCAGGAGGTGGGGCCTGAGATTCTGCCCAAGCTCCCAGGTGATAAAAATGCTGCTGGTTCACAGGCCACACTCCAAGTGACAAGACCCTAAGGGTACTGGGATGGTTAGTGTCATGTGTCAACATGACTGGGCCGTGGGGTGCCCAGATATTTGATCAAACATTATTCTGGGTGTTTCTGTGAGGGTGCTCTTGGATTAGATTAACATTTAAATCAGTGAGCTGAGTAAAATAGGTTGCATTCTAATGCCAGTAAGACAGATTGCCCTTCTAATGCGAGTGGACCTCATCCAATCATCTGAAGGCCTGAATAGAACAAAACGCTGACCTTTCCCCCAAAAAGAGAGACTTCTCCTGCCTGTCGGCCTTCAGACTTGTACAAGAACAAAGGCTCTGGAGATTTTGGACTTGCCAATTCCTTATAATGAATCTCTTTGTATATTTGTTCTGTTTCTCTAGAGAACCCTGTCTCTTGCAGTTACCTGAAGAAGCAGCTACACTTTTTCTTGATAGCCTTCCACCCAGTTCAGGAGAATATGTTTCTACATAACTGTTGTTTTAAACAAACAATTATGTTTCAACATAATTATGTTGCTATTTTTGAGGTTGAAATGACTGAATATTGAACATTTCACAAGAGAGTACTGAAAGCTAGTACTAGAACCAGTACTTTCTTATGAAAGCTAGTACTAGAATCAGTACTTATAAAAGTGCTGGCTCAACTTTCTTGTACATTTCCTTGTGTGTTATCTGTCTCCTGATATTTGGCTGTTAGCTCTGCAAGGGCAGGGATTGCTTTTGTACTATTCACAGTTCTCTCATATCTGTCAGCACAGTGCTGGGCATAAGTTAGATGTTCAGTAAAGACCTATTGAATGAATGAATGAATGAATGAATGAATGAATGAATGAATTTGGAGATACTCTGTTATGCCAGGTAAACCAGGATATCAAATGCAGAACTCTTACTTGCCAAGTACTGAACTAGGCACTCAGAATCCAACCATGGAGTAGACGAGACAATTGTGGTCCCTCTGTATCTTACTATGAATGATAATAAAAGGGCCGGGTGCAGTGATGCATGCCTGTAATCCCAGCACTTTGGGAGGCTGAGGCGAGTGGATCACTTAAGGTCAAGAGTTCGAGACCAGCCTGGCCAACATGGTGAAACCCTGTCTTTAATAAAAATATAAAAATTAGCCTGGCGTCGTGGTGGGTGACTGTAGTCCCAGCTACTCGGGAGGCGGAGGCAGAAGAATCGCTTGAACCTGGGAGGCAGAGGTTGCAGCGAGCCAAGATCGCATCACTGCACTCCAGCCTGGGTGACATAGTACAACTCTGGCTCTTAAAAAAAAAAAAAAAAAGTAAAGAAAGAAAGGAAAAGAATAATGGAAGGAGACAGATAATAAACTAGTATACCAGTAAATTAGCAAGTTAATTTTAGACCATAATGTAAAAATGAAGCAAATGACACTGACTAGGTGATGGGCTGGAATGTGTCAGGCTGGGGTAGGAAGCAACTAAGCCTGGTCAGGGACGGCTTCTCAGAGAAGATGACATTGGAGCTGGGACCCTGGTGATGAGGACAGACCAGCCACACAAGGGCCAGTGCAACAGCTCCAAAGTGGGAATGAGCTTAGCTTATCCAAGGAACAAGAAGAAAATGGTGCATCTCTTTTCTTTCCGATTACAATGATAAATATATGACACGAATATTTCCAAACAGAACTGAGAGTCCCAGTATCTTGCTTCAAAGTCTCCAGGTATCCCAATGTCCAATCTATGTGTTGACTTTTAAACACTTGAATAGAGTTCCTGAGCACTTCTTCTTACACCAGAAGCACCATTTATTTCTCAAAAATGCAAGGGCAATGGGCATGAGTGAGCTTTCTACAGTAATGGTGACACAAGTGTAGACATTAGTCCAAGCTCATCAAATTATACACTTACAATGTGTGCATTTTGTTGTGTAAATTATACTTCAATGAAGTTGATTTTTAAAATGCAAGGACTCAGTGCCCAAAGAGAAGTCAACACACCCTGCAAAGAAAAATAAAGACTTTTCTGTGGCTAACAGTAGATGCATGCACACATGGACTTCTCCAGCCTGGGAAGCTGGTCAAAGCCTTAGGATAACCACAAATGCATAGAAAGATGGGAGGCAGGAGAGAAACTGGAAGGGAAAAGGCAAGAGAAGGAGGTGCATTTATCATTATTTGTTGCTATTTCTTTGCAAGGGATGCCAGTTCTTCTGAAGCATGTTTTTAAAACACACCGGATCCTGCTCTGCCACTTGCCACTTGGATTTCCAATTCTGTTTGAAGGTGGACAAAATAATGACATGTGTTCCCTACTGGCTTCAAGTGTAGAGAGCTTCAAACATGTGCTTCTGTCCCCAAGGTCATTTCTCACCAACGCCTCCACCAAGACGTCTGGGCCTGCCGGGGCCGTTATAGAAAATGTTCCTAGTCTTCATCTTACGGTGGCTTCTTGAACTGGCCCCGATGCATGCACTGTTGTTTGCAGGGCATCACGTACTTCTTTGTGATCTCAGAAGACAGGAATTCCTGCAGATTTGCACTCAAATGCAGTGCAGCCTAGCGGTCAAGGATCCATGCACTCAGACGGTTCGGGTTTGAAGTCGGACACTCCACTCACCAGGGGCAGGTTCATCCTCTTGGAAAGAAATCTGTGCCTCCGTAAACAGCAGATTGTCATAGAGCCTACCTCATGGGGGAAGGGTGTGAAATTAAATGAGAATTTACACATAAGCTTATGGCAAAATTGCAAAACCAACAAGGATTTTTCAACATCACTTAGGCCAACAGTTTGCAATGTATTTAACATAGTCACACATAGACCCTCCCTCCTATTCTGCACATGCCAGCCCCTCCCACTCAGATTCCAATGCAAGTCCAGAGAGGTTAGGAGACTTGGTCAATGTCACACAGCTAAATAAATATAGCAGAGCAAGGGTTAGTCACCAAGATCCAGATGACAACATAATTCTCTTCAGTAGACAAGAGGTAGAAAATTTGAATAATAAGGATAGTGATAAAATGGTAATTGTTGCTGAGCACTAACCATGTGACAGATCCTGTGCTCATTGTTTTCCAAGCCCTGTCTCAGTGAATACTCCACCTGCAGACAAGAGCCTGAGACTCAGAGAGGTGAAGCAACCTTCCCAAGGTCACACAGCTATTAAGTAGCTGAGCTGAGATGGAATCTCAGGCCATCTGACTGCAGTCTGTGCTATTCAGACCAACTTGACTGACTCTCTAGGGGCTGCAGTTAACAAAACAGAGTGAATTGCGTGGAGGTGGTGACTGAGATGAACCCAAGAGCTTCCTGAAGGGGGCAGTCACCACTCAGTGGCAACCAATAGCTGCTGTGTGAAAATGCAGATCCAATGTCACCAGACCCACTGAGTTCTCGGGAGAAATCAGGAATCTGGATTCCTGCATGAAATCTCCCAGTTTTTAAATGTTGGCAACTGAGTCTCACTTGGTTTTAAAACACCAGGCATAATAGAGACTAAAGAGATTTCACAGCCAAATACAATGAGCCGGGTCCTGATGTGCAAAACCAAGCTCTAAATGACATTTTTTTTGTGTGCAAGTGAGAAATTTTTAAATGACTGGATGTCTGATAATATTATGGGATTTTTCTTCTTTTTCC
The DNA here is from genome assembly GCF_008728515.1 of Papio anubis. Classification (NCBI taxonomy): domain Eukaryota; kingdom Metazoa; phylum Chordata; class Mammalia; order Primates; family Cercopithecidae; genus Papio; species Papio anubis. Next base: position 61,069,784 of record NC_044993.1, read on the forward strand.
TAGGTATGATAATGGAATTGTGCTGTGTAGGAGAATGTCCTTGCTCCCAGGAAAGCCCCATGCTGAGATATAAGGGACTAAGTGTCATGTCTGCAACTTATTTTCACATGTTTCAGCCAAGAAAGAAAGAAGAAAGGGAGGGAGGGGAAGAGGGAAGGAAGAAAATGAGGAAGCGAAGAAGATGAGAAGAGGGGAGGGCAAGGAAAGAAAGAGAAGGGAGAAAAGAGAAGGGAGAAGGGAGGAAGGGAAAAAGAAGGAAAGAAGGAGGAAGGGAAGAAGACAGAAGGAAGGAGGGGAGGAAGGGAAGAATGAATGAATCAGATATTGAAATGATGAATGAAATGAAATAATGAAATGAATGAATGAATAGAATGAAGGAATGGCATGATGAATGATGATGTGATGGATGAATGAATGAATGAGCATGAGGAATGGGTGAAGGAGGGGGACGGATGGACGGATGGAATGAGGAAGGGGAGGAGGGAATGATGGAATGATGAAATAATGAATGAATGAATGGAATAAATGAATGAATGAATGAATGGAATGGAAGAAGGAGTGGAGTGGAGGAGGGAGGAAATATGGAGGGAAGGAAGAGGGGGGAGGGAAGGAAGGAAGGAAGGAAGGAAGGAAGGAAGGAAGGTAGGGAGGGAGGGAGGAAGGAAGGAGTAAGGGAGGGAAGGGGGAAGAGGGGATGGAGGGAAGGAGGGAAGGGAGAGAGGGAGGGAGGGAAAGGAGGAAGGGAAGAAGGAAGGAAGGAAGGAGGGAGGGAGGGAAGGAAGGAGAGAAGGGGGATGGGGGGACGGAGGGAAGGAGAAGGGAAAGAAAAAAATATGGAGAGAGTGTGTGAGCAATAAAGCAACTATGACAAAATACTAATAATTGTTCAATCTAAGTTAGTGGTTCTCAACTGGGCCAGTTTTGCCCTTAGAAGACATTTGGCAATGTCCAAAGACATTTTTCACTGTCACAACTGGGATGTGGAGTGTGTGCTACCAGCATCTAGTGGGCAGAGACCAGAGATGCCGCCAGACATCTTGCCAAGCACATGACAGCCCCACACAACACAGGATTCTCCAGTCAATAGTGCCAAGGTTGAGAAATCCTCATCTAGATAAAGGATATACTGAAGTTATTTTGTGATTTTTCAAGGGTTTTTTTTTTTTTTTTGTATGTTTAAAACTTATCACAACACAAAATTGAGGAAAACTTAAAAACACCTAAGTAGAAATACCTTGCAGATCAAGCAAAGCATGTCTACATGGTTTGGTATCCATAGCTGGCTACCATGTGCAGTCATTTATTCTAATAAATAGTGATTGGCTGTGGCTGCTCTTGCAGCTGCTGAATGGGCGTTTGTTCAGTTCTTACAAGATCCCATGCAAACCTTCCCCCACCGCTTCCTGGAATTGCTGTCTTTCTCCTTTTCTCAGCCCTAATTAGCCCAGAAGCAAGCAGGCCACAGGCCCAGGACTCTGAACCTGCAAACTGATATCTTGGAGGCCTCTGCAGCAAAACCCAAGTTTACTGGTCACCAGGAGTAAAGTTTATAATGGGGGTGCAACAGGATGCTTTATGTCTTTCAAGAGAATGCGCTTTCAGTCTGGATGAGAACAAATCCCCATTCAGGCTCCCTTGCAGCTCCAGACAAAAATTAAGAGGCTGTGACTGGCAGGTTAATTTCACCTGGAAGCCGCTTTGCGTCATAGCAGCCTCTCTGATGCCAAGCTTGGCATGTCGACACCCACTGGAGCATCCCTTGGCACGATCCGGCAAAGGCTACTGAGTCGATTGCCATAGCTGGGACTCCAAATGATTAACTGTGTAAGCAGCCCAGGATGCATTTGGCAGGCACCTGGAGCAGCCCCAGCACCACAGAAAGGTTACATACTTTGAGAAACAAGCAACAGAACGCAAATACGGCAGGGTACAGTGGCTCATGACTGTAATTCCAGCACTTCGGGAGGCAGAGGTGGAAGGATCACATAAGGTCAGGAAAAACCCTGTCTCTACTAAAAAGTCAAAAAAATTAGCCGGGCGTGGTGGTGCACACCTGTATTCCCAGCTACTCAGGAGACTGAGGCAGGAGAATCACTTGAACCTGGGAGGCGGAGGTTGCAGTGAGCCGAGATCCTGCCACTGCACTCCAGCCTAGGTGACAAAGCGAGACTCCGTCTCAAGAAAATAAAAAATAAAAATGCAAATAAAATGAGAGAGTCACAGTGGCTCCTCTCCTTTCTCCTGGATTAATTTATCCATCCCTCAACCCCGTGAAGTATCCCCAAACCCAAGACCGGTGTTTCCCCAAGTGTGGACCACTTTATCTCAGAGCCATTAGGGGATTACAATCTTCCTTGTTAAATGAAGATTTCTCAGGCCCACCCAGAACTTATTGATTCAGAATCTCTGTGGATCAAACTCAAGAATCTGCATTTTAGGACACTGCCCCAGATCCTGACATTTATTCAATCTGAAAACATCACATTTAATTGTGAAAACACAATTAAAACCGGGAGACTGATAACGCACAATTTCCTAACTGTGTGACCTTGGACACAGCACCTCACCTGAGCCATGATTTTCTTGAATGTATATGGATATTAAAATAGCACCTGTCTCATAAGGTAGTTGTGAGAAATAAATGAGAGAGTGTTTACTTGCACACACGTGCACACACACACACCCCCCAGTATAGTGCCTGGCTCCCTGTACAGTGCTCAGCAGGTGTTAGTTCCTTTTCCTTAACAATGATTGGCTGCACATCAGCATCACCTGGTGAGCTTTTCAAGGTGCAGCTGCAACCGGGCACAGTGGCTCATGCCTGTAATCCTAGCACTTTGGGAGGCTGAGGTGGGATGATCACTGGAGGTCAGGAGTTCGAAACCAGCCTGGCCAACATGGTGAAACCCCATCTCTACTAAAAATACAAAAAGAAAAAAAAAAATACAGAGGCTCAGGTCTCTCCCTAGAGATTTGGATCTAAGTAGCTTAGGGTGGGACCCCTGGTGACAGGAAGTTTTTATAAAACATTCCAGGTAATACTAAACAGCAGTTACAGCGGAAAATCATACCTCAGAAGCCGCCAGTAAAAATCAACAACTCTCTTTTCAGGAGTGTGCACTTCCACTCCACTCTGGAAATCTCAAAAATGTATACTGGGAGGACCTGTGTTGGGGTTCTGGTACCCCAGGACTGGGTCCCCTAGATTCTGCCACCAGGCATACCCTCCCTAGAGCAGCAGAAGAAAGTAGCTGTAACCCGCTCAGCTGTGCTCATTTTTCCCCCAGCAGAGCTGCACGGGGTGGGGGGGAGGGGCAGGACCAGGAAGTTGGGTCCTTCCTGGGCCCTTGGGTAACCAGTAGAGAGCTGTCACCACAACGCCCAGATCAAAGAGGGCTGATATAGCATCACTTTCTCCCATAGATGCCCAAAGGTTAGCTCCTCTCCCCACCTGCCCACCTCCCGTCCGGCCAGCCATCAGGGAGGGCTCTTTTAAGAGCTGGTTCTCGAGGACAGGGCTTGGTGGAGATTTCAGCAGTAGTTAACCAAATCTGCAAGGCAGCCTACCTGTCTCGGAGTGAATCTTTCCCTACCAAGGCGACACCCGCTGCCGCAGTCCTGAGACCACTTCTCCCCCCATCTTAACACAGACCCCAGGAATTAACAGGGACTGGCCCGGCCAGTGGGGCTGGGGACGGGACACCCTGTGGTTGCGGAAGGTGGGCGGGGCCAGAGCTTTACTCCTTTAGTAGGTCAGGGTTTCTCTGAAGCCCCTCGGAGCTTACTTCTGTGCAACAAGACCCCACCGTCCACCCACAGCTCCCTGCTGACCCAAACCGATAACTTCCTCACCTCTTCCCCCAAAATCTCTTCTCTCTGGGGGAAAAAAAAAAAAAATCTCATCGGATACTCGTCGTATAAATAGAAAATAATTGCTAGTGAGGTGGTGATGTTCCTTTGCCTATTTTTGGTGGGTCTCTTTGTTCAGATTTTTTAGGCATCACACGGAGCGCGTGCACACACGCGCGCGCACACATAGGCCCCCGGCAGAGGGGGCGCAGGAGAAGGGGTGGGGAGAGGGTAGAGGAAAACACAGCGACTTCGTTGCCCAGACTCGGAAAGGGGACAGTTAAAGCTTATATGCCCCAACCATCCAGCTGTTCGCAGGCCGCTAGTCGCTCCTTCCACCCCGCCCGCCCGGACCTCACGCCAACCCCCCGCCTCTCCCGCGGCCGGGGGCTTAGTGCTCCTAGTGGCCGCGTCCTCCGCCTCCAAAGTTACGGAGTTTGCGAATCGATTTAGACACTTAAAAAAAAAAAAATGGCAAATAGCTCCATTAATCCCCCAATGCCTTCTCCCATCTGCTGCAACTAGCTGGTGCTGGGGCTTGCATAATGAACAAGGCAAACCCGAAAGTTGACGAAATCAGGGTGCTTGGAAGTGAGGGCGCGGGAGGAGGGGGCTCGGGCCCCCAGAGTCCAAACCAGCCAGGGCAAGGGGCTCAATCTGCAGCGATGGCCACGGCCCCGGGCAGGGAGAGGTGGAGGCCGGAGAAATGGACGAGGTGGGTAAAGGGGCGGGGGCAGTTGAGGTCCGAAATCCAGGGACCGCGAAGCTGTGGTAAAGCGAGGCGGTCGCTCCAAGCAAGGCTTTTGTTCTCGCCCTCCCCTCACTCCACCTCCCTCGCCTCCTTTCCGCGAGTCGTACGAGTTGCAGGCGGCACTCACTCTGACCCTCCCTCCTTCACACACGCGCGCTCGGGCTCACACACGCCCCCCTTCCCTTTCGGGCTCGCCTGTCCCTGTTTACCAAAAGGCTAGCACCTGGAATCCGAGTGGTGCCATGGACCCCCCTCCTCAAATCCCAAGACTTCGGGGCAACGGGCTCCCAGGCAGTGTGTCTCAAGTCCGCCTCAATCACCAGCGGGAGGAGGCGGCCGGGGGCAGAGTCACACACACATACACGCTCACACACACACGCACACGCTCAGCCCCACACCTGTGCTGAGCCCAGCGCCCCTTCTCCGCGCTCCAAGCCGAAGTTGGCTTCCCGGTGACAACCCCCAGCGGAGAGGTTGGGATGCGGAGAGCGGGGACCGTGGGGAGCGCCATTGCCTGGGGGAAGGTGGGGAGGAGAGAGCAGGGAGAGCGAAGCCCCGAGGGGAGGGCGAAGGGGAGGCAGCCCACCTGGACATGTGCTCCCTCTGGGGCCGGTGCGCTTTCTCCAGCCCCAGCTTGGTGAAGATGCCCACGAGCACCATGACGGCCACCACCCCGCAGATGATGTAGACGATCAGGTTGGTCTTGTCCTTGGTGGGGTCGTGCAAGGGGTCGTCCTTGCGGGCGGGGGGCTTGCCGGTGTTGAGCCAGAGCGGCGTGTCGTAGTTGGTGCAGGTGCTTTGGTTCAGTCGCCGCTTCTTAAACGTGCAGCAGAACCGGAAGCCACAAGTCCCGCAGCAGAAGATGAAGTCGCCCGAGCTGCAGTTGAACGGCGGGTCCCACTGGCCCATGACATCGAAGTAGCCCCGGCAGAAGTCCGGCGTGGGCGCCCGGGTCGGGGGCGCGTCGGATGCCTCGGCGCCCTCGGTGGCCTCTCCTGAGGCGGCCCCAGAGCGGTTGCCCCCCGCCAGCAGCAACACGCCGCCCAGTTGCGCCAGCTGCCCGTGCCCCGCTCGCTCCTGCGCCCGGCACACACGGGCGCACAGCTCGGTGAGGAAGCAGCCGAGGAGCAGCCGGAGGACGCGGCGCATGGTGTCTCCCAGCCCGGGCTCGGCCGCTCGGCCGCCGCTGGAGCCGCTGCGGCCGCCTCTCGAGGCGCGGCCGAAGCTGCCGAGGCTGCTGCCGGGGGCTGCGAGCCGCCGCGGGCCGCACATGCAGGGAGCGGCGCGGGGCGCTCGGTGGTCGGCGGCCACTGCGCTCGGCTCAGCCCGCGTTCGCCTCCAGCGCGCCGCGCGCCGAGGGGCTGGCCGGGGAGGAGCGCGCCCGGCCGGGCGGGGGAAGGATGAGCGGGGGCAAGCTCGGGGTGAAGGTCCGGCCGGCCACTGGGGGAGGCGGGGGCGGAGAGCAGGGGAGAATTGGGCTGGCAGCGCCTAGCCTTGGCCGGCGGCCCCGGACTGGCCGCCCCGAGCCCTCTCGCAGTATCCCTCTCACCTCTCCAGCTCGCCAAGTGCGCTGAGAGAGCGAAGCGACACTTGTGGAATGAAGGGAGGGCAGGAGGGAAGGGGGAGGGGGAGGGGGAGGAGGGCGGGCAGAGGAGGCGCGGGGGGGGGGGGGGCGGGCGCGAGCTCTAGAGGGGCGGGGGCGCAGGGAGAGGTGACACGAGCGGGAGCTAGCTGAGGGGCGTGCAGAGCTGAGCCAGGAGAGCGGGCGGGGAGGAGCGAGTTCGGCAGCCGCCGAGGCTAGAGGAGCCGCTCGGATTTCCCGGCAGGTGGAGAACCGCGGCGGGACCTCCCGCGCCCTCTCTGGGTAGGAGGCGCGGCTCAGCCCTGTCCAGAGCGCAGAGGCGGCTCAGCTGGTAGCTTTTTCACTGGTGCGTGCGCAGGAGCGGCGGCCGAAATCTGTCCATCAGGGAAAGGATGACTCGGAGAGGATGGGGACAGACTACGTGGCTTTCACTCCAAGACAGACTGGGTGCAGTCTGGTTAGGATCGCCCCTCCCAGGCGTGCGGGGCCGCCTTGCCCTTCCCGGCTGCGCCCTCCAGACCTGCGCGCGGAACCCGCATGGCTCAACTCCCTGGGCCCACGCAAGGACCCAGGCGGAGCTGGGAAGGACAGGTGGCAAGCCCCTGGGCCGGGGATAAGCACCCTCCGGGGAGAGGGGCTTGGGACGAACTCATCAAAGAAGGTCGGGGGTAAGAGGACAGCGGAACAAGGCCGAGGCTATGGCGTGTCCTGGAAGGTCTTTCCTTGGAAGTCCCCCAGCCCCTCGAACCTGCCGCTTTCTGTCCCTCTTCGCCCCCGCAGCGTTCTCTGCGCTCCACAGGAGGGCACACCGCGGCGCCGCCTCTGCGCTCCCGGATCTGGCGCAGCGCAAGGCCTGGGCACCCAGCCTCAGCCACCCTCCCGGACCTAGAGCACGCGCATCGGTCTCCGGAGCTGACTGTCCCCTGTCCCCACGGATCCCCCCGGAAATCCTCACCGGGGGCTGCAGAGCTCTGCCTTGCTTCCTCGGCTTCCAGCCTCCCGTCTCCTCTGTGTTTTCAAATCTGCCCTCTCTCTCCTAGCGAATTCCAGCTCCCCGGAGGCCCTCTCTCATTTCTCCCACCTCTTTCTCTTCTCTGCTTGAATTTGACTCCAGTAGCCCCAAAACAGGATTTGCACCAAAGCTGCTACACCAAATTTAGATCTCCCCACGCCCCGACGTTTTGTTTTTTAATTGCATTAACTAAGTATACACTTTGCAGGCTGCTAGGCGATTTGCAAGGAGATAATGTTTCCACAACCCTCCTCTCCACTTGGCTGCAGTCAAGGGCTTTTCAGGGCACCTTCAGAGAACGAAAAGTTGGGCGACACGTAAAATGGTTTACTAGGGTCCCCCGAATTGAGAAAGCGTGGGAGGATTTATTGGGACTCTGTTGCAAGTTTTCTCCAAATGAGAGGAAGTTTGGCTAATCGCCCCTTCTCTTTGAAAAACAAAAGTCACCTTTTGATGTTTCAAAAAAGATTTGCAAACACACAGCAGGACTGACAGGGCATACCCAGGAGTATCATATTCCAAACCCACCTGGGGAAGGTATGAACACATTTAATCCAAATTCACCAGATTCATTATAATAGGATCCCCAAAATAGGACAGTATGGAAAGTCTGTCATGACTGGCAACCCACGCCCACCACCACCTTGTGAGTCCTACAAACACAAGCACTGGTGTGTGAGAGCTAATGAGAGCTGACATTTATTCAGTGCCTGCAACATACCCACTAAGCTTGCTTTTTCTAAAAGCGGCTCCTCAAGGAAGCTCAGAGCAGTGCCCAGCATATAGCAGACAGTCTGGAAATATTTGCTGAACCACCGAGTGACTGGTTTCATGTAACTCTCTCTCTCTCTTAGGTAATAGTACCAGGCTCACACAACAGAGGGAGAGAATGGGCCCCAAAGCAGTTAAACCAGCTGCCCAAGTAGCTTTGCGAAATGAGTGCCAGAGTTGACATTTGACCCAAGAAATTTGAGTCCAGAAACTGCCCTCCAGCCGCTACATAAAATAGGACTCCAAACTTTCTATCTACCGCCTACTACATTATGTATTTGCGTTTTCATTTGTCTGCCTGCACTGAGATGTAAACTGTGTAATGGAGAGGGCCTTGACTCCCATACCATGTCCCCAGCACCTAGAACCCATGCATATGGGGCTGCCTTTCCAGTCCATGGCTGCACCCTCCAGCCCTGCATGCAACCCCAGGGATTTGAGCCTTTTGGGTTGTGCGCAGGGCTGGAGGGTGCAGCCCGGGGGGTACAGTTCTACGCATGGTAAACACTCAAAAACATGCATGGGCTGTATTAATTAATTAGGATATTTTATGCAAGGCTTTGTCTTAAACCGAGAGAGGAAAGGAACACTCAGGGCACGGATGATGGAGTGTCTGCTGTCATTATGTATATAAAGGGTGGGAGTTTTCTATATACTACATTGGAAATGGAAAGGGACCTCCAGGGAGCTTCCTATGTTCCAGGAAGCTGTGGCTCAGAGGTTAAGAGCTTTGTGGGAGATCACATGGCCAGCAGTGGTCCCACCAGGGCTGGATTTAGATGCCCGACTCCTAATCCAGGCCTCTTCCTCCACTCTGTGTGACTCCTACTCAGCAGGTATTAGGGCAGAGTTTAACCACAGACATGGGAGAACAGTAGGTCACAGACACCTTTCTCCAAGGGTTGGGAGTTTTAAGGTACTTGTAAATTTGATTTTAAAAAATACTTCAGAAAAAAAGAGACAAAATCTGGACAGAAAAGTCCATTTCAGAATCTGTTTCCAATCTCTGTAAAATATTGCATGTCACCGGACATTTGACTCCGGTCCTCAGAGGAGACTCACTGTGGCTGCTGCTCCTCACTTTAATTAACAGAGACTGCCCCCTGTTTGTGTCAAGAAGAGTGCAGAGCTTGTGCTTGGGAAAGAAGCAGGGAGCCACCCTGTGTGGCTTATGTGCCAGTGATTCTAAACCTTAAACCTCCTATCCCCCCCATGAGCTTTCCCCAAACCAGATTCCCTTCCTGTTCCTGTCTGCTATAGTGACCGCCACTCCCTGATATATTGCCCCAGCCTGTTTCCCAAGCCTTTGAAAAATATTAAAAAGAGGGAAGAATCCTCTGGGTTCACTTTGCTCTGCAAAGAAAGAAGTCAATTTCCTCTAAGCACATCAAGTCAGTAAATACAGTTATTATCATGGGTGGGTACTTATTGGGAACAAACCCCTGTATGGAAAATGTGAATGAGGAAGTACTTATTTCAGGGCTCCTTGTTGGGAGGGATGAGGGTTATAAATGACCTAATTGGAACACCTGGTGAACTCATGTAAGATTAAAAATCATCATCAATGTCCCCCCACCATGACCCAAATGAATTCCTGCAAACGCATTGATATTAAAATGCAACTCTTAGTGAAAATGCTTTCTATGAAAGAGAGGATGACATTATTATTTACAACACAGGCACTTTTAATATCTAAAGAATCTCATTTGCTCTAGCCTTAATTATGTCCGACTGCAGTACACACAGCAACAAGAATGCAATTGTACTCCCTAACAATTAGAGAAGGGAACCATGTCTTAATAACAAAGGATGTTTGGTTACCAGGACATTGCAACCACTTTCCATAAGCAACTCAACAAATTGAATTATATGTGCTCTGGCCCTCACCAGAATGAGTGGTTTGTTAATTGTCCTCCTCAGGTGGCTTTTAGGGTTTCAAAGAGGTTTTTAAGCAACTATTAGCCTAGAGGAGAAAAAAAAGACAGAAAAAAAATCAGAAGTGAAATGTAGCTAGCACCTTGCCAGTTTCAAGCAACAAGCTGATTTGATGTATTTTATTCTCTCCTGAAGAGATGAGGGAAACCTTATAGAAGTGAACTAGGTCTGGGCCAGGCACGGTAGCTCATGCCTGTAATCCCAACACTTTGGGAGGCTGAGGTGGGCGGATCACGAGGTCAGGAGTTCAAGACCAGCCTGGCCAATATGGTGAAACCTCATCTCTACTAAAAATACAAAAATTAGCCAGGCATGGTGGTGCACGCCTGTAATCCCAGCTACTCGGGAGGCTGAGGCAGGAGAATCCCTTGAACCTGCGAGGCAGAGGTTGCAGTGAGCCAAGATGGCGCCACTGCACTCCAGCCTGGGCAACAGAGGGAAACTCCATCTGAAAAAAAAAAAAAAAAATGTGAACTAGGTCTGAAGTTTGGTTCCCCCGGACTGGTGGTGGTAGGGAAGATTATTTTTGGTGGTACCCCAACAAAGATCTTCGTCATATTAATAGTTTTACAGATATTTCAATGTGTATTAGAAAGAAAATAATAACGCATCAAACATGGAGTCACTGGAATAAATGTTTAAGGTGTATAGTTAATTAAGTCTGTCAATGTAAAGTCAATTTTGGAAAAAAAGACATTATAGTATTTACAAATAAAGAAATAAAAATAAAGCAATGTGAAGTGTCTGGTACTAAAAACTGAAGTTTAGGAAGCACAGGCTTTGGTCTTTCCTTAATCCAGGGTTTCTCCATCTCAGCACTATAGACGCTTTGGAGTGGATAATTCTGTGTTGGGGTGGGTGGGAGGTGAAGCGCTCTCCCTGGAAAATTGCCCCAGTCTGTTTCCCGAGTCTTTGAAAAATATTAAAAGGAGAGAAGAATCATCTGGGTTCATTTTGCACTGCAAAGAAAACAGTAGATTTCCTCTGAACACGTCAAGTCAGTAAATACAGTCACTATCACAGGTGGGTACTTATTGGGAATATGCCCCTGTATGGAACATGTGGGTGAGAAAGTCTTGTGCTGTCTTGTTCACTGTAGGACTTTTAACAGCATCCCTGGACTCTACTCACTAGATGCCAGCAGCACTCCCTGGTTGTGACAACCAAAAATGCTGCTAGGCATTGCCAAATGTCCCCTGAGGGGCAAAATTGATTGAAACCCACTGACTCATGGCTGTGTTTAACTTCTGGCTCTTTCTCATAGGATGTCTGTGACTTTGAATAAATCACTTAATCTCTCCAAGTCTTAGTTTTCTCATCTGGAAGATGGGAATAAGAAGGGTGCCTCTACTCAAGAATGTTACAGATGATTGATACTTTGCATAAAGTACGTGGTCAGTGAATAGAACCTCAGCAGTGCTTAATAAATGGTCACTCTTACTATAGTAAACCTGAAGGATGACAAGATGCCAGGCAATGCACTGATGTCCAGGAAGACAGACGACTGAGACAAGGGCTTTGCCCTCCGTGATCTCAAAATCTTCAGGGGAAGATGAAATATAGAGACAGAGAAGGCCTTATGGGTATGGGACCTGTGCAGTCCCACAGTTCTCCATGCTCTAAAGGGCCCCAAGCTTGGTTCAGTGCTGTGCACTGGAAAAAATCATTTTGACTTTTGCACTGAGCACCACTAATATTGTAGCTGGTCCTGTAAATAGGTGATGCACCTGTAGCAGAAATAGGGATTAAGGTTGTAGGAACTTAAAAGAGGATGTTTAGCTCCACTTACAGAGGAAAGGATGGCTTCTCAGGGGTGGTGGCATTTGAGAAGTCACAGTTAAATGCATGTAAGCATTTTCAGAAACAGCAGGAATAATTTTGGTAGACACTCTTTAAAAGCAGTTCTTAGGTCAGGCAGGGTGGCTCACACCTGTAATCTCAGCACTTTGGGAGGCTGAGGCGGGCAGATCACCTGAGGTCAGGAGGACGAGACTAGCCTGGCCAACACGGTGAAACCCTATCTCTACCAAAAATACAAAAATTAGCCGTGCGTGGTGGTGGGCTCCTGTAATCTCAGTTACTCAGGAGGCTGAGGCAGGAGAATCGCTTGAACCGGGGAAGTGGAAGTTGCAGTGCGATGAGATCATGCCATTGCACTCCAGCCTAGGTGACAAGAGTGAAACTCCATCTCAAAAAAATAAATAAATAAGTAAAATAAAGTAAAGCAGTTCTCAAATGCTAGAACAATACCAGTATGTGTTGAAGGTTCATAGGAAATTGAGAAAAAATAAGGCTGATGAAATGTGTTGAGTAAACACCTTTCACATTTGTTGGACATTGTATTAGAGTCACAGTTTACTTTCTCAAATAACGTTGAAGTTAGTAAATGTTAGTTTTGTGTTTATGAGGGATGTGTGTGGTATTTTAAAAAATTCTTATTGGGAAAAATTAGCAAACCTGTTCATTGGGGCTAAATGACACCAATTTTTAGTCTTTTTATTAAAGGTGAAATTCAAGTCTGTGACCACTAATTTAAGAGCTTCACAGTAGCTTTTGTTTACAAATGAAGTAAGTTGAAGCAATTATCTAAATAATTTAATTCCTTCCAACTGTGCTTTGAAACCAAAATAGGTTTTGGGATCATGCATTTTCTGGCTAACTACATTGATTAAAATAACTTAGTGTATCCCCAGGAATCAATGGAGACGAGATGAAAACCCCACAGTTGTTTACTCTACAGAACCCCTGTCTCTCTGCTCAAACTCCTATAAATACAGAATGTATCAGTTAGTTTTTGCCATGTAACAAATCACCCCAAAGCTTACTGGCTCACAACCACCATTTGTATTTAATTAACAGTTCTGTGGGCTGGCAACTAAGGTTGCTCTCAGTTGGATGATCCTGATCTTGGATGGGCTCACTCATGCATTTGCTGTCATTGCAGGCCAGCTGTGTCCAGGTTCACCTCGAATAGACACCTGGGACAGCTCTTCTCCACTCCATGAGGTCTCATACTCCCTCAGGCTAGCCCAATCTTTTTTGCCTAGAGGCTTGGCAGGTCCTAAGAAAGCAAGAAGAGGCCAGGTGCGATGGCTCACGCCTGTAATCCCAGCACTTTGGGAGGCCGAGGCAGGCGGATCACCAGGTCAAGAGATAGAGACCATCCTGGCCAACATGGTGAAACCCCATCTCTACTAAAAATACAAAAATTAGCTGGGCGTGGTGGCACACACCTGTAGTCCCAGCTACTTGGGGACTCTCCTGCTGAGGCAGGAGAATTGCTTGAACCCGGGAGGCAGAGGTTGCAGTGAGCCGAGATCACCCATTGTACTCTAGCCTGGTGATAGAGCAAGACTTTGTCTCGAAAGAAAAAGGAAGGAAGGAAGGAAGGAAGGAAGGAAGGAAGGAAGGAAGGAAGGAAGGAAGGAAGGAAGGAAGGAAGGAAGGAAGGAAGGAGGGAAGGAAGGAGGGAAGGAAGGAGGGAAGGGAGGGAGGGAGGGAGAAAAGAAAAGAAAGAAAGAAAGAAAGAAAGAAAGAGAGAGAGAACACACAAATCCTGTTGAGACTCCATGTCAGAACATGCACCCCATCACTTTTGCTACATTTTACTTGCCAAATCATGCCATAAAGCCAGTCCAGATTCAGGGGTAAAGAAATAGACTTCTCTTGATAGAAGGAGCCACAAAGTGACACTGAAAATCGGGGCATGCATATATGTGATGCATGAATAAATGCAGCCTATTTTTTGTATCAATTTACCATACAGCTTAAATCTCATTACTACCAACCATAATCAAATGAAAATCTCCATATCACCAAGGCTGTGCAACCAACAATATTCAGAGGATTGGTGAGTATATAACCAGCCTTTGCCTCAAAAGACAACTGTAATACATGTAATAGATGCTATGACTGGAAGATAGCATCCTATTGGACTCAGGGGAGAGTTTAATACATTTAATACAATGTGGGGGTCAGGAAGGTAGAGTGGTGGGCTAATCCCTAGATTAATCAGGTCCTAATCCCTAGAACCTGAAACCTATTACCTGGCAAAAGGGACTTTGCAGATTCAGAAGTTGGTACACATGAATTCTACTGCAACCAAAGAACTAACAGTCATAGAGAGCTGAATAAGCTGTGTTTTCACCTCCATATTCAGAATAACCTCTGGATATTTGAAAGTTTGGTGTACCAATATGCAGACACATGTCCAAGCCAGTAAACTGGGAGGTCTTTGACATCACTCTGCTTCTCGGCTTCCATATCCCAATAGTCTGTTCATATCCTTTGCCCACTTTTTGATGGGGTTGTTTGTTTTTTTCTTGTAAATTTGTTTGAGTTATTTGTAGGTTCTGGATATTAGCCCTTTGTCAGATGAGTAGATTGCAAAAATTTTCTCCCATTCTGTAGGTTGCCTGTTCGCTCTGACAGTAGTTTCTTTTGCTGTGCAGAAGCTCTTTAGTTTAATTAGATCCCATTTGTCAATTCTGGCTTTTGTTGCCATTGCTTTTGGTGTTTTAGACATGAAGTCCTTGCCCATGCCTATGTCCTGAATGGTATTACCTAGGTTTTCTTCTAGGGTTTTTATGGTTTTAGGTCTAACATTTAAGTCTCTAATCCATCTTGAATTAATTTTTGTATAAGGAGTAAGGAAAGAATTCAGTTTCAGCTTTCTACTTAGTCACTAAGTTCTGTCAATTCTCCCTCCTATGTGAATATCTAATCCTTCCTTTCCGTGCATCTCCATTGTCACTGCTTTAGTTCAGGCCCTTATCACTTCTCACAATGACAATTACAAGTCCATCTAGTCTCACTCCAGCCGCTCCTACCCCCATGTCTCATCCCAAATCCGACTGCCTCTTGTTCACTTGACAAGCCCTAATTAGATGTTCACTTTGTGCCAAACACTACATTAGGGTCTGGAGTCAACAATAAATAAGATAGAGCCTACGATCCGATAAAAAAAAATTGATTAGTCAGGATAGGTCATCTGCTATGATAAACAAGCCCAAAATCTCAGTGCCTTAACACAATAAGTGATGACTTAGAAATCCAGCATCATCCTGAAATCATTTACTTCCAGCCATGTGGAAGGAGGTGAGAAAGGATGAGATGGAGCAATATCTGGCCTAGCCTGGAAGTGGCGTTTATCATTCCCACCATATTCCGTTACTTGAACTCAGTCACATGAGACAAATTGAAGGAGCAAGTCAGCTGGGACATGTAGTTTTCCTATGTGCTCAGAGAAGGACAGAGGGTTGGTGAGTCTATAACCAGCCCTTGCCTTCAGACAATCATAAGATATGTAATAGCTGCTGTGATCAGAGGAAAGCATCCTGTTGGAACCAGGAGGAGAGTTTAATACATGTAATACAACCTGGACATCAGGAAGGTAGAATGGTGGGCTACAGCAGTCAGAATGAACCCCCAAGATATCCAGGTCCTAATCCCTGGAACGTAAAACCTATTACCTAGCAAAAGAGGCTTTGCAGATGTGATTATACTAAAGATCTGGAGATTAGAAAAATATCCTGAATCATCCAAGCTGGCCCTAAATGTAATCACAAATGTTCTTATCGAAAGAAGATTGAGGCCAGGTCGCAGTGGCTCACGCCTGTAATCCCAGCACTTTGAGAGGCCGAGGTGGGTGGATTACCTGAGGTCAGGAGTTAGAGGCCAACCTGGTCAACATGGTGAAACCCCGTCTCGACTAAAAATATAAAAATTAGCCAGGCATGGTGGTGCATGCCTGTAATCCCAGCTACTTGGAAGGCTGAGGCAGCAGAATTGCTTGAACATGGGAGGCAGAGGTTCCAGTGAGCTGAGATCACACCACTGCATTCCAGCTTGGGCGACAGAGTGAGACTCTATCTCAAAAAAAAAAAGGAAAAAGAAAAAAAGAAAATTGAGGGAGATTTGATGACAGAAGAGGAAAAGGAAACACGATAATAGGAACAGATTGGAGTGATGTTTCTTGAAGGGGGAGGTAGGGTCCACAAGTCACAAAAGCTGGAAAAGCACATGAAAATCCAAAAAACAGGGCAAGGAATAGATGTTCCCCTGGAGCCTCCAGAAGGAATCAGCCAACTCTGCTGACACTTTGATTTTAATCCCTTAGGACTCAGCTGAGACTTCTAATTTCCAGCACTGTAAGAGAATAAATTTCCCTTGTTTTAAGACACTTTTGTGGTAACTTGCTACAAAAGCAAGAGAAAACGAGTATAGCAAATGATGCTTAAACTGTTCATGAGCTAGGTAAAACTCTTAATGAGCCAGGAGGGTGGGGAGGAGATGGGGGTTAAGGCTGAGAGGTAACCAAGGTCCAGATCAAACAGAGTTTTGTAGGAGGTTTGAATTTTAACCTTAGGGCACACAAGTAACACTGAAGCAGACGTGACCTGCCCAAGATTTGCATTTTTAAAGGATGACTCTGGCTTCTTCAATGAGAACAGACCAGGGGACTCAATGCTAGAAGTGGAACGCTGTCGGTCTCTTTATTCCAGGATAAAAATAAGAAGACAATAATTGGCTAGGCATGGTGGCTCACACTTTTAATCCCAACACTTTGGGAAGCCGAGATGGGCAGATCACTTGAGGTCAGGAGTTCAAGACCAGCCTGGGCAACATGATGAAATCCCATCTCTACTAAAAATACAAAAATTAGCCAGGTGTGATGGCAGGCACTTGTAATCCCAGCTATTTGGGAGACTGAGGCATGAGAATCGCTTGAACCTGGGAGGTAGAGGTTGCAGTGAGCCTTCACGCCACTAAACTCTAGCCTGGGCAACAGAGTGAGATTCCGTCTTGGAAAAAAAAAAAAAAAGTCAGTAATTCAAGGTTACAACAGAGGACCGATCCCACAGATCAGCAGACTCAACAGGACTTGGTGATGGACTTCCTGGGCTCCAAATGTGCATAGGGACATCCACTCCATCAGCAACATCAGCTGTGCCAACTCTGAGAGTCATGGTGTCTTCAGAGGCCATAGCCAGCTTAGCCAGGACAGGGGCAAAATAGGCAGATCTGAAAGTGTGGGAAAGGTGCCTATGAAACCCAGGTGCTATCCCCAGATTTCACTGTCCATGGACATTGTATTACCAGGACCACCAGGACCTTTGTAACTTGAGTAAAAATAATTCAAACTCCACATCCATATAACGGAAAACCCAGCATTAACCCCCATCCTGTGATCAAGGGTTTTTTCTAATCTTTTCTGGCTCTAATTTCCTACTTCTGCTCACATGTTATGGAGACATGCACTCCAGAGAGGAACCAAGCAAGGATGAGGTGGGACGGAAATCTACCTTGTACTCTCCCGGCCAAGTCATGCATCCTTGGAATATATAAGAAAATGATTCAGTGTTTGGCATGACCAGAATCTGGGGCATTTGAACAGAACAGACTGGACAGCAAGGTCAAGTAGAGGGTCAGATTAAAAAATGTAAATGCCTTGCTAAGAAGCTCAGAGTTTTCCCATAATAGATGGCACCTCATCAAAAAATGTTAAGTAAAGAGGCCAGGCACGGTGGCTTACGACCGTAATCCCAGCACTTTGGGAGGCCCAGGCAGGCAGATCACCTGAGGTCAGGAGTTCGAGATCAGACTGGCCAACGTGGCAAAACCCGTCTCTACAAAAAAATACAAAAATTAGCCAGGTATGGTGGCACACATCTGTAGTCCCATACTCAGGAAGCTGAGGCAGGAGAATCTGTTGAACCCAGGAGGTGGAGGTTGCAGTGAGCCAAGATCATGCCACTGCACTCCAGCCTGGGCAATACTGCAAGACTCCATCTCGAAAACCAACAAACAAAATGTTAAGAAAAGAGGAACATGTTCAGGTTTGCTGATTATTTAACCAATAATCAGGTCACTTTTGTGGTTAATCAGGTCCTCATCATCCATCTTAGACTAAGGAAAAGTCACCCAGTCTGTGCTGAGGATCCACATACTGGAGTCCCACAGGGTGTCACCATCTTCCTCCATGTACAAAGAGGGGCAGAAAGTGTCGGGAAGCAGAAAGAGAAGATGAGTTCGATTTCAGAGAGAAGAAGAAATAAGTCAAAAAGAGACTCGACTACATCGTTGATGGCTTTCTGGTTCCTGAGATTTGGGGGTTCTGTATGATACTCCTGGACCTGCCAATAAATTCCTCTTACCTTCTTCCCATTTTTCAAGTTCAAGTTGATTCCTATTACTCACAACTAAAAGGATCTTGAGCAAGATACTGTGTCTCCACTTTCTCTATTCAGGCCTCTATCACCTCACCACCAAATGTTCCTTTTTCTTTCTTTCTTTCCTGATTGCATGAACTAACTTGATGGAGAAGATAGAAGAAGGGGCAGGAATTACTCACACATACACAAAGACATTTGTAGAAGAGTGCTTTTTTAATTGATTTTTATTTTAAGTTCTGGGGTTAATGTGCAGGATGGTTCATTACATAGGTAAACGTGTGCCATGGTGGTTTGCTGCACCTGTCAACCCATCAACTAGGTATTAAGCCCAGCATGAATTAGCTATTTTTCCTGATGATCTTCCTCCCCCAACCCCACTCCCCTACAGGACCCCAGTGTGTATTGCTCCCCTCCCTATGTCCACGTGTTCTCGTTGTTCAGCTCCCAATTATAAGTGAGAACATACAATGTTTGGTTTTCTGTTCCTGCGTTAGTTTGCTGAGGATAATGGCTTCCAGCTCCATCCATGTCCCTGCAAAGGACATGATCTCATTCCCTTTTATGGCTGCATAGTATTCCATGGTATACAGGTACCACATTTTCTTTATCCAGCCTATCATTGATGGGCATGAAGAGTGCTCTTTAAGGCGTTGTTTGTAATAGTAGAGGATTGAAAGCAACATAAATGTCCATCAGTGAGAACTCGGCTAAATAAATTACAGTATTTTCATATCATGGAATAATGGAATACTATACAGTGGTTAAAAAAAAAGAGTTTTTTTAAAAAACTGAACCTCAGTTTAGGTATGACTACTCCCGATGCCCAAGATGTTACATATATGATATATATGATCTTCAAGATATAGTTTTAAAATGCAAAAATAATAACACACACACACGCATGCTTCGACTCTATAGACTATCTTTGTAAAGATATGCTAGAAGCAGTGGTAGCCTCTAAGGATAGGAACTAGAGTGGGAGGGAGAAATACTTTTCCCTGTATACTTTTATATATTACTTTTTAAAACCATCTGTATGCTTTAACAATTTAAGGAAAGAAACTGATTAAAGAGTTTTTAAAAGGAAAAGAAAAGAGAAGGAGGCATGGATGAAGGATAAATGAAAAGAAAAAAGCAAGTGTCAATTAGCATGGATTAATAATGACAGCAGCAACCTGAGTTCCATTCCCAGTTCTGCCTTTGACAGATCCTTGACCTTGACCTCGACCAAAGAAAAGCCTTTTCTTTTTCTTTTTTTTTTTTTTTTTTTTTTTTGACAGAGTCTGGCTGTGTCACCCAAGCTGGAGTGTAGTGGCGCAATCTCAGCTCACTACAACCTCCACATCCCGGGCTCAAGCAGTCCTCCCACCTCAGCCTCCCAAGTAGCTGGGACCACAGGCACACATTACCATACCTCGATAATTTTTTGTATTTTTGGTAGGGACAGGGTTTCAGTAGGTTGCCCAGGCTGGTCTCGAACCCCTAGACTCAAGCAATCCTCCCGCCTTGGCCTCTTAAAGTGCCAGAACTGCAACTGTGAACCACCATCACCTGGCCCTCAGATTTTTTTCACCTAGAAAACAGGTCAAAGGCTGGTCACAGTGGCTCGCACCTGTAACCCCAAAACTTGGGGAGGCCAAGGCAGGCAGATCATTTGAGGTCAGGAGTTCAGAACCAGCCTGGCCAACATGGTAAAACCCCGTCTCTACTAATAATACAAAGATTTGCCGGGCGTGGTGGCGGACGCCTGTAATCCCAGCTACTTGGGAGGCTGAGGTGAGAGGATTGCTTGAGACTGGGAGGTGGAGGTTGCAGTGAGCAGAGATTGCACCACTGCACTCCAGGCTGGGTGACAGAGCAAGATCTGGAATCGAAAGAAAGGAAAGGAAGGAAGGAAGGAGGGAGGGAAGGGAGGGAAAGGAAGGAGGGAAGGGAGGGAAAGGAAGGAGGGAAGGGAGGGAAGGAAGGAAAGGAGGAGGGAGGAGGGAGGGAGGGAGGGGGGAGGAAGGAAAGGAAGGAGGGAGGGGGAGGGGGGGGGGGGGGGAGGAGGAGGAGGAGGAGGAGAGGGAAAATAACGAAAAACCGATCTACGGTATTCAGTAACAGAGCTAATTGCTTGAGCAGAACTTTCTTTCAAATTAAAGCAGCAATTGTCCTGGCTTCCCACAGCAGCATATGCTGTTACTATCGTAATATGAAATGGCTTTTCTTTTATTAGCATCGCCTTTGGAATCTACTGCCTTATAGGACATAAAATGAATCATAAATATTTACAAATCAAGTGCAATAAAGATGATTTTTTAATGAGGCACACTTGAGTGCTTGACCCAGCTGTTGATCTCGTCTCTGAGAAAAGTCTTTGCCCTGCCCTCACCCAGCTCTCATCTCCTGAGCACCCATGACCAGAAATGACAAACACCTGACCCAGAAGGAGCCAACTGATCACAATGCTGCCCAGCAGCCAATTAGATTCCCCTCAGGTAGAACTACCATTTGATCCAGCAATCCCACTACTGGGTGTCTGCCCAGAGGACAAGAAGTCATTATGCAAAAAAGATACTTGCACACCCATGTTTATAGCAGCACAGTTTGCAATTGCAAAAATATAGAACCAGCCCAAATGCCCATCAATCAAGTAGTGGATAAAGAAACTGTGGTATATGAACAACACACACTGGGGGATCAAGGGAGGGAAGTGGGATTAGGGGTGGGGAGAGCATTAGGAGGAATAGCTTATGCATGCTGGGCTTAATACCTACATTGTGGGTTGATAGGTGCAGCAAACCACCATGGCACACATTTACCTGTGTAACAAACCTGCACATCCTGCACATGTATCCCAGAACTTAAAACAAAAAGAAACTGAGATATATATATGATGGAATAGTACTCAGCCAGAAAAGGAATGAGTTAATGGCATTCACAGCAATCTGGATGGAACTAGAGACCATTATTCTAAGTGAAGTAACTCAGTAATGAAAAACCAAACATCGTACGTTCCTACTCATAAGTGGGAACTAAGCTATGAGGTTGCAAAGGCATAAGAATGACACAATGGACTTTGGGGACTCAGGGGGAAAGGATGGGAAGGGGATGAGGGATAAAAGACTACAAATTGGCCAGGTGTGGTGGCTCACACCTGTAATCCCAGCACTTTGGGAGGCTAAGGCGGGCGGATCACCTGAGGTCAAGAGTTTGAGACCAGCCTGGCCAACATGACAAAACCTTGTCTCTACGAAAAATACAAAAATTAGCCAGGCATGGTGGCAGGCACCTGTAATCCCAGCTACTCAGTAAGCTTAGGCAGGGAGAATCACTTGAACCCAGGGGGCAGAGGTTGCACTGAGGCGAGACTGTACCACTGCACTGCAGCCTGGGTGATAAAAGCAAAACTCCGCCTCCAAAAAAAAAAAAAAAACAAAAAAGACTACAAATTGGGTTTACTGCATACTACTCAGTTGATGGGTGCACCAAAATCTCACAAATCACCACTAAAGTAAGATTTGGATACTCATGTAGCCAAATACCACCTGTTCCTCAAAAACACATGGAAATAAAAAATTAAAAATAAACAAACAAAAAAGATTCCCCTCAGGAACTTGAACTAGGAAAGACTGAGTCTGAGGGAGCATAGAGGTGAAGAATCAATTTACATTAACATCAGGAACCAGAGTGAAAGTCACATGAGAGCAGAGACTGTAGTATCCTTGAGTGACTGTTGTATGCCCAGTGTCTGCCACCATTGCTAGCACATAGTAGGTGCACAATAAATATTAGCTGAAAGAAAAAATAATAACTCGAGGGAAGGTCCATGGGCTCCTACTGCTGCTGATTCCTGGGATGATCTCAGCTCCTTTCCTTTTAGAGAACCAGATCTCTAGCTTGACTTCAGATTTTTTGAGATTTTTGTCTTTCTTAAGAAATAAATTTATACCTAAGATGATTTGAATAGATTTGCGTTTCTTTCATCCAAAAAAGCCCTAAGACATGTATATTTTTCTAGAAATACTAGAAATGCTCTCCCCACCCCTAACCCCACTTCCCTCCCTTGATCCCCCAGTGTGTGTTGTTCATATACCACAGTTTCTTTATCCACTACTTGATTGATGGGCATTTGGGCTGGTTCCATATTTTTGCAACTGCAAACTGTGCTACTATAAACTAATAGAAATACTAATCAAATTTTTCCCCTGAGACTACTGGAGATATTTTAATTAAATATTATCAAAATTCATTTTAACACATTCTGTGATTCAATTCAATTCAGAAAATACTTATTGAGCTATGGGAAAGTTGAAAGATGAACAAGACAAGGTCCCTGCCATCAGGAAGCTCACATTCAGATAGAGAAAGACAGACACAGGGAAGTCATTCTGATAACACAGCATATCATCTGAGAAAAGAGGTTTAGACAATGCACGGTGGGTGTTAAGTGGGAAGAAGAGATCAACCTTAGGGAAGATTTCATAGAGGAAGTGACCCTGACGATGGGCTTGAAAAATGAGTAGAATGTCCCAAGGAAGGGTGTTCTAGGAAGAGAGAACATTTTGAATAAAGTTATAGAGCTAAGGAATGTTGATGATTAGTGTAGATGAACAATGGGCTACATGGTGGAATTTAGTGAAAGCATCAGTTAGAAGGGTAAGATGAAACTATCACAGTGAATCACATTGTCTTTTACCATGATGCCAGCTCAGTGTTTTACATTATCCAGGCCAATAGGGATTTTTTTTAAAGAGTGGCATTTGGTAAGTCTCCGAGTGCTGAATGGAACACCTGAAGTCTTAAAAACGCTGCAACATGCAGAATGATTATCAGACCTCTGATCTGCTGAAAGGAACACCTGAAGTCTTAGAAACGCTGCGACACAGAGAATGATTACCAGACCTGTGATCTCAATGCTGGACACTTGATTTATTGAAAACGGCTGTTGTTCCTCCTCGAGGCACCTAATAAATACTGGGTGCTCGTGCATCACTACACTAAGGTGGCTAAAGATGAATGAATGACTGGCTTTTGCGGGGGGTGGGATTTTTAAAGTTTCGGCATGAGATAGTGATGTTGGTTGTGCACCATTGTGAATGTGCTACAAGCCAAATAAATTATGCACTTTAAAATTACTGAGCTAATTAACAAAACAAAGGATAAAAACTATAGGATTGTCTTAACAGATGCAGAAAAAGTACTTTACAAAATTCAACATCTTTTCATGATAGGAAGTCCCCAGCTTATTAGGTATAGAATAAATGTACCTCAACACAATAAGAGCCATATATGACAACTCACAGCTAACGTCACTGGTGAAAATTTTCACATCATCGGTTAAAAGCTGAAAGCTATTCTTCTAACATCAGGAACAAAACAAGGATGACCACTCTCACTACTTCTCAGCATAGTCCTTTAAGTCCTAGCCATAGCAATTAGGCAAGGGAAATAAATAAATGACACCTAAATTTAAAAAGAATTTAAACTGTCCCTGTTTGTGGACAACATGACCTTATAGATAGAAACCTTTAAAGACGCCACCAAAAAAAAAAAAAAAAAAAAAAAAAAAAAAACTGATATAACTAATAAATGTGGTAAAGTTGCAGGATATAAAACCAACATACAAAAATAAACAACATCTCCATACACTAACAATAAACTGTACAAAAAAGAAATCAAGAAAACAATACCATTTATGATAGCTACAAAAAATAAAATATCATACTTAGGAATATGTTTAACCAAAGAGACAAAAGGCCTGTTATATGTTGAACAATATAAAACGTTGATGAAAGAAATTAAGGAAGACACAAATAAATGGAAAGACGCCCAATGTGCATGGATGGGAAAAGTTAATGTTGTTGAAATGTCTATACTACACAAAGTGATCTACAGATTCAGTGCAATCCCTATCAAAATATAAATGACATTTTTCACAGAGATAGAAAAAACAATTCTAAAATTTGTATGGAACTACAAAAGATCTTGAATAGCCAAAGCAAGCTTGAGCAAAAAGAACAAACCTGGAAGCATCGCACTACCTGACTTCAAAATATACTACAAAGTTATAGTAATCAAACAACATGGGTTTCAAAAAAATCCATCGTAGTACTAGGATAAAAACAGACACATAGATCAATGGAACAGAATAGAAAACCCAGAAATAAATTCACACATTTACAGTCAATTGATTTTTAAAATTTTTTTTTATTTCTGTAGGTTATTGGGGAACAGGTGGCATTTGGTTACATGAGTAAGTTCTTTAGTGGTAATTTGTAAGATTTTGGTGCACCCATCACCCAAACAGTGTACACTGAACCCAATTTGTGGTCTTTTATCCCTCATCCGCTTCCCACCCTTTCCCCCTCAGTCCCCAAAGTCCATTGTGTCATTCTTATGCCTTTGCATCCTCGTAACTTAGCTCCCACTTATGAGTGAGAACATATGATGTTGTATTTTCCATTCCTGAGTTAGTTCACTTAGAATAATAGTCTCTAATCTCATCCAGGTTGCTGAAAATGCCATTAATTCATTCCTTTTTGTGGCTGAGTATTATTCCATCATACATATATGTGGTGTATATATATGTGTGTGTGTGTGTATATATACACCACTGTTTCTTTATTCACTTGTTGATTGATGGTCATTTGAGTTGGTTCCATGTTTTCACACAGTCAATTATTTCTGTCAAAGGTGCAAAGAACACACAATGGGGGAAAGAACAGTCTTTTCAACAAATGCTGTTGGGGAAATGGGATATTCACATGCAGAAGAATGAATTAGACTCTCTTTTCACACCATACACTAAAATCAACTCAAAATGCATTAAAGACTTGAATGGAAGACTTGAAATTGTATAACTACTAGAAGAAAACATGGGGGAAAGCTCCATAACATTAGTCTGGGTAATGGTCCTTTGGATATCAATCCAAAAGCACAGGCAAAAGTAGAAACAGACAAATGAAATTACATCAAATAATTAACGGAATAAAGAGAAAATCTACAAAATAGGAGAAAATATTTGCAAACCATACATCTGGTAAGGTTTTGCTATGGTTTGAAATTCCCCTCTAAACTTCATGTTGAAATTTAATTGCCATTGTAACAGTATTAAGAGGTAGGACTTTTAAGAAATGATTAGGCCGTAAGGTCTCTGCCCTCATAAAGGGGTGAATGTTGTTGCTGGGGGAGTGACTTAGTTATCACAGGAGTGAGTTTCTAATAAAAAGGATGAATTCACCTTTCTTGCCCTTCTGTCATGGGATAACCCTCACCAATGCTAGCGCCATGCTGTTGGACCTCCCAGCCTCTAAAACCCTGAGCCACATAAACTTCTGCTGTTTATAAACTACCTAGTCTGTAGTATTCTGTTATAGCAGTAGAAAATGGGCTAAAACTGGGCCAGGTGCAGTGGCTCACGCCTGTAATCCCAGCACTTTGGGAGGCCAAGGTGGGTGGATCACCTGAGGTCAGGAGTTCGAGACCAGCCCGGCCAACATAGTGAAACTCTGTCTCTACTAAAAATACAAAAAAATTACCTGGGCGTGGTGGTGGGCACCTGTAATCCCAGCCACTTGGGAGGCTGAGGTAGGAGAATCACTTGAACCTGAGAGGCAGAGGTTGGAGTGAGTCAAGATCATGCCACTGCACTCCAGTCTGGGCAACAGAGCGAGAAACCATCTCAAAAAAAAAAAAAAAGAAAAGAAAAGAAAAGAAAAAAGAAACGTGATCCCCACAGTTGAAGATGGGGCCTGATGGAGGGTGTTTGACTTGATGCTGTCTTAATGGTAATGAGTGACTTCTTGCTCTATTAGCTACTGCAAGATCTGATTGTTAAAAGAGCCTGGCACCTTCCTCCCCTCTCTCTTCCCTCCTTCCTCTCACCATGTGATGCCTGCTCCCCTTCACTTTTCCCCATGAGAAGAAGCTCCCTGAAGCCCTCACCAGAAGCAGATGCTGGCACCATGCTTCTTGTATAGCCTGCAGAACCATGAGCCAAATAAACTTGTTTTCTATATAAATTATCCAGCCTTGGGTTTTCCTTTATAGCAATGCCAACTAAGATGCTTGGCTTCTTGTCTTTCCCTCATGGATTTCTCCTATAAATGCTTCCTTAATCAATCAACTGTGGCCAGGCGCGATGGCTCATGCCTGTAATCCCAACACTTTGGGACGCCGAGGCAGGCGGATCGCATGAGGTCAGGAGTTTGAGACCAGTCTGGCCAACATGGTGAAACCCTGTCTGTACTGAAAATACAAAAAAATTAGCCAGGCATGGTGGCAGGCACCTGTAATCCCAGCTACTTGGGAGGCTGAAGCAGAAGAATCACTTGAACCCAGGAGGAAGAGGTTGCAGTGAGCTGAGACTGCGCCATTGCACACCAGCCTGGGCAACAAGAACAAAACTCTGTCTCAAAAAAAAAAAAAAAAAAATTCAACTGCATGTAAATCCTCGTCTCAGGGTCTTTTTCTGAAGAACTCCATTTTGGGATGGGGTCTGGCTCTGTAGCCCAGGCTGGAATGCAGTGGCTCAATCTCAGCTCACTGCAATCTCTGCCTCCCAGGCCCAAGCAATCCTGCTGCCACAGCCTCCTGAGTAGCTGGGACTACAGGCACACACCACCACACCCAGCTAATTCTTGCATTTTTGGGTGAGACAGGGTTTCACCATGTTGGCCAGGCTGGACTCAAGTGATCTACCCACCTCAGCCTGCCAGTGTGCTGGGATTACCGGCTTGAGTCACTGCATCCAGCCACAGGCAATTATTCTCATAAGCTGAAACCAGAAACAAAAAGTACAAAGATCATTGATCCGAGACCAGCTGTGGAAAGGTCTAGCTCCACATTTTCGCAAAACAGGATGATTCCAACCAGGGTAATGTAATGACAGTTTCTCACAACTTGAACTATAGTATTTACTACTCAGACTCTGTAACCTGCTAATGATTCTGTTTATTGAAACCTACATTACCTTCTCTTGCTCACATGTATAAGACAAGTAGGTTTTATTTAAGAAATTAATTAAGTTCTCCTAGCTACATTTACCCTTGGAATTATTAACATCTGGAAATGAAAATCAATGAAGACTTGGTGAATTCTTTTATTTCTTTTATTTCTTGCCTCCATCTGCCCATGTTAAGAATAGAATTGCTGCTGTACTTTGATCCAAAATCACTGTGCAAATCTAAAGGGAGATACCTTTTTTTTTTCTAACAAAAGCACAAATCCACGTTTATTTATTGACTTTTCATTAGTTTAAATCCTTGAGGGGGTACAGCATCACTCGGATTCTGTGTCCAATAGCCTTAGGAGGAAGATGGCATCAGAATTTGGCACGTACCATGCCACTGTTTCCGTGGGCCTGAGTTACCTTTCCCCAGATTACTCTGGTTTTGTTTGGTTTGCCGCCAGGAGTCACTGTGTTGTTCTTTGCTTTGTATACATAAGCGTATCTCTTGCCCAAATAGAATTCTGTTTCATCTACGGCATAAACACCTTGATTTTAAGAAGAGCCGTGTTCTCCCTTTAATTCTGGAGACCCCACTTATAGCCGGCAAAAATGGCCTTGGACCATAGCCTTCTAGACATAGTTCTTTTGACAAGTCCTGTTCCCAGCAGGCCTACTCCAGTTATTTGCCCCCAAATTTCAGCAGCAGGCGCTTCACTCCTCTAAAAGGAGATATCTAATTCTTTTTGGGGACCTCTTGTTCTCGGGATTAAATGAGGTAAGTAGATAACATAGCCAAGGGGTATGGCTCATAGAAGGCACACAACAATTGGCCACCTTTCTTCATTATGAAGTTGTGGCCCAGGAGGATGCTCTAATTCTGTGATTTTCAAAGTGTGATTATCCATCAGAATCACCTGGAGTGCTTGCTAAATGAAGATTCCTGGACTCTATCCTTCCAAATCAGAATTTCTGGGAAAGACCCAGAAATCAGCGTTTTAAAATGCCCTCTGTTTATTTTTTTACCTTTTTTTTTTTTTTGAAACAGAGTCTTGCTCTGTCACCCAGGCTGGAGTGCAGTGGTGCGATCTCAGCTCACTGCAACCTCCGCCTCCCGAGTTCAAGTGATTCTCCTGCCTCAGCCTCCCGACTAGCTGGGACTACAGTTGTGCTCCACCATGTCCAGCTAATTTTTTTTGTATTTTAGTAAAGAAGGGGTTTCACCATGTTGGCCAAGCTGGTCTTGAACTCCTGGCCTCAAGTGATCTGCCCACCTCCACCTCTCAAAGTGCTGGGATTATAGTTGTCAGCCACCACACTCAGTCCTCCATTTAAATTGTATGTATTCTAACGTTTAAACATCACCATATCTGATCCAGTGAGCCAGGGTGTTCATGAGAATAGTGTGTTAATACAAACTGTTTTGTTCTAAGATGACAGAAACTCAAATGAAATTAACTTAAGCTAAAAAAGAAAAAAAAAGGAAAAAAAAGGAAGGAGGATTTATTAGTTCACAAAACTGAAGCCTCAGGGTCAAGTGTAGACCTGGGAATCAAATCCAGGGAATCAAATGCTGCCTTCAGGATTCTGTCTCTCCCCTCCCTCTCCTGCTCTCTTATCACAATGAGCCCAGATGACTCCATTCCTGGGCTCTCCACTTGATGAAATCATTGTCCCCAGCATCTCCGTTATTGCCTTGTCTTTACACTCATTATCTTCAAAGATTGAGCATATCTTTTTCCTGGTAGTTTCAGCAGAAGTCTCTGAGAGATATCTGATTGGTCCAGCTTGGGTCACATGCCCATCTTTCAGCCAGTCAGTAGGCAGAAGGATATAGCTCTCTGATAGGTAAAACCTGAGCCATGTGTACATGCCTGTGGTAGAGAAATCGGTACCGACTCCACCTAAATCAGACAAAATGAGTTTCCCCAAGAAATAAATATCCTGTTGCCAGCGGAAGAAGGGAGAACTGTTTTTACACCGATGCCAAGTAGACAAGAGAACATCATGTTCACTAGAACCAGAATGCTCTTTTTTGAAAGCCCTATAAGGGATTCTGGTGATCATCACATTGGGAGGACCAGATTCTGGTAGGTCTCCTGGATCAGCAAGAAAGTACCTCTCTGGACTCCCAGCATTTTGGGAGGCTGAGGCAGGTGGATCACCTGAGGTCAGGAGTTCAAGACCAGCCTGGTCAAGAAGGTGAAACCCCATCTCTACTAAAACTACTAAAAACTGACTGGGCACGGTGGCTCACACCTGTAATCCCAGCACTTTGGGAGGGCAAGGCAGGCCGATCACCTGAGGTCAGGAGTTCGAAACCAACCTGGCCAACGTGGTGAAACCCCATAACTACTAAAAATACAAAAATTAGCCAGATGTGGTGGTGGATGCCTGTAGTCTCAGCTACTTGGGAGGCTAAGGCAGGATAATCACTTGAACCTGGGAGGCAGAGGTTGCAGTGAGCCAAGATTGCACCACTGTACTCGAGCCTGAACGACAAAGTGAGACTGCATCTGAAAAAAAGAAGAAAGAAAGAAAGAAAGAAAGAAAGAAAGAAAGAAAGAAAGAAAGAAAGAAAGAAAGAAAGAAAGAAAGAGGAATGGAGAAAGGAAGAGAGGGAGGAAGGGAAGAAGACAGGGAGGAAGACAGGGAGGAAGGAAGGAAAGAACAGAGGGAGGAAGGGAGGGAGGGAGGAAGGAAGGAAGGAAGGGAGGGAGGGAGGAAGGAAGGAAGGGAGGGAGGGAGGAAGAAAGGAAAGGAAAGAAGGAAGGAAGGAAGAGAGGGAGGAAGGAATGGAGGGAGGGAGGAAGGAATGGAGGGAGGGAGGGAGGAAGGGAGGAGGGAAGGGAGGGAGGGAGGAAGAAAGGAAAGGAAAGAAGGAAGGAAGGAAGGGAGGAAGGAAGGAAGGAAGGAAGGCAGGCTTACCCGTAGTGAGGAAATGTCATATATGTCTGGATTGCCATTCAGTGCTAAGATAGCCAAGCCTGTGAATGTGCGCCTGTGTGAGTGTCTAATTTTAAGGTGGTAGGAGCCCTTTTTTCTCTGGCAGTGAGTAAGAGTGGTTGTGGTAAGCCCCAGGGATGCATTTATCCTAAACTGACTCAGAAAGTCTCAAAACGACTGATTTGTCCTCACTGGAGAGTTCAAGTCTCACCTCTTCTGTCTAGGGAGAAGTAAAAATGACAGACTAG
Source organism: Papio anubis (assembly GCF_008728515.1). NCBI lineage: Eukaryota > Metazoa > Chordata > Mammalia > Primates > Cercopithecidae > Papio > Papio anubis. The sequence goes on from NC_044993.1 coordinate 61,099,984, forward strand.
GATGAGAAGCTGGGTACCTTTGGTTCAGCTGAGGGTTAATCTTCGGCAAACCATGTTAGCCAGATAATGCAAGCCTAGATTGTCACCACTTAACAGAAAGCAAAAAGGTTGGCATTAGAAGGAGCTTCGAAAAATTGTGTCTGCTTATCCTACAGGGATACATCAGGTTAGCGTAACATCTACCAAGCAGATGTGCTGACAGGGACAGGGGCCAAATGGCAAACTTGTTGAAAAGGGAAAATCCAATTGTAATGCAGATGATTTCTTTTTTTTTCTTCTCTTTTTTTTTTTTTTTTTTTTTTTTCCAGACTGAGTCTCTCTCTGTCATTCAAGCCGGAGTGCAGTGGCACAATCTCAGCTCACTGCAACTCTGCCTCCTGGGTTCCAGTGGTTCTCCTGCCTCAGGATCCTGAGTAGCTGGGATTATAGGTGCATGCCACCATGCCAGGATAATTTTTGTATTTTCAGTAGAGACGGGGTTTCACCATGTTGGCCAGGCTGGTCTCGAACTCCTGACCTCAGGTGATCTAACCATCTCGGCCTCCCAAAGTGCTGGGATTACAGGCATGAGCCACCGCGCCCAGTCACAGATGATTTCTGATGAAAACGTATTGTACTTCAGTTAGTACAGCTGGATTTTCCCCTTGATATTTATCAACAGAAGAGAAACTTTTCCTTGAACTGAAAAAAAGGAAAATCAAGTCCTTCTATAAGTGCTTATTTATATCAACGCTAGAAGCGCGAGGAAGAAGAAAAGTTCATGAAATGAGTCCAGTGTCTTCCTGAACAACTAGTTTGCCCAGAATGGTAATGCTCCTACTGCTGGAAAAAAAAAAAAAAAAGTGAGGCAAGACCCAAAAGGACTTGGAGTCTAATTTAAAAAGTACATCAAGATGCTGGGAGAAGATGTGGGGAAAGTTGCTGACAGAAGGCCCTGGTTGTGTCTTTTGTGGCCAGTTTGCTTGTATCAGCATGTCATATGTAAAGGGCAAAACATCATCTCATTTTAATAACACACTTAACTGTCTATGTATACACAGGAGATCATGATGTTTGCCAATTAAAAAATTGAATCTCAACTGCAGGTAGAGCAAGCCAATTTTTTTTTTTAGACCAGACAGCTAGAAGAAATCTGTGGTTCTTAAAACAGTATCTGAAACATCAAGAGTGTTGAGGCCGGGCACAGTGGCTCACACCTGTAATCCCAGCACTTTGGGAGGTTGAGGCAGGCAGATCATGAGGTCAGGAGCTCGAGACCAGCCTGGCCAACATAGTGAAACCCCAACTCTACTAAAAATACAAAAATTAGCTGGGTATGGTGGCATGCACCTGTAGTCCCAGCTTCTCAGGAGGCTGAGACAGGAGAATTGCTTGAACTCTGGAGGCAAAGGTTGTGGTGAGCCAAAATCGAGCCACTGCACCCCAGCCTGGGCAATGGAGTGAGACTCCACCCAAAAAATAAAAAAATAAAAAAATAAAATGTGCTGCAATAAAGATCACAATGGGACGGGTGCCTCATGCCTGTAATCCCAGCACTTTGGGAGGACAAGGCAGGAGGATTGCTCGAGTCTAGGAGTTTGAGACCAGCCTGGGAAAGAAACATGGCGAAACGCCGTCTCTACAGAAAATACAAAACTTCATCAGGTGTGGTGGCTGGTGCCTATAGTCCCAGCTACTTGAAAGACTAAGGTGGGAGGATTGCTTGAACCCAGGAGGCGGAGGTTGCAGTGAACCGTGATCACACCACTGTACTCCAGCCTGGGCAAGAGAGGAAGAGCCTATCCCAAAAAGCAAACAAACAAACAAACAAACAAAACACAATGATGTGGATATCAAAACCACATTTTGGGGAGGGAGTGTGAGAGAGGAAGACATTTGAAGGAGAACAACTCAGCAATTTATTGAAAAGTGCTCCTCCCCACACACTTCATCCACCTGGCAGCAGACTGGACGATTTAGAGGTGTTTTGTGCATTTCATCTTGTGCAATATTCACCAGATGGGGTTATTTTTCTGACTCACCTTGTTTTGCCCTTATTGCTTTTAAATTGTTCCACTCCATGTAAGAATGTTCTTCTTCTCTCTTAGGAATAGAATTAGATATTCATTAAATCATTTATTTTTAAAGTATCAGGGAGTCTGCTATGTACTATGCACTGTACTGGGCACTAAAAATATGGCAATGAAAAAAAAGGACAAAAAATCCTATTCTCACAGAGCTTATGTTCTAGAACTCTACTGCCCAAGATGGTACCCATGAGTCACATGAGCCACTGAGAATTTGAGAAATGACTGGTCCAAGTTGAAATGTGCTGTTGGTGTGAGAAACACACAGGATTTCAAAGGCCTATTACTGGAAAAACAATGGCAAAGCATGCCAGTGTTTTACGATTGATTACATATTAAAAAGATAATATGTTGGATATCACTGAGTCAAGCAAAATACGTTATTAAAGTTAATTTCGGCTGGGCGCGGCGGCTCACGCCTATAATCCCAACACTATGGGAGGCCAAGGCAGGCGGATCACTTGAGGTCAGCAGTTTGAGACCAGTCTCGCCAACATGGTGAAACCCTATCTGTACTAAAAATACAAAAATTAACTGGGCGTGGTGGTGGGCACCTGTAATCGCAGCTACTCAAAAGGCTGAGGCTGGCAGGAGGATCGCTTGAACCCAGGAGGCCGAGGTTGCAGTGGGCCGAGATCGTGCCACTGCACTCCAGCCTGGGCAACAAGGTAAGACTCCATCTCGAATAAATAAATAAATAAGAATAAAGTGAATTTCACCTGTTTCTTTTTACTTTTTTCAGTGTAGCCACTAGGAAATTAAAAATTGTGTATGTGGCTTACATTTTACTTCAAGTAAACAGTACTCTTCTAGAACAGCAGTTATCAGGTGGGGGTAATCTTGCCCTGTCTCCTGGGAGGACAGTGGATAAACATATTATTTTTTTTTTTTTTTGGGTAGCTTGACATCGATCATCTCTGGAAACTCAAACTTTTGGGACTAATCTTTGAGAGGTTCCAAGACACCATGCCTGGAATTCAGAGCCGCCCCCAGGGGGTGTCTAGACTTCTTTGGGCGTGGGTCATTTTGGGGAGCCCACGGTTCTGCTTGGGGGGTGTGTTGGGGGGTGTGTGTTCACACGCACGTGTTTTGAACAAATCTTCTGAAGAACATGTAGCAGCAAAATAAGTCACTAATGATAAACAAATGTGTTACATAATTTTGAGCAAGATTTAAACATATTAAACTGCCTTGGCCACTGGGCACAGTGGCTCATACCTGTAATCTCAGCACTTTAGGAGGCCGAGGAGGGCGGATCATTTGAGGTCAGGAGTTCGAGACCAGCCTAGCCAACATGGCAAAGCCATATTGTAATTTTGTAAAAATACAAAAATTAGCCAGGTATGGTGGTACATGCCTATAATCCCAGCTACTTGGAAGGCTGAGACAGGAGAATCGCTCGAACCCAGGAGGCAGAGGTTGTAGTGAGCCGAGACTGTGCCACTGCACTCCAGCCTGGGGGACAGAGTGAGACTCCATCTCAAAAAAAAAAAAAAAAAATGCCTTGGCATATTGTGGAATTTCCCTCCCGTAAGCTTTTCCCCTATGGCAACTTTTTTTCATTTAATATGATCAAAGGTTTTCTCTAAATTTAAAAATATTTTATTATGAAATATCAATACAGAGGAAAAAAGCAAACATGTAAATATACTACTTACTAAATAGTAAGCAAATATCCGGGCATCTGCCACCTGGGTCATGAACAGAGCTTTCTCAATATCCCAGGGACCCCCAGGGTCGTCTCCCCATCATAACTCTCTACCTCCCCTCAGGCTTTTGAGGTAACTTTTTCTTGACTTCCTTTTTAATTTTACAACCCTATAGATGTGCCCCTAAACAAAACAGTATCATTTTGACTATTTTTGAACCTTATATAAATTTAACTATACTGTATATATTCTTTCTAATTTTGCTTCTTCTGCTCCATATTATGTATTTAGTTGTACTCTCATAAATGCATGTAGCTCTACCACTTTATTCTCACTGCTGTATAGTGTTTTATCCTGTGAGTATACAATGCATTTATCAGGTCTACAGTAGAGGCACATTTAGGCTATTTCCATTTTATGGCTATCTTGAACAATGCTCCTATGAACATTCTAGGACATGAATGTTGAGCTCATGGGCACAGGTTTCTCTAGGGTTGGTCCTCACCAAATTTTAATTCAAAAATATCTGTAGAATCTAACTATGCATCTGTGTCTGAGATTGAATAAAATCAACTCATCTGAATCCCTTATTACAGTCATAAAACTTCCAGAATGCACTTAAAACTCCATTCTCGCTCCAAGTTTTCAGCATTTAGTGCTATTTGAGATCAAAGCCCTAGAAACTATCTCCTTAACTATTTTCATTTTTCCCTATCTCATTGCATAAAGGAGGAAAGAGACTCTGAATCACACATATGCTTGCATTGCCTTTGCATTGCTCACCAGAGTGATTTAGCTAAAAGGAAACCTGACCCACGTTTGCAACCCTTCATGGGATCCCCATTGCCTTCAGGATAAAATCCCAAATCCTTAATATAGCATCAGAGATTCTGTCAGCTCCCCAGTCTGCTTGCCAGCCACACACAGCCCTACACTTCCCCTTTTTTTGGCAATACCAAAGGGCTTAGAGTCCCTGCTATACGACTTGGTTTTTCTTTTTTCTTTCTTTCTTTCTTTTTTTTTTTTTTTTATTTTTGAGTCAGTCTTGTTCTGTTGCCAGGCTGGAGTGCAGTGGCACAATCTCAGCTCACTGCAACCTCCACTTCTCAGGTTAAAGCGATTCTCCTGCCTCAGCCTCCTGAGTAGCTGGAACTACAGGTGCGCACCACCATGCCCAGCTAATTTATGTATTTTTAGTAGAGATGGGGTTTCACTATGTTGGCCAGGATGGTCTCAATTTCTTGACCTTGTGACCTGCCCACCTCGGCCTCCCAAAGTGCTGGGATTACAGGCGTGAGCCACCGCACGTGGCCCCATGGTTTTTCATACCCCGTGCCTTCTACCACGCTGTGCTCTCTGCCTCTTCCCAAATCTTGTTTTCTGCATAAACTCCCACCCATCCTTCAAGGATCAACTCGAAAATTATCTCCTCCAAGAAATCCTGTTCTAATGTACCCATGATGCTATATTATAACTGTCAGTCTCTCTCCCCTCCCTGAGATGGGGGATTGTTTCTTATTTATCTCTGCATCTTTATTGTTAAACACAGGGCCAGACACATGGTGTGATGCTTAATTGTGTGTGTCAACTTGACTGGATGATAAGGTGCCCAGATATTGGGCTAAACCTTATTTCCGGCTGTCTCTGTGAAGGTTTTTCCAGATGAGATTAGCACTGGAGTATCTAGACTGAGTAAAGCAGATGGCCCTTCCCAATGTAAGTGGACCCAATTCACAGAGGGATTGAATAAAATAAAAAGTTGGAGTAAGAATTCACCTTTGCTCTCTGCCTGTTTGACCTAGAACAGTGGTGTTATGCACTCTGACTGGAACTACACCACCGGATTTCCTGGTTCTCCAGCTTATAGACAGCTGGTCATGGAACTTCTCAGCCTCCATTATCTCGTAAGCCAATTCCTTATAATAAATCCACATATAAAGTCCATTGGTTCAATTTCCCTGAAAAACCTTGACTAAAACACTTGGGTAAGTGCGGAATAAATATTTGTTGAACTGAGCTGAAATTGACATTTGAACTTGCCTAGACTGAAAGAGCCTCATAGCACAGTGCCACCAGGTGTTACACACTATGTTACAAATGATAGTGTCACAAACAGCACCTCCTAGAGTAGTGCATTACAGAAGACTACTAATCTCCACTCCCATTCTTCTTGCTTTTGTTGTCTACTCAAGAAAAATTGTTCTCTGCCAGGTGTGGTGGCTCATGTCTGTAATCCCGGTGCTTTGGGAGACCGAGGCAGGCAGATCCCCTGAGGTCAGCAGTTTAAGACCAGCCTGGCCAACATAGCAAAACCCTGTCTCTACTAAAAATACAAAAATTAGCTAGGTGTGGTGGCGCATGCCTGTAATCTCAGCTACTCAGGAGGCTGAGGCAGGAGAATCGCTTGAACCCAAGAAGTGGAGGTTGCAGTGAGCCAAGATTGTGCCACTGCGCTCTAGCCTGGGAGGCAGAGTAAGACTCCATCTCGAAAAAAAAAGAAAAGAAAAGGGAAGTTGCTCTCCATGTGACCCACTTCTTCCCCTAATCTCTGTCCTCTGAAACCTAGAGTTGCTATCTAAAGTGAATTAGAATCAAGCATTTTAGAATCTCCTAATATCACTCAGGTAAGTCACTACATCCTCAAATGACTATTTCCTTCTTAATTCAGATAGACCATTGACTGATAACATATATTTTCAACAGAATACAGCTTGATATTTATATAAATATATAATTTATCATTAATCATTTAGTATTTTCTGTACACCGCTGTCATCTTTCAGGATACAAAGGAAACAACTTGTAGTACTCCAAATAAGGTACAGGATATTAGGTAACAATTTAACTAGCTGAACAGAAATGTACCAGGTCATTATCTTTTCATATATTTGATATGCTTAATTTTATTTTTGTGTGCCTCTATCTTAAAAGTAAAAAGCAAGAGCCAGGTGCGGTGGCTCACACCTATAATCCCAGCACTTTGGGAGGCTGAGGCGGGTGGATCACTTGCAGTCAGGAGTTCAAAACCAGCCTGACCAACATGGTGAAACTTCGTCTCTACTAAAAATATAAAAAGCTTAGCCAGGCACGGTAGTGGGCATCCATGCTACTTGGGAGGCTGAGGCAAAAGGATCAGTTGAACTCGGGAGGCAGAGGTTGCAGTGAGCCTAGGTTGCGCCACTGCACTCCAGCCTGGGCAACAGAGTGAGACTCCATCTCAAAAAAATAAATAAAATAAAATAAAATAAGGTCAAAAGCAGGGCATGAAGTACAATTAGTTAAAGATTTTAGCTACTTGGGTACATGAAAACAGAGATTTTCACAGTAATTTGGAGGGAAAAGTGTGGGAGAAGTCATATACACAGGATATTCTCCCCCACTCCTCCCGTACCTCCCATACCATAGCAGACATCATCAATTGCTTCCAGTACTCATTTCCTCTGAAGCTGGAGACCCTCCAAATTCTCAAAATTTGAGATAGGACTCCAAGCAGTATTGATCCCAGAGGTAAAGCACATTTGCCATTTCAGATGGAAAATCTGCCAAGAAGTTTTTAGGCAAAGGATCATCTCTTATTTTCCTAAATTGGATAAGAATATATTCTAGGTGGTACTAAGGCTGGTCCTAATGTACTGAATATCAATATGAAACTGAAATGTTTCTGTTCACTGGTTTAAAAAAAAGAGAGAGTGAGAGGAGGAGGAGGAAGAGAAAAGAAGGAGAAGAGGAAGAAGAAAGAAGGAGGAGAAGAGGAAGAAGAAAGAAGGAGAAGGAGGAGAAGAGGAAGAAGAAAGAAGGAGGAGAAGGAGGAGGAGGAAGAGAAGAAGAAGAAGACGAAGAAGGAGGAGGAGGAGGAAGAGGAGGAGGAGGTGGAGGAAGAGGAGGAGGAGAGGAGGAAGGAGAAAGGAAGGAGAAGGAGAAGAAGCAGAAAAGAAACTGAAAGGTTTTCCTCCCATGTCAGGACTGAGTTTCCCCTAAAGATCTTCCTGGTTTCTCCAGCCTACACTGACTTTTCTCTTCCCTTATTGTTAATGGTCTTTGGCTTGCATGCTAGATGGGTTAGTGTCCAGTTAGACTGCTAGGTTTCTTGATAGGAGGGGCATAGTCTTAAGTTGTGGTGAACATGGCAGATGCTGAGCACATAACAGATGCTCACTGAAGTATTCCCTCTTTTTATTGGTGATATAGAAAAAGAAGACAGCAGAAAGAGAGGTATCTCACCTTCTCAATACACTTTAGGGAAAAAATGTTGAAAGAAAAAGTTGAGTTGAGAGAATAAACTAAAGCAACAGCAAAATATGCTCCCTACCCTTTCAAGTCTAAAATCTTCAAACCATTTATTGTCCAATGGTGGAGGGGAGTCAATTTAGAGACCACACTACTCAAAAGTCAAAAAACATTTGCTGGGGTTACTAATTTAATATTTCAAGGAAACTTTCCACACTGCATGTTCCAACAAACTCATTAATGCTGAATCCTTGTAATGCTCTGAATTTAAAATTCTGCTACCATCTTACCCCGGAACACTCACTTCTGCCAATAAAAAGATTTGCTTTTACTAAGGTTTGTGGGTTCACTCATCTTTGCTCAAGCGGCTTCCTCCATCTGAAATTCATTTTTCTCTTCTCTCTCCACCTGTTCCAATCTTGCCTGGCCCACTCAGTCAACTGAGGGACTCTCTCTCCCGTACAACCTCTTTTGACTCGTGGAACTGTAACACTCCCATTCTGGCCACTCTGGGCATCCACCACACATTTTCTGCATCACACTAGGAGTCTGGATCCCACAACATGTAAAAGCATAAACTTGAGAGTCTGCCAGACACCTGAGTCAAAACCCTAGCTGGTTAAGTGACCTTGAGCAAAGATCTTATCTTCTTTAGGCCTTAGTTTCCTCATCTGTAAAATGGACATAAAAATAGAACCCACAGAACGTAAACTAGTACAACCTCTATGGAAAACAGTGTGGAGAGTCCTTAAAGAACTAAAAGTAGAACCACCATTTGATCCGGCAACCCCACTACTGGGTATCTACCCAGAGGAAAATGACTCACTATACAAAACAGATACTTACACACACGTTTACAACAGCACAATTCTCAAGTGCAAAAATGTGGAACCAGGCCAGGCACAGTGGCTCACGCCTGTAATCTCAACACTTTGAGAGGCTGAGGCAGGAGGATCACCTGAGGTCAGGAGTTTGAGACCAGCCTGACTAACATGGTGAAACTCCATCTCTACTAAAAATACAGATTAGCTGGGCATGGTGGTGGGCACCTGTAATCCCAGTTACTCAGGATGCTGAGGTGGGAGAATTGGTTAAACCCAGTAGGTGGAGGTTGCAGAGAGCCAAGATTGTGCCATTGCAGTCCAGCCTGGGCAACAGAGCAAGACTCTGTCTCAAAATCAATCAATCAATCAATTACTTGGGCCCACTCCTAGTGGGTATGATTCCATAGTGCTGAGGTGAGCTTGAAAATGTGCCTTTCTGATAGGTTCCCTAGTGAGGCTGATGCTACTGGACTAGGGAATACATTTTGAGAATCACTGATTTACCTCCTGAACGTGTGGTCTGGCAATGTTGGGCTGTGCTCAGCTGGGCTGTTCTTCTGATCTTGGCTTGGCTCATTCATGCATCTATGGTCGGCTGCCAGTCCACCCCACAGCCGTTTCTAGGAGTTGGCTGAATGCTGACTAAGATAGCATGCGTGACTGGGACATATGTCTCTCAGCACTTGACTGATCAGATAAGGATTGTTCACATGGAGCTCATAGAGTTTCAAGAGAGAGCAGAAACAGCTAGAGGTCTAGACTGGCACGCTGTCACTTTTGTCACATTCTAATGTTCAAAATGTGTCACAAGGCCAGTCCAGACTTAAGAGGTGGGGACACAGACTCTACCTCTTGATGGGAGAAGCTGCAAAGCCACTTTACACGGGGGTGTGGTTAAAGAGAAGGGAGCAGTCTGTGTCCATGTGTGCAATCTATCACATCACTGTTGATCCTAATATCTAATTGGCACACAGGAAATACTTGTAGAATGAGTAAGTGATTCTCCTAACAACTGAATTTTCAAATTTTGCAAATGATAGTAAATCACTTGCATGTGACAACCTAGCATCACGTGCACAGGGGCTGCTGATGAATAGTAGATTCCCTGCTTGATGGCTGTGTGATCTTCACTCTCAAGCCTCAGGACTTTCGCGTATAAAATGAGGATGATAATTTTCATCTCACAGAGTTGTGGTAAGAATCAAATTTGAGAATCAAAGCTAGGCACGGTGGTTCACGCCTATAATCCCAGCACTTTGGGAGGCCGAGGTGAGCAGATCACTTGCGGTCAGGAGATCAAGACTAGCCCGGCCAACATGGTAAATCCCCATCTCTACTAAAATAATAATAATAATAATAAAAACAAAAATTAGCTGGGTGTGGTGGTGGGCTCCTGCAATCCCAGCTACTCAGGAGGCTGAGGCAGGAGAATCGCTTGAACCCGGGAGGCAGAGGCTGCAATGAGCCGAGACTAAGCTATTACAATCCAGCCTGGGCAACAAGAGTGAGACTTCATCTCAAAAAAAAAAAATTGATAATCCATACACAACATGAAGGTTTCAGAATTTCCTGAGCAGTGTAACCTCTCTACACATTGGTTCCCTCATCTGAAAACTGGGCACAAATCACCTCCATCTTACAAGGTTTGGTGGAGGATTAAATGAGATGACATGTGCCAAATGCTTGCTCACAATTATTACTCACAGGATCACATTGCCTAGCACAATGCCCGGTAACACTCAGCAAATGCTCAACCCCATGTGGCACTCTGCCGATAGAAATATACTAAAAGAGCTGTGATAAAATGCCCCACGTCAAAAACTCCAGGTGCACAAATGCTGTCCAAAGTGCCAGACTTTGACAATCTAGACGTGCAAGAAGCCACCAGCACTCCAGCCAGAGAGTCAGTGGGGTCTCACGATTCTCCCCAGCTGGATGCCTCTGCCCATTTCTCTCATACGTCTAGCCCACAGCTCCAGTGCCTCTACTTATAGAGTGAAAGTAGGTCACCTCAATATTTCAGATGTTAGAGGCAGGCAAGATACAGGAGAAAGGAATGGAGCAGATGAAGCCAATAGCCAGAGATGAGAAGTGGATGGTTGGGGAATTCATAAACCTTTTGCAACTTCCCTAAACAGGGAAGGGAAGAAGGGAGGGACAAAGGGAGGGAAGGAGGGAAAGAGGTAGGGAGAGAGGGAGGGAGGAAGGAAAGATGGAGAAAAGGTGAAAGGAAGCTTAGCAGGCAGATGGTTGATCCACTTGAATGTCCCCTCTCAGTCACCTGCAGCCTCTGAGACCAGAGGCTGGAGATGCTATGTGAGCAATCTTGTCTGCTGCCCATTTAATTGCCTAGGGAAGCCACAGTGACTGAGAAAACCACGCATTCTGCTAAAGCTTTCAGAGTGGTCCCCAGGGCTTCCCTCCCTCTAGGTGACTCCCATTTAGGCCAGCATTAATGGTCACCTGCCAAGAAGCCCTTGTCAGACTGTGCAGTTAAAAGTGCCTTATTCAGATAATCACCAGCTGAACCAGAAAGCCTTCTGGGCTGGGAGGGTGAGCTCTGGCTGTGGGTCCAGCCAAGCCTGCAGCAAGGCAGCCTCTCAGCCTGCCAACTAGGTTTTTCTCACTCTCTCCTCTCCAGGAAGATTGTAGGGCTTTGCAGACTCATGGGTTGCACTGTTAATAATGATCTCGTAGGAGCAGGCAGCTTAGGACAAACCCAGGGTCAGATTTCAGATCAGGTTCAGGATAGTAGGAGGGCATGAGAAAATCTGAGGGATCTGGAACCTTCCCTATGGGAGGTGGGAGGCTGGAGGCTGTTCTTTTACTAGGCACATAGATATGGTTCACTTGCTACAGACGAGGAGCTATACCAGGTGCTGGAGATGCTGGGATGAGCATAATGGGCCCAGCCCACTCTCAGGGAGCTGAAGTCTTTTTTTTTTTTTTTTTTTTTTTTCTCTATTAATTTTGTTTTAATTTCATTGGCTTCTGCTATTTATTATTTGTTTCATTCTGCTTACTTTCAGTTTAATTTGCTTTTCTTTTTATATTTTCTTTAGGTAGAAGCTGAGATCATTGAATTGAGATTTTTCTATTTCTGTGCATATACGTGCAGGTTTGTTACTATATGTATACTTGTAAGCACTTGCTTGGTGTGCTGCATCCCTCGGATCAACTCGTGCATTTACATCCCATTCGGTATAACTCCCAATGCAATCCCTCCCCCCTCCCCCCTCCCCATGATAGGCCCCGGTGTGTGATGTTCCCCTTCCCGAGTCCAAGTGATCTCATTGTTCAGTTCCCACCTATGAGTGAGAACATGCGGTGTTTGGTTTTCTGTTCTTGTGATAGTTTGCTAAGAATGATGGATTCCAGCTGCATCCATGTCCCTACAAAGGACACAAACTCATCCTTTTTGATGGCTGCATAGTATTCCATGGTGTATATGTGCCACATTTTCTTAATCCAATCTGTCACTGATGGACATTTGGGTTGATTCCAAGTCTTTGCTATTGTGAATAGTGCTGCAATAAACATACGTGTGCATGTGTCTTTAGAGCAGCATAATTTATAATCCTTTGGGTATATACCCAGTAATGGGATGGCTGGGTCATATGGTACATCTAGTTCTAGATCCTTGAGGAATCGCCATACTGTTTTCCATAATGGTTGAACTAGTTTACAATCCCACCAACAGTGTAAAAGTGTTCCTATTTCTCCACATCCTCTCCAGCACCTGTTGTTTCCTGACTTTTTAATGATCGCCATTCTAACTGGTGTGAGATGGTATCTCATTGTGGTTTTGATTTGCATTTCTCTGATGGCCAGTGATGATGAGCATTTTTTCATGTGTTTGTTGGCTGTATGAATGTCTTCTTTTGAGAAATGTCTATTCATATCCTTTGCCCACTTTTTGATGGGGTTGTTTGTTTTTTTCTTGTAAATTTGTTTGAGTTCTTTGTAGGTTCTGGATATTAGCCCTTTGTCAGATGAGTAGATTGCAAAAATGTTCTCCCATTCTGTAGGTTGCCTGTTCACTCTGATGGTAGTTTCTTTTGCTGTGCAGAAGCTCTTTAGTTTAATTAGATCCCATTTGTCAATTTTAGCTTTTGCTGCCGTTGCTTTTGGTGTTTTAGACATGAAGTCTTTGCCCATGCCTATGTCCTGAATGGTACTACCTAGGTTTTCCTCTAGGATTTTTATGGTATTAGGTCTAACATGTAAGTCTCTAATCCATCTTGAATTAATTTTCGTATAAGGAGTAAGGAAAGGATCCAGTTTCAGCTTTCTACTTATGGCTAGCCAATTTTCCCAGCACCATTTATTAAATAGGGAATCCTTTCCCCATTTCTTGTTTCTCTCAGGTTTGTCAAAGATCAGATGGCTGTAGATGTGTGGTATTATTTCTGAGGACTCTGTTCTGTTCCATTGGTCTATATCTCTGTTTTGGTACCAGTACCATGCTGTTTTGGTTACTGTAGCCTTGTAGTATAGTTTGAAGTCAGGTAGCGTGATGCCTCCAGCTTTGTTCTTTTGACTTAGGATTGTCTTGGAGATGCGGGCTCTTTTTTGGTTCCATATGAACTTTAAAGCAGTTTTTTCCAATTCTGTGAAGAAACTCATTGGTAGCTTGATGGGGATGGCATTGAATCTATAAATTACCTTGGGCAGTATGGCCATTTTCACGATATTGATTCTTCCTATCCATGAGCATGGTATGTTCTTCCATTTGTTTGTGTCCTCTTTTATTTCAGTGAGCAGTGGTTTGTAGTTCTCCTTGAAGAGGTCCTTTACATCCCTTGTAAGTTGGATTCCTAGGTATTTGATTCTCTTTGAAGCAATTGTGAATGGAAGTTCATTCATGATTTGGCTCTGTGTTTGTCTGTTATTGGTGTATAAGAATGCTTGTGATTTTTGCACATTAATTTTGTATCCTGAGACTTTGCTGAAGTTGCTTATCAGCTTAAGGAGATTTTGGGCTGAGACAATGGGGTTTTCTAAATATACAATCATGTCATCTGCAAACAGGGACAATTTGACTTCTTCTTTTCCTAACTGAATACCCCTGATTTCTTTCTCTTGCCTAATTGCCCTAGCCAGAACTTCCAACACTATGTTGAATAGGAGTGGTGAGAGAGGGCATCCCTGTCTTGTGCCAGTGTTCAAAGGGAATTTTTCCAGTTTTTGCCCATTCAGTATGATATTGGCTGTGGGTTTGTCATAAATAGCTCTTATTATTTTGAGGTACGTTCCATCAATACCGAATTTATTGAGCGTTTTTAGCATGAAGGGCTGTTGAATTTTGTCAAAAGCCTTTTCTGCATCTATTGAGATAATCATGTGGTTCTTGTCTTTGGTTCTGTTTATATGCTGGATTATGTTTATTGATTTGCGAATGTTGAACCAGCCTTGCATCCCAGGGATGAAGCCCACTTGATCATGGTGGATAAGCTTTTTGATGTGTTGCTGAATCCGGTTTGCCAGTATTTTATTGAGGATTTTTGCATCGATGTTCATCAGGGATATTGGTCTAAAATTCTCTTTTTTTGTTGTATCTCTGCCAGGCTTTGGTATCAGGATGATGTTGGCCTCATAAAATGAGTTAGGGAGGATTCCCTCTTTTTCTATTGATTGGAATAGTTTCAGAAGGAATGGTACCAGCTCCTCCTTGTACCTCTGGTAGAATTCAGCTGTGAATCCATCTGGTCCTGGACTTTTTTTGGTTGGTAGGCTATTAATTGTTGCCTCAATTTCAGAGCCTGCTATTGGTCTATTCAGGGATTCAACTTCTTCCTGGTTTAGTCTTGGAAGAGTGTAAGTGTCCAGGAAATTATCCATTTCTTCTAGATTTTCCAGTTTATTTGCGTAGAGGTGTTTATAGTATTCTCTGATGGTAGTTTGTATTTCTGTGGGGTCGGTGGTGATATCCCCTTTATCATTTTTAATTGCGTCAATTTGATTCTTCTCTCTTTTCTTCTTTATTAGTCTTGCTAGTGGTCTGTCAATTTTGTTGATCTTTTCAAAAAACCAACTCCTGGATTCATTGATTTTTTGGAGGGTTTTTTGTGTCTCTATCTCCTTCAGTTCTGCTCTGATCTTAGTTATTTCTAGCCTTCTGCTAGCTTTCGAATGTGTTTGCTCTTGCTTCTCTAATTCTTTTAATTGCGATGTTAGAGTGTCAATTTTAGATCTTTCCTGCTTTCTCTTGTGGGCATTTAGTGCTATAAATTTCCCTCTACACACTGCTTTAAATGTGTCCCAGAGATTCTGGTATGTTGTATCTTTGTTCTCATTGGTTTCAAAGAACATCTTTATTTCTGCCTTCATTTCGTTATGTACCCAGTAGTCATTCAGGAGCAGGTTGTTCAGTTTCCATGTAGTTGAGCGGTTTTGATTGAGTTTCTTAGTCCTGAGTTCTAGTTTGATTGCACTGTGGTCTGAGAGACAGTTTGTAATAATTTCTGTTCTTGTACATTTGCTGAGGAGTGCTTTACTTCCAATTACGTGGTCAATTTTGGAATAAGTACGATGTGGTGCTGAGAAGAATGTATATTCTGTTGATTTGGGGTGGAGAGTTCTATAGATGTCTATTAGGTCTGCTTGCTGCAGAGATGAGTTCAATTCCTGGATATCCTTGTTAACTTTCTGTCTCGTTGATCTGTCTAATGTTGACAGTGGAGTGTTGAAGTCTCCCATTATTATTGTATGGGAGTCTAAGTCTCTTTGTAAGTCTCTAAGGACTTGCTTTATGAATCTGGGTGCTCCTGTATTGGGTGCATATATATTTAGGATAGTTAGCTCTTCCTGTTGAATTGATCCCTTTACCATTATGTAATGGCCTTCTTTGTCTCTTTTGATTTTTGATGGTTTAAAGTCTGTTTTATCAGAGACTAGTATTGCAACCCCCGCTTTTTTTTGTTCTCCATTTGCTTGGTAAATCTTCCTCCATCCCTTTATTTTGAGCCTATGTATGTCTCTGCGTGTGAGATGGGTCTCCTGAATACAGCAGACTGATGGGTCTTGACTCTTTATCCAGTTTGCCAGTCTGTGTCTCTTAATTGGAGCATTTAGTCCATTTACATTTAAGGTTAAGATTGTTATGTGTGAACTTGATCCTGCCATTATGATATTAACTGGTTATTTTGCTCATTAGTTGATATAGTTTCTTCCTAGCCTCGATGGTCTTTACATTTTGGCATGTTTTTTGAGATGGCTGGTACCGGTTGTTCCTTTCCATGTTTAGTACTTCCTTCAGGGTCTCTTGTAAGGCAGGCCTAGTGGTGACAAAATCTCTAAGCATTTGCTTATCTGTAAAGGATTTTATTTCTCCTTCACTTATGAAACTTAGTTTGGCTGGATATGAAATTCTGGGTTGAAAATTCTTTTCTTTAAGAATGTTGAATATTGGCCCCCACTCTCTTCTGGCTTGGAGAGTTTCTGCCGAGAGATCTGCTGTGAGTCTGATGGGCTTCCCTTTGTGGGTAACCCGACCTTTCTCTCTGGCTGCCCTTAAGATTTTTTCCTTCATTTCAACTTTGGTGAATCTGGCAATTATGTGTCTTGGAGTTGCTCTTCTCGAGGAGTATCTTTGTGGCGTTCTCTGTATTTCCTGGATTTGAATGTTGGCCTGCCCTACTAGGTTGGGGAAGTTCTCCTGGATGATATCCTGAAGAGTGTTTTCCAACTTGGTTCCATTTTCCCCCTCACTTTCAGGCACCCCAATCAGACGTAGATTTGGTCTTTTTACATAATCCCATACTTCTTGCAGGCTTTGTTCATTTCTTTTCCTTCTTTTTTCTTTTGGTTTCTCTTCTCGCTTCATTTCATTCATTTGATCCTCAATCGCTGATACTCTTTCTTCCAGTTGATCAAGTCGGTTACTGAAGCTTGTGCATTTGTCACGTATTTCTCGTGTCATGCTTTTCATCTCTTTCATTTCGTTTAGGACCTTCTCTGCATTAATTAGTCTAGCCGTCAATTCTTCCACTTTTTTTTCAAGATTTTTAGTTTCTTTGCGCTGGGTACGTAATTCCTCCTTTAGCTCTGAGAAATTTGATGGACTGAAACCTTCTTCTCTCATCTCGTCAAAGTCATTCTCCGTCCAGCTTTGATCCGTTGCTGGCGATGAGCTGCGCTCCTTTGCCGGGGGAGATGCGCTCTTGTTTTTTGAATTTCCAGCTTTTCTGCCCTGCTTTTTCCCCATCTTTGTGGTTTTATCTGCCTCTGGTCTTTGATGATGGTGATGTACTGATGGGGTTTTGGTGTAGGTGTCCTTCCTGTTTGATAGTTTTCCTTCTAACAGTCAGGACCCTCAGCTGTAGGTCTGTTGGAGATTGCTTGAGGTCCACTCCAGACCCTGTTTGCCTGGGTATCAGCAGCAGAGACTGCAGAAGATAGAATATTTCTGAACAGCAAGTGTACCTGTCTGATTCTTGCTTTGGAAGCTTCCTCTCAGGGGTGTACTCCACCCTGTGAGGTGTGGGGTGTCAGACTGCCCCTAGTGGGGGATGTCTCCCAGTTAGGCTACTCAGGGGTCAGGGACCCGCTTGAGCAGGGAGTCTGTCCCTTCTCAGATCTCAACCTCCGTGTTGGGAGATCCACTGCTCTCTTCAAAGCTGTCAGACAGAGTCGTTTGGGTCTGCAGAGGTATCTGCTGCTTTGTTATTGTTTACTGTGCCCTGCCCCCAGAGGTGGAGTCTACAGAGACAGGCAGGTTTCCTTGAGCTGCTGTGAGCTCCACCCAGTTCGAGCTTCCCAGCAGCTTTGTTTACCTACTTAAGCCTGAGCAATGGCGGGCGCCCCTCCCCCAGCCTCGCTGCTGCCTTGCCGGTAGATCACAGACTGCTGTGATAGCAATGAGGGAGGCTCCGTGGGTGTGGGACCCTCCCAGCCAGGTGTGGGATATGATCTCCTGGTGTTCCTGTTTGCTCAAAGCGCAGTATTGGGGTGGGAGTTACCCGATTCTCCAGGTGTTGTGTGTCTCAGTTCCCCTGGCTAGGAAAAGGGATTCCCTTCCCCCTTGCGCTTCCCAGGTGAGGCAATGCCTCGCCCTGCTTCAGCTCTCGCTGGTCGGGCTGCAGCAGCTGACCAGTACCGATCTTCCGGCACTCCCCAGTGAGATGAACCCAGTACCTCAGTTGAAAATGCCGAAATCACCGGTCTTCTGTGTCGCTGGCGCTGGGAGTTGAAGACTGGAGCTGCTCCTATTCGGCCATCTTGCTCCGCCCCCTTCGAGCTGAAGTCTTAAGAGAGGAGACAGAGACCTAATAAACTAATCAGTAATGACAGTGATTTCAGACTAGGGCCGAGTGCAGTGGCTTATGCTTGTAATCCAGGCATTTTGGGAGGCCAAGGCAGGAGGATCACTTTTGTGCAGGAGTTCAGGACCAGCCTAGGCAGCACAGTGAGACCCCCATCTCTGCAAAAAATGAAAAAACTAGCCAGGCATGGTGGCATGCACCTGTAGTACCAGCTACTCAGGAAGCGGAGGCAGGAAAATGGCTTGAGCCCAGGAGGTCAGGGCTGCAGTGAGCCAAGATCATGCCACTGCACTCCAGCCTGGGCAACAGAGTGAGACCTTGTCTCTGTATAAATAAGTAAAGTGATTTCAAAGAGTGAAGGAAATAAATAGAAAGACGTGCTAGCAATCAGCCTGGAGTGGGGACCACAGGGAAGAGCAATATTGGACAGGATAGTCAGAGAAAGCCTGTCTAAGAAAACATCAGTTGAGCCGAAACCTGAATGTGATGATGAAGCAAAGATTGGAGAAACAAGTATCTCACGTGGAGGGAAGAGCAAGCAAAGGCCTTGGGTTTGGCTCAGCTTAGAATGTTTCAAACAGATAGTAGGTCAATGTGATGAGTGCTTAGTGAATCAACAGAAGATAAAATCAGAGGTAGGTCACTGCCTGCTAGCCTCCTGGATGCCCCCAAGATCTCTGCCTCCTGGAATTTACACCCTTGTGTAAACAATAAATAGGGCTGACCTAGGAACCAACAGGACCTGAGGGAAGTGACAGGGTGTGGGTTCCAAGATTGGGTTATAGAACATTGCAGCTTCTGCCTTGCCCTCTCTTCCTCAGACAACTGACTCTGGACAAAGCCAACCACCATGTCATGAGGACAGTTCAGCAGTCCTATGGGAAGGTCTGTGTTATAAGGAACTGAGGCCTCCTGCCAACAACCAGCATCAACCTTCTAGCCATGTGAGTGCATCTTGGATCCTTTAGCCCAACAAAGCCTTCTGGCAACTGCAATCCCAACCAGTGTCATGACGGCAACCCCTGAAAGACCATAAGCCAGGACACCCAGCTGAGTCACTCCCAAAAGCCTGACCAAGAGAAGCTGCATTAGTCCAAGCACAATGGCTCACATCTGTAATCCCAGAACTTTGGGAGGCTGTAGGAGGAGGATCACTTGAGGCTAGGAGTTCAAGACAAGCTCGGGCAAAATAGGAAGACAAAGCCTCTACAAAAAATTTTAAAAACTAGCCAGGTGTGGTGACACATGCCTGAAGTTTCATCTACTTGGGAGCCTGAGACAGAAGGAGCTCTTGAGCCCAGGAGATCAAGATTGCAGTGAGCTATGATCACACCACTGCACTACAGCCTGGGCAACAGAGCAAGACCCTGTCTCAAAAAGAAGGAAAAACAAAACAGAATAAAGAAACTGCATGAGATAATAAAGGTTTATTGTTCTCTTAAGTCCCTATATTTTGGAAAATATTTGTTGTGCAGCCATCAATAGCTAATACAGTCATGAAGCGCTATGGTGAGAAGCTGGGGTTCTCTTTTTAGCATCATTCGAGGATTTTAAGTGGGAAGATGACGTGATCTGATTCATGTTCACATGGAGCACTCCGGATTCTGGGAGGGGAATGGGATGTAGGAAAGCAAGAGAAACCAAAGTGTTGGAAGGATTCCTATTTCCAGACTTCCTTCCAGCTGTCTGAAAATGCCCTTTAATTTCTTTCCAACCATCCAATTGCAGTCTTGCAGTTCCTAATAGGAGATGGAACAAATTCTGAAGTTTAGAAATGTTGGAAGCACTGCAGAGCTTCCTGTCTTGTTGTCACTCCACTTCCACTCTCTATGTGGTCACCAAATATTTTGTCCAGCTTATCCCATGACAGCACTACATTTCCTGGTTCCCTTGTGATCAGGTGGGACGTTGTGACCATTTATGGAGAACGAACTGTGAGTGCACGTACCCAGTATTGCTGCAAGCAAAGGTATTGTATTGCTCACTGAAGACTTTCCTTCCAATGCTGTCTTCCTTCATGAGTGTGCATATGAGACGGTGGCTGCTCCATTAGCCTGGGCGCCTGAGTAAAGAGGAGCAGAACGCCCCTTGCCAACTCTAGACGTATCAATGAGCATGAACAAGAAATAAACCTTTTCTGTTTTAAGATATTGAAATGGGCCGGGTGCAGTGCTTCATGCCTGTAATCCCAGCACTTTGGGAGACCAAGGTGGGCGGATCACCTGAGGTCGGGAGTTCGAGATCAGCCAGACCAACATGGAGAAACCCCATCTCCACGAAAAAATAAAAAATAAAAAATCCTAGCTGGGCATGGTGGTGCATGCCTGTAATCCCAGCTACTCAGGAGGGTGAGGCAGAAGAATAGCTTGAACCCGGGAGGCGGAGGTTGCAGTGACCTGAGATCGCACCATTGCACTCCAGCCTGGGCAACAAGAGCAAAACTCTGTCTCAAAAAAACAAAACAAAACAAAACAAAATAAACAATCAAAAAAAAAAAAAAAAAACTAGCACATCCTAACTGATAGAGTTTCTTCTAAAGCCAGTTTTTATTATTGATAGGTGCCATTTGTGGATTATCTATATGACTCTAATAATTTATTATCTATGATCTTGTTCAATTCTCACATCTCCTGCAAGATAAATATTATTATTTCTGTTTGACAGATGAGGAAACAGGGGCTCAAAGAAGTAAAATAAAGTGGAAAATCCACAGGAAATGAAATTAATATCTGTAGGGATTTTTTTTTTCAGGGCCAGCAATATCAAACACTTACCTTTTATTAGGACAAGTGGCATAACTTCTCTGTGCCCCATTGTATCATCTGGGATTCAGCTGCAAAATCTCTCCCCCTACATAAGGCAAAAAAGAATTTAATAGAAAGAATTCAGTTCAGCCCAGGCATGGGGGCTCACACCTGTAATCCCAGAGATTTGGGAGGGCAAAACGGGCAGATCACTGAAAGTCAGGAATTCAAGACCAGCCTGGCCAACATGGTAAAACCTCTGTCTCTACTAAAAATACAAAAATTAGCTGGGCATGGTGGCAGGCACCTATAATCCCAGCTACTTGGGAGGCTGAGGCAGGAGAGTCACTTGAACCTGGAAGGCAGAGATTGCAGTGAGCTGAGTTTACACCATTGCTCTCCAGCCAAGGTGACAGAGCGGGACTCCATCTCAAAAAAATTTTTTTTTAAATTTAGTTCAAACAAAATTGTTATGAGGGCTGGAGGAGCAGGATCTAGGCTGTCCTCTAGGTATGACTTCCAGAGCAGCATCTCAGAACTGGCCCATCAGAGAAAGAGGAAGAAGGGCCATCAGAAAGCCACCTTCTGGGCCAGGTGCAGTGGCTTACGCCTGTAATCCCATCACTTTGGGAGGCTGAGGTGGGCAGATCACAAGGTCAAGAGATGGAGACCATACTAGCCAATATGGTGAAACCCCATCTCTAGTAAAAAATACGAAAATTACCCGGATGTGGTGGTGCGCACCTGTAGTCCAAGCTTCTCAGGAGGCTGAGACAGGAGAATCGATTGAACCCGGGAGGTGGAGGTTGCAGCGAGCCGAGATCACGCCACTGCACTCCAGCGTAGTGACAGAGCAAGATTCCGTCTCAAAAAAAAAAACAAAAAAAGAAAAAAAAAGCAAGCCACTTTCTGATGTCTGGCTTCAGAATCACACCACCTTAACCATGGCCCAGATGCAGGAACAAATCCGTCCTCCTGCTGTTTGTCGAGCCACTTCTCATCTGCTATGAGCTCTATCAGCAAATTGGATGCCTCATCTCCCCACCAAACTTCATTCTAAACTCAAGTCTTTGTTGACTCCACATGATTGGTGGTTCTGAATCAGACTGGGAGCTCCAGCTGCAAGGGAGTCTGGAAAATGTGTTACAGATTTTCACTTTCCAGTCTCTGTAGTACAGAGATGTCCTAGAAAAAAGTTGAACAGATATTAAAAGAGACAAGTGACTGGATCGACTGCACTATTTTTCCACCTGAAAAATGGGTTTGTAATTCCTGCTCTACCAGTCACAAGGCTATGTTGAGGGGAAAACAAGACCAAAAATGTGGACCTACTCCAATATCACTGCCTTCTAGATATCAAACATACAGATCCTTCTGATAATCCCATATGGTCAGTATCATTATCTCCATTTTTAGCAAAATGAAATTAAGGCTTTGGAGGCTGAGCTCATACAAGTAGTAAGCTTTAGGCTTGATGCCATGAAGTGACCAGCTTGTCCCAGCTTGAAAGTAGCCAGACGTTGTGTGTGTGTGTGTGTGAGAGAGAGAGAGAGAGAGAGAGACCGAGTTTTGCTCTTGTCACCCAGGCTGGAGTCCAATGGTGCAATCTCAGCACACTGCAACCTCTGTCTCCCAGGTTCAAGCGATTCTCCTGCCTCAGCCTCCCCCAGTAGCTGGGATTACAGGTGCCTGCTACCACGCCCAGCTACTTTTTTGTATTTTTAGTAGAGATGGAATTTCACCATGTTGGCCAGGCTGTTCTTGAATTCCTGACCTCAGGTGATCCACCCACCTCGGCCTCCCAAAGTGCTGGGATGACAGGTATGAGCCACTGCACCCAGCCTAAATCAGCCAGACTTTCTACACCACCTCTCTGTTCCTGATGCTCAAGCCTCTGATAGCCTGGAAAGGATATTCTGTGTTTCTTAATTAGTGCTAATGGAACACGTGCATTTCCTCCAGGCACAAAAATTCTCTGCATATTTCTGCCTATTTAACCACATGTTCTAATTGATATCTTTCCCCCTGCCCCCCAACTAATTTATTTACAAATTAAAACCCTGTTCAAATGAATCACACTTGATTCAGGTCTCACCTTCACCGCATTTTGCAGCAAGCTTCAAGCAGGCTCCTGGGAAATGTTCTTTCTGGGAGTGCTCAGTTTAGGGTTGGATGCAGGACCCTTCCCTTGTGCTCCCTAAAGAAGGGGTCAGGCTGCCCCGAAACAGGATCAGGGGATGGTCTCTGAGTCAGTGGCTGGCAGCACTCAGTGTTTGAAGACAAGCCAGGCACTAGGACAAGCACAAGGAGAGACCAAGCAATAATGGCTCAGGTTCTCAATCCAGCTGAGCTTTTAACAAGCTGTGTGATTTGGGGCAAATTAGTGGACCTAGCAGAGCCTCCCTCTCCTCAGCTGTAAAATTTCACTAATGAATTTCACTTTCTTAGTAATGTGGAGGGGATTAAATGAGTTGATGCAGGAGTCCCCAAACCCCGGGCCAAGGGCTGGGAACCGAGTCACACAGCAGGAGGTGAGCGGTGGGCAAGCGGGAGCAGGAGGTGAGCGGTGGGCGAGTGGGAGGTGAGCAGTGGGCGAGCGGGAGCGGGAGGTGAGCGGTGGGTGAGCGGGAGCGGGAGGTGAGGGAGCCAGCATCACCACCTGAACTTCACCTCCTGTCAGATCAGAGGCAGCATTAGATTCTCATAGAAGGTAAACCCTCTTGTGAACTACGCACAAGAGGAACCTAGGTTGCACACTCCTTATGGGAATCTAATGTGGAACAGTTTCATCCCGAAAACATCCCCTGCCCCTAACCCCGGTCCATGGAAAAAATTATCTCCCAAGAAAGTGGTCCCTGGTGTCAGAAAGGCTGCGAACCACTGAGTTAATGCATCTCAGAACACCAGGGACAGGGCATAAGGGTCACAAGCCAGGACTCTTGGGGTTAGGCTGGGATCTTCTCTTTGCTACCTTTACAACTTATCACCAATGACATAACTTCTCTGGACCTCAGTTTTCTCATCTGTATTATGGAGTTGATGAAAGCACCTACCTCATTAGATTGTTCTCAAAATTACTATTAAGCATAATTTTACATTTGTATGTACGAATGCCAGCTCTGATTAGGTATACTGGTGAGAACTTTGTACATTTTATGTTGCATTTACTATATTTTTTAACTTTCATTTTATTTATTTATTTATTTTTCAGACAGAGTTTGGCTCTGTCGCCCAGGCTGGAGTGCAGTGGCGCCATCTCTGCTCACTGTAACTTCCACCTCCAGGGTTCAAGCAATTCTCCTGCCTCAGCCTCCTGAGTAGCTGGGACTATAGGCACAAGCCACCACACCTGGCTAATATTTGTATTTTTTGGTAGAGATGGGGTTTCACCATATTGGCCAGTCTGGTCTCGATCACCAGACCTCAGATGATCCGCCCATCTCGGCCTCCCAAAGTGCTGGGATTACAGGCGTGAGCCACTGTGCCCAGCCTTATCTTTAATTTTTAAGCTCAGGGTGCATGTGCAGGTTTGTTATATAGATAAACTTATGTCACAGGGGTTTGTTTTACAGACCATTTCATCACCCAGGTATGAAGCCTAGTACCCATTATTTATTTCTCCTGCTCCTCTCCCTTCTCCCACCCTCAACCCTCTGGTAGGCTTCAGTGTGTGCTGTTCTCTATGTGTTCCTGTGTTCTCATCACTTAGTTCCCACTGATAAGCATGTTCTCAAAATTAAATGAGATAGTAAAACAAAGCATTAAGGACAGTGTCTGGAATATATTAAGTAATCGATAAGCACTAAGCACTATTGTTTTCATGTACTAGAGTATCTGAGACATAGTTTGCACTAGATAAATAGTAGCTATCATCAGGAGACACAACAAGCAACAGGAAACTTCAATCTTAGCAGTCCTGGGAGACATGCTTTCTCTTGAGACTTTAATTGGCTCCACTCTGGGCCCCTAGGCATGGATTGAGGGCAGCTGTTCTTAAACTTAAATGTGCATCATCATGATCGTGACCCAAAGGCTTGTAAAAACAAATTTCTGGGCTTAGTAGGTTTAGGATAGGAGCCTGATAACACATTTGTCAAGAGTCCCTGGAAATCCTGGTGCCGTTTTTCTAGGAACACTTTTTTTTTTTTTTTTTTTTTTTTTTTTTGAGACTAAGTCTCACTCTATTGCCCAGGCTGGAGTGCAGGGGCGCGATCGCAGCTCACTGCAGCCTCTGCCTCCCGGGTTCAAGTGATCCTCCTGTCTCAGCCTTCCAAGTAGCTGAGACTACAGGTGTGCATCACCATGCTTGGCTAATTTTTGTATTTTTAGTAGAGACAGGGTTTTGCCATGCCAAGGCCCAGGCTGGTCTCAAACTCCTGACCTCAGGTGATCTGCCCGACTCGGCCTCCCAAAGTCCTGGGATTACAGGCATGAGCCACCGCATGTGGCCCTAGGAACACATATTGAATCTTTGATTTAGCTTAATTCTCTGAAAGCCCTCTTGTGTCCAGTCTGTCCTCACTGGCCTCTGTCACATCTCTCTGTTCTACACTGTCCTCTCAAGATGGCGGCTGCCATAGTCCCATTTGTGCTGAACAGCACAGTTGTTCAATAATGCAGAATAATACAGAACATCTAAGACTTAGGAATTTATAAAGAAAAGAAATGTATTCGCTTATAGCTCTGGCAGCTGAGAAGGCTAAAGTCATGGCATTGGCAGGTTTGGTGTCTGGTGAGGTGAGGCCATTCTCTTCTTCCAAGATGGCACCTCACAGACTGTTGTCCTCCGGAGGGCAGGAAGGCTGGAGGCTCCCATGGCAGAAGGTGGAAGGGCCAAGAGGCACAAGGGGGCCAGACTCGTTAAAGGTTCCACCTCCTAATATGTTACAATTGTAATTAAATTTCAACATGAGTTTTGGAGAGGACAAACATTCGAACATTAGCAGCAACCTACCTGGAAAAGGACCACCCGAATTCTCTCTCACATTCTCTCCTCTGTTGCTAAATGCCGCTTTCTTACCTTACAAAACTAAACACCAACCAGCCAGGCAATGCATCTAAAAAGATCAAGTCCAGCCCTGCACCCTTGGGCTGAGAAGTTACCTTTTCCAGAGGTACTTAAGCAGCTATTCAGCCCCCGACCAGCCCCGGCTCGGAAAGGATTCATTATTTTTTTGTTTCGTCGGACTCCACCTGTGAGGGAGTAATAGTATCTCCATTTTCCACCCTCAAAGTAAATCAGTCTTTCTAGGGAAAAGTAGGACTAGAAAGATGAAGAGCTAGGTTTTTTACATATATATTTTTAATTCCCTTAGTTCTGAATTTCATTAACTTTGTGTTAATATTATGACCAAAATTAATTTTAGACCAAAGGAAAAACCATTATTCCTTGTTTCCCTTAAAATATATTTTACCTTGAAACTTGGCAAGTAGAAAAATGCAATTCACTACAAAAGTGGGCATTGCTAATTTGCAGTATTATCTGTAGAGAAGTATCGAGGGGAAAAAAAACCCAGAGAATTATAGAGAAAAATTCAGAGAAGAAAAAAGTAAGACTAACACACGCCAGAAAGAATAGCACTGAAGGCCAAAAGGAATGGTTGTATAACATTTCCTCATAAAAGGCCAAGTAGTAAATACTTTCAGTTTCAAGCTCAGTGGATTATACCAACATCAATACCCTGATTATACTGTTAATATATATTTGACTTATATATATATATATAAAAGATATTTGGGCCGGGCGCGGTGGCTCAAGCCTGTAATCCCAGCACTTTGGGAGGCCGAGACGGGCGGATCACAAGGTCAGGAGATCGAGACCATCCTGGCGAACACGGTGAAACCCCGTCTCTACTAAAAAATACAAAAAACTAGCCGGGCGAGGTGGCGGGCGCCTGTAGTCCCAGCTACTCGGGAGGCTGAGGCAGGAGAATGGCGTAAACCCGGGAGGCGGAGCTTGCAGTGAGCCGAGATCCGGCCACTGCACTCCAGCCGGGGCGACAGAGCAAGACTCCGTCTCAAAAAAAAAAAAAAAAAAAAAAAGATATTTGACTTTTTAAGTTTTGCAAAATGTTACCATTGGGGGAAACTGGGCAAAGAATATAATCTCTCTGTGTTATTTCTTACAACTGTATGTGAATATACAAAGATCTCAATCAAATTAACAATATACATTTTCAGCTTTGCAGACCATATGTGTTCTCTCTTGTTAACAATTTTATCAATTCTACCATTATTGAGGGCAAGCAGCCACAGAAAATATGTAAATAAGTGTGTGTGGCTATGTTCCAATAAAACTTTACTTATGAACATGAAATTTGAATTTCATACAGTTTTCTTTTTTTTTCTTTTTTTTTTTTTTTTTTTTTTGAGATGGTGTTTCACTCTTTTGCCAGGCTGGAGTGCAGTGACGTGATCTTGGCTCACTGCAACCTCCACCTCCCAGGTTCAAGCAATTCTCCTGCCTCAGCCTCCCGAGTAACTGGGACTACAGGCACATGCCACCACACCCAGCTAATTTTTGTATTTTTAGTAGAGATGGAGTTTCACCATGTTGGCCAGGATGGTGTCGATCTCTTGACCTCATGATCTGCCTGCATCAGCTTTTTAAAGTGCTGGGATTATAGGCATGAGCCACCGTGCCTGGCTGAATTTAATACAGTTTTCATGTAATACAGATATTTGACTTTTTATTTTTTTCAACAGTTTAAAAATGTAAAAACCATTTCTAGCTCATGGGCAGCACAGAAAGAAATGATAGCCGGGCGCGGTGGCTCACGCCTGTAATCCCAGCTCTCAGGGAGGCAGAGGCGGGAGGATAGCTTGAGCCCAGGAGTTCGAGACCTGCCTGGGTAATATAGCGAGACCCCGTTCTCCACAAAAAGGAAAAAAAAAAAAAAAGACAAAAAAAA
Source organism: Papio anubis (assembly GCF_008728515.1). Taxonomy (NCBI): domain Eukaryota; kingdom Metazoa; phylum Chordata; class Mammalia; order Primates; family Cercopithecidae; genus Papio; species Papio anubis. The sequence continues at coordinate 61,127,668 of NC_044993.1, forward strand.
AAAATAAATTATATTTAGATGTGGCCCATGGGTCATAGTTTGCTGATCTCTGACCAAAAGAAAGCAGTGTACTCGAAGCATTATCCCTGCTTTCAAAACAATAGTATGGGTACTTTAGGGAAACTTTAGACAGGAATGTTTTTCTCTTTCCTGCAGTCATTAAATGGTTAAACAACCCCCTGGGCTACTGGGGGAAAAAGACGGTAAGGGAATGTGAGACATTTAAAAATATGAAGGAATCTGTATCTTTCCTCAATGGGGCATTTTTTTTTCTATCTAGATATTCACTAGACAATGGCCAACAAAACATGTTGACGTGCCTTTTTGTAGCACTTTGTCTTTATACATTTAAATGCCAAATATGCATCTCTTTAGGTCAAGTAATTTTATTTCTATACATTTTTCTCACAGATGTAAGCAAAAATATTTCGTGGTGCCTGGCCACAAAATTGAAAGTTTTATTACAAAAGTTGGGGTTCTCCAAATAAATAGAACCAATAGGAATTCTATCTATATCTATCTATCTATCTATCTATCTATCTATCTATCTATCTGTCTGTCTGTCTGTCTACATACAGTCATGTACTGCTTAATGCTGGAGATGGCAATTTCATCATTATATGAACATCATAGATTGTACTTTGAGAGGCCAAGGCAGGAGGATCACTTGAGCTCAGGAGTTTGAGACCAACCTGGGCAACATGGCAAAATTCTGTCTCTACAAAAATACAAAAATCGCTGGTGGTGTGCACCTGTAGTCTCAGCTATTCACTGGGCTGACGTGGGGGGATCACTTGAGCCCTGAGCCCAGGAGGTCCAGGCTGCAGTGAGCTGTGATTGCACCATTCCACTTTAGCCTGGGTGACAGAGAGAGCCCCTGCCAAAACAAAAAACAAAAACAAAAACAAAAACAAAAAAAAAAACCACACACACACAGAACAAAGTGAAGTATGCATTCAAAGAGAAGACCATAATACCAAAGCACATGATATGGTTTGACTGTGTCCCCACCCAAATCTCATCTTGAATTGTAGCTCCCATAATCCCCATGTGTCATGGGAGGTACCCAGTAGGAGGTAATTGAATCATGGGGGAGGGTCTTTCCCATGCTATTCTTGTGGTAGTGAATAAGTCTCACGAGATCTGATGGTTACATAAATGGGAGTTCCCCTGCACAAGCTGTCTTGCCTGCCACCATGTAAGACATGACTTTGTTCCTCCTTGCATTATTGTGAGGCCTCCCCAGCCATGCAGAAATGTGAATCAATTAAACTTCTTTCTTTCATAATCTACCCAGTGTTAGGTATGACCTTATTAGCAGCATGATTACAGAATAATACAGCACATTTACCCAAGCATGAGAGTGGGAGGGGGTTGCTGACACTGTGTAGCATGTGCTGGAGGGAAGGGAAGCCTCATATGGGTACAATTCATAAAGCTGGTGCTTCAGTAAAGTCTGGCAGAGACTGAGCATCTAAATCCCAAAACCATGAGGTAATCAGCCAGCAGGACAAGAACCACAGAAGACAAAAGAGGATCAACAAAATCTGACAGAAGGGGCACCCAGATGGGGCTGGAACAAGGATTGCTCTTTTGTCAACCTTGATGAAAGGTTGTTCAGAGTTTCATTGCAAAGGATAATTGGCCACTGAGTCAGAACCCACTGTACATGATGTGAAATTTGTTAACAAACACCTATGTATATGAATATATATCAACTTCGACAAATACAAGAGCATGAGTGTGTATCAGTTTATATTAAATATATAATAATAGCTAGGCTTTATTGAGCATTTATTATGCCAGCACTAAGTGTGAGTAAGCCTCAGTTGGGCTTCTAGAACACCAAGAGGCCAGTCTGGAGGAAAGAGAATCATGAATTAGATAACAAAGGGAACAAAAAGAGGGAGAGGATACTTCAATTCACGGCAGTGTTCAGTGCCTGTAAAATTTATATCTTGGATCCTGAAAGATTCCTCTTTATTGTTAAAATAAATCTCCTCTTCATGTGAGCTGGTCACTTGCTCTGATTAGAGCTGACGGTGAGATTGGAATAGGTGGCTTTCCTATCTTCTCCAGTACACTGTGAGCTTCTTGAGGGCAGGAGCCACAACTTGCTCATCGTTGCAAAAGACATTTGATGACAGGTGGATGAATGAATGGATGGACCTGGCAGCAACTGAGTAACTAAGCTGGAAATGCTATGATTGTGCTGTGTTTTGACAGAGAATCATACTGCCAGGTAGAACAGAGTAGCAAGCATCCACAGGAACATTAAGGGTGGATTTGATTTGATTTTTCAATCAGGCCAAGATTCTTTCAGAGTTTTGTATAGTGAATATATAGTGCCCTTTCTTATTCTTTTTTTTTTTTTTTTTTTTTTTTTTTTTTTGAGATGGAGTCTCTGTGTGTTGCCCAGGCTGGAGCGCAGTGGAGTAATCTCAGCTCACTGCAAGCCCCAACTCCTGGGTTCCAGCGATTCTCCTGCCTCAGCCTCCCCAGTAGCTGAGACTACAGGTGTGCACCACCACACCCAGCTAATGTTTTGTATTTTTAATACAGATGGGGTTTCACCATATTGACAAAGCTGGTCTCAAACTCCTGACCTTGTGATCCACCCACCTGAGCCTCCAAAAGTGCTGGGATTACAGGTGTAAGCCACCGCACCCAGCCCATTTTTCTTCTTTTAATTTTTTCCCAAAATCTCCCAGATGATCCTGATAGTGTGCCCTTAAGATGGGAAAAAGCAAGTCTCCTTTCACAGACTGTAAAATCCATGAATGCAAGGATCTTGCTTCCTCATTCCTTCCTGTCTCTTGATGGAAGTGCCCAGACCCTGCACTTACTTAAATTTTTTTTTTAAATAAAAAATGCGATAATCTGGTTATTTTTTCTTTAATTTTTAAAATCCAGTCAATAATGATTACGTTTGTTTGGTAGAGATCATGGGGGCATTCTGTAACTGTCTAGAGTCTTTCAGTCCACATTTACTATATAAACACTCTGTTGTTTGGATTCTAATTTACTGAGATGTATGCGACTTTGAAGGCAGTTTATTAAAGAGCTGTTTCCAAAGATATTTAAATGTGTTGTAGAAGATGCATATATCAGGATTCAGGAGGGGGTTTTTTTTGTTTGTTTTTTTGTTGTGTTCTGCTTTGTTTTGTTTTCTTTTTGAGACGGAGTCTCACTCTGTCACCAGGCTAGAGTGTAGTGGTGCCATCTCGGCTCACTGCAACCTCCACCTCCTGGATTCAAGTGATTCTCCTGCCTCAGCCTCCTAAATAACTGGGACTACAGGCGCATGCCACCATGCCCAGCTAATTTGTGATAGGATTTCATCATGTGGGCTAGGCTGGTCTCAATCTCGTGACCTCATGATCTGCCCACCTCAGCCTCCCAAAGTGCAGGGATTACAGGTGTAAGCCACCATGCCCAGCCTAGGGTTTTATTATTTCATAGATATACTTCATGGAAGTTAGGAAGACAGGTCATAGCTACCAGAAAAGCTATGTGATATCATCCTTGCTTTCAAATTTTAAAAGCAGGAGGGCTGGAGTGACTTTTACAAGGTTAAAAAACAAAATTAAGTCTGGGCCCGGTGACTCACGCCTGTCATCCCAGCAATTTAGGAGGCCAAAGCAGGCAGATCACTGGAGGTCAGGAGTTCAAGACAAACCTGTCCAACATGGTGAAACCCTGTCTCTACTAAAAATACAAAAGTTAACTGGATGTGGTGGCACATCCCTGTAATCCCAGCTATTTGGGAGGCTGAGACATGAGAATCACTTGAACCCGGGAATCAGAGGTTGCTTTGTGCGAAGATCATGCCCCTGCCCTCCAGTCTGGGCAACAGAGCGAGTCTCTGTCTTTAAAAAAAAAAAAAAAAAAAAGTGCTAGATTTGAGTCTAGATGTGTCTGATTTCAAAGACCATGATCTTTCTATTCGTGGCAGAGATCAAGATTCAGTCTCCTCTTTTGTCATAATAATAAAATTCCAAATTTTTACCTAGGCATATAACCACTCAGAATAAAGGACACATCTCAGCTTCCCCTATAGTTACATATGGCCATGTAATGAAATTCCAGGTGTGAGAAGAGGTTGTCTATAGTGGCTGCTAGGAAACCTTTCTAAGAGGCAGTTGCCATGCACCTATGGACTCTTCTTTCTCCCTTTCTTCCTCCTGCTGGCGGGAGCAATGGTAGCCATTTTGGACAATGACGTAAAAGCCATGTATCAGCTGTAGAAAACGCCTGAGCCCCTGTAAACTGTGAAGCTGCCATACTAGCCCTGAAATATCTGCCTCTACACTACATCTATGTAGGAGGAAAAAAACACTTTTATTGTTTGAGCCAACGTTTTGGGATGCTTTTGCAGCTGAACTCAATCCTATTATACTGTTCCAACACAGTCTTTCCAATCTGTCATCATTTTGAAGACAGAAGTCCTAAAACTAGTATCAATAATAATTTCACCTAAAGAACGTCTTGGGGGAATCAGGTTGCATAGGATAATACTCATAGATATATAGCTTGTTCAAAGAGAAAACATAATGGAATTCTTCCTGAAAAAAAATGGTGCTGACCTCTGTATTTTGGTAAACACTAAGATTCAGTACTCACCAAAATCAAATGTTGACTTCACCTTGCTCAACATGCATGCCCAAAACAATAAACTAAGATGGAATGTGAGGAAGAGAGGGCAAGACAAAGGCCCTACCAACTTCTCCATAAGTACAGCGTGTGCATTACCTCCCAATAACACCATTAAGAAATATCAGAATTGGGCCAGGTGTGGTGGCTCATGCCTGTAAACCCCTGGGAGGCCGAGGTGGGCAGATCACTTGATGTCAGGAGTTCGAGACCAGCCTAGCCAACATGGTGAAACCCCATGTCTACTGAAAATACAAAAATTACCCAGGCGTGGCAGCACGCCCCTGTAATCCCAGCTACTCAGGAGGCCGAGGCAGAAGAATCGCGTGAGCCTGAGAAGTGGAGGCTTCAGTGAGCCAAGATCGCACCACTGTACTCCAGCCTGGGTGACAAAGCAAGACTCCATCTCAAAAAAAAAAAAAAAATTAAAATATATATGTATATATCAGATATATATGTAGCAGAATTGAAGCCAAGTAGGTAGTTTTAGATTATAATTATATTGAGGATGCAATCAAAGCAGCATCTTTTATGAACATTATATTACGTGTGATATATTTACATGGTACTCAATTAAAACTGTATTTCCTCCTCTTGCACTTTCAAGAGACTTCACTAAAAATATTCTTTGTACATTTTAGGCAAAGAAAAAGTTGTACTGGGGAATTTTTAAAGACTATCTTGGAAAAACAACAAAAGGAGAGCTGAGGCTTACAGCCTTTCTACCTCATTCAGAATCCTAAAAAAGTACCCTACATGGCATTTCAAAAGTGGAGATATAATGCTATAACATAAATGAACAGTTCCTACTGAAATGTTGTAAAGGAAGGTACCAACGTCATTATTATTATTTTGTGCTAAGTTTTAAAAATTATTTTTACATTATAATGTTCTTGTGATATAGAAAACATCACTCTAAAATATTAAAATAATATTTAACTTTAAAATTTCCTCATTTTAAAAATTAAAAGATTCATAAAAGTCAGTAACTATCCACTTTAAGGTCTATATTTGTTTCTTAAGCATGGTTCTTTCAGAAATTTCCAATTAGTGATGACCTTCAAATGGGTCATTTTGACTTACTCTCAAATATTTTCTCTTATAATACTTGGCTTGTTCATTTTCAATTTAACTTTGGAAAAGAAAAGTAATTTTTTTTTTTAACAGCAGAGAACAAGTAGAAACTATCGATGGGCCTATATATTTCAAGAGGTTCCTAAACCATGTATCCCTAGGGCTAAGTCTAAATATAAAATCACATTTGTAGCTGTTCAATCAATTTTTGACATAATGACTCTTGAGAAGTTATGCTGCTTTTTAGACAACCATTTTTTTTTTTACATTTAAAATTGGTGGATTTTATGTAATTTTTACCTACCTCAAAAATACAAAAATATACAATTCATGTGCTTTTTTCCCAAAACTTTGAATCTCTTGATTGCCAGGACTATATATCATTAATGCCTGTCACAATCCCCAAAACATGATAGATATTTAATAAAGAAAGAAATAAGCGAATGAATGAATGAGCAATTGGCACAGAACTCAATGTCCTATGAAACTCAACAGAAACCATAAAGAATGCTCTACAAACCCTATGGTTGCCTTAAATGCTGAAAATACTTCTATACTAGGATCACTGAACTTTCTTTTTTCTTTTTTTTTCTTTTTTTTTTTTTTTATTAGACATAGTCTCACTCTGTTGCCAAGGCTGGAGTGCAGTGGTGCAATCTCGGCTCACTACAATCTCCACATTCCAGGTTCAAGCAACTATCCCACCTCAGCCTCCCGAGCAGCTGGGATTACAGACGCCCGCCACCACACCTGGCTAAGTTTTGTAATTTTGTTGGAGACAAGGTTTCACCATGTTGGCCAGGCTGGTCTCCAGCTCCTGACCTCAGGTGATCCTCCCGCCTCAGTCTCCCAAAGTGCTGGGATTACAGGCATGAGTCACCGTGTCCAGCCAGGATCACTGAGGTTCTTAAAGGACATTTTGAAGTTCACGGAGTGTCCTGTTTTCTTGTCAGTCAGTTTTTGTTTGTTTTTTTTGTTTTTTTAACTTTCATTTTAGGTTCAGGGATACCTGTGAAGGTTTGTTATACAGGTAAACTCAGGTCACCAGGGTATGTTGTACAGATTACTTCATCACCCAGGTATTAAGCCTAGGACACAATAGTTACTATTTCTGCTCCTCTCCCATCTCCCACCCTCCACCCTCAAGTAGACCCCAGTGTCTGTTGTTCGCTTCTTTGTGTTCATAAATTCTCATCATTTAGCTCCTACTTATAAGTGAGAACATGCACTATTTGGTTTTTCTGTTCCCGTGTTAGTTTGCTAAGGATGATAGCCTCCAGCTCCATCCACGTTCCCACAAAAGACACGATCTCCTTTTTCATTCCATGGTGTATATAGAACACATTTTTTGTTCTAAAACACATTAAATAAATATGTTATAAGAAGTGTGCTGGGCGCAGTGACTCACACCTGTAATCCCAGCACTTTGGGAGGCCAAGGCGGGTGGATCGCTTGAGGTCAGGAGTTGGAGACCAATCTGGCCACGATGGCAAAACTCCATCTCTACTAAAAATACAAAAGTTAGTCGGCGTGGTGGCAGGCGCCTGTAATCCCAGCTACTCGGGAGACTGAGGCAGGAGATCACTTGGACCCGGGAGGCGAAGGTTGCGGTGAGCTGAGATCGCACCACTGCCCTCCAGCCTGGGTGACACAGTAAGACTCCTTTTCGAAAAAAAGAAAAAGTGATAGTTTGACACTATAGTTTGAGGTCAAGTTATACTCTCCAGTTTACCTGACAAAACAGTTTCAAGTCAAAGCATCAAATGGAACAAATTTGAATTGTGAGCCATAATTGAGTGAACTCAAAATATTTTCCTTACATGTGTGCACCAAGACAAAGGGATGAAGAAGTAATGTCTTCTATAACTTTCCAGTGTGTTTTTCACATGTACTGTTTCCACAAGCACACTCACGTCTAGGCTTGCTTCATCCTAAAGGCGTTTCTCTGAGCTCTACTGTTATTTTTTGTGTGCAGTTTGGGGGCAAGATAACCAACCTGCCAGCCCCCAAATGGCTTGGAAATTAATGAAGAACCTGATACAAAAGAAAACCTCACCTTTCACAGAATGATTTCCTTGCACACCTATTTCACCAGCTACCACCCACAATTAAGTCTTCTTGTCCTCTTTTGGCAAAGACAGTAAAACCTTCCTATATCTTAGATGCAAACTGTATTTCTTTACTTGCTATTTTTTAGTTATTACTTATGTAAGTGTATTTTCATTTTTCAATTGATACATTTTTTATGTTTGAGCATTGTGAGGATTTATGGCTTGAGAGGGATGGCATCATAATTTTTTCCACTAAAACAAACGGATTTTTTTTTTTTTTTCATTTAATGGGTTTTTACTTAGCGGCAGGGTTTTTGGGAGTGAATGAAAGTCACTAAACAAAAGATAGTTACACAGATTCTTCTCCATGCAGAAATAGGACAACAGGTAGTCTTCCTTCCTTCCTTCCTTCCCTCCCTCCTTCCCTCCCTCCCTCGTTTCTTTCTCTTTCTTTCCTTCCCTTCCTTCCTTCCTTCCTTTCTTCCTTCCTTCCTTCCTTCCTTCTTTCCTTCTTTCCTTTTCTTTCCTTCTTTCTTTCCTTCCTTCCTTCCTTCCTTCCTTCCTTCCTTCCTTCCTTCCTTCCTTCCTTCCTTCCTTCCTTCTTTCTTTTTCTTTCTTTCTTTCTTTTTCTTTCTTTCTTTCTTTCTTTCTTTCTTTCTCTCCTTCCTTCCTTCCTTCCTTCCTTTCATTTTCTTTCTTTCTTTCTTTTCCTTCTTTCCTTCTTTCCTTCTTTCCTTCTTTCCTTCTTTCCTTCTTTCTTTCTTTTCTTCTTTAGAGGGAGTCTCACTCTGTCACCAGGCTAGAGTGTTGGAGTGCAGTGATGCTATCTCGGCCCACTGAAACCTCTGACTCCCCGGTTCAAGCAATTCTTCTGCCTCAGCCTCCCGAATACCTGGGAACACAGGCACACGCCACCAAGCCCAGCTAATTTTTGTATTTTTAGTATAGATGGGATTTGACCATGTTGGCCAGGATGGTCTCCACCTCTTGACCTCGTGATCTGCCCGCCTCGGCCTCCCAAAGTGCTGGGATTACAGGCCTGAGCCATGGCGCCTGGCCTAGTCCTTCTTTCTTACTTAATCTCCATTACTTCCTTGTCACATGTTAGACAGAATCTTAATATGGCCACCAAGATTTTCTATTCCTCTGGTGTAGGTGGCCTGTGTAATTCTTAGTACTGTGAACATGATGGGTTTTACCCCCATGATTAAGTTATGTCAAGTAGCACAGTTGACCTTAAAATAGGGAGATAAAGAGATGGCCACTCACCTGATCACCAGAGTCTTTCTAAAGCACAGTTTTCTCTGGATAGTTGTAGAAAAACAAAAAAGTCAGAGAGACTCAAAGCATGAGAGATTCTATTTGCGCAAATTTCTCAATTGCTAAGATGGAGGAACCACATGGCCAGAACCTAGGAGCAGACTGTAGAAGTCAAGAATGGTCCACGGGCTGGACACGGTGCACGGTGGCTCACACCTGTAATCCCAGCACTTTGGGAGGCCAAGGTGGGCAGATCGCTTGAGCTCAGGAGTTTGAGATCTGCCTGGGTAATATGGAGAAACCCCATCTCTACAAAAAATTTAAAAATTAGGGTCGTGGCATGCACCTGTAGTCCCAGCTACTTAGGGGACTGAGGCAGAAGGATGGCTTGAATCTGGGAAGTTGAGGCTACAGTAAGCTGTGATTGTGCCACTGCACTCCAGCCTGGGCAACAAAGCAAAATCCTGTCTCAAAAAAAAAAAAAGTCCCTGTCCAGCAACCAGCCAGACAACAGCAACCTCAACTTTCCAAAGCAAATGCACTCTGTCAACTACTCACGAGTGCTTGGAAATGCATCTTTCCCCAGTTGAATCTCCAGATGAGGGTACAACCCAACAGACACCTTGATTTCAGCCTCATGATATCATTAGCAGAGAACCCAGCCTCACTATGCCAGCTTCTGACCTGCAGAACTGTGAGAAAATAGAGTGTTGCTTTCAGCTGCTAAGTTTGCGGTAATTTGTTAGACAGCAATCGAAAATTAATATATCCCGTATTAGCTAGGATAAATCCAGTTATGGTTTTATAAAAGTATTTTAGAAACCGCAGAATCTCAGAATCATAAAATCACGAAGGTATGTTTTTCACTCGTACTAACATCTAGCGGGAGTCATCAGAGGGGCTCTACTTAATATAGTCACTCAAGGCCAGACGTGATGGCTCATGCCTGTAATCCCAGCACTTTGGGAGGCCGAGGCAGGCAGATCATTTGAAGTCAGGAGTTCGAGACCAACCTGACCAACATGGTGAAACTCCATCTCTACTAAAAATACAAACATTTGCTGGGTGTGGTGGCATATACTTGTAGTCTCAGCTACTCAGGATTGGAAACAGCTGAGACAGGAGAATCACTTGAACCCAGGAGGCAGAGGTTGCAGTGAGCTGAGATCATACCATGGCACTCCAGCCTGGGTGACAAAGCGAGACTCCAGCTCAAAAAAAAAAAAAAAAAAAAGTCACTCAGGGGCCCATGATGCTGGAGGCTTGTATGATTTTAGGATGCACGTCTATGATGGCTGGAGGAAGCAGAGCTAGAAGGTTTTACACCAGCAATTAAATGTGCAAGCCTGGGTGGGACACACATTCCTTCTGCTCACTGGCACCCAAGACCAGAACTAGTCCCATGGCCCTGCCTGGTGATAAGGGAGCTAAAAAGTGCAATCCGTTTGTGTGCATAAGAAAATGGAACAGGATAACCATGAACGACATTAGCTTCAACCACTGCTTCTTTCCTCCTTTGTTTCCTCACTTCCAGATTTTGGCAGATTCTGCCCAATACCAGGCATATGGGGCTGGATGGAAAAACGCACTCATTCAAGGTATCAGACTAGTGGTGCACAGGATTGATGAATCAAGCCCACAGGCATATGCAGTAAAGACTACACACTGTAAATTTTTAAATTTGTTGCCAACATTTAAAATATCAGAACGTTTCCTATAAAAGCCAGGATCTAAGGTTTTTCTCAAAACATTTGGAAGATCTTGCAATGATCTATTTCAAAGAAGGAGGTAGAACTATTAATATACAGATTGATCTACAATGTTTCCTAAAGAGTACTGGGATGGTGGTGGGTTTGTATTTTGAGAGAGGGTCTCACTCTGTTGCCCAGGCTGGTCTCGAACTCCTGGGCTCAAGTGATCCTTCCGCCTTGGCCTCTCAAGGGCTGTGAGTACAGGCATGAGCCACCGCACCTGTCCTAAAGAAAATTTTTATATGAGAAAAAATCAAATAAAAAATGTGTATAATTTGTTCCTACATATAAACATATTTAAAAAGATCTAGAAGAATATATACATCAAACTATATAAATCATAGGTACCTATTGGGAATGAATTGAGTTGGGGAGATTCCACAGCACCCCAAAATTTAAACAAAGTGTATCATCTGGCCAGGAAAACTCATCAAGTTTGGATGCCACCTTAATAGAGATGAGAACAAGCTTAATGTCTTAAATTGAGAAAGTCTTACTATTATACCATTTATTTTTAAGGATGTTGATTTTCTTAAATGTAGTAGAATAAAATTTCAATTCACTAGGGCCTTCACATAACCATTTTTATGAATTCTACACATAAGAAAAGGACAGACAAGAGAACAACATAGGCAGGAAATTTTTTAAACTTTAGGGTCTAGCTGGGCACAGTGGCTCACGCCTGTAATTCCAGCACTTTAGGAAGCTGAGGCGAGTGGATCACCTGAGGTCAGGAGTTCAAGACCAACCTGGCCAACATGGTGAAACCCTGTCTCTACTAAAAATATGAAATGAGCTGGATGTGGTGGCGAGCACTTGTAATCCCAGCTACTCGGGAGGCAGAGGCACAAGAATCGCTTGAACTGAGAAGGCAGGGGCTGCAGTGGTCACGCCACTGCACTCCAGTTTGGGGGATAGAGTGAGACCCTGTCTCAAAATAAATAAATAAATAAATAATTTCAGGGTATCTTATAAGCCAATACAAATCCACAGTGATGTGTATTTCTGCCTATTTAATACTAATTGGTAGCAGTCATAAGATTGATCTGGAGACACTAAAAAAATATAAATCATCAAAGACAGATTTGACAGACTTGACGTCTGTTTCAATCTATAGTGGACAGCTATGGCTGTGTCTGCCCAGCAGCCTTTCCATCTTCTGGAATTACTGAGAATTACTGATCACCATCCTCCTTTCTTTTTTCTTTTTCTTTTTTTTTTTTTTCTTTTTCTTTTTTGATATAGAGTTTCACTTCGTTACTCAGGCTGGAGTGTAGTGGCAGGATCTCAGCTCACTGCAACCTCTGCCTCCTGGGTTCAAGCCTCCCAAGTAGCTGGAATTACAGGTGCACTCCACCAAGCCCAGCTAATTTTTGTATTTTTAGTAGCAATGGAGTTTCACCATGTTGGCCAGGCTGGTCTCGAACTCCTGACCTAAAGTGATCCACCTGCCTAGGCCTCCCAAAGTGCTGGGATTATAGGTGTGACCCCCGCGCATGGCCACCCATCCTCCTTTCTAACACTTCAATTTCCTTTTGGAAATCTACCCCTCACGTATAGCATCCAGAATTGCTGATTGGTAAATCTAGGCATATGCCCCTATAGGAGACAGAATAATGATTGCCTCCCCCAAAGATGCTCATGTCCTAATCCATGACTATGTTATGACACATGGCAAAGGGGAATTAAGGTTGCCAATGGAACTAAGGTTGCTAATCATCTCACCTTAAAACACGATCTGTGGTTGGTACTAGGGCAGTGTCATCAGGAGGGTTCTTAAAAATAGAAGAGGGTGGCCTGGCACAGTGGCTCACACCTGTAATCCCAGCACTTTGGGAGGCTGAGGCAGGTGGTTCGCTTGAGCTCATGAGTTCAAGACCAGCCTGGGCAACATGGTGAAACCCTGTCTCTACCAAAAATGAAAAAAAAAAAAAAAAAAACTAGCCATGCGTGGTGGCATGCAGCTGTAGTCCCAGCTACTCAGGAGGCTGAGGTGGGAGGATGGCTTGAGCCCAGAGGGTAGAGGGTAGAGGTTACAGTGAGCTGAGATCATACCACTGCACTCCAGCCTGGGTAATAGAGTCAGACCCCATCTCAAAAAGAACAAAAAAAGAGGGAAGCAAAAAATGAGAATCACAGGGAGATGAGAGAAATGGAAGAGCGAGAGTAAGAGAGGGATGCAACTCTCACTGTTAGCTCAGACGTAAGAAAAGATGTAAGAGCCAAGGAAAGTAGGCAGTCTCTAGAAACAGAGAAAGGCAAAGACATGAATTCTCTCCTAGAGTCTCCAGATGGGAACACATCCTGGACAATATTTGATTTCAGCCCAGTGTCAGACTTCTGGCCTCCAGTGTCAGAAAATAATAGATTTGTGTGGCTTTAAGCCAGGCAATTTCCAGTCACTTGTTACAGCAGCAACAGGAAGCTGATACACGAATACTCGCTTCTGCTACTGCAGAAACCGGGCTGGGATTTCCGGCAGGTCGTGCCTTCTATCACCCTAAAATGGAAGCTCAGCAGCATCTCTGCTCTGCTCTTCTCCCAGTTTGACTCAACCTTCTCTTCCTTTGCATGACTTTCAAGAATTCCTCTAATAAAAGTAACCTTTGGTTACAGCTGGTTGGATTTGGACTCCTGTCACTTGCAATTAAGAGACCTGATTCCAAGTGGAGCATGATGGCTCATGCCTGTAATCCCAGCACTTTAGGAGGCCGAGGCGGGCAGGTCACTTGAGGGCGGGAGTTTGAGACCCCAGCCTGGCCAACATGGTGAAACCCCATCTCTACTAAAAATACAAAAATCAGTCAGGCATGGTGGCACATGCCTGTAATCCCAAATACTCAGGAGGTTGAGACATGAAAATTGCTTGAACCCAGGAGGCAGAGGTTACAGTGAGTCGAGATCGTGCCACTGCTCTCCAGCCTGGGTAACAGAGTGAGACACTGTCTCTAAAAGATTTAAAAAAAAAAAAAAAAAATCCTGATTTCATTTGCTAAATCAAGCAGAGGACCATTTGTCAATAGATGTTTCATTTGCAAGACTGAAATAATTGTAGTGATCGTTAACTCTTAGCTAACCAGTTAATGAGAGTAAGCAGAAGTGCCTGTGGGTAGTCAAGATTTGAATTTGTTTTTATAAGATTTCCTTATACCATTATTTCACTGAAAAAGAGAGTAAGAGCAGGAGAGTAGGGTAGGTAAGTGCCTGGGCTCTGGAGTCATGCGGATCAGAGTTCAACTCCCATCTTCTCTGCTTACAAGCTATGTGTGTGACCTTCAGCCTGTGACATATTGGAAAGCAATCTTCATTCACAAGGCCACCAGTCTTCCACGTGGTGTTTTGTTCTCCTTGTTCCTTTCTTTCCTTTTTTTTTTTTTTTGACAGAGTCTCATTCTCTTGCCCAGGCTAGAGTGCAGTGGCGTGATCTCAGCTCATTGCAACCTCCATCTACTTACTGGGTTCAAGCAATTCTCCCTCCTCAGCCTCCTCAGTAGCTGGGATTAGAAGTGCACACCACCGCACCCAGCTAATTTTTGTATTTTTAGTAGAGAGGCTATTTTGCCATGTTGGCCAGGCTGATCTTGAACTCCTGACCTCAAGTGATCTTCCCGTCTCAAGTGCTGGAATTACAAGCGTGAGCCACCGCGCCTGGCCTGATCTCTTTTTTTCTGACTACTGCCTCTTGTTCCTCAATTTGTTCTAGGAGTGTTTATCTATTGCCCTCCGACCCTAAGAATGGAAATGTGTTAACATTTCTTATGCATACTTTTCTCACCTGTGGTATGGATGATGGCACACAAGCTTTGAAGACCGAATGAGACAATATACGTAAATAATTTATACAGGTGCTGACACCTAGCAAAAGTACTCAATAAATGCTAATTAACAAAATAAAAGCAGGGACAAATGAGCCTCTTTGAGCCTTGGGCTCCTTATTTATAAGACAGCATTGACATCTTTCTTACATATGTTGGTAGGACTTAAAAAGATGAAGTATTGGCTGGGTGTGGTGGCTCATGCCTGTAATCCCAGCATTTTGAGAGGCTGAGGTGGGCAGATCACCTGAGGTCAGGAGTTCAAGACTAGCCTTCCCAACATGGCGAAACCCTGTCTCTACTAATAACACAAAAATTAGCCAGGCGTGGTGGCAGGCGCTTGTAATCCCAGGTACTCAGGAGGCTGAGGCAGGAGAATTGCTTGAACCAGGGAGGTGGAGATTGCAGGGGGCCAAGATCATGCCACTGCACTCCAGCCTGGGTGACAGAGTGATAATCCATCTAAAAAAAAAAAAAGAAAAAAAAGATGAAGTATTTTAAGTGCTTGCCTGGCACACAAATTTTAGTTTCCTCAGTCTTGCTCTTCAGGGATGTAAATGTGGCAGCATCAGCATGAACTGGTTCTTTTCTTCTCTCTGGTCCAACAGCATCCTCATTCTCTTTCTGAGAGTAAGGCAAGATGTGAGGTCTGAAGCTCTTTGCCAAATATGTAATCACGTTATCTTGGTTAATCCTTCTTCAGTTGAAGAATGAGAGGCAATGAGTACTTCCTGATTTTCCAGAAAAGTAACTCCTCGGACCTGTTCTATTCCTACCATCCCCCAAAAGCCAATCACTTGGCGGATGCTTCCGGATGAACTACTCCACCAACTCTGGGACTTTAAATTCTCTGCTTTTCAATCACTGCTTTGCTAAAATTTCATATAGGCATTGACCAAGAAGTTGAGGGCAAGGTAATTTAAAAGAACAAAAGAGGCTGGGCGCAGTGGCTCTCCCCTGTAATCCCAGCACTTTGGGAGGCTAAGACAGGAGGATCACTTGAGGTCAGGAGTTTGAGATCAGCTTGGCCAGCATGGTGAAACCCTATCTCTATTAAAAATACTAAAATTAACTGGGCATAGTAGTGGGCCCCCGCAGTCCCAGCGACTCAGGAGACTGACGCATGAGAATAACTTGAACCTGGGAGGCGGAGGTTGCAGGGACCCAGGATCACACCACTTGCACTCCAGCCTGGGAGACAGAGCGAGACCCTGTCTCAAAAAAATAAAAAAGATTCCCCATTGAGACATATGAAAAACTAACACACAGTCTATCTGGGTTACTATCATCTTTGTTAGCCCATAAGCTATGCAGGTATATAAGATGTATCTCAATTCTATAATTACATCATTGGGGGAAAATGTAAACATTTTTCATGGTACATGAATTGAAAGTGATTTTCAAAGTAGTTTTGTCAGGGAAAACATTACTTCTGGTTTACTTCATATATTTTACTGTGTATTAAAATCTGGTAGAACCCCCTATTCACTTTGCCAATTGGACTTATGTCTTTATTGATCATTCAAGTGGGCAAAGGAAATATGCTTCAAAAACTCAGGCAAACTGGGTGTTTGTCTTGTATCCTGTCAGAGGAAGCAAACTGAAGTAGGAAAAAAAAACCCTGATAGAAAATTTTTAACTCTAAATGTGGAATAATATTGAATTAACTGAGAAAAAATATATATAAAATCAGCTAAAGGAAATACTTTGCTATGAATGATTAATGTTTCATAGCAAAGTTACAGGAATCATAAATCTAAATCTAATGCATTTAAGAATTAACCTTACTTTACCTCTAATAAGCTTTGTGGTCTGCAGCTTATTATTATTTTTGTTTTGTGATTTGTTATTATTAGCTATTTTGTTATTAGTTGACACATAATAATATATATTTGTAGGGTATAATGTGATGTTTCAATATATATATACACATTGTGTAAAAATTAAATCAGGATATTTACCATGTCAATCACCTCATACATTTATCATTTCTTTGTGGTAAGTACATTCAAAATTCTCTCTTCTAGCTATTTCAAAATATATAATACAATATTGTTGGCCAGGTGCAGTGGCTCACACCTGTAATCCCAGCACTTTGGGAGGCCAAGCCGGGCAGACCACCTGACGTCAGGAGTTCGAGACCAGCCTGGCCAACTGGTGAAACCCCAGCTCTACATTTTTAGTATTGTATTTTTAACAAAACTTAGCTGGGTGTGGTGGTATGCACCTGTAATCCCAGCTCAGGGAGGCTGAGGCAGGAGAATCACTGGAACTCGGGAGACAGAGGTTGTAGTGAGCCAAGATCATGCCACTGCACTCCAGCATGGGCAACAGAGCGAGACTCCATCTCAAAAAACAACAACAACAACAACACAAAATATATTGTTAACGATAGTCACCCTATTGTGCAGTAGAACACAAGAACTTATTCCTCCTACCTAACTGTAACTTTGTACCTGTTGACCAATCTCTCCCTATCTCCTCCTCTCCACTAACCTCTGCAGCCTCTGGTAACCGCTATTCTACTCTCTACTTCTGTGAGATCAACTTCTTTAGATTCCACATAGGAGGGAGATTATGTGGTATTTGTCTTTCTGTGCCTGGCTTATTTCATTTAACATAATGTCTTCCAGGTTCATCCAGGTTGCTGCAAATGACAGAATTTCCTCCTTTTTAATGGTTGAATAGTACTCCATTGCAGATAGATAGATATAGATAGATAGATAGATAGATAGATAGATAGATAGATAGATAGATATACACACACTTACATATTATTTATCCATTCATCTGTTAATGGACACTTAGACTGATTTCATACCTTGCCTATTGTGAATAGTGCTGCAATAAACATGGGAGTGCACATGTCTCTTTGACATATTGATTTCATTTCCCATATTTATTTCAATCCCGGTAGTGAGATTGCTGGATCATATGGGAGCTCCATTTTTAGTTCCTTGAGGAACCACCATACTGTTGTCCATAAGAGCTGTACTTATTTACATTCCCACCAACTGTGTACGAGGGTTCCCCTTTCTCCACATCTATGCCAACATATGTTTTTTGTCATTGTGATAGTAACCATTGTACCTGGGGTAAGATGATATCTCATTGTAGTTCTGATTTGCATTTCCCTGATGATTAGTGATGTTGAGCATTTTTTCATATACCTGTTGGTCATTTATATGTCTTCTTTGAGAAATGTCTATTCAAGCCTTTTGCTCATTTTTAATTGGATTGTTTGGGGTTTTGTGCTATTAAGTTGTTTGAGTTCCTTATACATTCTGGATATTAACCCCTGGTCAGATACATAGTTTGCAAATATTTTCTCCCATTCTGAAGGTTGTCTTTTCACTCTGTTCATTGCTTCCTTTGCTGTGAAGAAGCTTTCTAGCTTTAAATAATCACATTATTTTTTCTATTTTTGCTTTTGTTGCCTGTGATTTTCAGGTCTTATGCGGAAAAAAAAAAAAATCCTTCCATGGACCAATGTCAAGAAGCATTTCCCTATGTTTTCTTCTAGTAGTTTTGTCATTTTATTATTTCGGGTCTTACATGTAAGTCTTTAATTCATTTTGAGTTTATTTTTGTATATGGCGATAGATAGGGATCCAGTTTCATTCTTCTGTGTAGGGAGATCCAGTTTTCCCAGCATTATTTACCAAAGAGACTGTCCTTTCCCCAGTGTAGGTTCTTGGCAAATTTGTCAAAAATCAGCTGGCTATAAGTGTGCAGATTTATTTCTGTGTTCTCTATTCTGTTCCATTGGTCTATGTGTCTACTTGTATGCCAGTACCATGTGTTTTTGGTTACTATAGCTTTGTAATATATTTTGAAGGTAGTGTGATGACTCCACCTCTGTTCTTTTTGCTCAAGACTCCTTTAGCTATACAGGACCTTCTGTGGTTCCATACAGATTTTAGAAATGTTTTTTCTATTTCTGTGAATAATGTCATTGGTATTTTGATAGGGATTGCATTGAATATGTAAATTGCTTTGGGTAGTATGAACATTTTAACAATATTAATTCTTCCAAACCATGCACATGGGATATCTTTCCATTTATTCGTGTCTTCTTCAATTTCTTTCATCAATGTTTTATATTTCACCTCTTTGATTAGATTTATTCCTAAGCATTTCGTTTTGTTGCTATTGTAAATGGGATTGGTTTCTTGATTTCTTTTTCAGATCATTCACTATTAATGTACAGAAATGTTAAACCCAAAATTAATAGGAGGAAAGAAATAATAACGATCAGAACAGAAATAGAGACTTAAAGGCTGGACATGGTGATTCATGCCTATAAATCCCAGCACTTTGGGAGGCCAAGGCAGGTGGGTCACTTAAGCCCAGGAGTTCAAGACCAGCCTGGGAATTATGATGAAACCCCATCTCTACCAAAAATACAAAAATTAGTCAGGCATGGTGGTGCACACATGTAGTCCCAGCTACCCAGGATGCTGAGGCGGGAGGATATTTTGAACCCAGGAGGCAGAGAATGGAATGAGCCATGATTATGCCACTGCACTCCAGCCTAGGCAACAGAACAAGTCCCTGTCTCAAAACAAACGACAAGAACAAAAAAATCAGTTCGAGAAGTCCCACATCTTACCATCAAAATCATCTAAATCAGGCTTGGGTGCAACTCTGGGTATGGCGAATCCTGAGACAAAAATTCTCTTCATCTGTGGAAATGTGAAAGTATAAAACAAGTTATCTGCTTCCAAAATGCAATGATGGGACAGATATAGGACAGGCATTCCCATTCCTATAGAGAGAAAATGGAAAGAATAAGGGGGTCATTTGTCCCAAGTGAGTTCAAAATTCAGCAAGACAAGGCTAGACATGGTGGTTTATGCCTGTAATCCTAGCACTTTAGGAGGCCAAGGTGGGTGGATCACCTGAGGTCAGGAGTTCAAGACCAGCCTGATCAACATGGCAAAACCCTGTGTCCACTAAAAGTACAAAAATTAGCCAGACATGGTGGTGGACGACTGTAATCCCAGCTACTTGGCAGGCTGAAGCAGGAGAATCACTTGAACCTGGAAGGCAGTGCGGTTACAGTGAGCCGAGATCACACCCCTGCACTCCAGCCTGGGAGACAGAGCAAGACTGTCTAAAAAAATAAAAAACCTCAGCAAGACAAATTTCATTAGGTCTCAAGGCCTGAAAATAATCCTCAAAGGGCTGATGCTCTGCCTTCTGAGCCTATAGAAGCCCTGTCAGTCTTAGGGATGTCCTCAGAGTCATTCTTCCTTTTTCTTGAAGGGAACACATGTTTGAAACTCGGTACCTCTATGAGTTCATATCCTGCCCGTGACATTTTGGAAGTCCAACACCTTCACTTCATTTCATTCTGCCTCTCACCCTTTCAGTTCAGGGAGACAGTGCTTCTGCTGATATAATATTCTCAAAACTTTGTGGGTCTCCTGTGCAACTCACAGAGTCCACACCATCAGGTAAGAGGGTTCTCCACAGCCCTTTCCTGGATAATCTCATCTCTATTCCTGGCTTCTGATAGGATGGCTGATTGCTTCCATTAGCCAAATATTCAGTCTTTTTAGAAACAAGAGACGGCAGTCAGAATCAAAAAGATGAGGCCAGGTGTAGTGGCTCACATCTGTAATTCCAGCACATTGGGAGGCTGAGGTGGGTGCATCAATTGAGGTCAGGAACTCAAGACCAGCCTGGGCAATGTGGTGAAACCTCCATCCCTACTAAGAAATACAAAAATTGACTGGGTGTGTTGACACGTGCCTGTAGTCCCAGCTACTCTGGAGGCTGAGGCGTGAGAATCGCTTGAACCTGGGAGGCAGAAGTTGCAGTCAGTCAAGATCCCACCACTGTACTCCAGCTTGGGTGACAGAGAGAGACCCTGTTTTTTTTTTAAAGTTCAACCTCTTTAGCAAATGGTTTTCCAGTCTCTCTATGGGAATTCTCTCCAGAGCATGTTTTAGCATCTTTTGAAATATAGATAGACTGGGATTATTTCAAATCACCAAGTTCTGTCTCCTTCTTGCTTAGTGGTTCTTTCCTCAATTTAACTCTTTCCTCTTGCATCTTATTATAAATGCAAGGAGAAATCAGGCCACACCTTCAACACTTTGCTTGGAAATCTCCTCTGCTAAATGGGCAAATTCACTGCTTACAAGTTCTACTTCGCACAAAATAATAGAACACAATTCAGCCAAGTTTCCTGGCACTTTATAACAAGAATCACCTTTCCTCCAGTGTGCAATAATTTTTTTGGTTTCCTCATTTCCTTTTTTAATTTTTACTTTTATTTCTATGGTTTTTTTGTTTCCTCATTTACTTCTGAGGTCTCAACAGAAGCACCTTTCATTATCATATTTCTACAACAGACTGTTTGTGACAATATATGTGTTCTCTAAAACCATAGCAGTTTTCATTACCAGCCTCTTCCCTTCTTTTTGAGTTCTCATCAGTATATCTCCCTTAATGTCCATATTTCCACCGATAATCCCTTCAAGGCAATCTAGCCTTCTTCTGTCAATGCCTCAAAATTCTTTCAGCCTCTACCCACTGCTAGCCAATTTCAAAGCCACTTCCACATTTTTAGGTTTTTCTTTTTCTTTCTTTCTCTTTCTTTCTTTCTTTCCTTCTTTCTTTCCTTCTTTCTTTCTTTCTTTCCTTCTTTCTTTCTCTCTCTCTCTTTCTTTCTTTCTTTTCTTTCTTTCTTTCTTTCTTTCTTTCTTTCTTTCTTTCTTTCTTTCTTTGTGTGTGTTGTTGTTGAGACAGAGTCACCCTCTGTCAACGAGGCTGGAGTGCAATGGTACAGTCTCAACTCACTACAGCCTCTGCTTCCCAGGTTCAAGCAATTCTCATGCCTCAGCCTTCCAAGTAGCAGTGACTACAGGCACATGCCACCACACCCAGCTAATTTTTGTATTTTTAGTAGGGACAGGGTTTCACCATGTTGGCCAGGCTGGTCTTGAACTCCTGATCTCAAGTGATCTGTCCACCTTGGCCACCTAAAGTGCTGGGATTGCAGTCATGAACCACTGTGCCCAGCCAATTTGTAGGTATTTTTTTTTATAGCAGCATTCCACTTCCCAGTACCAAAATCTGTATTAGGTTCCTAGAATTGCCATAAGGAAATATCACAGACTGGCTGTCTTAAAATAATAGAAATTTGTTCTCTCATAATTCTGGAGGCTAGAAGTCTAAAATCAAGGTGTTAGTTGGGTCATGCTCCCTCTGAACTTTCTAGAAAATAATTCTTTCTTGCCTCTTCTAGCTTCTAGCTGCAACTGGCAATTCTTGGCATTACTTGGTTGGTGGCAGTATAACTCCCATTTTTTTTTTTTAAGAGTTTTCCTCTGTCACCCAGGCTGGAGTGCAATGGTGTGACCTCAGTTCACTGGAGCTGCATCCTGCGCCTCCCAGGTTGAAGTGATTCTCATGCCTCAGCCTCCTGAGCAGCTGGGATTATAGGTGTGCACCACCATGCTCAGCTAATGTTTGTATTTTTAGTAGAGACAGAGTTTTGCCATGATGGCCAGGGTGGTCTCAAACTCCTGACCTCATGTGATCTACCCACCTTGGCCTCCCAAAGTGCTGGGATTACAGGCGTGAGCCACCGTGCCTGGCCTCTGCCTTCATCTTTACATGTCTCCTTTCCTAAGTATCTTGTCCTTGTCTCTATCTCCAAATCACCCTCTTCTTTCTTTTATAAAGACACCAGTCAGTGGAGTAGGGTCACTGCAAGCATGTATGACTTCATCTTAATTTGATTGATTACATCTGCAAAGACCTCGTTCACAAATATGGTCACAATCACAGACACCAGGGGTTAGAATGTGAACACATCATTTTAAGGGACACAATTCAACCCATTATGATAACGATGATAATGATTGATTGGTTGGTGATGATGATGACAAAGATGATGGAAAAAGAGGGAGAATAAGAGAAAGAAGATGATAAAGATAAATAAATAATTATTGAGCATTTATTAAGTGCCATGTCATATGCAAAGTACCTTACCTGAATTATTTCATAAAATCTACCTAAAACCCCTATGAGAAACATAACATAATCACCTTATCTTCACTTTTAAATCAAAAAGACTTAGACTATGAGAGGGTTAAGACCATTACTCAAGGTCTCTCTACTGGCAAAGTAAATCTGAGATGCCCTCCATTTCTGTTGGAATTCTGAGCCTAGACTCCTAACCACAATGCTCTCCTGCCTCTAATGATACTATGTCCTATTCTTTAGGAGCCCAAAGCCAGATAAATGAATATACTTAGGTTTTTATCTGCAGAAAAAGATACACCAATTTTTGCCCAAAGTGACACATGTTGATTGTAGGTGGTACACAGATGCAGGTCACACAGAGAAGATAATACTCCCCTCCGTGAATTTTTTTTTTTTTTTTTTGAGATGGAGTCTTGCTCTCTTGCCCAGGCTGGAGTGCAGTGGCACAATCTTGGCTCACTGCAACCTCTGCCTCCTGGGTTCAAGCGATTATCCTGCCTCAGCCTCCCGAGAAGCTGGGATTACAGGTGCGCGCCACCATGCACAGCTATTGTTTGTATTTTTAGTGGAGAAGGTGTTTCACCATGTTGGCCAGGCTGGTCTTGAACTCCTGACCTCAAGTGATCCACCTGCCTCACCCTCCCAAAGTTCTGGGATTACAGGCATGAGGCAGCACGCCCAGCCAATTTTTTTTTTTTTTTTAAATAATGCAGACCTATAGGATGTTCCCACAAAAATAACACAGAAAGTCCTGTGTGTGCTTCAACCAGCTAAATGGTGATGTCTTATATAACTTTAGTGCTATATCAAAATCAAGAAATAGGCATTGGTACAATGTTGTTAACTAGGCTACAGACTTCATTCAGATTTCACCAGTTTTTACATGTATTTGTGTGTGTGTGTGTGTGTGTGTGTGTGTAGTTCTACACAATTTTATTTTGTGCATACCTCTGTACAACGACCAGCATAATCCTGATACAGAACCCATCACCACAAAGGAGCTCCTGGCAGTATTCCCTTTTCAATGTACTTCATTGCTTTAAGGAGAAAGCCTTGGTTTGCATTTACTGTTTCTTTACTACCTAACACTTGTCACTCTCCTTTTGATCAAAGAGATCTCAAATCTCAGTCTCAAGGTCCTTAGCAGACAGCAAAAGCTACCTGACAGGTATTGCTATTACGGCAGCAGATACTAGTTTACCAGAATTGTGAGCAGTGAGAATTTTTCATATTTTTTTATTTTTTATTTTTATTTATTTATTTACTTACTGAGACAGAGTTTCACTCTTGTCGCTCAGGTTGGAGTGCAGTAGAGCCATCTCATTCCACTGCAACCTCTGTCTTCCAGGTTCAAGTGATTCTCTTGCCTCAGCCTCCCAAGTAGCTGGGATTACAGGCACTCACCATCACGCCCGGATAATTTTTGTATATTTAGTAGAGACAGGGTTTCACCATGTTGGCCAGGATGGTCTCAAACTCCTGACCTCACGTGATTCACCCGCCTCAGCCATCCAAGGTGCTGGGATTACAGGCGTGAACCACGGCGCCTGGCCTGTTTTTTACTTTTAAGCCAAGGTATTTGAGTAACAACAGTGAATCACAGAAAACTAGAAAGTAAATAATAACACGGGAGGCAGACAGGTAGGGCAAAAAAATTAGGGAAGATGGCACGCAAATGCTGAAATTTGCTGAACACTGGTTGAAGAAAGAATTTGGAACCTAATTCAAGCTCAGAGGTGTTTTATAGCATCCACCAGAAAGAAGCACATGCGAGCATGCTACCTGGAAATGCAATTCATTTCCCACTAACACTGGAAATTAGAGTGCATTTGTATTTCGTTATTTCAAGGCCTTTCAATTAAAGGAGATTTCAGTTTGGCTGGTCACTCACAACAGTGACTCATCTCGCCAGCCTTTGTATTCTTCATGTTATTAAACATTGCTGGTGCAGGGGCGGTGGCACGCCAGGGCTCAGACAAGGCAGTAGCTCCCTTTGGAAGGTCTGACAGGCAGCTCCCGTGCTGCAAGGCGGTGATGTCACCAAAGGGCAGGTCTGCAGTTTTCTCCAATGAGCAGGGAGGGAAATGAGGCGAGAACTCATGGAATCGGTCCGCAGAAGAACCCAGTGTGCACTGAAGCTCACACCGCAGAGATGATGCTAAAAGGCAATAAATGCAAAACGCTAATAGAGATGGCTCAACTAAGCATTTAACTCATTATTTCTGCTTTCGGGCCTCTAATTATTTCAGTAATTCAAAGGATATATTATAGAGCTTTTGGATAAATGGTTTAAGCCCACACTAAGTGAGTCAAAAAATCAATTAATTTGTAAAACCTTATGGCTGGAAGTAATATGAAGTCCACCATCTTCCAGGCAACAAATTTTTCAAGGTGATTCGGCTTATGGTCTTTGGAGTTTTACTTTGTGTGTGAAATAATAAGAGTTCCTTTTTTTGCTGACATCACTCATGCACTTCATTTATTCAATAATATCTATTGAGCCTGTACAATAATGAGAAACAGTACTGAGCACTAGAGATATATAGGGACTAGGCCAGGAGCGGTGGCTCATGCCTGTAATCCCAGCACTTACCACCAAGGCGGAAAGATCGCTTGAGGTCAGGAGTTTGAGACCAGCCTAGGCTGGTCGCAACATAGCGAGACCCTGTCGTTAAAAATAAATAAATAAATTTAAAAAGTTAGCCGGGGCTGGGCATGGTGGCTTATGCCTGTAATCCCAGTACTTTGGGAGGCTGAAGAGGGTGGATCACCTGAGGTCAGGAGTTCAAGACCAGCCTAGCCACCATGGGGAAACCCCGTCTCTTGTAAAAGTACAAAAGTTAGCCGGGAGTGGTGGCCCACACCTACAGTCCTGGCTACTCAGGAGGCTGAGGCAGGAGGATCACTTGAGCCTGGGAGATTGAGGCTGCAGTGAGCTGTGATCCCACCACTGCACTCCAGCCTGGGCTACAAACTGAGACCCTGTCTCAAAAAAAAAAAAAAAAAAAGGTCGGGCTGTAGCCCCAAAACTTTGTGAGACCAGGCAGATGGATCACTTCGGGTCAGGAGTTTGAGGCCAGCCTGGGCAACATGGTGAAACCCCATGTCTACTAAAAATGTAAAAATTAGCCAGGCATGGTGATGCACATCTGTAGTCCCAGCTACTCAGGAGGCTGAGGCATGAGAATCACTTGAACCTGGGAGGTGGAGGTTGCAGTGAGCTAAGATCCTGCCACTGCCCTCCAGCCTGGGCTACAGAAAAAGACCCTGTCTAAAACAAAACAAAAAAAAAGAGCTATAGGGATTGAGCAAATACAACTTCTTACCTTCTTGGAGCTTACATTTCATGGAGGAGGCAGAAAATAAGCAGATAAACATGTCATGCCACATAGTGATGTGTGCCATAGAAGCAAGTACATATACATATACATATACATATACATATACATATACATATAGAGTAGAGTAGGGGAGAGAAATGAGAGCCCTCTTCTCACTCAAAGGATAATCTAAGTGATGAATCATTAAACATTTATTGAATACCTACTATACAGTAGGCATTCTGTTGGTGGGGAAGAAGGAACAGATGAAATCAAAAGAATTGATGAGCACACACCTTTTGGACAAGACACAGAAACAGTAATAGTAATTACTATACAGGATCGGGTATAGCATTTTCCCCGATATTCCTCCAAGGCAGGTGTTGTTATTCCCAGGGACTGGGAAAATTTAAGTTACTTTTCACAGTGGAAAAATGCCAGCACCAAGATTCTAGCTCAGATCTGTTCGGTTCTGAAATGGTTTCACTCATGCCACACTCCCTTCAGAATTAGAGAAGGAAATGGTGAATTCAATACCCCTGGTGGTACAACTAGGTGCCATGCCGTGAAAAGATCATCAGTTGCCAAATATAAACCAAAACAAAAGGTCCTGCTAACCGGGCTTTATCATTTTACTAATAAATTAGAAGGTATTTGAGGACCTTATAGATCTTGGGTTCATCATTCTGAATATCAATTATTATTAGCTGTTGATACGTGGAAGTATTGACAAAAAAGTGGTCAATATACTTCTGAGGCCAGGTGCAATGGCTTACGCCTGTAATCCCAGCACTTTGGGAGGCCAAGATGAGTGGATCATCTTAGGTCAGGAGTTCAAGACCAGCCTGGCCAACATGGCAAAACCCCGTCTCTACTAAAAATACAAAAAAAAAAAAAAAAATTAGCCAGGTGTGGTGGTGGGCACCTATAATCCAAGCTACTCAGGAGGCTGAGGCAGGAGAATCATGTGAACCTGGGAGGCAGAGGTTGCAATAAGCCAATATTGTGCCACTGCATTCCAGCCTGGGCAACAAGAGGGAAACTGCTTCTCAAAATAAATAAAATAAAATAAAATAAAATTCTCAGCTTGTCTCAAGCACTGTGCAATGTGGGCAGCGGTTGCTCTGTCCCACATGCAAACTCTCCAGCAGGTTAAGACAGCTGCATCCCACATCATTTCAGGGGAACCCTGAGTGGGTTAGAAAATCTGACGAGATGTTGCCCCTTGCATCTTTTTTATTTTTTAGTTCACTCTCCAAAGAGGAAGACCAGACAATTTAGTGGTTACACTTCTGATATAACAAAAGTCTGTCTACCATTCTGTGCTGAAGGGAAAGACGGAGTACAGATGGGAAAACTACTATCTACTAAGCAGATTAGAGACAGTAGGGTGCAATGCACAAAACACAGGACCTTTTTTGTGGGTGTCACAGTCTGTCCCTACATTGTCATTAGAGAGAGGAGGGGGGAAATGTGGTACAGATGCAGGCAGATGGCAGGCAAGTTCATAGGAAGATGAAGGGAGAAGATAAAGAAGATAAAACCATTTTCTTTGAGAGTAGAACAGATGGGGTGTTGCTCTGTCACCCAAGCTGGAGTGCAGTGGCATAATCCTAGCTCACTGCAGCCTCAAAGTCCTGGGCTCAAGCAATCCTCCTCCCTCAGCCTCCCAAGTAGCTAGGAGTAGATGTGTGCACCACTACATTTGGCTAATTTTTTTTTAAATTTTTACTAGTTTCTTAGGCATGGAGGTCTCCCTATGCTGATCAGAATGGTCTTGAACTATTGGCCTCAAGTGATCCTCCTACCTCAGCCTCCAAAAATTGCTGGGATTAAGGGTGTGAGCCACCATGCCCAGTTGACTGTTTTCTTTATCTCTTCTTTCTTCTCCTCAATATTTCTTTAGACTTTGCAAGTCTTCCACAATGATTAAGAAGGTTAATCTCCTTCTTTTTTTGACATTAAAGATGGCCTGGGCTGGGCGCGGTGGCTCATACCTATAATCCCAGCATTTCGGAGGCAGAGGCAGGCAGATCACATGAGGTCAGGAGTTCAACATCAGCCTGGCCAACATGGTAAAACCCTGTCTGTACTAAAAATACAGAAAAAAAAAAAATTAGGTGGGCATGGTGGTACATGTCTGTAATCCTAGCTACTCAGGAGGCTGAGGCAGGAGAATCATTTGAACCCGAGAGGCGGAGGTTGCAGTGAGCCAAGAGTGCACCAATGCACTCCAGCCTGGGCGACAGAGCAAGACTGTCAAAAAAAAAAAAAAGAAAAAAGGCCTAATATGTCAGCTTTACTCTTAAAACATGAGTAAACTAATTTGTCAATAATCATAACTTTTCAGGAAAATAAATCATTAGTAACTGGATATTTCAGCCAGGTGCAGTGGCTCATAGCTGTAATCCCAGCACTTTGGGAGGCTAAGGCAGGCAGATCACCTGAGGTTAAGAGATCCAGACCAGCCTGGCCAACATGGTGAAACCCCGTCTCTACTAAAAATACAAAAAAATTAGCTGGGCGTGGTGGCGTATGCCTGTAATCCCAGCTACTCAGGAGGCTGAGGCAGGAGAATCACTTGAACCCAGGAGGCGGAGGTTGCAGTGAGCCGAGATTGGCCATTGCACTCCAGGTAGGCAACAAGAGAGAGGCTCCATCTCAAAATAAATAAACAGATAAATAAAAAATAATAATTGGATATTTCCTGTCTCAGAAAACCTTGAGTTTTATAAAACCCCTGGAAATGGGGATGAGATTACAGCACAAACAATTCCTCTCTAGGACTGTTATTTAAAACAGGAAAAAAAAAAAAAAGAAAAAAAAAAAAGAAAACTAGCCTTTATAAGGACTTCTTTCAACTACTATTCTAAAGTAAGAGCTTTACAAAACTTCAAATAAAAAATTTTTTTTTGACTGGGCATGGTGGCTCATGCCTGTAATCCCAGCACTTTGGGAGGCCAAGGCGAGTGGATCATCTGAGATCAGGAGTTTGAGACCAGCCTGGCCAACATGGTGAAACCCCATCATTAATAAAAATATAAAATTTAGCCAGGCATGGTGGCAGGCACCTGTAGTCTCAGTTACTTGGGAGGGTGAGACAAGAGAATAGGTTGAACCTGGGAGGCAGAGGTTTCAGTGAGCCAAGATCATGCCACTACACTGCAGCCTGGGTAACAGAGTGAGACTCCATCTCAAAAACATATATATAATTTCACTTTGGCCTAGCATGACAGACACTGGGGACTACTAGCCACAGGAGACAAGAGATGTGGGCTGGAAAACTACCTATTTGGTCCTGATACAGTTTGGCTCTGAGTCCTCCCACAAATCTCATGTCAAATTGTAATCACTAAATATCAGAGGAGGTACCTGGTGGGAGGTGACTGAATCATGGGGGTGAATTTCACCCTTGCTGTTCTCGTGATAGTGAGTGAGTTCGCAGGAGATCTAATTGTTTAAAAGTGTGTGGCGCCTCCTCCTTGCTCTCTCTCTCTCTCTCCTGCTCTGTCATGGGAAGACATGCCGGCTTCCCCTTTACCTTCCGCCATGATTGTAAGTTTCATGAGGCCTCCCCAACCATGCTTCCTGTACAGCCTGCGGAACTGCGAATCAATGAAGCCTCTTTTCTTCATAAATTAGCCAGTCTCACGTAGTTCTTTATTGCAGTGCAAAAATGAACTAATACAGGTACTGTGCTCACCACCCAGGTGATGGGACCATCTGTATCCCAAATCTCAGCATCACAAAATATTCCATGTAACAACCCTGCATAAGCCCCCTGACCAAAACAAAAATAAAGAAATAGTATAAAATTTTTCAAAGCATCCCTCATGGCAAGGGTGAT
The DNA here is from genome assembly GCF_008728515.1 of Papio anubis. Taxonomy (NCBI): domain Eukaryota; kingdom Metazoa; phylum Chordata; class Mammalia; order Primates; family Cercopithecidae; genus Papio; species Papio anubis. The sequence continues at coordinate 61,157,440 of NC_044993.1, forward strand.
TATTTATTTATTTATTTATTTAGAGACAGTTTCACTCTTGTTGCTCAGGGTAGAGTGCAAAGGCGCACAATCTCCACTCGCTGCAACCTCTGCCTCTCGGGTTCAAGTGATTCTCCTGCCTCAGCCTCCCAAGTAGCTGGGATTAGAGGCATGCACCCCACCCCCACCCCAGCTAATTTTGTATTTTTAGCAGAGATGGGGTTTCTCCATGTTGGTCAGGCTGGTCTCAAACTCCCGACGTCATGGAATCTGCCCACCTTGGCCTGGGATTACGGGCATGAGTCACCGTGCCTGGCCAGCAAGGATGATATTTATGACACCCGTTTTATAGATAGGAAAATTGAGTCTCAGGGAGGGTGATGGTTAATATTGAGTGTCAACTTAATTGGATTGAAAGATATGAAGTATTGACCCTGGGTGTATCTGTGAGGGTGTTTGCCAAAGGAGATTAACATTTGCGTCAGTGGGCTAGGAAAGGCAGACCCACCCTTAATCTGGGGCGCAGACTCTAATTGGCTGTCAGCAAATATAAAGCAGGCAGAAAAACGTGAGGAGGTGAGACTGGCCTAGCCTCCCAGCCTACATCTTTCTCCTGTGCTGGATACTTCCTGCCCTCAAACATAGGACTCCAAGTTCTTCAGTTTTGGAGATCAGACTGGCTCGCCTTGCTTCTCAGCCTGCAGACGCCCTACTATGGGACCTTGTATGGTGTGAGTTAATACTTAATAAATTCATATATATATCCCATTAATTATGTCCCTCTAGAGAACCCTGACTAATAAAGGGAGGTATCTTGCTACTAGTCACAGAGCTAAGTGAAAGAAGCAGGACTCGAATCCAACTCTGCATAACTCCATTATAAAAAATGAAATCTCCAGCCAGGCACAGTGGCTCACACCTATAACCCCAGCACTTTGGATCACCTGAGGCGGGCGGATCACCTGAGGTCAGAAGTTCAAAACCAGCCTGGCCAACATGGCGAAACCCCATCTCTACTAAAAATACAAAAATTAGCTAGCCGTGATGGTGGGCACATATAATCCCAGCTACTTAGGAGACTGAGGCAGGAGAATCACTTGAACCCAGGAGGCAAAGGTTTCAGAGAGCCGAGATTGCATCACTGCACTCCAGCCTGGGCAACAGAGTGAGACTCTGTCTCAAAAAAAAATAAAAAAGGAAAAACAAATGGAAGCTCAAAATGACAAAACATAATAATATTATAGCTAGCATTTATTGGGCACTAGCTCTGCGTGAAGTGTCCATTCCAAAGCATTTCTCCACCTTGGAACCATTGGTATTTGGGGCCAGATAATGCTTAGTTGTAGGGGGCTGCCATGTGCATTATAGGATGTTCAGCAGCATCCCTGGCCTCTACCTCCTAGATGCCAGTAGCACCACCACCACCTCCCCTCAATATGACAGCCAGGATGTCTTCAAACACAGACAAATATATCTGGGTGACATTTGAGAACCACTTCCATACAATTTTTCACAGCATCACTCATGGCAAGGGTGATATTGTGATACCCATTTTATAGATAGGGAAACTGAGTCTCAGATCTCTTACTGCTGGTCACAGAGCTGATAAGTGAAAGAATCAGAACTCAAATCCAACTTTTCATAACTCCATGTGATATTATAGTTATGGTAACTACCAATGAGTAAGCATTTATCCATACCTTCAGGCACTGTGCTAAGTAAGCGCTTTATGTGTATACCCTCATAGAATCCTCACATCAACTGTAAGAAGTGGATACACTTCTGTTTATTTCACTAAAATAGATCATTGTTTTCAAATGGCCTTGATGAAAACTCATTATTCCTGCTCTTTTTGTAGGAGCAAACCGAGGCCTAGCAAAGTTATATAACTTGGCCAAGGTCGTACAGCTAAAGGTTGTAAGCCTAAATTGGAATATAGCTCTGTCTGACTCCACAGCCTACGGTCTTCACCAACACAAATACCCACGAAGCCTGAGGTCTCATTATCCTGCACTCTTTGCCAATGGAGGATGGGAGAAAATGACAAACTCTGATTTATTCATACAATTACAAGTAAGGGGCCAGGTGTGGCCGTGGCTCACACTTGTCATCCCAGCACTTAGGGAGACCGAGGCAGGCAGATCACCTGAGGTCAGGAGTTCAACCTCCTGGTCAACATGGTGAAACCCCATCTCTATTAATAATAAAAAATTAGCCAGATGTGGTGGTGCATGCCTGTAATCCCAGCTACTTGGGAGACTGAGGCAGGAGAATCACTGTAACCTGGGAGGCAGAGGTTGCAGTGAGCTGAAATCATGCCACTGCACTCCAGCCTGGGCGACAGAGTGAGAATCCGTCTCAAAAAAAAAAAAAAAAAAACAAGGTCTGCTGTAATTGAGCTCAGTGGTCATTCATTCACTCATTGTATATGCTGAAACACTGGAAAGGCAGTATCACATACTCCAAAGAGCATGGTCTCAAATCCTGCTCTACTAATTACTAGCTGTGTGGCCTTGGGCAAATTACTTAAGTTCTCTGAGCCACAAGCTTCATTTTACTTATCTGTAAAATTAGGTAATGACCTGGGTTTTAGGATTATTATGAAAATAGCATGAAATAATGCATGGAAAGTGTGTAGCCTAGAATGACTACACAGTAAGTCATCAATAACAATTTTTAATAAATTTTATTATTGTTATTGTTACTTTCCAGAAGGAATTGAGCTGATATGTTCTGAATGCACGCAAAGTTGAATAATATGAAAATAGCCAAAGAAAAATCATGACAGGGAAATATAATTGAAATGCCAAAGCAATCTCTAAGCAGTATGACAGGACAGCATTTAACTGCTGTCCCATATGTTAGCTTTTGGGGGAAAAAAATTGCACATGAACCCATGTTTGTCATTAAAATTTTTGTAAAGAAGCTTTTGACTTTATGTTGGCAAATGCAATGAAATATACTTACAACACAAACTACACTTTAAAAAAATGAAAATACATCTGCAGTTTTCTAGATTTCTTGTCATCACTTTTTGCCTGTTTCTACTTTGAGGATTTGGGGGCGAAAAAGAAAACAACTTCTGTTGCTAGGAACATTTCAATAAATGAAGATATATTGCTGCCCACAAAGATGCCCCATGAACCAGTCCTCCTGCCCTCCCACAAACCAAATTACACACAGATGTATGGCTGAGTCTGAAGATGTTTGTTAAGGCTAGTCATTTCAATTCTGAACTTAGTTACAGATTCAAGACATAAAAGGGGAGGGAAAAAAGATTGAGGGACTAATCTAAATTCTTTCTCCCAGTGAAGCTTAGCTTATCTTCTTTGAATCTAATCATCTGCCCGATTCGTATATTTCTTCATGCACATTGGTCAGTTGTTCTAAAAATCGTATGGGAAGGTTAGGTCTAATAGCTCAGGGTCAAGATTTAGCATTGGAAGTCTTAAGGTCCTTAGTCTTCCTTTCTAAAGTTACCTCTTAAGAAAATTCATAAAACTAGTGAATTCATTCACTTTGCATGGATCTTTCAGCTCTCACTTGAGAGAACAGATTTAAAAGGATGACTCATTGAGATAAACACTGGAGTCCATATTAGAATCACCAGATTAATATTTCTGAGAAGTAATCAGATTAATGTGTGTGGATGGCAGTGGAGCTTAATGGTTAACTGCAGGGAGCTTCAGACTTTGATGGAACTGGCTTCACATCCTGGCTTTGCTCTTCAATTGCTGTGACAGGTAGACTCAATACGGCCCCAGTGATTCCCACCTCCTGGTCTTTGTGCACTTCTGTAATCCCCTCCTCTAAGTGTGTATTGCCCTGGTGGTTTGATTCTAACCAACAGAATATGGTCAAAGTAATTGCGTGCTACTTCTGTGATGAAGCTATACGAGATGTGAGTTTTGTCTTGCTAGAAGATTCTATCCCTTGCTGCTTTGATGAAGCAAGTTTCCATGTTGTAAGCCACCATGTTAGAAAATGCCATGTGCCAAGGAACTGAGGGTGGTCTCCAGCCAACAGGAAACTGAAACCCTTGGGCCAAGAATCCTCAAGGAACTGAATCTTTCCAACAGCCATGTAAGTGACGTTGCAAAGCGGACCTTTCCCCAGCTGAGTCTTCACAGGTGACCCCTGCTCTGACTGAGACCTCAGTTACAGCCTCTTGAGAACCCATAAGCAGAGTATTTAGCTAAGCTTTGCCCAAACTCCTGGCCCCCAGCAACTGTCAAATAATAAATATTTGTCACTTAAGGCTGCTAAGTTTATGGTAATTTGTTAAGTAGTGTATTAGTCTGTTCTCATGCTGCTGATAAAGACATAGCAGAGACTGGGTAATTTATAAAGGAAAGAGATTTAATGGATATGTTGGACTCACAGTTCCAACATGGCTAGAGAGGCCTCACAATCATGGCAGAAGGCAAAGGAGGAGCAAAGTCACGTCTTACCTGGCAGCAGGCAAGAGAGAGCATGTGCAGGGAACTCCCCTTTATAAAACCATCAGATATGGTGAAACTTACTACCACAAGAACAGTATGGGGGAAACCACCCCCATGAATCAATTATCTCCACCTGGCCCTGTTCTTGACACGTGGAGATTATTACAATTCAAGTGAGATTTGGGTGGGGACACAGCCAAACCATAGCAAGTAGCAATAGATCATTAATACAGTAGCTATGCCACCTTGGATGAGAGAGTTAACCTCTCTGAGCCCAAGTTTTTTCTATGTAAAACGTGGATGCCAATACCTACTTCTCAGCGTGGCTGTAAAGATTCAATAAAACAAATGTTTAACATTGTAGCTGGCACCTTGTAAGCTTACTTTAAATTTACTTTTATTTTATTGATAATATTCTGTACTCACGACGCATATCAAATTCAGGAAATAATTAATGTGATATCCAGGAATTTTAAATATATAAATCAATTTTTTTACAAGTCACATATCAGGAAATTCAATGTTACAGTTGTCACAAAAGGAGGCACAGTTTCAGTTTTGTAAACCAAAAATAAAATTCTAAGGCCGCACAACCATGTGAATGGACCCCTCCTCTTAGCCAAGGACATTCCAAAGTTAACCTAACTAGTTCGGACCATGGTTGGGGGAGAGTCGGACATGCCTCCTTATGCTCTTCCAGCTTTTGAAATTCAGGAAAAGCCAACCAGCATTAACATCAACACAGACGTTAAAGTTGATAAGAAACATTTACAGGCCAGGCATGGTGGCTCATGCCTGCAATCCCAACATTTTGGGAGGCCAGGGCAGGCGGACCATTTGAGGCCAGGAGGAGTTCAAGACCAGCGTGGGCAACATGGTGAAAAACCATCTCTACTAAAAATAGAAAAATTAGCTGGGCATGGTGGTCGGTGCCTGTAGTCCCAGCTACTTGGGAGGCTGAGGCAGGAGAACTGCTTGAACCTGGGAGGCAGAGGTTGCAGTGAGCCAAGATCGCACCACTGGCACTCCAGCCTGGGCGACAGAGTGAGACTGTCTCAAAAAAAAAAAAAAAAAGGAAAGGAAAGAAAAAAAAAAAAAAACATTTACAATCTATTCTCTCCAAAGCCTGCTACCTGGAGGCTTCATCTGCATGATAAAACTTTGGTCTCCACAACCCATTATCATAGCCAAGATATTCCTTTCTATTGATTCCAAATCTTTAGATAATAACTCTTTTAGCCAATTGCCCCATTAAAAAGTCTTATTTTTCTTTTCTTTTCTTCTTTTTTTTTTTTTTTGAGATGGAGTCTCATACTGTCGCCTCGTCTGGAGTGCAATGGCACGATCTCAGCTCACTGCAACCTCTGCCTCCCGGGTTCAAGCAATTCTCCTGCCTCAGCCTCCTGATTAGCTGGGATTACAGGTGCCTGCCACCTTGCCAGGCTAATTTTTTTTTTATTTTTAGTAGAGACAGGGTTTCGTCATGTTAGCCAGTCTGGTCTCAAACTCCTGACCTTGTGATCAGCCTGCCTCAGCATCCCAAAGTGCTGGGATTATAGGCATGAGCCACCGCGCCCAGCCCAAAAAATCTTTAAATCTACCTATAACCTGGAAGCCCCCATCTCGAGTTGTCCTGCCTATCCAGCTCGAACCAATGTACATCTCACATGTATTGATTGATTGATGTCTAGCTATAAGGTATAGAAGCAAGCTGTATCCCAACCACCTTGGGCACATGTCATCAGGACCTTCTAAGGCTGTGTCACAGGCATGTCCTTTACCTTGGCAAAATAAACTTTCTAAAATGATTGAGACCTGTCTGGCATACCTGTTTGGGCTCACAGTTTCTACTGCCTGATTCTTGTGCAATGCAGGTTGAGAGGGGTCTGCTGTGTATCTGCATGCCAGAGGAAAGATCACCCCGAAGGGAGGCAACAGGAAACAAAGATCCACAGAAAGAGGAGTGCATACGTACTTCATAAGAGTAAACCACCTTAGGGCCGGGGACAGTGGCTCATGCCTATAATCCCAGAACTTTGGGAGGCCAAGAGAGGCGGATCACCTGAGGCCAGGAGTTCGAGACCAGCCTGGCCAACATGGTGAAACCCTGTCTCTACTAAAAATACAAATTTAGCTGCATGTGTTGGCACACGCCTGTAATCCCAGCTACTTGGGAGGCTGAGGCAGGAGAATTGCTTGAACCTGGGAGGCAGAGATTGCAGTGAGCCAACATCGTACCACTGCACTCCAGCCAGGGTGACAGAGTGAGACTCCATCTAAAAAAAAAAAAAGAGTAAACTGGTTTACCCATAACTTATAGTTTAGTTTGCCAAGCGTGAGGGAAATTGGGAAGCCCCCTTACACTATTGGTGGGAAAGACCACAGTGACAAAATCCATCAACATTTTACATGTATGTGCTGTTTAGCCCAATGATCCCATTTCTAGGAACTTATCCTAAAGAAATTCTCCAAAAAAGGACACCAATATATTTAAGCTGTTTATTGCAATAGTCCTCATAGATAGTAGGTTGAACCATATGAAATGGCTGATATTTGGCCATTTTTGATCAATGAACGCAGCAATTTCATAGAGTTCTACCTAAAAGAAAAGCATTTGAAACAACTTCAGAATCCAGGTGTAACTGTAAAACTGTGGAATGCTTTATACACACACATATATGGCATATCAACATATACATACACACACATATATATAATTTATATGGCATCAGCATATTAAGCAAAGAAAGCAGCTTACAAAATAGCATCCTTAGGCCACACAAAATGGTGACTTTGGGAAGCCAAGGCCAGTGGATCACTTGAGTCACAGGAGGTGGATCACTTGAGTCCAGTAGTTCAAGACCAGCCTGGGTAACATGGTGAAACCCTGTACCCCATCTCTTAAAAACAATAAAAAATTAGCCAGGCATTGTGATGCATACCTATAGTCCCAGCTACTCGGGAGGCTGAGATGGGAGGAACACTTGAGCCTGGGAGGTGAAGGCTGCAGTGAGCCATAATCATGCCGTTGCACTCCAGCCTTGGTGACAGAGCAAGAACTTGTGTGGAAAAAAAAAAAAATTCAGCCCCGCATGGTGGTGTGTGCCTGTAGTCCCAACTACTCAGGAGACTGAGATGAGAGGATCACTTGGGCCTGGGAGATCGAAGCTGCAGTGAGCTGTGATTGCGCCACTGCACTCCAGCCTGGGTGACAGAGCAAAACCATGTCAAAAAAAAAATAAGAAAGAAAAGAGACTCATTTGTTCTTTATTGCTTTAGTATTCCATAAAGACCATAATTTTATTAGGCAATAAAACTTCCCTGGAGGTTTAAAGAAGTTCCTTCAATTTCACACATTACCATTTGCATTAACTGTAATGTCAGAACACTCAGATGGCCAATAAAACATGAACAAACCACCAGCAAAAAAGGGTTGGATAAGGAGAAAAAAAAATTGGAAAGAATTTGATATACAATATTTCAAAAATATAAGCATCTAAGTGCCAATGGTAGAAAAACATCAGAATTTTATTGGACTTTCTCATCCTGATTTTGGTATTATTTTCATTACGAAGAAAGGGGCACTACAACTGCAGTTCTTGGGACTCTAAAAGCCTTGAGCCAGTGTTAGCTTCATGTAATTTTTAACATGGACTTGACCCAGGACATACTGTTTCCAAAGAACAGCTTCTTTTAATAAGGCAGTAAGGGACAAAACAGGAAAGCAAATCTCCTTGCTCTCTTGTTTTTGAATGTCTTTTGCTCTAATAATCTGTGTCAAGAACGGCATGGCTGAATGTCATACTGTGTTGTGCTTCTAGCTGTTGTACACATTCTGATAGAGATGTTCACAACTGGATGGTAGGTTGTCACAGCACAGCACTGGGCACAGTGGCCAGCTGTGCTCAGGAACACAGCTGAGGGCCAGGCACAGTGGCTCACGCCTGTAATCTCAACACTCTGGGAGGCCAATGCAGGTGGATTACCTGAAGTCAGGAGTTTGACACCAGCCTGGCCAACATAGTGACACCCTGTCCCTACTAAAAATACAAAAATTACCCAGGCATGGTGGTGAGTGCCTGTAATCCCAGCTAATTGGGAGGCTGAGGCATGAGAATCGCTTGAACCTGGGAGGCATAGCTTGCAGTGAGCCAAGATCGCACCACAGCACTCCAGCCAGGGGCGACAGAGCGAGACTCCACCTCAAAAAAAAGAAAAAAAAAAAAAAACCAGCCGATTTGCAGTCATTTCTACTGAGGGTCCCATTCAAGGGCTTTCTTCAGCTTTATTTTTTTTTAATTGTATGTTTTCTGTTCGGCCCTGCTGTTTTGTTGTTGTTGTTGACAATTTGGGATGACAATTTGAGATACATATATAGATATATATGTGTGTGTATTTGTATATGTACATATATATATCCCAACTTTTTAACGTCTATAGAAATGTGTATATGTGTATAATTTAGAATTTAGGGGAATCTAAGAAATAACACTGGCTGGGTGCGGTGGCTCATGCTTGCAATCCCAGCACTTTGGGAGGCCGAGGTGGGAGGATTGCTTGAGCCCAGGAGTTCAAGACCAGCCTGGGCAACATAGTGAAACCTCACCTCTACAAAAAAAATACAAAAATTAGCTAGGTGTGTGGTGGCATGCCTGTAGTCCCAGCTACTCAGGAGGCTAAGGCTGGAGGATCGCTTAAGCCCAGGAGGCAGAGGTTGCAACGAGCCTAGATTGTACCACTGCACTCCAGCCTAGGCAACAGAGTGAGACCCTGTCTCAAAAAACAAAAAAGAAAAAGAAAAAGAAAATGAATGACCTATTGTTCTAATTCTAGAGTTCCAATAATTGATGGGAAAGTTCTTATTCTGTGTAACTTTGGACAAATGATTTAAACATTCTGAGTTTCAGTTCCCTTGCTTGGGAAATGCGGAAATTTCTAGAACACCCCTTGTTAAGTTGCTGCAAGGATAAAATGAGCATACATAGTTGCTCAATTTGTCAGCCATCACGATAGTTCCTGAATTGGCCCTAGATTCCCTGAAATCTCTTTGATATGTATGCCTCTGATATGGTTTGGTTGTGTCCTCACCCAAATCTCGAATTGTAAGTCCCACGATTCCCATGTTTCATGGGAGAAATCCAGTGGGAGGTGATTGAATCATGGGGGCGAGTCTTTCCCATGCTGTTCTCATGATAGTGAATAAGTTTCATGAGATCTGATGGTTTTAAAAACGGAAGTTTCCCTGCACAAGCTCTCTCATTCTTCTCTTGTCTGCTGCCATGTGAGACATGACTTTCACTTTCCACAATAATTGTAAGGCCTCCCCAGCCATGTGGAACTGTAAGTACATTAAACCTCTTTCTTTTGTAAATTGCCCAGTTTCAGGTATGTCTTTATCAGCAGCATGAAAATGGACTAATACAGCCTCCTTGGGACTTCTCTGGTTTCCATCACCCTGCACTATTCCATCTAAACTCTTCTTTTCTGTGTCCTTTCATCCTTCCCATGTTCTTAACGTTAATCATCCTTAGCCATAGGTGAATATTCTCTGTCCTCAGTTCTCTGTTCTTCTTTTGTTTTCTTTACACTTACACCTGTGATGTAGCTCAAGGGTTATATGGTTTGGCTCTGTGTCCTCACCCAAATCTCCCGTCGAATTGATTTCCAGTGTTGGAGAAGGGACGTTGTGGGAGGTGATTGGATCATGGGGGCAGATTTCTCACTTGCTGTTCTTGTGATAGTGAGTTCTCATGACATCTGGTTGTTCAAAAGTGTGTAGCACCTTCTCCTTCACTCTCTCTCTCTCCTGCTCTGCCATGGGAAGACGTTCCGGCTTCCCCTTTGCCTTCCACCATGACTGTAAGTTCCCTGAGGCCTTCCCACCCATTCCTCCTGCACAGGCTGCAAAACTGTGAGTCAATTAAACCACTTTTCTTCATAAAATTACCTAGTCTCAGGTAGTTCTTTATAGCAGTGTGAAAATGCACTCATACAAAGGATCTCACTATGACCTCTGCTCATGTAATTTCCAAATCTGCACCACTATCTCTGATTTCTCACTGGACTTGTATTTCCAGTGGATGTAGAGGTGAAATATAGACCCACTGAGCTGAAGGGAACTTTAAGGGGTGTTTAATCCAGAGATCTCAAACTGAATGGCTCAGGGGGCCAGGAGGGTAACCTGAATATAAAGCAGGCGGGGTGTAGGTGGCAAATGGCAACTGATACTGGACCTCACCATCAGGAATACAATAGGGCGTGGTGGGGGCTGTGGAAAAACAGTGGACCACATATCCTATCTACAGGGGTCAGCTTCAGCCAATTTCTGGAGGCACAAGTCTGAGCTCTTGTGTATCATCTCCCAATTGTGAAGTGTTGCTAGCGAATTAAAATGTAAAACCCTGTGTAGAATAAACAAACCATATCTGCCACCCGTTTGCCCCCACTGATCTAACGCAGTGCCCTCCATTTTTTTTTTTTTTTTTTTTTTTTTTTAGACAGAGTCTCACTCTATCACCCAGGCTGGAGCGCAGTGATGCAATCTCAGATCACTGCAACCCCCATCTCCCAGATTCAAGCAATTCTCATGCCTCAGTCTCCCGAATAGCTGAGACTACAGACATGCGCCACCACACCCAGTTAATTTTTGTATTTTTAGTAGAGACAGGGTTTCACCATGTTGGGCAGTTTGGTCTCAAACTACTGACCTCAAGGGATCCACCTACCTCAGCCTCCCAATGTGCTGGGATTACCAGCGTGAGCTATCATGCCCAGTCAGTGCCCTTTTTTTTTAAAGATCAAGTGGCTCGAGCTCAGAAGGGTTACGTGATGGATTCATTGTTTACATTTGGCAGAGCCATAACCAGAATTCAGCTTGTCTCGCTTCAAAATCCCTCAAATTCTGCTTGTTCAAAAACTAAATCATGGGCCAGATGCAGTGGCTCATGCCTATAATCCTAGCACTTTGGGAGGCTGAGGCGGAAAGATCGCTTGAGCCCAGGAGTCTGAGAACACCCTGGGCAACATAACAAGACTTTGTCTCTATGGAAAATAGTTAGCTGGGTGTGGTGGCGCCCACCTGAGTCTCAGCTATTTGGGAGGCTGAGGTGGGAGAATTGCTTGAGCCCAGGCGTTCAAGGCTGCAGTGAGCTGACGTCATGCCCCTGGACTCCAGCCTGGGTGAGACAGCAAGACCCTGTCTCAAAAAAAGAAAAGGAAAAAAGAAAACTAAATATTTTTCTTTCTTTTCTTTTTTTTTTTTTTTTTTTTTTTTTGAGACAGAGTCTTGCTCTGTCACCCAGGCTAGAGTGCAGTGGTGCGGCCTTGACTCATTGCAACCTCCGTTTCCCAGATTCAAGCAATTCTCCTGCCTCAGCCTCCTGAGTAACTGGGATTATAGGTGCCCACCAGCACACCCAGCTAATTTTTGTATTTTTAGTAGAGATGGGGTTTCTCCATGTTGGCCAGACTGGTCTCGAACTCCTCACCTCAGGTGATCCACCCGCCTCGGCCTCCCGAAATGCTAGGATTACAGGCATAAGCCACCACGCCCAGACTCTTTCTTTCTCTTTCTTTCTTTCTCTTTCTCTTTCTTTCTTTCTTTCCTTCTTTCCTTCTTTCTCTCTTTTTAAACATAAAATTGACTTTCCCAGTAACCCCATTTCTAAGAGCAGAATCATTTTTTTCTCGATTTTCTCAGGCTAGAAACCCAAGCCTTTGATTTCTGTCTTGCCCTCTTTCTCATGGCGTGCCTCCCTTCATTTCTTCTTCATTCCGACTACCAGAGCCTTACCTTTAGCCACTTCAGGGCTCAGTTGCTCTCCTCATGGTTCAGCTCCTTTCAACCAGAACCATGGTTTATCTGTGTTAAAACAGCTCCTCTACCTAGCTGATACAGTTTGGCTGTGTCCCCACCCAAATCTCATCTTGAACTGGAACAATCCACACGTGTCAAAGGCAGGGAGAGGTGGAGATAATTGAATCATAGCGGCGGTTTCTCCCATACTGTTCTCGTGGTAGTGAATAAGTCTCACGAGATCTGATGGTTTTATAAATAGGAGTTGCCCCCGCACAGGCTCTCTTGCCAGCCGCCACGTGACCTATCCCTTTGCTCTTCCTTTGCCTTACAAAGGAAGGGGATTGTGAGGCCTCCCCAGCCATGTGGAACTGTGAGTCCATTAAACCTCTTTCCTTTGTAAATTACCCAGTGTTGGGTATGTCTTTATTAGCAGCATGAAAATGAACTAACACACTAGCGTTCAAGGTTCTTCTCCATCTGGTCCCATTAACCACCCAGGGATGTATTGTCTTCCCTTCCCTCCTCACACAGTCTCACACAGTCTCTCACAGTCTGTTACCCACACTCACCTCCAGGGGGCGCTCAAGACCCTCCTCCCTTTCGGTCAGTTGACTTTGTTGACCAAAGATCGCAATTGGGCCACATTAAGGGGATGAAGCCAGAGCACAAGATCAAAAGTAAATTCTGATTCCTCCTCCTCTTGAAAGTATCCTGGCCAGTTTCATCTATTCCATACCGATGAAATAATGTATTTAACATTTAATATAAATTAAATTATTTTAATTAATATAAATCAATTTAATAATTAGATTAATTATTGGTATAAATTAATGTTTAATTCTGATAATAAGAAGTACTTTTTTTTTGAGACAGAGTTTCGCTCTGTTGCCCACGTTGGAGTGCAGTGGCGCGATCTTAGCTCACTGCAACCTCCCTCTCCAGGGTTCAAGCAATTCCCCTGCATCAGCCTCCCTAGCAGCAACTGGGATTACAGGAATGCGCCACCAAGCCTAGCTAATTTTTGTTTTTTTTTTTGTTGAGACAGGGTTTCACCCTGTTGGCCAGGCTGGTCTCAAACTCCTGACCTCAAGTGATCTGCCCGCCTCAGCCTCCCAAAGTGCTGGGACTGCAGGCATGAGCCACCGCGCCCTGTCCGGGTACCATTTTTGAGAGCTAACCAAGTGCAAGCAATGTGTTTTTCCTGCAGTTTCTTATTTCATTTCTCCCAAAACTCTATGAAGTATTTCATTTTGAAGATGAAGACACTGCAGTTGAGAAAGACCAGGGGATTTGTTCAAGGTTATATGGCCAGTGGTGGGGATGAGATGCTACCCAGGTCTGTGGCCTCCAAGCTCTCAATCCATGTGTGATGCCTTCCCACAGCCCTGGTGTAGATTCTGGTGGTGGGACCCACGTCTAACTTCTTTGCATCCTTCGTACTGCCTCAGATTTCTCATCCATCAAATGGTAACAGTAATAACCTGTATTTTTTCCCCATGGCTGCCATTATACAGTACCACAAACTGGGTGACTTAAAACAGCAGAAATAGACTCACTCTCATATCTGGAGGCCAGGAGTCTGTGATCAAGGTGTTGGCGGTGCCATGCTTCCTCTAAAGGCTCCAGGGAAGAATCCTTCCATGCCTTGCGTCTTCCTAGTTTCTGGTGTTTTGTTTTGTTTTGTTTTGTTTTGTTTTGTTTTTGAGATGGAGTTTAGCTCTTGTTGCCCAGGCTGGAGTGCGGTGGTGCAATATTGGCTAATCACAACCTCTGCCTCCCGGGTTCAAGCGATTCTTCTGCCTCAGCCTCTCGAGTAGCTGGGACTACAGGCATGCACCACCATGCCCAGCTAATTTCACATTTTTAGTAGAAATGGGGTTTTTCCATGTTGGTCAGGCTGGTCTTGAACTCCCAACCCTAGGTGATCCATCTGCCTCAGCCTCCCAAAGTGCTGGGATTAAAGACATGAGCCACCACGCCGGGCCTGTTTTGTTTTTTTAATGGTCTTGCTCTGTCGTCCAGGCTAGAGTACAGTAGTGTGATCTCAGCTCACTGCTGCCTCTGCCTCCTAAGCCCAAGCAATTCTCCTGCCTCAGCCTCCTGAGTAGCTAGGACCACAAGTGCACATCATCACACTCAGGTAATTTTTAAAATTTTTTTGTAGAGACAGGTTCTCATTATGTTGCCCAGGCTGCTCTCAAAGTCCTGGGCGCAAGCAATTCTCCCACCATACCCTCCCAAAGTGCTGGGATTACAGGCGTGAGCTGCCATGCTGGGCCCTAGCTTCTGGTGCTTTTGGCAATCCTTGGTATTCCTTGTCTTGTAGATGCATCCTGACCAAACACTCTAATCTCTGTGAGTGTCTTCACATTGCTTTCTCTGTGTGTCCTCTTCTCTTCTTAAAAGACATCAGGCCAGACTTGGTGGCTCATGCCTGTAATACCAGCACTTTAGGAGGCCTAGACAGGAGGATCACTTGAGCCCAGGAATTCGAGACCAGCCTGGGCAACATGCCATCCAATCAGAAACTCCCAGGGTGAAGTCTTAGGACGACTATGCTTCAAAAGCTCCCCAGGAGATTCTAATATGCAGTCAGGGTTGAGAACCACTAATTGAGACGAATACGTTCAGAGTCTCAAAAGAGAAAATCCAGAATCCTGCTGTTGGAGTTCCTCTAGCTACAGACCTTATTTCTCCAGAATATTATATCCTAAATTAAAAAAAAAAAAAAAAAAAAGGCTAGGCCGAGCCTGGTGGCTCATGTCTGTAATCCCAGCACTTTGGGAGGCCGAGGTGGGCAGATCACTTGAGGTCAGGAGTTTGAGACCAGCCTGGCCAACATGGCAAAACCCCATCTCTACTAAAAATACAGAAAAAAATTAGCTAGGCATGGTGGTGGGTGCCTGTAATCCCAGCTACTCAGGAGGCTGAGGCAGGGAGAATTGCTTGAACCCAGGATGTAGAGGTTGCAGTGGGCTGAGATTACACCATTGCACTCCAGCCTGAGTGACAGAGCAAGACTCCATCTCAAACAAACAAACAAACAAAAAGTAAGAAAAACAAGCTAGTGCTTTGGGAAGATAAAAACCAGTAAGACTTGACAGATCTAGACATGTGTTCCTTTTCTTAGGAAATAAGAGAAGGAACACTCTATAATTTATTTTATTTTATTTATTTTTTAAGATGGAGTTTCACTCTAGTTGCTCAGGCTGGAGTGCAATGGCGCAATCTCAGCTCACTGCAACCTCTTCCTCCTGGGTTCAAGCAATTCTCCTGCCTCAGCCTCCCAAGTAGCTGAGATTATAGGTGCCTGCCACCACACCTGGCTAATTTTTGTATTTTTGGTAGAGAAGGAGTTTCACCATGTTGGCCACGCTGGTCTCCTGACCTCAAGTGATCCGCCCACCTCAGACTCCCAAAGTACTGGGATTACAGGCGTGAGCCACCACACTCGGCCAAAACTTTTTTTTTTTTTTTTTTTTTTTTTGAGACGGAGTCTTGCTCTGTCGCCCAGGCTGGAGTGCAGTGGCCGGATCTCAGCTCACTGCAAGCTCCGCCTCCCAGGTTCACGCCATTCTCCTGCCTCAGCCTCCAGAGTAGCTGGGACTACAGGCGCCCGCCACCTTGCCCGGCTAGTTTTTTGTATTTTTTAGTAGAGACGGGGTTTCACCGGGTTAGCCAGGATGGTCTCGATCTCCTGACCTTGTGATCCGCCCGTCTTGGCCTCCCAAAGTGCTGGGATTACAGGCTTGAGCCACCGTGCCCGGCCAGCCAAAACTTTTTTAAAAAAGATATCAGTCATTGGATTTAGGGCCCACTCCAATCCAGTATGAGTATTAACTTGATTACATCTGCAAAGACCTGACTTACAATTAAGATCAAATTCACAGGTTCTAGATGGACATGAATTTTGTGAAGACACTATTCAATCATTCAATCCTATGTGTAAAATTTCAAGACTTTGGTGAAGCTTAAATAGGACTCTGTATGAAAAGGTATGTATCCCAGAGCCCAGTGACTCAGCAGTGTATTGCATTTGTCTCTTCACACCAGCAGCAATAGGCTGTATTGTTCACTTGCCTTTCACTTGACTCAGGTGGTTCGCTTATTTTATTTTATATTTATTCTTTTTTTTTTTTTTTTTTTTTGAGGCAGAGTCTCACTGTTTCACCCAGGCTGGAGTGTAGTGGCATGATCTCGGCTCACTGCAACCTCCACCTCCCAGGTTCAAGCAATTCTCCTGCCTTAGCCTCCCAAATACCTGGGATTACAGGTGTGTGCCACCACGCCTGGCTAATTTTTCTTTTTTTTTTTTTTTGTATTTTTAGTAGAGACAGGGCTTCAGCATGTTGTCCAGGTTAATCTCGAACTCCTGACCTCAAGTGATCCGCCCACCTCTGCCTCCCAAAGTGCTGGGATTACAGGGGTGAGCCACTGCGCCCAGCCAGTTAGCTTATTTTAGAGTGTGGACAAGCAGTTCTCCACCCTAGCTTCACATTAGGATCACTTAGGACATTTAAAGAGCAATGCTGAGGTCTCGTCTAAAACTCCTCCAATCAGAAATTCCCAGGGTGAAGTCTTGGAACAAATATGCTTCAAAAGCTCCCCAGGCGGTTCTAATGTGCAGCCAGGGTTGAGAACCACTAATTGAGACTAATATATTCAGAGTCCCAAGAGAGAAAATCCAGAATCCTGCTGTTAGAGTGCCTCTGGGTACAGATCTTATTTCTTCGCAATATTAAATGCTCAATAAAAAACCAGGCTAGTGCTTTGTGAAGATAAAAACCAGTAAGAGCTGAGGGATTCAGACGTGTGTTCCTTCTCTTAGGAAGCAGAGAAGAGTTATGATGTTAGCAAACAGGATTTGGTTTCAATCAAGCAGTGCCCAGCAGGGGGAAGATGTAGAAACAAAATGAAAACGTAGAAAGGGTTACATATATCAACAGTGTTTTCAGTGTTTTCCGGTGGCTTTCAATTTTGCCCTGAGCCCCCAATGACAAAAATGTCATCCTGAGAGCACCAGGACCCGACTGCAGTTACTTTGCAAGAACATGTGACAAATTAAACAGCAAGGCAAGAGGTGAGGGTTGAAGTATGTAAAATTCTGTTGTTATTCATTGTGAACTCATCCAGTACCAAGGTTCGTGGAGAAACTAAATGGAATTTGAAATCTGCCCTCGGGATTCTCAACATTAGTAAGTTTAATCGAGAAGCAAATTCCACTTTGATTAAGGGCTTTTTATTAAGGGCTTTGTATTCATTAAGGGCTTCCTATGTGTCAGGTCCTGTTCTGGACACTTGGTGTATTCTAATGGATACATAAGCCTTGGGGAGCTTATACCTTTGCAAAGAGCTTAAGTTGTACAGTCAATGCACAATTGAGTTCAGTGGAGTGGAGCTTTAAGGAATATTCTTATTCTCGTTGAAAAAGGGTGAAAAGTTCATTTCACAATCCAAAGTGAATAACTGCAAATGCTTCAGGAGGCTGGGTTCATTATTCAGATGAAAAAAAAATGAAGATTAGAAAGTTGGCCTGGCGCGGTGGCTCATGCCTATAATCCCAGCACTTTGGGAGGCCGAGGCGGGCGGGTCACCTGAGGTCAGGAGTTTAAGAGTAGCCTGGCCAATGTGATGAGACCCCATCTCTACTAAGAATACAGAAAATTAGCCAGGTGAGGTGGTGGATGTCTGTAACCCCAGCTACTCGGGACGCTGATGCAGGAGAATCGCTTGAATCTGGGAGGCGGAGGTTGTAGTGAGCCGAGATGGTGCCATTGCACTCCAGCTTGGGCAACAAGTGCGAAACTCTGTCTCAAACAAAACAAAACAAAACAAAAAGAAGAAGAAAAAAGTTAACAGTAAGCTCCTACCATCATCCAGAATGTAATTTACGAGGGGGTATTAAGCAATATAGGGGAGATAGAAAAGAAAACCTAAGTGGGTAAGTTAAATTCAAGTTTCTGGATGAAAAATGGTTGGAATAATTAGTATTATCTGCTTCCAAGGTTGAGAATTGTATTTGCCTGTTATGTTCCACATGCCAGCAATAGGCCATCAGACAGAAGAACAGAAGCAACAGGAAAGATTCACTGGCTACGGGTTATTCATTAATGTTCTGAATCAGCACTGTCCAATAGAAATTCTGCATCAATGGGAATGTTCCATATGTGTGCTGTCCAATATGGTAGATACTAGCCTAGAGGTGCCAGATACAATATGAATGCTCAATTAAATTGGTGTTTCAGATACATAATTTTTTTTTTTTTTGAGACAGAGCCTCACTCTGTCACCCAGGCTTGAGTGTAGTAGCCTCATCATGACTCACTGCAGCCTTGACTTTCTGGGCTCAGGTGATGCCCTCCCCACAGCCTCCTGAGTAGCTGGGACTACAGGCATGTGCCACCAGGCCTAGCTAATATTTGTATTTTTTGTAGATATGGAGTCTTGCTATGTTGCCCAGGCTGGTCTCGAACTCCTGGGTTGACATGATCCTCTCCCTTGGCCTCCCAAAATGCTGGGATCCCAGATGTGAACCACCATGCCCAGCCCCCTTGTCACTTGGGAGGCTGAGGCAGCAGAATTGCTTGAAAAAGCCCAGTGCGGTGGCTCATGCCTGTAATCCCAACACTCTGGGAAGCCGAGTTGGGTGGATCACTTGAGGTCAGGAGTTCAAAACTGGCCTGACCAACATGATGAAACTCCGTCTCTACTAAAAATACAAAATTAGCCAGGCATGGTGGCGCATGCCTGTAGTCTCAGCTACTTGGGAGGCTGAGGCAGGAGAATCCCTTGAACCTTGGAGCTGGGAGGCAGAGGTTGCAGTGAGCCAAGATTGCACCATTGCACTCCAACAGAGGGAGATTCCTGGGCAACAGAGGGAGACTCTATTTCAAAAAAAAAAAAAAAAAAAAGGGAAGGAAGGAAGGAAAGGGCAGAGGAAGCAATCAGATATGGATTTGTCTCATATGAGCAGAGGGATTACTGAGTTATGTCTATCCTTTGTCCACAAGGAATTTTCTTGTGGGCAAATTGTGAGTGAGGTATGTAACGTTTTTATTTTTGTGTCTTATTTAGGAATAAAATGGGAGGCAGTTTTGCCTGTTGCAGTTCCCAGCCTGACTTTTCCCTTTGGCTTAGTGATTTTGGGGTCCCAAGACTGTATATACAGTCACATGCTGCATGGTATTTTGATCAACAACCTAATACATATACTCACATATGATGGTGGTCCCATAATATTATAACACTGTGTTTTTACTTTACCTTTTCTGTGTTTTGATGTGTTTAGATACACAAATGCTTATCATTATGTTAAAACTGCCTACAGTATTCAGCACAGAAGCATGGTGTGCAGGTGTGTAACCTAGGAGCCATAGGCTATACCACCCCACCTAGGTGCATAGTAGGCAAGATCATCTAAGTTTGTGTAAGCATACTCTATGATGTTCACACAATGATGAAATCGCCTAATGACGTTTCTCAGAACGTATTCCTGCCATTAAGTGATGCATGCCTGTGTATAGATTGTCTAGAGAGAGAGGCTGGCAAGTCCAAAATCTGTAGGGTGGTCCAGACGGCTGGGACCAGGAAGAGCTGATGCTGCAGTTCACGCAACAGGGGTCTGCTGGGTGAATTTTCTCTTGCTTAGAGAAGGTCAGTGTTTTGTTCATCCAGACCTTCAACTGATTGGATGCAGCCCACCCACATTATGGATGGCAATCTGCTGCACTCCAAGTCCAAATATAAATGTAGTAAGGTAATATGTAAACACTCCCAAGCCAGGTGCAGTGGCTCATGCCTGTAATCCCAGCACTTTGGGAGGCCGAGGTGGGCAGATCACCTGAGGTCAGGAATTCGAGACCAGCCTGGCCAACATGTTGAAACCCCATCTCTACTAAAAATACAAAAATTAACCAGGTGTGGTGGCAGTCACCTGTAATCCCAGCTACTTGGGAGGCTGAGGCAGGAGAATCGCTTGAACCTGGAGGGTGGAGGTTACAGTGAGCTGAGATCGCGTCATTGCACTCCAGCCTGGGCAACAGAGCAGACTCCATCTCAAGAAAAACCCCAAAACACCCCCAAAAAAAACATTTCCAGGCTGAGGCAGGAGAAGAGGGCCTGGAGGCAGGGAATCTAAGGACTTCCTAGAACTAAATCAAATGGAGACACTTCAGGTATAACAGGAAATATCCTCTTCATTTACATAGGGCATATACCACACACCTAGTAAATGACTCTGTAACTTTACTTCATCTTCTTCATTTACATATGGTGTACGCCAAGTAAGTAACTTTGTAACTTCACTTTAGCCTCTTCATTTACATAGGGCATACACAAAGTAACCAGTGGAAACCTCTAAAGGGTAATTAAACCCCAGAAAATTCTGTGACTGGGCTCTTAAGCCCCTATGCTCAGGCCCACTCCCACCGCATGGAGTGTACTTTCATTTTCAATAAATCTCTGCTGTTGTTGCTTCATTCTTTCCTTGCTTTGTTTGTGCATTTTGTTCAATTCTTTGTTCAAGATGCCTAGAACCTGGACACCCTCCACCATTAACAATGGCAACATTCAGAATAATGTTTGACCAAATATCTGAGCATTGTGGTCCAGCCAAGTTAACACATAAAATTAACCATCACACAGCCTAACCAGGAATGACAATACCCATTAAAGCAAGGCCCAAGTGCTTCTCTCTAAATGAGGCTTTAGGCTCTTATGCCAAGCCTACTGGCTCCAATCCATAAACCAACCTGGCTCATAGTCTTAACAAGCTTTGTCTTCCAGCTTCACAAACTGGGGCAGATGAGAAACAAGGGAAGGAGACAGACAGGACTTGCAAGAGACAGATGCAACAAACAGCAAGGAGTGACTGCCCACAGGCTGGGAGCAAGGAGACAGAAGATCTATAAAAAGTGGACAGAAGAACTATAAAAGCTCAGCAGCCTAAAGCCCTTGAGTGTTAGGACAAATTGTTCTGCCTGCTTCAAGAAGTGAGGTTATTCTACAGCCCAGTACAGAAACTGATGTTCTTAATCATATATCTGGGACTCTAAATAACAGCATATTTAGATTAGAGCTTTTTTTTTTTTTTTTTTTTTTAATTGAGTCTTGCTCTGTCACCAGGCTGGAGTGCAGTGGCATGACGTCGGCTCACTGCATCCTCCTCCTTCCAGGTTCAAGTGATTCTCCTGCCTCATCCTCCCAAGTAGCTGGGGCTACAGGCACATGGCAACACGCCCAGCTAATTTTTGTATTTTTAGTAGAGATGGGGTTTCACCATGTTGGCCAGGATGGTCTCAATCTCTTGACCTTGTGATCCACCTGCCTCGGACTCCCAAAGTGCTGGGATTACAGGTGTGAGCCATGCGTAGATTAGGGCTTTTTACAAGTATAGCTGTTACAAGAAGTGGGAGGGAAGAAAAAGGGCAGTTTTTTTAAAGGATGGGGAGCGGGGATGGTAGTCACTGCCCTTTGTGACTCCCCCAACCCCACCTCAACATTCACTCCTGCACGGGTAATGTAATGGATTATCTATTGGCTTTTTAAAAATAATTGCTTCTTCCTTTCTCAGGACAATGGTGTCAAGATTTAATATTAAGAGAATTGTGCTCCCCATTCTTAGGCATGTAACTAGGGTGAAATTAATACCATGCCTTCTTTAGGGTAAGCCTCATGACTGCAGTCAATTGAAATATGCCATCTATCCTTCTGACTTTGGTTTGAAACTGGCTTTGCAGTGATGCAAGGGGATGTTTGCTGCAGGCTTCAGAGGAAATAAAAGACATTTCCTTCGTCACCTCACTGGGTGGTGTCTCATGAGAATGTGGTCTACAATGGCTGTAGCCATTCTGCTCCCATGAAGGAGGAGCCTGGAGCTTCCAAGTGATTGCGAGGAAGTCTTCTCTGTAGAGAGTGAAGATAAAGCCAAAATTATAAAGGGCAGAGGATGTAACTGCCCAACAAGTTCTCCTTGTCTGCTGCCTGGGCAGAGCCAATTTATCAAGACAGCGGAATTGCAATAGAGAAAGTTTAATTCCCTCAGAGCTGACTGTACTGGAGACCAGAATTTTATTATTGCTTAAATCAGTCTCCTTGTGAATTTGGGGATCAGGTTTTTTAGGCATAATTTGGTGGTTAGTGGACCCATGAGTTGGGAGTGCTGATTGGTTAGGTCAGAAATGAAATCAGAGGGAAGTTGTCATCTTGGCGCCAAGTCAGTGCCTGGGTGGGGGCCATAAGACTGTTAACTACAAAGGGGTCGCTATCCAGACGCCAAGGGAGGGTTCTTGGATCTCGCACAAGGAAGAATTTGGGGCAAGTCCATAGAGTAAAGTGAAAGCAAGTTTATTAAGAAAGTAAAGGAATAAAAGAATGGCTACTCTATAGGCAGAGCAGCGCTGAGGGTTGCTGGTTGCACATTTTTACAGTTATTTCTTGATTATAGGCTAAACAAAGGATGGATTATTCATGAGTTTTCCAGGAAAGGGGTGGGGAATTCCTGGAACTGAGGGTTCCTCCCCTTTTTAGACCATATAGGATAACTTCCTGATGTTGCCATGGCATTTGTAAACTGTCATGGTGCTCGTGAGAGTGTCTCTTACATGCCAATGCATTATAATTAGTGTATAATGAGTAGCGAGGATGTGCAGAGATTGCTCTCATTGGTATCTTCCTTTTGGTTGGCTCCTTTACTGTAACCTGTTTTATCAGCAAGGTCTTTTTTTTTGTTTTTGAGATGGAGTCTTGTTCTGTCACCCAAGCTGTAGTGCAGTGGTGCGATCTCGGCTCACTGCATCCTCTGCCTCCCTGGTTCAAGTGCTTCTCCTGCCTCAGCCTCTCAAATAGCTGGGATTACAGGCACCTGCTACCACACCTGGCTAATTTTTGTATTTTTAGTAGAGATGGGGTTTCTCCATGTTGGCCAGGTTGGTCTCAAACTCCTGATCTCAGGTGATCCGCCCGCCTTGGCCTCCCAAAATGCTGGGATTACAGGCATGAGCCATCGCGCCCAGCCTAGCAAGGTCTTTATGACTGTATCTGTGCCCACCTCCTAAGGTCCATCCTTTGACTTAGAATGTGTAACCTCTTGGGAATGCAGCACAGCAGGTGCCATCATTTCAAACGCCTCTGGCAAGACCAGGCTGGGCATGGTGGCTCATGCCTGTAATCCCAGCACTTTGGGAGGCCGAGGCAGGCAGATCATTTGAGATCAGGGTTCAAGATCGCTCGCCTTGGCCTCCCGAAGTGCTGGCATTACAGGCATGAACCACTGTGCCTGGCCTCCTTCACATTTCATGAGACCTTCCTCTGGGCCGGGCCATATTCAGGGAATAGGGTTATAGTGATTGATTAATAATAACAATGGCTAATATTCATTGAGTACCCACCATTTGTTATTAGAACTACTATTCTAAGCACTTTGATAGATGAACTCATTTAAGCCTCTCTGCAACCCTGTGACCTAGATGCTACTATTGTTTCCATTTCACAGATAGGGAAACTGAGGCATAGAGAAACTATGCAATTTTCAAGAGCATACAACAAGTAAGTGGGTAGAAGTGGGATGAACCCAAGCCAACTGACGCCAGGACTCATAGGCATTTATACTCTTAACCACTATGATTCATGGGTGACTCTTGTCAAGGATTAGAGAACAGTAGTTGTGGCCATATTAGCTACTCAAACAGTGCTTTGGATGTAGGCAGCTAGTTTTGAAAAGAATTTCCCAAATTTATAAGATCATAAGAGCTCCCCTGCAGTGCTTGTTAAAAACAGATCATTTTCAAGCCAGGAACACTGGCTCATGCCTGTAATCCTAGCACTCTAGGAGGCCCAGGTGGGCGTATTTCTTGAGCTCAGGAGTTCCAGATCAGCCTGGGCAACATAGTGAAACTCGTCTCTACTAAAAATACAAAATATTAGCCAGGCATGGTGGCACATGCCAATAGTGCCAGACATTTAGGAGGCTGAGGTGGGAGAATCACCTGAGCCCAGGAGGTCGAGGCTGCAGAGACTGTGCCACTGCACTCCAGCCTAGGCAACCAGAGTGAGACCCTGTCTCCACAGAAACAAACAAACAAAACACAACAATAACAAAACACAGATCATTTTCATAGAGATTTGGATTCAATAGGTCCATTCTGGAATTAGTATTTTCAACGCGTTTGACAAATGCTGGCTAAGTAGTTCAGCAGAATGGCTCTTGAGCTGAAGAGATCCTAATTTGGTTACTCGCAGCTTTACTGCCTCTCCAGATGTGTGTCACTTTGTGCAAGTCCCTTCATCTCTCTGAGCGTCAGTTTCCCCAAACGATGGATGCAGCTAATAACAGCACAACCTCCTAGGGCTGTAGTGGGGATGAAGTGAGCCGCGTGCAAAGTGCTTAGCGCCCTGTCTGGTGCATAGCAAGCAAAGATAATAACAGAAAGATGGTGGCAGCCACTGGGAAGTTCGAGCTGAGACAGTCCTCCAAGACATCCACCATTTCATTTTTTTTTTTGTATTGGCAAGGTCTCTCGCTGTGTTGCCCAGGCTGGTCTCCAACACCTGGACTCAAGCGATTCTCCCTCCTTGGCCTCCCAAAGAGCTGGGTTTACAGGCGTTAGCCACCCCAGAGGCTCCTTCTGACTTTAGTTGTCAGATAAAAAAAAAAATCAGGACACTTCCATTCAAACCTGCAAAAAGAGAAAAATTTTAAAAAATTAGGACGCCCAGTTCAATTGGAATTTCAGATTAAAAAAAAAAAGTAAGTAGCTCCCAAATACTGCATGGGACATATTTATACTAAGTCAGTCATTCTTTTTTTAAAAAATCTGAAATTCCAATTTAACTGGGAGTCCTGCATTTTTACTGTTAAATCTAGTAACTCTGCCTTTGGGGAAGGACTGACCCCAAAGCCTTATTCCCGCCCACGCCTGCCCTAGACAATCTCCACTCGCCAGGCGCGCAGGTCGATCCCAGAGGGGCCGCTGGCGCCTCCGCTCCGCCCAGGCAGCACTAGCGGCGCCCCGAGCGACCGGGCCCCGCCCCGTCCCGCCCCAGTCCCGCCCCGAGAGCAAAGGGCGCCGCCCGAAGCGGGATAGTTCTGGCGGTTGGCCGGTGTGTAGTCGCGCGTCTTCCACCCACGCAGTGTTCTGAGTGAAGGCCAGAAACTCGCTCGCCATGTCGGCTGCAGAGGAGGGGGGTGTTTTCCACAGAGCCCGGGGCAGGACCCTGGACGCGTTTCCCGCAGGTACTGCCCGCCCCTCACCCAGGGAGGGGACTCTGGGGCTGCGGAACCGTCCGCCGGGGGAACCTTTTGTTCAGGTGTGCTCTCCGCCAGTCGGACACCATCCGGGGCTGCACCCGGGCCTGGGGGCCGCCATAGCTGCATCAAAACCTGAATTTAGGAATTGCAGGGGCGCGGTTGAGAGGCGAGTCCGAGAGAGCGGTCTGGTCCAGGAGCCTCCCTGGCCTTGACCTAACTTCCCCCAGAGAAGGGAAGTAAGAGGAAAGCAGCGAAGCATAGTTAATGACTGCTTGGGCTCTGCAGCGAGACCTGGTTTCCAAGCCCTGCATTAGCATCTTGGCCTCAGCTTCCATATCTGTAAAACGGGAATACTTGTGGGTGTTACTGGATAAGCGCTCGGTGCATGTTAGAGGCCATCGGTTTTGTTAAGGTTGTTCACCGTTATGTGTTCTAGACTCCATAAGTACAGTTATTTACTATAAGTCATTCACCGAAATGGTAACGTTGCCCCATCAGAGCAGTAGAGAGGGAGGGCAGTCGAGAGTCGTGGTAAAGTGCTTGAATTTTGGATTTAGATTATCTGCTTGGCCGTAAAAGGGGGTTTGATACTACCTGCCTCATAGGGGTTTTGGAAGCGTAAACAGATCAAAAGTATTTTTGTAACCCGGTGTTGAACGCATGTGAGGTGCTAAGTCAAGAGGGAGGTTTGTTACTGGTTCCTTGATTCCCCTCTGTGGCTTTTTACTGCCTGGAGCCAGATCGCCTTCTAGGCTCTCACCAGCTTTATACCCCCAAGGAAGTCACCCTAAATGCCCTACGTGATCGGGCTTGTGTCCACTTCCTTCAGGGTTGTCATTCTCTCTCTTGCCCAATTCTGAAACAGGTTTTGTTGTTGCCCTTGTTTGAACTGCATTTAAAAGGGCCAGGCCGTTCTTTCCCTGAGGGTCTTGGCGCTTGCTGTTTTCTGCTGCTAGCAGGGTTGGGGAGCCTGGCTCTCTCAGCCGTGAGACCTCATTTTAAAGTTCATTCACTTCCTCATAGAGACTTTACCTGCTACGTTACCTAAAGTAGGTTTCTCCTGTAATTCTATGCTAAAACCTTATTTATTTATTTATGGCAGAGTCTTGCTCTGTCGCCCAGGCTGGAGTGCAGTGGTGATCTTGGCTCACTGCAACCTCCGCCTCCCAGGTTCAAGCGATTCTCCTGCCTCAGCCTCCGGAGTAGATGGGACTGTAGGCACGCCCGACTAATTTTGTGTTTTTAGTAGAGACGTGGTTGCTCCATGTTGGTCAGGCTGGTCTCGAGCTCCCAACCTCAGGTTATCCGCCCTCCTCAGCCTCCCAAAGTGCCTGAGCCACCGCGCCTGGCCTGGGATGACTGTATTTTAATGCAACTTGTCTTGTTTGTCCAACATGAAGATTTTGCTCTTTTCTTGCGGAGCAGCATTCCATTGGATGATTATATACTTTATACATTCTGTTGATGTATATGTTGAATATCTTCCCTTTGCCTCTCCAAACCTTTCTCCCTCCCCCAGGGAGTTGCCCCAGGGAGTTGCCCTCCATGAACTACATCAGTGGGCTCCTTGCCTTTTGGTTTTCCTTTGGGCTCATCCAGTGGGGAGCCCTGAGAAGAAATAAGAGAGGGAGAGAAGCAAAAGGCAGCTGTGTTTATTTTTGCAGTTTACTCCCCGTGGAGTTGCCTGGCCTGGCTGTCTTCCTCTCCACCCCTGAAGGTCAAGGTCGCTCCTTCTCTCAGGACAGCATTTCTCTTCATTCTCTCTAGTTCTGTATTTGAGTAACTATTTCCTTCTTTGAGGCGTGGGAGTGGCAGTGGTTCTGCTTTTCTATCCTTGGGTTGCCACACCCCCTTGTAGGTTTCATCCACCCAACCCACCCCAAGTAATCCCCTTTTAAGTGCTTTTAAAAATTATCCTAATTTGAGAATGCCAGCTATTTCCTGTAAGGATCCTGACTGATATAATGGCCATTTAGTTGTTTCTGGTTTTTGCCCTTGGTAACAGTGCTGTTATGAACATTCTGCACAAATCTCTTTGTGGACACATGGGAGAGTTACTCCGAGGCATATACCTACGAGCTAAGTTCTGGGTTATAGGATATAATCATCCCCAGCATTATTAGATACGGTCAAACTGCCTTCCAAAGTGGTAGCGCCAATTTATACTCCCACCAGCAGTATATGAGAGTTCCCTGTTGCTGCATATGTATATATATTTTTTCTTTCAGTTCAAGAAATACTTGTTGTGGGCTGGCCGCAGTGGCTCATGCCTGTAATCCCAGCACTTTGGGAGGCCGAGGCGGGTGGATCACCTGAGCTCAGGAGTTCGAGACCAGCCTGGCCAACATGGCGAAACCGCCTCTCTATTAAAAATACAAAATTACCTGGGTGTGATGGCGCATGCCTGTAGTCTCAGCTACTTGCGACTTGGGAGGCTATGGCAGGAGAATTGCCTGAGCCCGGGAATCAGAAGTTGCAGTGAACCAAGAACATGCCACTGTACACCGGCTTGGGCAATAGAGTGAGACTCCATCTCCAAAAAAAAAAAAACAAAACTAAATATTTCTTATATTCCTATTGCACTCTCCAGTATTGTGTAGAATAGGAAGTTGGGGGCGGGGGAGTGGTTCAAGTTACATGCTCTCAGAGGCTTATAATAATCCAGGTACAAAGCTAGGGCACAAAATATAATGCTTGGCTACTGGTGGGCTCTGAGAGCATTCAGGCAGGGCTTTCCTGAGGACATGTTGCTTCATCTGATTGCTCAAAGAGGAGTATCAGTTAACTGGGTCACGAAGGGAGGGAAGACCATTGTGGACCATGGGCAGAGCAAGTGTGAGAGTCCTAGAACATGGCAGGATGGGAAAGGGAAAGATGAGGGCTGAAGGAAATCTCTGAGTCTGGAGCAGAAAGGTGAGGTTGGGGCATGGTGTGGAATGAGGCTGGAGAGGGGGATGGTGGTAACTAAGAATTTTCATTGTATCCTAATAGCATCAAGAGGTTTCAAGCTGGATGTGTGAAGAAGCAAGGACGCATGATCAGATTTTTATTTTGAAAAGAATGGTCTGGTTACAGCAATGGCAACAAAAGCGTTTCTACTTTAGAGCAACTTGGAGTGCAATCCAGTTGGAAGCTGGAGCTCCAGGATTTGTCTGGAAGCTGCCTTTCTGTAGCCCCTGTTATTTACTTTGTGTTTTTTTGTTTTTGTTTGTTTGTTTGTTTTGAGACGGAGTCTTGCTCTGTCACCCAGACTGCAGTACAGTGATGCTATCTTTACTCACTGCAGCCTCCACCTCCCAGGTTCAAACAATTCTCCTGCGTCAGCCTCCCGAGTAGCTCGGATTACAGGCGTGTACCACCATGCCCGGCTAATTTTTGCATTTTTAGTAGCGATGGAGTTTCGCCATGTTGGCCAGGCTGGTCTGGAACTCCTGACCTCAAGTGATCCACCCGCCTCGGCCTCCCAAAGTGCTGGGATTTACAGGCGTGAGCCACAGCACCCGGCCCCCATTACTTACTTTGAATGTGTTTATTTGCTGTAGCTGGAGGTACCTATTGGGCGCCGCAGTGTCTTCCAGTGGAGATGATGGGAGTGCTGAGGTATAGAAGCTTCCTAGGCCATTGCAGCTGCCAGGGGGCCACCACTGGGACCAGAGGATCAGAGGGCATCTCCCCTGGATAAGAATGGGGGTGCTGGAGAGAGACTTGACGATAAATCTATGAGACACCTACCCTACTGATAGAAGGAGAGAGTGACCTGGAACTTTTCTTAGCCCCGAGTAAATCTAGAAGTGGGGCCAGCACTTGATCTCCTCTGTGATCCATGCAGTCCATAGACACAGCCAGGATGGGTCATTTAATGGAGGGCCTTGAGAGGCCCAGCCTCAGAGTGTTCTGCTGAGAACCCCAGGTTTGTGGCTTCACATTACTAAGCACTGAACCCTAACCTACCATCGCTGCTTCCGTTGCACTCATTGACAATTTCCCAGGGTCCTGACTCTCTTAGCATCACTGGCAACTTGGAGAGGTGCCCTTAGAGGCATCAGAGGCCTCTCCAGACTCCTTGGGAAGCCAGTAGAGTTGCCCCTTGGGCAGACTGAGAAAGTTTAAGAACTGACTTTTCGAGGCTGGGAGTGGTGGCTTATGCCTGTAATTCTAGCACTTTGGGAGACCGAGGCGGGTGGATTGCTTGAGGCCAGGAGTTTAAGACCAGCCTGGCCAACATGGCGAAACCCCGTCTCTACTAAAAATGGAAAAATTAGCCAGATGTGGTGGCATGCACCTGTAATCCCAGCCGCTCAGGAGGCTGAGGCAGGAGAATAGCTTGAACCTGGGAGGTGGAGGTTGCAGTGAGCCAAGATCGCCCGCTGCACTCCAGCCTTGGAGACAGAGTGATGACTGTGTCTCCAAACAAACAAACAAACAAGCAAACCTGGCTTTTCTTCTTCCCTTGCCAAAACATACACCATCAAAGGGGTTTGATTAACTCAAGCAACAGTCCCTAAAAATCACAGCTCTGAACCATCACCTGTGCTGCAGAATTAGCTCATTGAGCGGTTTGTTTTCCAAGTGTAGCCTGCCAATTAAATGAAAGAGCGCTTTGCTTTAAGACGCATTTCCTCCCACCGGTGGTTTACGTGAGTAACAGTATTCCCATCACCTCCTTCCAGTAGTGGTGTGTGTGACGCTTGCTTTCAGTCATCCGTTCCCTGTTAACATAATCTGCTAGGCTCTGTTGACGGATGTTGATTTTAAAAAAACGGTACACGTCTCACCTGAGAAAGCTCACATTCCTAAGGCATGTTCAGATATTCATTTTAATTAGGCAAATTGATAATTAGGTTTTCTTGACACATATCCTAATTAGGACTACTTTCTTCTAGTAAGCAATTGTCTTTTGAGAAGTTTATGGCTTCTGTTTTGAAGAAATCCTAAAAGGGAGCGATATTAAGATAAAATATGCTTTTAAAGTGACTTATGTTTAATTATTTTTAGGTCTGAATCTGTTTTTCCGGTTTGATATTTTCCCTTCAGAGAACTGGATTAATGGGTGGTATTCTTAAAAAGATTATTTTCCTGGACATTTCAAACCTCTGCTGCTGTTCCTAAGAAGCTGAAGGAATTTGCTATATCCTGAATCTCTCCTTGTACTCTCTGGAGAACTTCTCCCATGGCAGAGAATAAATAGAATCTCAGTAAAAAAAAAAAAAATAACTCACTCCGTCTCTTGCAGGTCTCACCTAAGAACTTTTCTAGAAATAGTAGACCTAGAAAGGTATCTCCAAGTTTGAACAGAGTTGAAAATACTGTGGTTTTAAAAATTCTAACAGGATGATGATGATGATGAAATAAATACTTTCAACTGTGCCATACGTTTAGGCCAAACTAGTTACCTCTTATTTGAGATCGATTTGAAGGTCTTATTTGAGGGTTTCTATGACTAAATTGGGCTTATGATTACTTTCTCAACTCTTTGTTGTAATCATCAATCAAGAGATAGAGGGACCAGGACACATATGTAAAAAGTTCACACTGTACCATTTCCAGAAAACACAATTAATTTTATTTTTGAATGTCAGGGTTTTTCCTCATTTTAAAAAATTTATTTATTTATTTATTATATTTTATATCTTTTGAGGTTGTCTTGGTCTGTCACCCAGACTGAAGTACAGTGATGTGATCATGGCTCACTGCAGCCTCAATCTGTGGTGCTTAAGTGATCCTTTCACCTCAGCCTCCTGAGTAGCTGAGACTACAGGCATGTACCACCATGCCTGGCTAATTTTAAAATATTTTTTTAGAGACAAGGTCTTACTATGTTCCCCAGGCTGGTCTTGAACTCCTGAACTCAAGCCATCCTCCCACCTCAGCCTCCCAAACTGTTAGGACAAGCTTGTTCAACCCATGGTCCGCTGGTCACATGTGGCCCAGGATGGCTTTGAATGCGTCCCAGCACGAATTCCTAAACTGTTTTAAAAGTTGAGATTTTTTTTGGCCGGGTGCGGTGGCTCAAGCCTGTAATCCCAGCACTTTGGGAGGCCAAGACGGGCGGATCACGAGGTCAGGAGATCAAGACCATCCTGGCTAACACGGTGAAACCCTGTCTCTAATAAAAAATACAAAAAACTAGCTGGGCGAGGTGGCAGGCGCCTGTGGTCCCAGCTACACGGGAGGCTGAGGCAGGAGAATGGCGTAAACCTGGGAAGCAGAGCTTGCAGTGAGCTGAGATCCGGCCACTGCACTCCAGCCCGGGCGACAGCATGACTCCGTCTCAAAAAAAAAAAAAAAAAAAATGAGATTTTTTTGCGATTTTTCTTTTTTTTAAGCTCATCAGCTATCATTAATGTTAGTGTATTTCATGTGTGGCCCAAGACAGTTCTTCCGTTGTGGCCCAGGAAAACCAAAAGATTGGACATCCCTGTGCTAGGATTACAGGTGTGAGCCACTGTGCCTGGCCTGCTTTAAAAATTTTTTTGGAGGCAAGGTCTTGCTCTGTCACCTATGCTGGAGTGCAGTGGCGTGATCTCTGCCCACTGCGGCCTCCCCATCCTGTGCTTAAGCCATCCTCGATCCTCCCACCTCCGCCTCCTGAGTCACTAGGACCACAGAAGGTGCGACCACACCTGGCTGATTTTTGTATTTTTTGTAGAGACAGTTTCGCCATGTCACTCAGGTTAGTCTGGAACTCTTGGACTCGAGCAGTCCTCCTGCCTCAGCCTCCAAAAGTGCTGGGATTACAGGCATGAGCCACTGCATCTGGCCTAAATTTTTTAATAACTTTCTTGAGGTGTAATTTATATACCATAACATTCATTATAAGTTTACAACTCAAGGGATTTTAGTAACTTTAGAGTGGTGCAGTCACAATCTAACTAGCACATCTCTACCTTCCCAAAAAAGAAGTGTTATGCCCACTTGCAAGCCTCTTCATGTTGCCACCCCCAGCACAGGCAACTACTACTTTACCGCCATAGATTTGCCTT
Organism: Papio anubis; assembly: GCF_008728515.1. Taxonomy (NCBI): domain Eukaryota; kingdom Metazoa; phylum Chordata; class Mammalia; order Primates; family Cercopithecidae; genus Papio; species Papio anubis. Next base: position 61,189,888 of record NC_044993.1, read on the forward strand.
TTCTGGACGTTTCATGTAAATGGAATAATATATGGTCTTTTGTGGCTGGCCTCTTGGTGTTAGCATAACGTTTCTGAGGCTCACTCATTTTGTAGCTTGAACCAATACTTTGTTCCTTTTTACTAAATGATATTCCATTGTATGGATAACCCATTTTGTTTATCCAACCGCCTATTGATAAACATTTGGACTTTTTTTTTTTTTTGACACTGATGGACATTTCACCCATCTGGGTACCTCTTGTCTGTTGGGAATAAAGGTGCTATGAACAGTCACAGACACATGTTTTTAAGGATATTTGTTCTCATATCTTTTGGGTAGATACCTGGGATTGGAATTGCTAAGTCATGCGGTAACTATGTTTCATATTTTGAGGAACCACCGAAGTATTTTCCAAAGCAGATGTGCCATTTTACATTCCCACCAGCAATTTATATGGATTCCAGTTTCTCCATATCCTTGCCAACATTTCTTATTGCTGGTCTTTTTTATTATAACCATCCAAATGGTTGTGAAGTACTATCTCATTGTGAGGGTTTTTTTGTTTGTTTGTTTGTTTTGAGACAGGGTCTCACTCTGTCACCCAGGCTGGAGTGCAGTGGTGTGATCTCAGCTCCCTGCAACCTCTGCCTCCCGGATTCAAGTGGTTCTCCTGCCTCAGACTCCCAAGTAGCTGGGATTTCAGATGCGCACCACCACACCTGGCTAATTTTTGTGTTTTTTATTAGAGACGGGGTTTCACCATGTTGACCAGGCTGGTCTGGAATTCCTGACCTCAGGTAATCCACTTGCCTCGGCCTCCCAAAATGCTGGGATTACAGACATGAGCCACCATGCCTGGCCCCTTGTGTGTTTCTTCTTGTGACTTTGCTGTCTTTTTCTACCTGTAGACTATAAATTCTTGAGGAGCAAGAAGCCCAGACCTAGGATGGTGTCTGGCAGTAGTGGACATTCAGTGGCTTTTTTTTTTTTTTTTTTAAGGCAGAGTCTTGCCCTGTTGCCCAGGCTGGAGTGTGGTGGCATGATCTCAGCTCACAGCAACCTCTGCTTCCTGGGTTCACGTGAGTCTCCCGCCTCAGCCTCCCGAGTAGTTGGGACTACAGGTGCATGCCACCGCACCTAGCTAATTTTTGTGTTTTTAGTAGAGACAGGATTTTACCATGTTGACCAGGCTGGTCTTGAACTCCTGACCTCAAGTGAGCTGCTTTCTTTGACCTCTTGAAGTGCTGGGAGCCACCACACTTGGCCTCAGTGACCATTTAATATTGAGTAAGTGAATGAGTATGAATGAATACACTCCATCTGGGTCACCTGTGTGTATCTGTCCAACCCACTGCTGTCAGGCACCATGGAGTCTCCAGACTAAACAAAGCTGAGACCAAGGTATTGATCAAACCAATAGAAGTTGTTGGCTGGGTGCAGTGGCTCACGCCTGTAATCCGAGCACTTTGGGAGGCTGAGGCGAGTGGATTGCTTGAGGTCAGGAGTTTGAGACCAGCCTGGCCAACATGGTGAAACCCCATCTTTACTAAAAATACAAAAATTAGCTGGGCATGGTGGCTGGCACCTGTAATTCCAGCTACTCTGGAGGCTGAGGCAGGAGAACTGCATGAGCCTGTGAGATGGAGGTTGCAGTCAGCCAAGATCATGCCACTGCACTCCAGACTGGGCCACAGACCAAGACTCCATCTCCAAAAAAAAAAAAAAAAAGAGGTTGCATGACTATGCCAGGTGGCTGTGCACCATGTACACTATTCCATGGCATCTAGAGGCAGAGGTTTTGCCTACCAGGTGGGTGCCCTCACATGGAGCACATCTGCCCGGAGGAAGGGTTACCTTCTCTTTGCATCTGGGGCTTCTGTTAGCCTGGCCTTGTGCCTAAACAGGTGCTTCTGCCCAGAGGTGCCTTCTACCAATTCTCCCCAGAGTGCTGCCTGGGACAGCAACTGCCTGCTGTCTTGTTAGGGAAATGGGGAAAAAAAATAGCAGCAAATATCCACCAAAAACAGGCAAACCCCAAGTGGAGTTCTGCTCTTGAAAAGTGAGAGAGGTTCTGGAAATGTCTTCCCCTCTTTAACTGTCGTCTCAAATGGCATCGGCTAAAGCCAGTGATGCTGAAAGCTGCCTGGCCACGAAGTCCCAACCCATCTGCTTTCTTAGTTCTCTGAAGAGTTGCAGATAAAGATTTTGGCAGGACAGCCAGTGTGGCAGCCAAGCCATGACTCAGAAGCTTTTGTGTGTCTCAGAAACTACCTTTTGAATGCATTTAGGCCAAGAAGAGAGAGGTTGGGTACCTTTGTACAGGTTTAGCATCCCTAATGCAAAATGCTCTAAGATCCGACACCTTTTGAGCACTCATTTGATGATCAAAGGTCATGCGCAAAAGCATTTTGAATTTCAGATTTTACAGATTAGAAATGCTCTACCAGTTTGCATATGCAAATATTCCAAAATATAAAAAAATCTGGAATCTGAAACACTTCTGGTCCCAAGCATTTTGGGTAAGAGGTATGCAACCTGTACTTAGGACAAGACATTTGGAGACTCTGAGGATACTGCTGTCACAGTTAATTATTTTGGGGGTTGGGGAAGGGACAGGGTCCTGAGGGACACTATTTTTTTTTTCTTTAACAACTCTTAGCATACCCTACAGTTCACCATGTTAATTGTTAATTAAATAATATTTACTACTTTGGGCTTCTTTCTGATTTAACAGTCTAAGTGTGTACAATTCAGTGGCTTTTAGTATATTCACAGAGGTGTACAACCATCACCACAATCAATTTTAAAACATTTTCCTGAATCCAGGAAGAAACCCTGCACCCCTGTGCTAAAACTGCCCCCAAAGGCCCCCAACCCCTTAAGAGCTACTAATGAAGGACACTCTTAATCTGCTGCATACCATTCTGGCAGCTTCACAGTAGGGACATTAAGATTGCTAAGTCAGAAAGAGTCCCAAAGTGGTAAATATTGTTTAGCTACTCTTCAGTGTTTTTTTGTTTTTGTTTTTGTTTTCCTTTACCACTAAAATAAGATTATTCCCCAGAGCAGTTGAAGGGTATTGCTGGAGACATTTAGATTGTGGTTCACTATGCAGATTGCTATTGTGAGAATCTGCAAAAATTGCATTTTGTTGCCATTTGCTCTTTCACCAGAAAGCCTCCAGGCGGCTGTGAACCTACCCATCTTTGCTGCTTTATAACCAAAGCAATATTCACAGTATACAAAGGAAAAGATGTTGAGACCATAGCATGTAAATATATACGTGTCTCTCATCAGATGTTTTCTCAGCCCCACCATGTGCCGGGGGAACCAAGAGATGGATGAGTCTTTAAAAAGTCTGTCTCTGCTAAGGTAAGGGTAGGGGTTACTATGAGTGGTTGTCATGGTATGAGTAACTCACTTTTGACTACTTCCTCTTTGTCTAGTCCAGATGCTTTACATGTTTTAAGTCATTCATTCTTCCCAACAACCCTTTCGAGGTAGGTGCTATTATTCCTACTTTGCAGATAAGGAGACTGAGGCCCAGAGAGGTTCAGGAACTTGCATCATGTCACGTAGCTGGTAAAGGGTAGAAATGGGATTTGAACTTGGGCACTCAAGCCTCAGTCTGGGCTCCACTGGAACTCAGTTAAGAGTTGCGGGAGATAGAGGCTGAAAGTCAGTCGTCAGCATGGTCTGTCCCCTGCCTCCCGATCCAGCCTTCTGATCACTCAGGGTCTGGGTACTTGCAGTGCCCCCTGCCTGGAGTGCGTCCCCACAGCCCCACCCACTGGCCACTCTGTCTTGCAATCAGTCTGGTTACCCTGTAGTTGTAAAGAGCAAAGTGTGTAATTGAGTTGTGTAACTGACTTAGTTATTTGCTTGTTTGTTGTGCATCTCCCCAGCTATCATGTAAGATTTTAAGGAACAGGATCCATCAGCGTTGCTCGCTGTTGAATGTCCAGCCACTGACAGCCAATATCATAGAGCACGTGCTCAGAACATACCTGCTTGAATGAGTGAAGGAGGCCAAGCTGCATCTGCCTACAGGGCAGGGAGCATTTGAGCTGGCAGGGAAGGGTAGAAGGGATTTCAGCAGGAAGAGTTGGTAGAACGGAGAGCATATCCCGGAAAGAGGAGGGGAAGTGTATTAATCCATTCTCACTGCTAATAAAGACAGAACCAAGACTGGGTAATTTATAAAGGAAAGAGGTTTAGTGGACTCACACTTCACATTGCTGGGGAGGCCTTACAATCATGGCGAAAGACAAAGGAAGAGCAAAGGGACGTCTTACATAGTGGCAGGCAAAAGAGCATATGCAGGGGAACTGCCCTTTATAAAACCATCAGATCTCGTGGGACTTATTCACTATCACGAGAACAGCGTGGGAAAGACCAGCCCCCATGATTCAGTTACCTCCCACCGGGTCCTTCTCATGACATGTGGGAATTATGGGAGCTACAATTCAAGATGAGATTTGGGTGGGGACACAGCCAAACCATATCAGGAATTATGGGGTGTGTTGGAGAAGCAGATAGTGGTCTATCTGGGGGGAATCCTGTGGTATGTCTTAAGCAGGGTTTCTCAACCCCCCAGCATTGTTGACATTTATAGGCTGGATTTTGTCGTGGGTTCCTGTCCTGTGTGTCATGAGATGTTTAGCAGCATCCCTCGCCTTTATCCACTGGATTCCAGCAGCACCACCCACTTCCCAGTGTGGTACCCCAAAATGTCTGTAGACATTGTCACGTGTCAAAATCATCCCTGGTCTGATGGGACTACAGCCACTGGTCCATCAGGACCAGTGAGATACAGCTGGAAGAGGCCAGGTGCAGCGGTTCAGGCCTGTAATCCCAGCACTTTGGGAGGCTGAGGCAGGTGGATCACTTGAAGTCAGGAGTTTGAGACTAGTGTGGCCAAGATGGTGAAACTCATCTCTACTAAAAATAAAAAACATTAGCCGAGTGTGGTGGCACACTCCTGTAATCTCAGTTGCTCGAGAGGCTGAGGCAGGAGAATTGCTTGAACCTGGGGGCAGAGGTTGCAGTGAGTCAAGATCGTGCCACTGCACTCCAGTCTGGACGACAGATCAAGACAACATCTCAAAAAAAAAAAAAGGTACAGCTGGAAGAACTTTGGGCCCCTTTTAGGCCCAAGTGCGAGAATGAGTGGGAATCCATTGATGTCTTCATCTTTTTCTTCACCAAATATTGACTGATGCCTGCCACATGCCAGACTGAATAGTATAAGCTGCTGATATGCTAGAAAGGGAATGCAAACGTGGGCCTGCCCTAGAGCTTTCAGGATGGTGGCTCTGTAGCCAGGAATTTGATGATCTGGTTAAGGGGTTGGGAAGAGACATAATGGCAGCAACTGACTGAGATGGACTGGAGTAGGGGGAGCTGCAGGGAGCCATCCTGGCAGCCTCTTTCTCCCAGGTGGGAATCATGAAAACCTGGCCCAAGAGTAGTTGGTGGTGGGAACGGGAAGGTGGGGCTGTTGCAGGGATGTTGTAGACATGGAATGATGCATCTTGGCTGGCTACATGCACAGGATGACACACGATCTTAAGATCTGTAGATTGGGGGACTAGGGATGATGGTGGCAAAATTAGCGAGATCTAGGGAGGGAATCAGTCTTAAAGAAAGATGTGCAGCCATAGAAAAGAATGAGCTCATGTCCTTTGCAGGGACATGGATGAAGCTGGGAGCCATCATTTTCAGCAAACGTAGGAACAGAAAACCAAACACAGCATGTTCTCGCTCATAAGCGGGAGTTGAACAATGAGAACACATGGACAAAGGAGGGGAACATCACACACGGGGGCCCGTCGGGGGATTGGGGGCAAGGGGAGGGAGAGCGTTAGAACAAATACCTAATGCATGTGGGGCTTAAAACCTAGAGAATGGGTTGATAGGGGCAGCAGACCACAATAGCACATGTAACCTATGTAACAAACCTGCATGTACTGCACATGCATCCCAGAACTTAAAGTACAATTAAAAAAAAAGATGATGGATTTGCCTGTGGAAGTGTTGAATTTAAGATCCTGATGGGACAAGCTGGGAGCTTGGACATGTCCAGGAAAACAAACATACTAATACTATGTTCTACTCTTTTTTTTTTTTTTTTTTGAGACAGAGTCTTGCTCTGTCACCAGGCTAGAGTGCAGTGGCGTAATTTTGGCTCACTGCTGCCTCTGCCTCCCAGGTTCAAGCAATTCTCCTGCCCCAGCCGCCAGAGAAGCTGGGACTACAGGTATGCGCCACCATGCCTGGCTAATTTTTATATTTTTAGTAGAGATGGGGTTTCACTGTGTTGGCCAGGATGGTCTCGATCTCTTGACCTCATGATCCACCCCCTCAGCCTCCCAAAGTGCTGGGATTACAGGCGTGAGCCACTGCGCTCAGCCAATGTGACTTTTGTTACAAAAATCAAGTTAAGAAAGCTATTTATCATTGTGTTCTACCTTGAATTTTTTGAGGTTGCATACAAGTAACAGGTTTAGCACATCATGAGAGCACAAATTATAATGTAAGGTATTACTTAATAACGTGGCTGCCCTCCAGGCCTTTTCCTAGTTGGGTGATGAAAACAGTGATTCATTTGCTTTTGGGGGCGCATTTATTATAGTTAGTCATTGATCAACTGGTAATAGTGAAGGAATCAATAAACTTTCTAATTCTTGGTATATATTAAAAAGTCAGCTTTTATTAACATTGACAAATATGCCTAAAAGGGATAATAAAAATAGGAGAGGAAATATATTAGCAGAGACAAATCGAAGAAAACATTTAGTTTGTAATTTTAAAAGTTCAACGGTAAAGAGCAATTGCAATTTGAGTATCTGTCTTTGAGGCAGGATATTGGCACATAAACAGAGGCTCATAGGAAAGATTAATGGTAAAGCGTTGTGTGAAAATTCTTCCAGGTTTTTAAGATTTTTCTCTGAATGCAGTTGCTTTGCACCTGATAATGTGTAAAGAAAACCTACAGGCCTTTCTGTCCTTAGTTTGATATTAGCCAAAATTCACTGTATATTTATCCCTCAGTTTTGAAATATTATCCCTCAGTTTTGAAATACGGTTTCTGTGACAGTGTTTTATAAGTTAGCTGAAATGTGGAAGTGGCCAGATCTTGTTATTTTCTGTACAACAGGTGAATCTGATTTCTAAGGTCAATTTTTCATTTAAAAGTATTTCAAAGTTAATTTTACAATTCAATTTAGAAAATTATGACAACTCAGGCTGGATGCGGTGTCTCATGGCTGTAATCCTAGCACCTTGGGAGGCTGAGGTGGGCTGATCACTTGAGCTCAGGAGTTCTAGAGCAGCCTGGGCAACATGGCAAAACCCTGTCTCTACCAAAAATACACAAAATTAACCGGGCATGGTGGTGTGCACCTGTGGTCCCAGCTGCTTGAGAGGCTGACATGGGAGGATCGCTTGAGCCCAGGAAGTGGAAGTTGCAGTGAATCAAGGTCATGCCACTGCACTCCAACCTGGGTGACAGAGTGAGACCCCATTAAAAAAAAATTATGGTAACTCATTAGCTTATTATTATTATTATTATTTTCTGGCTTGTTTGGCTAGACCTAGGCATTCCTGGCTTGTATATGTCTTCTCTATAGTAATTTCACCTGCCCTGAAATGTGGGTGAGTGATGTCTGTGGCAGAATATGCAAAGGTGGGGGTCTGGTTTGCCCTCAGACTTTGTAGATCTCAGTCCACGTATTTTCCTTTGCTGGGTCTCCTCTTCCTCACCTCTAAGCAAAATGGAAAGATTACCATGGATAAGAGCTTGTCATTGCAGATGCCAACAGCAGCCAGGTGGTAAATTGGGCCAGGTGGAGACTGTGGCAAATTTGAGAGCACAAACCCCATGTAAAGGCACAACCACCCTACAGACCCAGAGAGTCACTAGCACACTTCATTTGGGTCTGATGTGGCCAGATTTTCCAGGAGAATCCAGAGAGCCAGGTGTATATATGAAACTCATGAATTAAAAAGGTTGGCAACAAATTCAGAAATGTATAAACGCTGCTTGGGCCCCACAGCACATACCTGCTAGCCAGACCTCATCCACAGACGTCGAGTTTGTAATCTCTGGAAGAGATCACCGCTGAGCACTCACAGAAGACAGATGTCTCGGCCCCAGCCTGTGCCTCAAATCAACCCTGCGCCGTTGGCAGGGACCCTGAACATCACGGCCGACCAGGACAAAGCTCTGGGTCTTGCCATCGTTGTCTTTGTGTACAGTCAGCCCATTTATCAAGACGTTCCATTTGAAGGAAGCTTTTTGGAGAGAAAATGTCAGTATTGAGGTGGATAACTTGGGGGCAGCCTAGAGCATGTTCTGTCTTCTTCATGGCTCTCTCCACTCCAGGCCACCCAGCCCAGCAGCACTGAGGTTCTGAATAGCTCTTGCGTAGAAGTTGCTGAGTCTTTATTGTGTGACCTTGAACTTGAGGCATGCCTAAGCCCCATCTCCCTTCCCCCTCACTACCCAGACCTCAGCATCTCCCCCTTGGTTTAATGAAAGGCTGGTTAAAGTAACTCTGAGAGTCCCTACAGCACTAACAGTTTCTAGTACTTAGGTGGGAAAAGGCGGGCTTCTGTGAGTTAAGCCTTCTGATCTCACCAGGATGAGCTACAATAAATGGCCTTATTGAGTGCCGTGCTGGAAGATCAGGTGCAAATGTGACATTAAACTGAGATAAGTTAAGTATGTGAGGCTAGCCCTGAGGTTTATATTACCATCCATGGCTGACTCTCAGCTGAGCCGAGTGATCTCACCTCCAGGTGTTCATGCTCTGTGTGATCCTCTACCCTTAAGGTGGGCTGCCCTAGTGACTTGATTGTAATGAGCACAGCACAGCAAAAGTGATGGGATGTTACTTCCATCGTGATGGTATATAAGATTGTAGCTTCCATTTGCTAGCAGACCCTCTGCCTTGTGTGGTTTGATGAGGCAAGTCTCCATGTTGCAAGCTGCCATATTGGAGAGGCCCATATGGCAAGGAACTGAGGGCAGCCTCCAGTCAGCAGCCAGTGAGGAACTGAAGCCATCAGTCCTACCACCTACAAGGAGCTGAATCCTGCTAACCACTATGTGAGTGAGCTTGGAAACAGATTCTGCCCCATGTGAGTCTTCAGATGAGACCTCAACATTGACCAACACTTCTGTTGCAAGTTGTGAGAGACCTTGCAGAGGACTAGCTAAACCATGCCAGACTCCCACGGAGGCTATGAGATAATAAATGTGGGTTGTTTGAAGCTGATGCATTTGTGGTAGTTTGTTACACAGCAGTAGACAGCTAAATTACCTTCTCTATGAATCTGTTAAAAAATTAATGTTGAAAAAGTTAAATTCACTGGCTGGGTGCGGTGGCTCACACCTGTAATCCCAGCCCTTTGGGAGGCTGAGACGGGCAGATCACGAGGTCAGGAGTTCAAAACCAGCCTGGCCAACATAGTGAAACCCCATCTCTACTAAAAATATAAAAATTAGCCAGGCGTGGTGGCAGGTGTCTATAGTACCAGCTACTCAGGAGGTTGAGGCAAGAGAATCGCTTGAACTGGGAGGTGGAGGTTGCAGTGAGCTGAGACCACGCCACTGCACTGCAGTCTAAATGACAGAGTGAGACACCATCTCAAAAAAAAGAAAAGAAAAATTCATTCTGTACATTCTTATTCATAACATATAGGTGTTTTAATTAAATAAATGTATATTTTTACCACGTGTTAACACTAAATACCTTATAGGCATTATCCAGAGCTTTGTGTAAGTTGCTTCTAAAGTTTATGGTCTTGTTTGATACCATCTGGGTCAGAAACGAGATCTTAACACTTTTTTCTTTTATTCCTTCCATACGTATTTAAGTTTGTCTCAAAATTTGACCTTGGTCTTAATCATAGTCATCAGTTAGGACCCCAGACTGGGTTATTGTTTTAAGTCAATTTTGGAAGAAAAATACAGACTTCTCTGTTGTGCACTGGAAAATGTGTGTGTATGTGTGCGTGTGTGTGTATGTGTGCATGTGTACACATGCATGTGTGCTATATACTCATACTTGCTAATGGGTGCTTTTTCCATGAAGTCATGTAAAAATAAATTAAAACTTACTAATTAGTAATGAATTCCCTGATTAACTTCTTATTTTTGAGATGGAGTCTCTCTTTGTCACCCAGACTGGAGTGCAGTGGCACGATCTTGGCGCACTGCAACCTCCGCCTCCCGGTTCAAGTGATTCTCCTGCCTCAGCCTCCCGAGTAGCTGGGACTACAGGCACACACCACCATGCCCAGCTAATTTTTGTATTTTTAGTAGAGACGGGATTTCACCATGTTGGCCAGGATGGTCTTATCTCTTGACCTCCTGATCCACCCACCTCGGCCTCCCAAAGTGCTGGGATTACAGGTGTGAGCCATCTTGCCCAGCCCAACTTCTTACTTTTCAAAGAATCTTGATGCTTAGTTTTGCAAGGCTATATAAACGGTGATGACTAGATAGTAATGAATAATACAGAGAAATATTTAGGGCCAAATCCATGACCTGTACATAGGCAGAGACCTAACAATGACCAGGGAAGTATGCAAAACCAAACCAAAACAAAATAAAAAATATACCACCACTAACAACCTGAACAAAACCCCTCTGAAGTGTTACTTTAGTTTAAGGAAACGATAGTCACTGTGCTTCTGTTTCTCATCCAACTCATGTAAGTTGCAGGCCATTCGAGTTCCTTGGTTAGTTGTAGACTGGTGCTTCCCACATTTGGATGTGCACATAGATGACCCGGGGGTTCAGTAAAATGCGCATCCCGACCCAGTGGATCTGGGGCCAGAGATTCTGCATTTTGAACATGCTCCCAGGCGACGCCAGTGTCACACTTGGATGAGTAAGGCTGTGGCCCAGCCCTGCCGTTTCTGTGCCATGAGCAACCTGCTGGTTTCTGCTGTCAGGTAACCCTCACCTTGTCCCTCTTCATCAGCCTCGTTGCCAGGCAGTTCTGCTCCTTAATTAGTATTGTCAGGCTTGTACCTTTTGATTGGGCAGTCTCATATTTAAGTTTTTTTGCCAGGAGATGTAGGGGGAAAAAAGTGGACCCCTGAGTGTCTTTCCCCCTCCCCCAGTAATGACAAATACTGTCATACTTTATAGACACTGACTTTACAAATCCTGTCATGCTTTAGGAGTGGACCTCAGTTTATCCATACTTCCATGGCTCAAGCTGCTAAAAGAGTGCTTCCAGAGGGTTTCCAGAAAAGCTGGACTGTGCCTGGGGACCGTACCCTGGGGGGTAATTCTAGGCTTTGGTGAAATAATTTTAATGCAAGTATTGTTAAGAAGTCACTTTCATCTGAGTGTGGTGGCTCATCCCTATAATCCCCGCACTTTGGGAGGTCAGGGCCGAGGTGGGCAGATCATTTGAGGCCAGGAGCTTGAGACCAGCCTGGCCAACATGGCAAAACCCCCGCTCTACTAAAACTACAAAAATTAGTCGGGTGTGGTGGTGTATGCCTGTAATCGCAGCTACTCGGGAGGCTGAGGCATGAGAATCGCTTGAGCCTGGGAGGCAGAGATTGCAGCATTGCACTCCAGCCTGGGTGACAGAGGGAAACTTTGTCTTAAAAAAAAAAAAAAAGAATTCACTTTTGTCTGGGTGTTGGTGGCTCATGCCTGTAATCCCAGCATTTTGGGAGGCTGAGGCAGGAGGATCACTTGAGCACAGGAGATCAAGGCTGCAGGGAGCCATGATTATGCCACTGTACTCTAGCTTGGGTGACAAAGCCAGACCCCATCTGTAAAAATAAATTTAAAAAGACACAATTCAGTTTCATAATGTAAAAAGCTGCCCTTTTAGGGGATGGAGAGGTATACATTTAAAAGAGATTCCTCCTTCTAGAATTAAGCATTGTAAGCTCCAAATATCTTTAATTCTGCCTTGATAAAAAAAAAAAAATACCATGAGACCAAAGACCACCAGCTTCTGTAGCAGGAACCTTAAGAGCACCCAGTTCCTTTGGAAAATGAAGATTCCTGAGTAAACAAATTATCTCATTAGATAGGTAGATTGAATACTGATGTGTGAGCTGTCATTTATTTTAGGTCAAATCTATTTATTTTGTACCTTGTCATCATAAAATTGAGATTCTAAGGTTTTAGTAAGTAAACAAGTAATAATGAAAGATTTATTATAATAGCTCCAAGGACTATTGACTTTTTGAAATTCTATTTGTCATAGGAAACGATTTGTTAAAACATTTGCTGTAGGGAGCTGTTTATAAACTCTGTTGTAGAATGTTGATTTACACTGCTACCTTGGGGTGCCTGTGGTCACCTCCCTTATCTGGTTCTGATTAATTCATCCAGCTTAAATGGCTCTGTAAACAGCCTCAGAAGTAGAAACACAGCTAGAAGCATTCATTGGTGTAAAAAGGTTATTATGAAAGTAAAATAAATGATTAATATGTTAAGACACAAAGCAGAATCTCATTTTTTTTTTTTTGGATGACACAATGATCCCGATCTTCAGGAAATCTCGTTGTCTACTTCTTGACCACTTATCCCTAATGCCTCGTTTATAGGGATCTATTACTGTGTAACAAATTACCCTGAAACTTCAGGACTGAAAAAGCAAATATGTATCATGTCACAGGATTTTGTGAGGAATCTGGGTACAGCTTAGTTGAGTTCGTCTGCCAAAGAGTCTCATAAGGCTTCAATCAAGGTATCTGTTGGGACTGTGGTCTCATCTGAAAGCTCAACAGAGGAGTGTCCTCTGCCAAGCTGACTCACATGGTTGTTAGCAGGATTGGTTTCTCATGGGCTGTTGGCCAGAGGTTTCCCTCTGTTCCTCAGCACACTGGCCTCTCTATAGGGATATTCACAACATGGCAGTTTTTAATTTCCAGAGCAAAGGATCTGAGAAAGAGATGAAAGTCATGGTCTTCTTTTAGCCCACTCTCAGAAGGGACTCCCATCATTGTATTCTGTTTATTAGAAGCAGGCTGCAGCCCACACTCAGAGGGTGTTGCACAGGGATGTAAATATCAGGAGGCAGGGATTTGGGGGCATCTTAGAGTCTTTCTGCCAACACAATCAGTTGGCACAGTGAATCAGTGCTCAATCACAATCAGTGCTCAGTGAATGACAGTTGACTCCCTCAGTCCCTGTTGGATGTGCCATATTGCTGTCTTTCTCCATGAGGTACACACACCAGGGTTTCATGCAGTCTTTGTTTAGATTGAGTTCTGGCCCCTTGTGATTGAACACTGTGCTGTAAGTTGAGGAGTGGTGGGTTTATGTGCATGTACAATTTGTTCTGTAAAGTGCAGAGGTAGTTTTGTTTGTTCACTTTTTTTTTCTTTAACTGTGAAAAAGGAATTAAGAAGGGAAAGGAGGCTTGAAACCAGAATCCACTCGAAGGCAATAGTAAGCTCAGTGTGATGGGTGGAAAAGTGGCCATGGAATTTAAAAAGGTTATCACTGGCCCTTACTTGCCATTTAGATCTCAGCTTAAATGTCACCACTTCAGAGAGGTCTTTCCTGTCTTATTTATTTATTTTTATTTAGTTTTGAGACAGAATCTCTCTCTGTCATCCAGGCTGGAGTGCAGTGGCATGATCCCGGCTCACTGCAATCTCCGCCTCCCGGGTTAAAGCATTCCTCTCACCTCAACCTTCAAAGTAGCTGAGACTACAGGGATGCACTACCACGTCTGGCTAATTTTTTATATTTTTAGTAGAAATGGGGTTTTGCCATGTTGGTCAGGCTGGTCTCGAATTCGTTACCTCAAGTGATCTGCCCACCTTGGCCTCCCAAACTGCTGGGATCCTAGGTGTGAGTCACCGAGCCCGGCCCTGTGTGTCTGAACTAGCCATTGCCTCACTCTTAATCTGCATCGTCATTAATAGTCTCTGATTCTATTCCCTGCCTGTTTACTTGCTCATCTCCCCCCACGAGCACTGAGTGTGAGGACAGCAGGGACTCATCTGTCTTGGTCACCCTCATACTGCCAGCACCTCTCACAAGTCCTGGCAAAGCAAAGGCTCCCGGTATGATACTTATCCAATAGACAAATGAATCAAACACATGGACGTGAACTGATTCCAAGGAGTTTTTTAGAAATTGCAGCATCATCATGACTTCCAAAGGAAATGCCATTTATTCAGTTAACATGCATTGTCCATTAAATTATAATAATAATAATTATTATTATTGAGATAGAGTCTCATTCTGTCACCCAGGCTGGAGTGCAGTGACGCGATCTCGGCTCACTGCAACCTCCGCCTTCCGGATTCAAGTGATTCTCGTGCCTCAGCCTCCCAGATAGCTGGGATTACCCATGCCCACCACCACGCCTGGCTAATTTTTGTATTTTTGGTAGAGATGGGGTTTCACCATGTTGCCCAGGCTGGTCTTGGACCCTTGACCTCAGGTGACCCACCCATGTTGGCCTCCTAAAGTGTTGGGATTACAGGCGTGAACCACCATACCTGGCCATACATTAAATTATGAAAAAAAATAAAAATAAAAACAGCCTCAAGATGAAGGGGCAGCTCTGTCCCACCACTAAGCACTAGCGGGCCATTCAGCAAGTTCTGTCACCTCTCATGGCATCAGTTTCCTCAGAGGATAAATGAGGGAGCTGTAGATTGGGGGTCCTCAGACTGTGCTGTGCCCAGCACCAAATCTGGCTCTGGCACCAGAAGTTCCAGATGCTCTTCTGTAAGAGCAAGCGGCTTTGCCTGGCATATTTTTTCAACTTTGGTCTGCCATGTACGATTTTGATTATAGAAAGGATTCTGTGGCCAAATAATTTTTTAAAAAGTGAAACCCACAGCACTTCTGTGCCCGTTAATGGCCATTCCAGCTCTGCCCAAGCAGGCACCAGCGGCAGTTCTGGCAGATGAGAGTAGAAACCCAACACCCATAAAGCTTTGGCCCAGGAGAGCCAATCGGAAGAGCAAGCAGAATGATTTCAGGTGGCCTAGATCCCTTTCCAAGAACATAAAGAGCCCCCACCCCCAGCCTCACACCTCACAGATGCCCACATCCTACTGCCTTTGAAATGTTAGCATCGATTTTTCTTTTTTCTTTTTTTTTTTCTCCCACATTGACTTACTCATTTCAAGATCTCATTTCTGGCACCACATCTCCCACCAGATAGCCAGAGCTTCTGAGTGCCAAGTTTTATAATTAAAATTCTGTCACATCCCCCGAAACGGTGGAAATGGTGCCATGAAGCCTCGCAGAAAAGATTTGTAAGCACTTCACCTAGTAATTTAAATATAATACTTCTGGCAGCATTCAATTTGGGGTGTTTTATTCGAATTTAAAGACGATTATTGAGCACAAATATCCTCTGCAATTGGGTGCTCTTGTGGCCCCGTGCTTCCTTTTGGCTGTCTAGCTTGTCAACAGGCAGCTCGGTGGTGTGGCTGCAGAAGCCCATGTGGACATTCCTGGCCTTTGGGTATGACCAGGTCCCAGGCGTAATTAGTATAAATCAAAATCCTCTAGACTATGACAGGAAAATGGTATGTTTGAACAGCAGCGTATTAAAATGACCTACTTAATTTAAGAAAAATAGTGTATCCACTTTGCATGGTAACCTGGTTGCTTTTATGGCAGATTTTACAACATTTCTCCTTCTTTCTCTCTCTCTGTCTTTTTTTTTGAAGAAAAGGAAAGCGAATGGAAAGGCCCATTCTACTTCATCCTGGGCGCAGACCCACAGTTTGGGCTGATGAAGGCCTGGTCCACTGGGGACTGTGACAATGGCGGTGATGAATGGGAACAGGAGATCCGTCTAACTGAGCAAGCCGTCCAGGCCATCAACAGGCTGAACCCCAAGCCCAAATTCTTCGTTCTGTGCGGCGACCTCATCCACGCCACGCCAGGTGAGACTCGGGTCGCCGCTTGTGACCTTTCCTCCTTCAGCCAGTCATGACTGCATTTGGGCAGGGAAAAAAAAGATGTCGCTTCAAAGGCATCTTTGCTCAGTCATGGACCATTATTTTGCTTCATGATTGTTGCAGTATCCTTGAACATCCGAAAGTGCACACTCATTTTACATTGAGAGTTTGGCGAGATTAATCACAGTAATTAGGCACAGCTACAGTTCTGATGATTTGAGCTTAATATGAAACATGGAACAGATTCCCACATATCACCTTTCTGCATTTCCAGGGACAAACTTGAACTGCTTCCAGACACTATATCCATAAATACAATCTTCTCTCCTCATTTCCTTTCTTCTTACACTTTTATTTCTCCCTTATTTGTTGGTGCTTTTTTAGTTGCAAGTGACAGAAATCCAACTTAAAACAGGAATCCCTTTTTTTTTTTTTAAAGGTATGTGTTGCCTCATGGAAATGTAAAGTCCAGAGGCAGACCTGAGTTGCCGGTATAGCTGGATCTAGGGGGTCAGTTTGGTTATCAGGACTTGGTCTCTCCATTACATTCAGGCTCTCTCTAGATAGTGGCTCCTGGGAGCTCTGCATTTGTATCCTTTTGACAGAAACCACAACAGAAAGAAAGTGCCTTATTCTGGGTGATCCAAAGTCCCAGGCTGGCTGGGTGCAGTGACTCATGCCTGTAATCCCAGCACTTTGGGAGGCCGAGGCAGGTGGATCACTTGAGCTCAGGAGTTCGAGACCAGCCTGGCCATCATGGTGAAATCCCATCTCTACTAAAAATACAAAAATTAGCCAGGCGTGGTGGTGCATGTCTGTAGTCCCAGTTACTCAGGAGGCTGAGGCACGAGAATTGCTTGAACTCAGGAGGCGGAGGTTGCAGTGAGCCAAGATTTTGCCACTGCACTTCAGCCTGGGTGAAGGAGTGAGACTCCATCTCAAAAACACAAAAAACAAAGTCCTAGGCTCATACACCTCTGACTCACATGGCCCCCTTCCACCAGAGTGTGGGGGAACTGCAACCATATACCCTAAAGAAGAGGACAGTCTCCCCCCAAAAAAGTGAGACGTTGGAAATGAAACAATGACAGATGCCTTCTGGACCTTTCTTCCTATTTTGCCTACTCTGATGTCCTTTTCTCCTAGGCAAGGATAAAGCCCAGTAAGCAGGTATAAGCAAACAGAGAGTGTCCCTGTCCCTCAAGGAGGCAGGGGACCTTCGACCATTGCAGAAAACACAGCAGTGGCTGTGGGTGTCTGTCTGGGGCTAGCTGTACCTTGTAAACCAAGCCTCTGAGTCCTGTGATGATGTCTAACTCCTTTAGAAGCCGAGGTACCCTGTAGTAGGTCTGGGTGTATCAATTCCTCCCCATCATGGCTCTTTTTTTCTAGCAACCCACTTACCCAGAACAAAACCCATAATGAAAACATGAGAATGGCTGGGCGCGGTGGCTTATGCACTTGGGGAGGCCGAGACAGGTGGATCACTTGAGGTCAGGAGTTCAAGATCAGTCTGGCCAACATGGTGAAACCCTGTCTCTACTAAAAAATATAAAAATTAGCCAGGCGTGGTGGCAGGCGCCTGTAATCCTAGCTACTCGAGAGGCTAAGGCACGAGAATCGCTCGAACTCGGGAGGCAGAGGTTGCAGTGAGCCAAGGTCGTGCCACTGCACTCCAGCCTGGGCGATAGAGCGCGAAACTCGGTCTAAAAAAAATTAGCCAGGTGTGGTGGTGCATGCCTGTGGTCCCAGCTGCTGAGGAGGCTAAAGTGGGAAGAACACTTGAGTCCAGGAGTTTGAGGCTGCAGTAAGCCATGAACCTACCACTGCACTCCAGCCTCCAGACAACAGAGAGAGCCCCTGTCTCTAATAAAAAAGATGAAAAGAAGATTTCAAATTTTTCTGTTCAGTGGTTTCTTCTCTTTAAAAACAGAGTGTTATAAGGCTCACTGGAATTATATAGCATGTTCTCGTAGATGTTTACCAACTTGTTTTGAATTCTGTTAATGTGTTCAGTCATATTTCAAAATCAGATTTCAAATAAAAGCTTTTCCTGCAATTACGTTGCTTTTTAAATAAGATGTACTGAATGTACATTAAACATTATAAATTGAAAGGTACGGTTTTTATGATCTGCCCTGCCAGTTGGTCAAGACTTCGTAAATGTGACTTGGCAAACTTTTGAACGTGAATTTTACATGCAATGCAACTCAAGCAGAATTGATAATTTGTTCTGAAGACTTGGACTGTTTTCTGCAGTTTTAATTGAACCAGTGAAAGGACTGTAACTGTTTTGAATATTGTAGTTTGAGATTAAACAGAGCATTTTAAAACTAGTTACCATTTTTTAATATGCAATAAGTGCCTTCTCTCTCATTTAGCTCATAGGCAGGGTTAGACACTAAAAAGTAATTATTTGCTTTGACTACTTAGCACATTCTTCATTATCAAATGCATATATTAATAGCAAACAAAATCAGAAAGCATACTTTTAGTTCTACCATAAATAATATCTTGGCCCTGGCCAGGCGCAATGGCTGACGCTTGCAATCCCAGCACTTTGGGAGGCCAAGGTGGGTGGATCACCTGAGGTCAGGAGTTCGAGACCAGCCTGGCCAACATGGTGAAACCCCCGTCTCTACTAAAATACAAAAATTAGCTGGACCTGGTGGTGCACACCTGTGATCCCAGCTACTCTGGAGGCTGAGGCAGGAGAATCGCTTGAACCCAGGAGGTGGAGGTTGCAATGAGCAAGATTGTACCACTGCACTCCAACCTGGGCAGCAGAGTGAGACTCCATCTCAAAAAAAAAAAAAAAAAAAAAAAGAAAAGAAAATACCTTGGGCCAAGTGGATTTAAGTTGACAATGGAGAAAGGCCAGGCATGGTGGCTCACACCTGTAATCCTAGCACTTTGGGAGGCCATGGTGGGCAGATCACTTGAGGTCAGGAATTTGAGACCAGCTTGGCCAACATGGTGAAACCCTGTCCCTACTAAAAATACAAAAACTAGCTCAGCATGGTGGCACGGGCCTGTAATCTCAGCTACTTGGGAGATTGAGGGAGGAGAATCGCTTGAACCCAGGAGGCAGAGAATCCAGTGAGCCAAGATTGCACCACTGCATTCCGGCCTGAGCGACAGAGCAAGACTTCAGCTCAAAAAAAAAAAAAAAAAGAAGAAGAAAATAGAGAAAAAGAACTTTCATTTTTTTTGTGAAAGTTATAATATGCTTTTTCTTATAAATATCCATTACAGTATTTATCGTCCACAAAAATGTCTTGTGTGCAAACTAAGTGCCAGTTACAGCACTAGGTGCTATGGATATAATACTGGAGACAAGAGACCTGGTCCTTCTATGGAACTAGAATCTTGGGAGAGAAGCATAAAAATATGACAGGAAGAGGAGTCCTTGGTGCCAAGCCCATAGGAAAATCCTTAAGAGATACAAGCTTCTTTGTTTCACATAAAGTCCATTTAGTTTTGAAGCACTTTTTCGTTTTGCAGGCATCTTTTGGGTTATCTTGGTATTTTTTTCTATTATAAAGCTCCTCTATGGGGTAAGCCACATTATAAGTAGCAAGTGAAGATTTGTACAGATATTGAGACCCATCGATTTTCATCCCTCACTCTTAATTTAGGGTTACTCTTGTCAGTCCTACTGATGCTGAGGCATCGACCCACTGGTTTTGTCCCCAGGAGCCTTGTTAGATTTCAGCAATTACGTGTGAAACTGACAAATCAGAACGTGATGAAACCTTTAAGGTGCAAGAGATTCCTTTGAGCCTTTAGAACAGTTTGTTACTAACACACACGTCCATCCCTGTTTATTAAAAATTGGCATAACCACACAAAAGCAGTTAATACAGGATGAATTCTTCCCTTGCTATAAAGTCTCCTTGAAGAGTTCTTCATGTATTGACCTGCACTTGGGCAACTATTCTGTGACTTAGCTTCAGTTGATCATTTAGCCCGGGGAACTCCTCTGTTCTGTAAAGGGAGGCAAGCCTTTATTAGTCTGTTTTCATGCTGCTGATAAAGACCTATTTGAGACTGAGTAATTTATAAACAAAAAGATTTAATTGCCTCACAGTTCCACGTGGCTGGGGAGGCTGGGGAGGCCTCACAATCATGGCAGAAGGCAAAAGGCACATCTTTTTTTTTTTTTTTTTTTTTTTTGAGATGGAGTCTCTCTCTGTTGCCCAGGCTGGAGTGCAGTGGTGCGATCTTGGCTCACTGCAACCTCTGCCTCCTGGGTTCAAGCGATTCTCCTGCCTCAGCTTCCCAAGTAGCTGGGACTACAGGCACACACCACCACACCCGGCTAATTTTTGTATTTTCAGTAGGGATGGGATTTCACCATGTTGGCCAGAATGGTCTGGATCTCCTGACCTCGTGATCCACCTGCCTCAGCCTCCCAAAGTGCTGTGATTACAGGTGTAAGCCACCACACCTGGCTGAAAGGCACATCTTATATGGCAGCAGACAAGAGAGAAGAGAAATTGTGCAGGGAAACTCCCCTTTACAAAACCATCAGATCTCGTGAGACTTATTCACAATCATGAGAACAGCACGAGAAAGACCCACCCGTGATTCAGTTACCTCCCACCAGGTCCCTTCCACAACGTGTGGGAATTGTGGGAGCTACAATTCAAGATGAGACTTGAGTGGGGCCACAGCAAAACCTTATCAGTGTTATTCCAAAGGATGGTATGTTAGTTTCCTGTTCCTGCTATCACAAATTATCACCAACTTAGTGGAATCAAACAGTTATCTTACCATCCCAGAGGTCATACCAACAAGAACCTCAGCAGTGTGTTCCTTGTAGGGGTTCCAGCTTCTAGAGGCCAACTACATTTCTTGGCTTGTGCTCTTCTTCTGTCTTCAAAGCCAGCAGCAGCGTTGCACCTTTTCTCCTCTCTGACCTCTGCTCCACCCTCTCATATTCTGTTACTCTGATTCTCCTGCTTTCCTCTTATAAAGACCCTGGTGATTATATTAGGTCCATCCAGATAACCCAGGATAATGTTTCCATCTGAAGATCCTTAACATAATTCCATCTGCAGATTCCCCTTTTGCCATATAAGGTAGCATACTTGTAAGTTCCAGGAGTTAGGATGTCGAACATCTTTGGAGGGACATCGTTCAGCCTACTGCAGATGGCAGGGACTGGAATTCAGGGTCTGTTATCTGCCAGGAACTGTGTTACTATCTCTCATCTACTCATTACAGTCTTGCAAAGGAGGTGTCATTGCTATTTCCATTTTAATTGATGGGGAAACTGGCTCAGAGCAGTGAATTGCTTTTCCCAAGGCCACTCAGCTTGTAAACCGGGAACTCTTGTTCATCTGTTTCCAAACCTCATGTGCTTCATTTTGCAGCCTGCCTGGTCAGACAGAGGGTGGTGCCCAGAGCAGCAGATGGAGCTGTTAGAGATGTGGAATCTCTGCCCTACTCAGACCTAGTGGAATCAGAATTTTAACAAGATTCCCAGATGAGTCGTATGGACAGTGAGGTTAAGAAGCACTTATAGGTTGAGCATCCCTAATCTGAAAATCCACTATGCTTCAAAATGTGAAAGTTTTTGAGCACTGCCATGACACCACAGTGGAAAACTCTACACCTTTGGTCCCAAGCATTTTGAATAAGAGATACTCAACTTGTAATAGTGATGATGAGGATGATGGCAGTGCTGCAGGAAAAGTACCCATAGATGACATGGTGAAGGTGTGTGTCTTAGTCTGTTTTCTGTTGCTTATAATGGAATATCTGGAACTGGGTCGTTTATAAGAAAGGAAATTTATTTATTTCAGTTATGGAGGCTGAGAAGTCCAGGGTCAAGGGGCTGCCTCAGCTGAGGGCCTTCTTGCTGGTGGGGACTCTCTGCAGATTCTCAAAGTGGTACAGAACATCACATGGGGAGGGGACTGAGTGTGCTAACTCGGGTCTCTCCTCTTCTTAAAAAGCCACCAGGCCAGGTGCAGTGGCTCACATCTATAATCCCGGCACTTTGGGAGGCCAAGGCAAGTGGATTGCTTGAGCTCAGAAGTTTGAGACTAGCCTGGGCAACATAGTGAAACCCCATCTTTACAAAAAATAGAAAATTAGCCAGATATGGTGGTGCATACCTGTCGTCCCAGCTACTTGGGAGGCTGAGGCGAGAGAATTGCCTGAACCTGGGAGGCCAAGCTTCAGTGAGCCGCAATCATGCCACTGCACTCCAGCCTGGGTGACAGAGCAAGACCCTTTCTCAAAAAAAAAAAAAAAAAGCATCCTGTCCCACTCTCATGATAACCCATTAATCCACTAACTCATTTGTTCATTAATCCATGAATGGATTAAGCGTATTCATAGGTTTTGCAACATTAATCCATTCATGAGGGCAGGGCCCTCATGATCCAGCCACCTCTTAAACGCCCCACCTCTCACAACTGCCACACTGGAGATTACATTTCAACATGAGTTTTGGAGGACACAGATATTTAAACCATAGCAATGTGTGGTGAGCTATTGAAGGACTAGAGCAGCACACATTCATAACAGATCAAGAAATTGTGTCAGTTAATAAAAGAGACTTCTAAGACAAAAGCCCTTGTTAATAAGGCAGATGACTCTGGAGGGAACCTTTTTTTTTTTTTTTTGAAACAGAATCTTACTCTGTCACCCAGGCTGGAGTGCAGTGGCATGATCTCGTCTCACTGCAACCTCTGCCTCCCGGGTTCAAGTGATTCTCCTGCCTCAGTCTCCTGAGTAGCTGGGATTACAGGTGCCTGCCACCATACCTGGCTAATTTTTAAATTTTAGTAGAGATGAGGTTTCGTCATGTTGGCCAGGCTGGTCTTGAACTCCTGACCTCAAGTGAGTGCCCCCCTCGGTCTCCCAAAGTGCTGGGATTATAAGTGTTGAGTCACGGCACCCAGCTTAGAGGGAACAGTTTTAAAAAGCCATCCAGCAGAATGCCTCGTCATCCTTGGTGGACTCACTTTCTGGTCCCTCAATGGCTTCTGATGTTTCTTCTCACCTGAAAAAATAAAATACAGTGCACAGGAGCCTTTTAGCAGCATTGCAGGTGGAGACTGGAAGCCTGCTGTCATCTGTTGCTGCCGCTGTTACTGAACAGCTGAGGCAGGTATTCTGATGATGCCCTGTGCCGCTTAGTTTCCCTGGGCACGTTGTTTTCTCACCATGTTAATGGTGTGTCATATTTTTTACTGTTAAGTACTTAGGTGTGAATAAGTGTAACAAAATGATTGTTTACCGGTAGCATGTAAATTCAGTGAATTCAGAGTCAGGAATCATGATGATGCCAAACAACCACAGATTGTTCACTTGGGTGGCTGAGACAGATACTTTTTATTATTTATTTATGTATTTTTATTATTTTTTGAGGGAGAGCCTCACTCTGTCGTCTACACTGGGTGCAATGTCATGATCTCAGCTCCTCACTGCACCCTCCACCTCCCGGGTTCAAGCAATTCTCATGCCTCACCACGCCCGGCTAATTTTTGTATTTTTAGTAGAGATGGGGTTTCACCACGTTGGCTAGGCTGGTCTTGAACTCCTGGCCAGAAGTGATCTGCTCGCCTCGCCCTCCCAAAGTGTTGGACTTAACAGGCATGAGCCACCCCGCTGGGTCACGTCCACTTTTTAGTGGGCTAAATGTAATCTTGTGTATATGCAAGTGGTTTGTGAACATTCCTTTTAACTGGGGAAGATAATAGTGTATATGAAGAGAACCATTATTCCTTTAGACTTACACATACTCAGCATTTAAAGGGAAATGCTTTAAGTTTGTAGGATTTGCTTTGCTTTTTACACAACACTTTGAAAATGCAGGATGGGCCGGGCGCGGTGACTCAAGCCTGTAATCCCAGCACTTTGGGAGGCCGAGACGGGCGGATCACGAGGTCAGGAGATCGAGACCATCCTGGCTGACACAGTGAAACCCCGTCTCTACTAAAAAATACAAAAAACTAGCCAGGCGAGGTGGCGGGCACCTGTAGTCCCAGCTACTCGGGAGGCTGAGGCAGGAGAATGGCGTGAACCCGGGAGGCGGAGCTTGCAGTGAGCTGAGATCCGGCCACTGCACTCCAGCCTGGGCGACAGAGCAAGACTCCGTCTCAAAAAAAAAAAAAAAAAAAAAAGAAAATGCAGGATGACCTCTTCTTACAGGACTTCCAAAATAGCCCTTTGATATTCAGGAAAACAGCCACACATATGTACTTTAAAAGGGTCTTTATGCAGAACGCTTAGAAGAGCTACAATGGCTTCTTTCTTTTGGGTCTTGCACTTGTACATAACCCCTTACCTGCCATCTCAAAGTTCAGAAAGCTCTGAAAACTATGAGTTTTTTCTTAAGTTTGAAACTAAGCTGGTGGCAAAACTGCCTTCCAGCTGACAAAAGGGCTGTTTATGGTCTTTATTGATCCCAATATTTCGTGAGCATATTCATATGTTTTGCTAACAAAATATTACTGGGTTTCGTTACAGGGCACTGCCCGAGTCCCAGCTCGAAGCGTTATTTAATCTGTGTTCTATGCCCTGTCTTACCATTCTAAAGTTAGAAAAACACGGAATTTCAAATGAGATCTGGCCTAGGGGGTTTGGGATAAGAGCTTATGGATCTGCAAAGTTGATACTTTGGGATTGATAGATGAAGAAGCCTTTCATCACTAAAAGCAGAAGGCTTTTCTGATTTAATATAGTTCCCCAAGTTGACTTTCCCACATCCATTGCCCAGCAACTGTATTTTCAAAAGTTAAAAGGGTCTCAGACATCTCATATTTGAATTTTGGGGACCATTTCTGTTGGGACCAAAGAGACTCAATATGAAAATGGAATTGGATTTAGAAATGATTCCAACAAATGGAGGCGAGGGAGCATGCACAAAAGTGATACTTGCTATAGATAAAGCAGAATAATCCACTTAGGCAGAGAAGTCTGAACTTCAAGGTAAAGAAGGGCTGGACTTGTGCAGATGTGGTTGCAAAAGGCTGTAGAGGAGAGGAAGCAAATCAGTAGAGTGTGGTTAAGAATGGCAGATGCTATGGGGAGGTAAAGTAGAATTACTGATGAAGGGAGTTAGGCTTTTCCATCAGGAAAACGCCCCAGGAGACCTGAAACTTCTAATTCAAATTCATCTAGTTTGGTAGCTCTTCACCTTAAATTAGATGTCAAGGGCTAGACCAAGGTCCCGATAAGAGTAGCTGTGTCCAAATAACCGTCAAGACTCCTTCCTCACTAGGAGGTTTTTTTTTTGTTTTTGTTTGTTTGTTTTTTGAGACAGAGTCTTGTTCTGTCACCCAGGCTGGAGTGTAGTGGCGCAATCTCAACTCACTGCAACCTCCATCTCCCGGGTTCAAGCAATTCTCCTGCCTCAGCCTCCCGAGTAGCTGGGACTACAGGCATGTACCACCATGCTCAGCTAATTTTTGTATTTTTAGTAGAGACGAGGTTTCTCCATGTTGGCCAGGCTGGTCTCAAACTCCTGACCTCGGGTGATCCCCCTGCCTTGGCCCCCCAAAGTTCTGGGATTACAGACGTGAGCCACCACACCTGACCCCCACTGGGAGGTTTCTAATTCTGTAATGAATGTGTAGAATTGGGAAATAAAACCTTTGAACAAAGAATGCTTTGGTGTGCTGGGCTTCAGGCAAAGAATAAAGCCCTTTGTCTTTCTGTGGTTCCACAATCCAGGAAGGTTGATATTCATTTTCCTCCAGCTGGGCCGACGCAAACCCATGAACATAATTCTGGTACAAGACAGGCCATGATAAGCAAAGCCTCAGAGGCATAATTTTGAAAACCAAAGCCAGGATTAAGGCTCTGGCCAGGAAAAGGCTTTATCTCATTGCTCCAACCTCCGCAAGTTCGCCTTCCCCCAAGCTTAGTTCCAAGTTCCTAAAGGGCAGCGGGGGTGTGTGTGTGTGTCTGTGTGTCTGTATTGGTGTGTACTTTCGTTTAGTACCCAGTGCAAGGCACATGGAAGGTATTCAGTGAATGCTGCTCAGATACTTCACGGTATGTTTCCCATGATCTTTAGCAAGAAGCCAGCACATGGTAGGCACCCAGTACAGATTTCCGGAACACGTGAATAAATAGTCAATTCATTTATTTAACAAATCTGTATTGAGAGTCTACTTTGTACCAGGCACTGTTCTAGATGTTTGTGCTGTGTTAGTGAATGAAACAGACAGAAATCTGTGCTTCATTTAGAAATAAGGAATATAGATACATGTAGATATATTGAAATATGAAATTCTTTGTGTTTTTTGTTGTTGTCATTCTAGTGTTTTGTATGATTTAAATGAGGGTAGATATGGATCTTTTTATTGTTACTTTATTAAATTTTTAAATTCTGCAATAATACATAGAGACATTCTCCTTGTAAATTTAAAATCTATAGTTAAAATAAACTTTGACCGATCCCTAAGTGCTTCCCTCGGCGTCACCATGGTCAAAAGTGTTTATGAATGTAAGCATGCTCGCCCTTTCCTCTTCTCTGCCCTCCTCTTCCCTTCCCTCCCCTCCCCTCCCCTCCCCTCCCCTCTCCTCCCCTCTCCTCTCATCCCCTCCCCTCTCCTCCCATCCCCTCCCATCCCCTCCTCTCCCTCTCCTTTCCTTCTCCCCTCCCTTTCCTTCTGCCCTCCCTTTCCTTTCCTTCTGCCTTCCCTTTCTTTTCCTTTCCTTGATATAGTCTCACTCTGGTGCCCAGGCTGGAGTACAGTGGCATGATCTTGGCTCACTACAACCTCTGCCTCCTGGGTTCAAGCGATTCTCCTGCCTCAGCCTCCCGAGTAGCTGGGACTACAGGTGTGTGTGCCACCACACCAGCTGATTTTTTTATTTTTAGTAGAGACAGAGTTTTGTCATGTTGGCCAGGCTGGTCTCGAACTCCTGACCTCCGGTGATCCGCCCATCTTGGCCTCCCAAAGTGCTGGGATTACATGTGTGAGCCACCACTCCCCGGCCAGCACGCTTTTCTTAAATACAAACGTGAGCATACTGTGCACATTGTCGTGTGATTTACTTTTTCTCCTTTCATCTGTCTAGAAAATCTTATGTTCACACATACATGTGAGGCTTTTAGTAACTGCATTGCGTTCCGTGGATGGGCATTTCATAATTGGCTAATCTTACAACTCCTCCAGGTGGGAGTTAATCTGAACAGCGCTGCTGTGAGCATCCTCATACATACTGTTGTGTAGTCAGGAAAGTATTTCTTTAGGCTTGAAGTGGGTTGCCTGCGTTTGGAATCTGCCTCAGCGCCATTTGCAGTGACCAGCACTTTTCTTCGATGCTATCTCTTGTTTGTATCCGAGAGCCTCCATCCCTGTCACGTAAGCAATAAGTTCCTGCACCGCCTACCATGTCATAGATACTCAGAACGTTTCCATTGAACAGAAACCCTTTTGTTCATATTAAAGTAGGATCTGTTTGTTTTGTTTGGTTTTGGTTTTAAAGAGGCTCAGTTAAATCACGTTTATTTCTGCAGCTGTATCATTAGCCTTGAGTTGTTATGTTTAAGTGTCTACTCCAGGCTCCAAGAAATGCCAGGATTTAAAGACAATTTACCCTACAGTTTAACACAGAGAAACATCAAAGGGGAGTTCTATGCGTGCAAGAAAGTGATGCCGTAGTTGAAATATCACCAGCCTCTGGAATGGGCCGGGGCTGTCTGTGCTCAGATTTTCCGCAGGTCGTGTGTGGGCCGAATGCTGAGCAGTAACCCGGGAGCAATCAGCCAAGCCCCCTGGCTCCTGCACTCCTTCACATCCATTATGAGCCCGGTGAAAGCATCCAGGCAATCAGTGACAATGCCGCCCTTCTGCTGAGGCTGATTAAAAGTGGTTGGAACTAATTTACCTTATATGACTAATTAGGGAACTGGGAACATTACTTAAAAAGTTGTTTCTGATTAGGTGTGTGATCGCCCTTCCACCCCTGCCAGCATTTTCTACGTGGTGACCCGGCAGAGGAGCCACACTGGCTGCTGTCAGTCCTTTATTCCAAGTCTCGGCGTCTTAACCCATTTTGTGCCTTGGATTCCTTCATCAAGTTGCTGAAACCCCTGGATCCCATCTCAGAATAATATTTCTAAATACATAAAATAAAGTTCCTAGGATTTTTGAGGAAACCAATTCTATTGAAATATGGATAGAATATTCGTGAAATATGGTTATCAAAATATTTTTTTAAATTATTGGATATAGTAATATGCATGTGTTGGTCAGTTATATAACACAATCTAATGGAGCTGATAACTGTCATAGTTTCAAAATGGCAGTGAGTTTAAGGCCAGGCACGGTGGCTCATACCTGTAATCCCAGCACTTTGGGAGGCTGAGGCAGGTGGATCACTTGAGGTTGGGAGTTCAAGACCAACCTGACCAGTGTGGTGAAACCCTGTCTCTACTAAAAATACAAAATTAGCTAGGCGTGGGGGCGTGTGCCTGCCATCCCAGCTACTTGGGAGTCCGAGGCAGGAAAATCGCTTGAACCTGGGAGGTAGAGGTTGCAGTGAGCAGAGATCGCGCCACTGGACTCCAGTCTGGGCCACAAGAGTGAAACTGTCTCAAAAAACAAAGAAAAGAAAAAATGGCAGTGAGTTTAAACCGCACCCTGAATTAATCTGCAGCAAGTGTGATGTGATGGGAAAAAAATCCATGTGATTTCTGTCTGTTGGTGCAAAATTCAAGGGGGATGTTAATACCTCTGTAATTTCTACTAACTTCATGATAGAAGGAAATGTTAAATATCAGAAGTTCATGAAAAAACTGGTTTCTTCCCATCCAAGTTCACAGGATGAACCCCAGATCGCCATGACTCCAGATTAAAAGCCCACACCTGTGTGCACATACGCACATACTCTTGTTCTTTGACTTGTTGGAGCTACCTTTTCATAGTCAACATGTGGCTATTTTAATTGACCAAAGTATAAACTCAACAGTGAAACTCTACCTTTAATTAAAGGCCAGAAGCCTTAACTGTAGCTAGAAAAATGTGAATATTTGATTATTCAGTGAAAAGAAGTATCAGGAGCTCAATAATAGGGACTACTTAACAGTTGCCTTTTGATTACGTTAAAAATAAAAAAGCATAATCTTGCTGTCTGGGTTCCAGTGTTTAGATCAAAAACTGAAAACTGAGAGAGCCTTGCCTTATTTGTTTATTTGTTCAGTGATGCATTTGGGAAGGCTTAAAAAAAACAAAAACACACAGTAGAGAAGAAATATATCAGGACCGAAGAAAATAAAAGTTCATATAGGAAGACAAAACCAGGGGCCGAAACAGGTAGTAAGATCTTAAGAGTCCCTGTGGTTGATAGAATTCAGTCGAAGGTTCAGCCAGAGAGAGTTTGTCAAATAAATAAAATCTTATCTATTTCTAAGAGGAATACAGCTTTTCCTGGAAAATCTCATCTTTAAAGAAAATTTTTATGAAACTTTCCTTTTGGGGCACTAAGTAGTACAGTGTCCAATAGGGCAGTTTTTTTTTTTTTCTAATGAGTCCCAATTTGTCGCCCAGGCTGGAGTGCAGTGGCTTGATCTCTACTCACTGCAACCTTCCTCCTGGGTTCAAGCGATTCTCTCGCCTCAGCCTCCCAAGTAACTGGGACTACAGGTGCCCACCCCCACACTCAGCTAATTTTTGTATTTTTAGTAGAGATGGAATTTCAGCATGCTGGCCAGGCTAGTCTCAAACTCCTGACCTCACATGATCTACCCGCCTCAGCCTTCTAAGTGCTGGGATTACAGGCATGAGCCACTGCACCCCAGTAGGGCAATTTCTAGGTGTAGGTTTCTTCACCTGGGTGTGAACTCCATGGATGGGCTTCATCCAGCCACTGGGCCCTGTCAGCTCTGCAAAGTCCAATGTATTTACATAGATGCTTGAGGTCGTGAGGATGCTCTGGGGACTGCAGTGGGGAGAAGGTCCATAGCTCTCATCAGAACCTTCGAGGACCTGGTGATGGTTCAGTTTACGTGTCTGCCAGGCTGGGCTGAGAGGTGCCCAGCTAGCTGGGAAGGCATGATTTCTGGGTGTGTCCGTGAGGGTGTTTGTGAAAGAGATTAGTGTTTAAATCAGTAGACTGAGTGAAGAAGATCTGCCTTCAGTATTGTGGGCAGGCATCATCCAATGCATTGAGGGTTTGAATAGAACAAAAAGATGGAGAAAGGATGAATTTGCCGCCTGTTTGGGCTGAGACGTCTACCTTCTCCTGCCCTTGGACATCGGCACTCCTGGTTGTCAGACCTCTAGATTCAGACCAGCACTAACACCATCAGTTTCTCTGATTCTCAGGCCTTTGGATTTAGATTGAATGAAACCCCCGGCTTACACATGGCAGGTGGTGTGACTTCTTGGCTCCTGTGACCATGTGAACCCATTCCCATACTAAGCCTCCTCTTACATATCTGTGTATCTCCTATTGGTTCCCTGGAGCACATGACGGATACAGGCTGCATGACTCAAAAGAAAAATGAGGACCTCTGAACAGCCATGGAGCCAAAATGATTTGGGATCTGAATGTTCTTGTGTTCTGCTCCCACCTGTGGATGCTGTCCCTCATAGCAGACCATGATTGTAGAGGCTGTTAGGCAAATCGGCTATGGCAGTCTGATCGGAGACACCAGACCAGCCCTCTGAGCAGAAGAGTGCTAGAGCCTGCTTCCACTCTTTGTGCTTCCTTGGGGTTTTCTGTTTTTACTTTTCTTTTTATTTGAGACGGAGTCTTGCTCTGTGCCCAGGCTGGAGTGCAGTGGCATGATCTCTGCTCACTGCAACCTCTGCCTCCCTGGTTCAAGCAATTTTCCTGCGTCAGCCTCCCAAGTGGCTGGGATTACAGGTGCCCACCACCAGGCCTGATATGGTTTGGCTGTTTGTCCCCACCCAAATCTCAACTTGAATTGTACTTCCGTAATTCCCATGTGTTGTGGGAGGGACCCAGTGGGAGATCATTGAATGATGGGAGTGATTTCCCCCATACTGTTCTCGTGGTGGTTGAGTAAGTCTCACGAGATCTCATGGTTTTATCAGGGGTTTCTGCTTTTGCATCTTCCTCATTTTTCTCTTGACGCCACCATGTAAGAAGTGCCTTCTGCCTCCTGCCATGATTCTGAGGCCTCCCAGCCATGTGGAGCTGTAAGTCAAATTAAACCCCTTTTCCTTCCCAGTCTCAGGTATGTCATTATCAGCAGCACAAAAATGGACTAATACAATGCCCAGCTATTTTTTTTTTTTTTTGTAGAGTTGGGGTTTCACCATGTTAGCCAGGCTGATCTCGAACTCCTGACCTAAGGTGATCCACCTGCCTCTGCCTCCCCTTGGGGTTTTCTGGAACTAATGAACGTCTTCTGCAGAAGTTTGCACAATCCCCTGGCAAATCAGCGTGCCATAGACAAAGCGAGTGTCTTTCTAGCTTGTGCTTAGCTGACTGGAATATTTACATCTTCTCTTTCATTGTTGTTTTTGCTCTAAACACTCATTTCCTGGAGTTAGAACATTTTGCCTCCTTGATGGGCCTATTTTCTGCAACTAAATGAAGCACTAAAAAGGAGCATGATCCCAAAGGGGTTCAATTATCAGGTAATTGGTCAAGTGATCAGAATGTGGAATGAAAAACAATAATGAGAGGTTGGAAAATGGAGCATTTGAATGCCAGAATGGGTGAGGACATATATTTCGCAAACGCAGAATTTAGAAAGTCACCTGCGTGTTTCAAATTCTGTATGGTTTTTCCCCAGTTCCTAAGTAGTTTATTGGAAAGCCATAGTGGAGTCTATTCAATATGTGTTATTTGGTTTGTAGGAAATATTTACTGTTCCCTTCTTTCTTTATATATTATTGGAGTGAAATACCACTGTCATCATCCATAAATATTCTTGTGAAGAAATTTTGTATTGATCTGCAAGGTAGCAATGGAAGAAATTTCACTTGGATAATATACCTTCTTAAATTTTTTTTTCAAAAGCACATTAAAGCATATTTTATATCATACTAAAGCCGCCTATTATGTCAGATAGTTAAATCTCCTTTATTAATTGTATCCTAAGCAGGCTAACAGTAAAGATTCAACAGAGTTGCTATAAATATCTAGCAGCCAACATAATCAGCTGTAGCTGTTAGATGCAAAATTAAATGAATCTTGTCTAATAACATGTATAATTTAAAAACTGGTAGGACCTGATGAAGCTTGATGTGTTAGCAGTGTGGGGCTGGATCACTACCTGAGTAACGTTTATGCCTGCAAAGTTTTAGATCAATGAATTTACATACCTCCGTTAATTAGGAAGAGATAATGAACAGCATTAGAGATGGAAGGGATTATGGCTCCATAAATTCTCTGGGACTAGATGAAAGTAAATGTGTTTAATCAAAGGAATAAATCATTTACTTGAGTTCCACTCCAGACTTCTTAAGTCACAGTGTTCCCAGTGCTAGTGGGGACGTAGTTCGTCTGACAGACGTGGTTTACAGCGTGACACTCTTCTGTTCCACCAGTCACTGCTCATGACCTTGAGGCTGGCGGTTGAGGTCAAGTTGTTTGACTTTAATTCATTTACTCATTTGTTTTTCTGATGGTTACCGAGGGGATCTGCCTTATGTGTCTGCCCCTGCTTAGCAAGAAACAAATACGGTGTCTGTCCTCAGGAAACTTACAGGCTAGTCAGGCAGAGTCATGAGGCATCAAGAGGTACAAATAAAACAAAATGGTGACTCTGAGCCTGTGGTACCCAAGAAGGTGGGAGGTGGGTGAGTTAGAGAAGGCTTCATTGAAACTGGAGCAGGACCGGGTGGCCCCGACCAGGCTCATGGTTTATTAAAAAATCAAATCAGGTCAGGTGCAGTAACTCACACCTGTAATCTCAGCACTTTGGGAGGCCGAGGCAGAAGGATCACTTGAGGTCAGAAGTTTGAGACCAGCCTGGGCAACATGGCAAAACCCCAACTCTACAAAAAATTCAAAAATTTGGCCAGATGTGGTAGCTCACACCTGTAATCTCAGCACTTTGGGAGGCCAAGGTGGGCAGATCATTTGAGCTCAGGAATTCGAGACCAGCCTGGCTAGCATGGTGAACTGGCTAGCATGGTGAAATCCCTCTCTACAAAAAAATACAAGAATTAGTTGGGTGTGGTGGCATGCGCATGCAATCGCAGCTATTTGGGAGGCTGAGGCACGAGAATCGCTTGAACTTGGGAAGTGGAGATTGCGGTAAGCTGAGACTGCACTACTGCACTCCAGCCTGGGTGACAGAGCAAGACCCTATCTCAAAAAATAAAAATAAAATAAAATAAAATAAAATAAAAAAATAAAATAGTACCAAAGGTATCCAGAAAAAACCTTAATTAATGCCTCTGCCACCATTGACCTACTTCTCAGAGAAAGCTACAGTTAATGCTTTTTCATGAAAAATTAGGGAAACTTGTCAAGTGTGGATACACTTGCATGTGTAGCTTTTTAAAAAAAAAAAAAAATGCAAATGGGAGGAAAAAAGACACAATGTTTAAATACCTTGTTGTTGTCCTGGTCTTTCGATAGCAGGATATGCAGATGTGTTTCACTTTTTTCAGTGGACAAAATACCAGCTTGCATTAGGTTGATGCTCAAGTAATGGCAGTTTTGCCATTACTTTCAATGGCAGAAACTGCAATTACCTTGGCACCAATTTAATATTTGAGGTTCACACTGTGTCCAAAGTCCTGCCAGAGCCAGCACCACAGGGCCCCTCCTGGAGTCCGTACGTTTGTGTACATGGGCAGCAGTTGAGAACTGGCCTGTGATGTCGGATGGCTTAAATTCAGATCCTGGCTCTCTTGTTTCCTGGCCAAATAGCTTTGGGCAAGTTATCTAATCTCTCTGTAGCTGAATTTCCTTATCTGTAAAATGCAGATAATAATGGTACTCGCTTCATAGGTTTCTCATAAGACTTAAATGAAGTAATCTATAAAAGTGCTTAGAATATTGGCTGGTGTTTAATACAGCCCAGTAACTACGATTACTTCTGTTCTATTTTTAATAATGACTCTATTGAGATTGAATTCTATACCATGCCACTCATCCATTTCCATTCATTGGTCTTTTGTGTATTTGCTGAGTTGTGTAATGATCACCAAAATCAGTATTAAAACATTTTTATCAAGGCGAGCCATGGTGGGCTCATGCCTGTAATCCCAGCACTTTGGGAGGCCGAGGCAGGCCTTGGGAGAATAGCCTGAACGCCAGGAGTTTGAGACCAGCCTGGGCAACATAGCGAGACCTCGTTTCTTTTTTTTTTTTTTTTTTTTTTTTTTGAGATGGAGTCTCACTCTTGTTTCCCAGGCTGGAGTGCAATGGCGCCATCTCGGCTTACTGCAACCTCCACCTCCCAGGTTCAAGCAATTCTCCTGCCTCAGCCTCCCAAGTAGCTGGAATTACAGGCATCCACCACCACACCCAGCTAATTTTTGTATTTTTAGAGTAGAGATGGGGTTTTACCATGTTGGCCAGGCTGGTCTTGAACTCCCAACCTCAAGTGATCCACCCACCTTGGCCTCCCAAAGTGCTGGGATTACAGGCGTGAGCCACTGTACCTGGTGCAAGCCTTCATTTCTACAAAAAAAATTTTTTTTAAATTAGCTGGGTGTGGTGGTGTGTACCTGTAGTCCCAGCCACTGGGGAGGCTGAGATGGGAGGATTGCCCGAGCCCAGGAGGCAGAGGTTGCAGTTAGCTGATACTGTGCCCCTACACTGCAGCCTGGAGGACAGAGTGGAACCCTGTCTCAAAACAAAACAAAACATTTTTATCAACCCAAAAAGAAACTCCGTCCTTGTTAGCTGTCATTCCCTATTTCCCTTCACCTCCCACTCCAGTCCTAGGCAGCCACTAATCCACTGTCTGTGTGTAGATTTGCTTATACTGGATATTTCATATAAATGGAATATACAGTATGCGGCCCCTTGGGATTGACTTCTTTCACTTCCCGTGATATTTTCAGGGTTCATCCATGTTGCAGCTGTTCTTGAATAATATTCTACCATATGGATGTACCACGTTTTATCTATCTACTGCTACTACTTTTTATTATACTATGAGATACATTCTTAGAAGTAGATTGTTGATTAATTTGAATCACTTTATTCAAATGATAACGTTAAAGAAAGTGGAAATTAGATTCTTGCCCTGACATACGGAATAACTAGTACAATATCATATTTTTACCTCCATTACTAAATAATATCCCTAGCGGTCCAAGAAATCGAATTCACCATCTCCTTGGTGTTACCCTCTTCCCCCGACAAAGAAGTAAAAATTAATGAGAGAGTATTTTTAATGTGGAAATTTAAGTCCCAAGGAACTAAGCAGAAGAGAGAGGCCCAGTTCCCTGCTCTTGGGCAGACCCCAGGCTGTCCTCTCAATTAGCCGAGGATCTGTTTATTTTAAGACTGTAACTCCTCTTTCCATTGTTCCCATTTTAAAAAAAATAAATTTACCTTTCCTATTGTGCTGACGTTGTTCACTTTTTTTTTCTTTTTTTCTTTTTTTGAGACAGAGTCTCCCTCTGTCGCCCAGGCTGGAGTGCAGTGGTGCGATCTCAGCTCACTGCAACCTCCACCTCCTGCGTTCAAGTCATGCCTCAGCCTCCCGAGTAGCTGGAATTACAGGCACGTGCCACCACGCCCAGCTAATTTTTGTATTTTTAGTAGAGGTGAGGTTTCGCCATGTTGGCCAAGCTGGTCTCGAACTTCTGACCTCAAGTGATCCGCCCACCTCGGCCTCCCAGAGTCCTGGGATTATACCATGAGCCACTGTGCCCGGCCCACATTTTTAATCACTAATATTTTATCTAAAGATTGTAATAGCCCAAACTTTTGGAAAATAGGAAGTAATTTTAGTAAATGTAGTTCCATTGCTGGTATCCATAGCTTTCATTAATTTCTGGTTAACTAGTCACTTCACAGGACACTGTTTTCCCTGATTGATTCATTATCATTGGGTAAACCTAAGCGGCCACTAGAAATTGGGAAGAGCTTGTTACTAATGTAAATACTACTCGTCATAGTATAGAGCTGCAAATATTGCTTTTTTATTATGAAATAGTTTTACCTTTATCCCTTTTTGCAAATGACGAAACTGTCAGGTCAAACAACTTGCCCGGCACCGCCCAACTGATGGGTAGTGACCCTGTGGTTCCAGCCCATCTCAGAAACTCAGAACTTGGCCTCTTTTCTTTTTTTTTCTTTCTTTCTTTTTCTTTCTTTTTTTTTTTTTTTTTTTGAGACAGAGTCTGCCTCTGTCTCCCGGGCTGGAGTGCAATAACATGATCTCGGCTCATTGCAACCTCCGCCTCCTGGGTTCAAGCAATTCTCCTGCCTCAGCCTCCCAAGTAACTAGGATTACAGGTGCCTGCCACCACGTAGCTTGGCCTCTTTTCTACCCGTTTGCCGACTTAAAGCCATCTGACGGGGAACTCTTATCTGCTGCCTTCTGATGGGCTAAGGCTGCATGCAAACTGGGGAAACAGGTACTGAAGGAGAAGACAGGTGTTCTTCACTGGAATTTGATGACAGCCAGCCTAAGACGCCCTTTGGATCTGTACCTACATTGTACAAAATGACCTGTCTGTATGTCTCCACCAGGGCAAAGCCACCTGTCTGCAAATGGAAGCAAGAAATCCCTAGTTACAGTCGAGGCCATCCTGGCAGCCCTGGGCCACATCAGCATGATCAGGTTTGGGTTAATAGGATGATCCTGGCCTGGGAATTGCTTCTCTCTGTTTAATAGACTAGGGCAGCAGTACTCAAAGATGTCACATTTTAAAACTTTACTTATCAGTAAATTAAAAACTGTCCCCAGAGTCCCTTATCTAGGGATCTCTAAACACTTGGCACATAATGCAGGAGATTCTAAGTGCTTCTGAACAGGAGACAGTTTTGTCATTTTCAATGCTTAGGCTTGCTGACAATGAACCCCAGCAACAGCAGGCCCCCAGTAGCATATGACCGTATCGGTACAGCAAGGCCCCCGGCACACCCTGGGAACACTAGGCCCCCAGCAGTAGCATATGACCATAGTACAGCAGTCCCCAGATTCCAGTAGAGATCACCGTGTCCATCTTGTCCAGAATCTAAGCATCACCATCTTAAACTCTTTGTTCTTTCTGAGACACGTAAAATTGTTTCTACCTGTGAAGGGCAAATTTAGCAACCAGTTACCATCATCCTTTGGTATCTGTGGGGGATTGGTTCCAGCACCCTCCCAAGGGTACCAGGATCCACCAGGCCTCAGGTCCCTGATATAAAATAGCATGGTATTTGCGTATAACTTATGCACACCCTCCTGTATAATCTAAATCATCTCTAGATTACTTATACCCAATACAGTGCTACACATCACTTTATTCTCATGCATTCAGCGTCATACTCAGCACACAGCAAGTTCAAGTTTTGCTTTTTGAAACATCACGGAATGTTTTTCTGAATATTTTCAATCAACAGTTGAATCCACAGATGTGGAACCCACAGCTGCCGTTGGAAGGATGACTTCATTTAGAAAAGACAGAACAAGGAGCTTTCAGTGAGTGGCCATTTGTCCTTTCTGACCTCCCAGTACTTTAGTATTCCCTTCTGACTTCTGGAGTTTCCCCCAGTGTTAGTCTGTTTTCACACTGATACAAAGATACTAGCTGAGATGGGTTTAATTGACTCACAGTTGCACATGGCTGGGGAGCCTCAGGAAACTTACCGTCATGACAGAAGGCAAAGGAGAAGCAAGCATCTTTTTCACAAGACGTCAGGAGAGAGAGAGCAGAAGGGGCAACTGCCCAACACTTTTAAACCATCAGGTCTTGTGAGAACTCACACGCTGTCATGAGAACAGTGTGGGATAACCACACTACCCCCCGACCCCATGATCCAGTCACTTCCCACCAGGTCCCTCCCTTGACACACAGGGATTCCAATCTGAGATGAGCTTTAGGTGAGAACACAGAGACAAACCGTATCACCCCCTGAATATATTCACCTGCTTTGTGGTATACACCACCTGCATAATGGAAGCTAGATGGCCTGATGGCCTCTTTCTTTCTTTGCAGTTAGGACTCAGGCATGTATCCCAGGCCCAAGTACTCAGACTCACCTGAACCAGACCTTGAGCCTTTAGTGAGTGACACAAAGGAGAAGGCAGGATCCATGCTGGTGAGGAAAGTGGCAGCAGAGGCGGGGATCCCAGCATTATTATTGTCCAGCACCTGCCACCAAGTGGGGCTCTGTGCCTGGGCTGGTGTTTCTCCCTGGGAGCAGTTTTGCATGTGATTTCGGGATTGCTTCTGCTTTAAATCTGGTTCTCTAGCTTTTTTTTTTTTTTTTTTTTTGGGTTTTTTTTTTTTTTTTAGAGACAGGGTCTTCTTCCTCTGTTGCCCAGGCTGGAGTGCAGTGGTGCAATCATACCTCACTGCAGCCTCTACTTCTTGGGCTCAAGTGATCCTCCCACCCTAGCCTCCTGAGTAGCTGGGCCTGCAGACACATGCCACCATGTCCAGCTAATTTTTAAATTTTTTGTAGAGGTGGGGTCTTGCTCTGTTGCCGAGACTGGTCTCAAACTCCTGGGCTCAAGCGATCCTCCCGCCTCTGCCTCCCAGAATGCTGGAATTACAGACATGAGCCACCGCACCCAGCCTCTATTTTTGTTATTGCTGTTGTCATTGCTATCATCATCATCATCATCATCGTGCCTTCTTATTAGATTCGGCTGCAGTTCCTGCCTTCTTCCTGAACACTTCTCCGGAAGTACCAGTTCTCGGTGATTCCTTCTACTTGTAAACTACATAATCAGTCTACTTCATTAACACGGTGCCTTGGCCGGGCTTTCATCTCTTGCCACTGATCTCAGGCACATGGTCTAATGATGAAGAATCTGGGTTTTAGAGTCAGAAAGTTAAGACATCATGGAAAATAGTGCCTTGGTCAGTGAGCTGGTGGGAGGCTGAACTGAAGTCATGAATGGGAACAATGCCAGGCATGTAACAGGCACTCAGTAATTGTCATGGCTGTGAGTAATGGCGTTTCTTATATTCGCTTCCAGCTTGTGGGCTTCTTGGATAGGTTCTCTGCCATTTATCTGTTTGTATCCCAAGTACCTGCCTCACTGTCTGATGACACATCATAGGCACTCAATACATACAGGCTTTTTGGAGATTGGGTTTAAAACTCAATGTCATTTAGGAGCTATTTGACCACAGGCATGCTCCTGGACCCCAGTGAGCCTCTGCTTCCTTATCTGTACAGCAGGGGTGATGGTATCTGTATTCCTGGGTTGCTTGGAGGATTAAACAAGATTATAAATTGCAGGGCCTGTGAGGCACACTGGGGGTGGCAGTAATGGAGTGATGTCATGGCTGTTTTCCTTTATCCTCATTTGACATGGTATTCAACTGTGTGGCACTGTGTCCGTTTTCCTGCAGGAAGCAAAAGTATGGGGGATAGAAAGGGGCTGTGTTTTCTCTTTCTTTGACTCTCCAGCTCGTATTCAGAATATTCCAGAAGCTTGCCTGGAGAGGCAGGGACAGCCAAAATGTTCTATGACAAAACGTGGATACTTAATTGCATGATTTGCCTCAATAACGTATTCTTCTTCTGCCTTTTGTTGCCATATATTTTGCTCTGTTTTAGAGCAGCTGTAGCTATCTCTTAAATTTATTTGGAAACATGGTCTTTCCAACCAAATGCTCTGACACTCCACCGTCTCCTGTAAATAGTTACGCACTGTTTTAATCTGGCAACATGTGACAGCGTGCTAGAAGGACTTGTCATCCTTTTTTAAAAGGTTGCCATTAGGACTGGTCTAGCAGATCGTCTGAAAGGCATGAAGTCCGTTGTGGATGCAAAGTGTTACTCACTCACAACACTTCCTCTACTAAGGCCCCCAGTGCACCTGCTAGGAAGAATTTGTGCAGGCACCGGCCATAACTTAGCAGTCTTCCCTTTGCAATTTCCCCAGTATGAATACAAGAGGTACAGACAGGATCCATGTGGAATATCCATGCCCAGGATCTGAGGCTCTATCTGTAAAATACAAAACATTCAAAGGGAAGCCAGTAGAGAGATTCAATTTTGTGAATTTTATTTTCCCCACTTAAGTAAGATCCCCCTGTGCCGCTCTGGTAGGCAAACCTGTGGGCCGACTGCATTATACTGGGCCCTTCAAATTTGTAGTAATGCTTGCAGTTATGCTTTGGAATCTTCTTCCAAATTACGGTGACCAGCCAGCCTGGTTTGCCCAGGACTGTTCTGGTTTTAGCACTGAAAAGTACCACATCCTGGGAAACCGCTCAGCCCTGGGCTGACTTAGTTGGTCACCCTTGAGGTGCTGTAATAGGGTCCTGCCTTACTTACCCTGATTCTAGTTCGTGAAGATAAACATTTTTTCAGGGGATTGAATCTAAAACTTTTAGAAGTAAGATGTGGAAAATTGATGACATCATTTAACATGAATGTTTAACACTCTCTAGGGGAAAAAAAACACGCTTTTGGGAGAGCACTGTAGGTGTCTATAACTTTGATCTCAAGGGTTACGTTGCTATCCTGAACTTCCATAGGGGCCCTTAATTGCTTAGTTTTGTCTGATTTATTATTTTGCTGGCTGCCTTTCCCAGCATGTGTCAAGGGAATCACTCACTGTTTTTATTTTATTTTTTTTAATTTTTGAGACAGAGTCTTGCTCTATTGCCCAGGCTGGGGTGCAGTGTTATGATCTCGGCTCACTGCAACCTCTGTCTCCTAGGTTCAAGTGATTCTCGTGCCTTAGCCTCCCAAGTAGCTGGGATTACAGGCGTACTCCACCATGCCTGTGCCATCACACCCAGCTAATTTTTTTTGTACTTTTAGTAGAGACGGGGTTTTGCCATGTTGGCCAGGGTGGTCTCGAACTCCTGACCTCAAGTGAGCCTCCCACCTCAGCCTCCCAGAGATGTGAGCCACCGCGCCTGGCTCACTGTTCTTCAATGCATCTCTGCTGCCACAGCCCCAGAGTAGTTTGCTTGGAACTACCCACGTGAGATGCAGCATTGTTACAGATCACTCCCATAATTTGCAGCATTTTGCCCTTGTGAATTTCAGTTTGAGACTCTTATTTAAGACCGTAACTGACTACATCCACAGCTTCTCAGTATGGACAGCGTGTCCTTCCCAAATCACCAGTCCTGTGGACGTATCATTATATGCGTTTCAGCTGGTCCAGAGCTGAACCAACTTCCAATTCTTTGAGGCATCTTGCAGAGCACCCCCACCATGCCCCTGCCATGCAGATTTCATATGTGCCACAGAACCTGGATTTTACATCACACTGTCCCAAACATACCTTCTAAATCTGCTGAATGTGTCTAGCTGTTTTCATATAATGAAGCAAATGAGTGAATTAATTTTATTGTACGGGTGTTAGCCTTCTGGAAAATATATCTATTGCAAAAATGCCCTAACATCCTAACAAGTAGACACATAAAGATACATATTGAGGCAGGGTATGGTAGTTCATGCCTGTAATCCTAGCATGTTTAGAGGCTGAGGTGGGAGGATTGCTTGAGGCCAGGAGTTCATCCACCAGCCTAAGTCACATAGTGAGACCCCATCTGTACAGAAAATAGAAAAATTAGCCAGGCATGGTGGCATGCACCTGTAGTCCCAGCTACTCAGGAGGCTGAGGTAGGAGGAGGAGGATTGCTTGAGCCTGGGAGGTCGAGGCTGCAGTGAGCTGTGATTGTGCCACTGAACTGCCGCCTGGGCAACAGAGTGAGACCTTGTCTCAAAAAAAAAAAAAAAAAAAAAAAAAAAAAGGATGCATACTCAATGCTTGTAAGAAGGTTACCCTGAGAGAATGTCTGTGATTAATACATGAGCATCACTGGTATAGTCGTCATAAAAATGATGCAATTCCAATGCCAGAAGGGACCCATTAGAGACCATTTGACCCCGTTTTTGCCGCTTTATGTCCAGGAGGAAACTGTTCACCTTAGTCTTGAATAAGTCACGTTTGCCTGCAGCTTCCTGGGAGCAGATGTTTTACAGTGAATCTGACTTACCTTTTTCTGCTACACATTTTTTTTCTTTTTTGGAGACAGTACCTCTCTGTTGCCCAGGCTGGAGTGCAGTGCTGTAGTCACGGCTCACTGCAGCTTCTAACTCCTGGGCTCAAGCCATCCTCCCACCTCAGCCTCCTGAGTAGCTGGGACTACAAGCACGTACCACCATGCTGGCCTAATTAAAAGAATTTTTTTTTTTTTTTTTTTTTTGTAGAGACAAGGGTCTCACTATGTTGCCCAGGCTGGTCTCAAACTCCCGGCTTCAAGTGATCCTCCTGCCTCGGCCTCCCCAAGTGCTGGGGTTACAGATGTGAGCCACGGTACCTGCCTATGCTACACTTTAACATTTTTTTCACTTGGGTCCATTGTGGGGCCAAAGAATAGCTGGTATTCTCCCTTTTCGCCGCTGCCTGTCAGCTATGGAGAAGGTTCTGCGAAATTGGATTTTTAAAAATAGAATATGCAGGAGGACCTTAGAGGGACCCTGCAGTGGATGCTTTTGTAAGATGAAGAATCTGCTTATAATGTGCACATGTCACTTTAATTTGTTTAATCAGATTTGTAGACCTCAGGTTTAGAAATTGGGCCCCCGTTTCCTCAGTGTATTAAATGTGACTGCTTTTAGCATGGGTGGCCCGTCTCATGATGGGGAAAGAGAGGCCCCCCTGTGTGTGTTCACCACAACAGATCCACGGCTAACAAGCAGCTGCTGACGAAATAAAGTTGCCTTGAACTAAGAGGGCTTCATCTGGTGTTTGGTTTGGCTTGAAAACACTCTGTCGAAATGATCTAGAGATGGAGCCCGTTTTAAAATCAATATTATTTCATCTGTCATCAAACAGAGCCTCTAAAGCCTCAAATGGGTGGGTTCAAAAGCCACAGCATACCCGAGTGTGCGCCTCCGTCACCGAGATGCAGTTTAGGAACTAAGCGTCTCTCTGTTTTCTTCCACCTGAAAAAGCAATAGTGTACAAAGAAATAAAAAAGTCTGCGTGCAGAGCCTCAGAGGGCTGTCAGTTGGAAAGGAGGGCTACCAAGACCCCTGTGAGACTGACTTTCTCGCAGTGAAATGACCAGGATCACCCTTGCAAGCAACCAGAGCTGCCATTCATTACCCAGCTTGTCATTCTTACCCAGGTTCTCCCCAAGCCACACTGGAGGGCCAGCTTCATATCCTCTTTTCCTAGATCAGTCACCAAACAGGATTGGATAACCTGAGAAGGCTACACTCTATGAAAGGGAGACATTTAAAAAAAAAAAAAAAAAAAAGGGAGGGGGCTCCCATAGGGAGAAGAACTAAAGAAAGAAAGAACCACAGGCTCCCTGTGGAAAACGGGAAGTGTGTTCACATTAGGGGCA
Organism: Papio anubis; assembly: GCF_008728515.1. Taxonomy (NCBI): domain Eukaryota; kingdom Metazoa; phylum Chordata; class Mammalia; order Primates; family Cercopithecidae; genus Papio; species Papio anubis. The sequence goes on from NC_044993.1 coordinate 61,233,204, forward strand.
GGAGGGCGAGTGGACACATGGATTCTGGGGAAGGGGGATTTATGAATGTATGAGATGGCTGGGGTTGTTGACACTTGGGAAGATTGAGAATCCAGGGGCAGGAAGAGCAGTCAGACCTGGAGGAGGAGGGGAGGGTCTAGGCATGGGGATCAGTGACCAGGAAAGGCGGCCATCAGTGACCAGGAAAGGCGGCCATCAGTGATTTTACCATTGCTGGGACCACATGGCCTTCTGTTCTCTGCTGCTGCTGCTTCTCTTTGTTCCTTTGCCAAAGACTGGCTTTCTTGGTTTTGGTGCACGCACAGGACTACCCCTGCCATGCCTTCGTGGGATTTCACAGCTCAGCTCTTGAATGAGGTGCGTTGACATCAAAATATTGTAAGTTTCAATTTCACCCAAAGAGTAAAGGTGATTGGCTCAGCTGGGGACAGACATCTCCTGAGGCCAGGATCACACTGCAGGACAGCATCACTGGGGGTTAGGATTTCAGCATGCGAATTTGGGAGTGACACAAACATTCAGTCCATAGCAGCGTGTAAAGAAATCCAGTAACTTTTCAAAGAAATATTTTTCACAATGAATAATAGGGTAGTAAAAAAAAATTAGATAATAAATTCACACTATACTGAATTTATGAAGGTTCAGACATGTTGAATTTGCTTAACTAACCATCATTTTGCTATCTGTCTTCAGTTTATAAATCTGAAAGGCAAGAGAGTTTGGAGTTTATGACTAGAGAGGCAGAAATAGATATATGTCATTAATATAGTGACATATTTATACATTATATAATGTGTTATTAATATGTAATTATATATTATATTAATAAATAATATAGCTAGTATATTAATACATAATCTAATTAATATATACATTATATAATGTCTTGCCAGAGATGAATTTTAATAGATAATTTCTACTAGATCCAAATGGTTTTCTTTGTTTTTATTTTATCCTGGTGCAGTTTTTGAAAGCACTTCATTTTTGGCATATGTTTTAGATTGTAAGATTTTATATATATAAATATATATTATATACAATGTATAAATATATATTATATATGTTACATATATAATATAAATATATGTTATATATAAATATATAATATATGCTAAATATATATTATATAATATATATTTACTATAAATATTAATAGTATTAAAAATAGAATATAAATATATATTATATAATATACAAATATATAATATATAAACATATACATAATATGTAATATAAATATATACACTATATGTAAATTTTCATACCATTACGTACTATCTTTCTTTTTATTCATTTGTTTACCTGCCAGGAAGTAACTGATTTTCAGAGCATAATAAATTTGATCTACTCAGAGCTGACGCAGATTGATTTATTCCCAACAATCTGAAGACAACTGTGGTTGAACAGAAGGCCGTTAGAGAGAATTAAGTGAGGGCTGTCAAGATTAAACAAAGCTTCCCTATTTCGTGTGGTAGAGTAACAGATAACGTGAGAGTTTCTTATCAAGCATGACAACTCATTAAACCCCTAACAGCGATTCAGGTGCCAGTTTATGTCATAAACTAACACCAATTAGGCTTTTTAAGAGCCAGAAGATGCTTTTCACACCAAAATCCAGTTACAGCCTGTGATGTTTTTTTAAATAGACTTTCTTAAAGAAAGCAGGAGCCTTTTTATATTCAAACAGCACTTTAACCTCTGCTCTATTCTCATCGTGTTTAAGTTTATAAACCAGAGCTAGTTGATTATGAGAAAGCTTTAATCTTCAAAGCGAAGTTGTGCTCAGTAATTTGGGGTGGAGTGGGAAATGCTTGGACCTGGGGAGTCAGACAAAACTGGGTTTGCGTTCTATGACTTTGGTGGCTCTAGAAAGCTTGCTTTTTACTTCCTATTCAGAGCTTCCTAGCATAGACATTTCTCATTTATTTTATCACTGAGTCCTCAAAATCTTACTGTGGATTAGGTATTGGGCTGCAATTTCTTTTTAAGTTTTAAATGTTTCAGCATCTTGGAAAAATTGAAAAGCATAAAAAACACCAAAAATAGTCTAAAGATTAATATAATGCATACACATGTATCCACCAGCCAGCTTCAGAAGTAAAACATTATCAGTCCTATTTAAGCTTCCTGTGTGCCAGTTTTAGTTAGGGATTAAGGGCATGTGACAAGAAAATGCAAAGAACAGTGGCAGATATTAAGAGTTTATTTTTCTCTCAAGTAATGAGACATTTGGAGGCAGGGGTTCCCGGGACCCGGGACTTCCTAGCTGTCTGCTCCATCATCTTTAGGGTATGGCCCTTGTCTTCATGCTTACAAAATGGCTGCAGGAGCTACAGCCATCACATCTGTATTCCACGAAGGAGGAAAGGTCAGTAGCAGAAGGACTTTTCGAGGAAGTCGATCCAGTGACTTTTACTCTAGAGACCAGAATTGTACCAGAAAATGTAATATGTTTTCATATTGTGGCTGGTTTCATCTTCCATCCTGATCGCTAAGACTTTCTTCATATCAGCAATAAGGCTGTTTCACTTTCTTATCATTTGTGTGTTTACTGGAGTAGCACTGTTAATTTCCTTAAGAACAATCTGCTAGGACACTTGCTGCCAACAAAAAGAAGGGTTATTAGATAGGAAGCTAGCCGCCTCTCCCTGAGAACATTCCTCTGCTTCCCTCCAGAGGTAAGTATTATCCTTAAGAATTTTGGGGTTTTTTTTATTGTATCTCTTTATATTTTTATTATAGGCATACCTTATTTTATTGGACTTCTCTTGATTGTACTTTACAGATACTGTGTTTTTTTACATATTGAAGGTTTGTGATGCATCCAACATCATTTTTTTCTGTTTTTTGTTTGTTTTGTTTTGTTTGTTTGTTTTGAGACAGAGTCTCGCTCTGTTGCCCAGGCTGGAGTGCAGTGGCACGATCTTGGCTCGTTGCAACCTCCACCTCTCAAGTTCAAGGGATTCTTTTGCCTCAACCTCCCCAGTAGCTTGTATAGACATGAGCCACCACGCTTGGCTAATTTTTGTATTTTTAGTAGAGACAGGATTTAACCATGTTGCCCTGGCTGGTCTTGAACTCCTGACCTCAAGTGATCCGCCCACCTTGGCCTCCCAAAGTGCTGGGATAATAGGCATGAGCCATTGTGCCTGACCTCTGTTAGCATCATTTTTTCAACAGCATATTCTTACATCTTGGTAATTCTTGCAATATTTTGAACTTTTTCTTTATTATTATATCTATTATGGTGATCTGTGATTGGTGATCTTTGATGGCGTCATCATTCTGAGGTGCCACAAACCACGTCCATTTAAGGTGGCAAATTTAATAGATAAACGTGTGTGTTCTGACTGCTCCACTGACTGGCCATTTCCCTGTCTCTCTCTCTCTTTTTGGGCCTCCCTATTTCCTGAATCACACTAATATGAAATTAGGTCACTTAATAACCCTACACTGGCTTCTAAGCATTCAAGTGAAAGGAAGAGTCATACATCCTTTGCTTTAAATAGAAAGGTAGAAATGATTAAGCTTAGTGAGAAAGGCATGTCGAAAACTGAGAGAGGCTGAAAACTGGGCTTCTCGTGCCAAACAGCCAGGTTGTGGTTGCAAAGGAAAAGTTCTTAAAGGAAATTAACAAGTGCTAGGGATTCCAGTAAACACACAAATGATAAGAAAGTGAAACAGCCTTATTGCTGATATGGAGAAAGTTTTAGTGGTCAGGATGGGAGATCAAACCAGCCACAACATTCCCTTAAGCCAAAGTCTAAGGTTCACGAGGTTTAAGGAAAGAAGCCATCTCCACAACGGAAACGTTTAATGTATTTAAGAAATACATTTCATAAAGGTGTAACTCCATAGATAGTGACTCCTTGGATGGATCTGGGCAAAGTAAACTGAAAACCTTCTGGAAAGGATTCACCATTCTAGATGCCATTAACATTTGGGATTCGTCTGGGCGCTGTGGCTCATGCGTGTAATCCCAGTACTTTGGAAGGCCAAGGCGGGCGGATCATTTGAGGTCAGGGGTTCCAGACCAGCCTGGTCAACATGGTGAAATCCCCTGTGTCTACTAAAAATACAAAAATTAGCCAGGCATGGTGGAAGGCGCCTGTAATTCCAGCTACTTGGGAGGCTGAGGCAGGAGAATCGCTTGAACGTGGGAGACGGAGGTTGCAGTGAGCTGAGATTGTGCCACTATACTCTAGCCTGGGTGCAGAAAGACACTCCATCTCAAACAAAAAACAAAAAACAAAACAAAAAGACACACACATAAAATTTGTGATTCGTGGGAAGAGGTCAAAATATTAACATTAACAGGAGTTTGGAAGAAGTTGATTCCAGTCATCATGGATGACTTCGAAGGGTTTAAGACTTCAGTAGAAGACAGAACTGCAGATGTGGTAGAAATAGCAAGAGAACTGGAATTAAAAGTGGAGTCTGAAGATGTGACCGCATTGCAATCTCATGATCAAAACTTGAATGGATGAGGAGTTGCTTCTTACTGATGAGCAAAGAAAGTGGTTTCTTGGGATGGAATCTACTCTTGGTGAAGATGCTGTGAACATTGCTGAAATTACAACAAAGAATTTAGAATATTCTATAAACTCAGTCGATAATGCAGTGGCAGGGTTTGAGAGAATTCACGCAATTTGGAAGGACATTCTGTAGGTGAAATGCTTTTAAACAAAACAGCTTCACATGCTCCAGAGAGATCTTTCATGGAAGGAGGAGTCAGTTGACATGGACAACTTCATGGTTGTCTTATTTTAAGAAATTGCCCCAGCCACCTCACCCTTCAGCAGCTAGCGTCCTCGTCAGTCAGAGGTCATGAACGTCAAGGCAAGACCCTCTGCCAGCAAAAAGACTGTGATTCACTAAAGGCTCAGATGATTGCTAGCATTTTTTAGCAATAAAATATTTTTAATTATGTATTTTTTTTTAGACATAATGCTATTGCATACTTTTTTTTTTTTTTTTTTTTAGAGACAGAGTCTCGCTCTGTCATCTAGGCTGGAGTTCAGTGGCAAGATCTCTGCTCACTGCAGCCTCCGCCTCCTGGGTTCAAGTGATTCTCCTACCTCAGCCTCCTGAGTAGCTGGGATTACAGGTGCGCACCACCATGACTGGCTACTTTTTGTATGTTTAATAGAGACGGGATTTCACCATGTTGGTCAGGCTGGTCTAGAACTCCTGACCTTGTGATCCACCCACCTCAGCCTTCCAAAGTGCTGGGATTACAGGCGTGAGCCACCACGCCTGGCCACTTTTGCATACTTAATAGACTACAGCATAGTGTAAATATAACTTTTATATGCACTGGGAAACCAAAGAATTTGTGTGACTTGCTTTATTGAGATACTTTATTGTCATGGTCTGGAACTGAATCTGCAATATCTCTGAGGCATGCTTTTAATATTTGTATGTATTCCTCAGAAATATATCAGCTTATTTCACATGTTCTTAAACTGTATGTAAATGGTATCGTATCTCACAGATTTTCTTTTATAGATTGGTTTCCCTGCATGTTAGAAAGCCTTCTGTATTCATATGTATCATTCCTGTTCATTTGTTTTCATTGTGGTAGAGTATTACCGTATATGAGTATACCACAATTTAGTTAACCACTGTGCTGTGTTTGGGCATATAGGTTGTCTTCAGCCTTTTGCTACCACAAATTATGCCACTATGAGTGAGCTTTCTCCTTTGTCACTGTGCCCATATGCAAGAGATTCTGGAATAATCACTTCAGCATTCCAGGATATTGCTAGATTTTGTCTACGAAATGGTAGGTTAATTTATACACCTAGCAGAAATGTGTGCGAATGTCCACTGGCCGTTTCCTCACCGACACTTTCAGTTGTTGGGCTTGTAACTTTGACCAGTCTCTTGGATGTGAGATTAACACTGTGTGGTGTTCCTCTTTTAGCTTAACGGAGATAGAATTGGCAGACATTTAAAAATGCGCACACAGCGAACAGTTTTTAAACAGCTTTATTGGGTTATATGCTATACTTAACATAGCATATACATGCTATACTGCACATGTTTAAAGTGTGCAATTTAATAAGTGTTGACATATGTATATACCTGTGAAACTACAATCACAATAATCAGTGCACGCATCACACCCAAAGTTTCCTCGTTAAGGCTGGGCGTGGTGGCTCGTGCCTATAATTCTAGCACTTTGGGAGGCTAGGGCGTGCGGATTGCCTGAGCCCAGGAGTTTGAGACCAGACAGGCAACGTGGGCCTGGAGTTTTCATTGTGTGTAGGTTTTTACACATTTAATTTATTTAATAGCTGTAAGGCTATTCAGGTCATGTATTTTTCCATGAGTGATTTTTCAGTATGATGTACCTATAGAGGGATTTTTTCCCTTTTCTATGGAATGTGATTATTTATTTATTTATTTATTTATTTATTTTTGAAACAGGGTCCCCCTCTTTCATCCAGGTTGGAGTGCAGTGGCGCAATCACGGCTCACTGCAGCATCAACCTCTTAGGCTCAATCGATCCTCCTACCTCAGCCTCCTGAGTAGCTGGGACTACAGATGCCAGTTATTGTGCCTGGCAAATTTTTGTATTTTTTGTAGAGGTAGGGTTTTGCCATGTTGCCCACACTGGTCTTGTATTCCTGGGGTCAAGCGATCCGCCCACCTCAGTCTCCCAAAATGCTGGGATTACAGACATGAACCACCGTGCCCAGCCTTATTGATATTTCTACTGGTAGAATTCAAACCTACCATGTTGCCATTTATTTCCTATTCTTCTTTCTTTTTTTTTTTTCTTTATTGGGAGTAAACTCTGGAAAGCCTGCAGTCCAAAAGAGCTGTAACACTATTTCCCATTTTTCTATATGTTGTCTGTTCCCCTTTTTCCTCTTTTCCTGACTTTTTTTGGATTATTGTTCCTGATCCCACTTGAGTTCCACCTGGCCCATTAGCTATAACCCTTTGCTGTAGCATTTTCAAGATTGCATTAGTGTGCACAGTATACATCTTTAACTTTTCACAGTCCACCTGCAAAAGCAATATTACTCCACTTTGCGTATTATGTAAGACCCTGATAACAATAGACACCCATTCCTCCATTTCTGTGCTTCGTGCTATTGGTGTAGCATATTTTACTTCCACAAATAAATACTAAAAATCCTGCCATATGCTGTCGTGATTTTTTTTTCTTTTACAAAGACAATTTCCTTTCAAAGAAATTTAAATTATAAGAAAAAAAAAAGGATTCTGTGTTTGCCCACATAGTTGCCATTTCTGGTGGGCTTCGTGCCTTTGTCTAGATCCAGAGCTGCATCTGATACTGGTTTTCTTCTGCTTCCAGCCTTCCTTTAACCCTTCTTTATGTAGCCAGCGCCAGGCTGCTGCTGATGTACTTTTTCAGGATGTCTGTGAAAGTTTTTATGTTACCTTTGTTTTGGAAAGCTTGTTTCACTGGACATTGATTTTTTTTTTTTTTTTTTTTTTTGAGACAGAGTCTTGCTCTGTCACCTAGGCTAGAGAGCAGTGGTTCACTCTCAGCTCGCTGTAACCTCTGCCTCCAAGGCTCAAGCAATTTTCCTGCTTCAGCCTCCCAAGTAGCTGGGATTACAGGCGCGTGCCACCACACCCAGGTAATTTTTGTATTTTTAGTAGAGACAAGGTTTTTCCATGTTGGCCAGTCTGGTCTTGAACTCCTGATCTCAGGTGATCCGCCCCCCTCAGCCTCCCAAAGTGTTGGGATTACAGGCGTGAGCCACCACGCCCTGCCGGGACATAGAATTATAGTGTGACAATTTTGTTTTGTTTTGATTTTTCGGTACCTACTTTTTTTTCTTCTGACTTGCATTACTTCCAAGAAAGAACTGCTATAGTCCTTACCTTTTCCTCTGTATAATGTGTTTTTTCTCTCTGGCGGCTCTTCAGATTTTCTCTTTATCATTGGTTTTAAGCAATTTGATTATAATGTGCCTTGGTGTCATTTTATGTTTCTTTTATTTTTCACCTTCATTTTACGTTTAGGGATACATGTGAAGGTTTGTTACATAGATTACTTGTGCTATTGTTGCATATTTAACTTCCACAGTAATGGATTTGTTGTACATACTATTACATCACCCAGGTATTCAGCTTAGTACCCAATGGTTATCTTTTCTGCTTCTCTCCCTCCTCCCACCCTCCTGCCTCAAGTAGACCCCAGTGTCTGTTGCTTCCTTCTTTGCACTCGTGAGTTGTTATCATTTAACTTCCACTTATAAGTGAGAACATGCGGTATTTGGTTTTCTATTCCTGGGTTGCTAAAGATAATACCCTCCAGCTCCATCCGTGTTCCTGCAAAAGACATGATCCCGTTCTTTTTTTAATAGCTGCATGGTGTTCTATGGTGTATATGGACCACATTTTCTTTATCCAGTCTGTCATTGATGGGCATTTAGGTTGATTCCATGTCTTTTCTATTGTGAACGGTGCTGCAGTGCACATTCACATGCATGTGACTTTATGGTAGAATGCTTTATATTCCTCTGCATATGTGCCCGGCAATGGGATTGCTGGGTCGTCTTTATGTTTCTTTCATTCAGAGTTCGTTGAGCCTCTTAGATCTGTGAATTCATAACTCGCATCATATTTGAAGAGATTTCAGCCCGCATTTCTTCACGTATTTTTTCTGTTCCCACCTCTGAGGGACTTCTGTTGCACACTTATTAGCCTGCTTGAAGTTGTCCCACAGCTCACTGATACTCTGAGGGTGTTTGTTACTGTTTTTGTCTCTTTTCCCCTCTATATTTCCTTTTGGACTGCCTTTAAGTTCACTGATCTTTCCTTTTGTAGTGTCTAATCTGCTGTTATTTTTACTTTTTTATTTTTGAGACAAGGTCTGGCTCTATTGCCCAAGGCTGGACTTCAGTAGTGTGATCTCAGCTGACTGCAACCTTTACCTCCCGGGCTCGAGCCATCCTCCCATCTCAGCCTCCCGAGTCGCTGGGATTATAGGCCTGCACCACCATGCCTGGCTTATTTTTGTATTTTTTGTGGAGATGGTGTTTTGCCATGTTGCCCAGGCTGGTCTTGAACTTGTGAGCCCAAGCACTCTACCTGCCTTGGCCTCCCAAAGTGCTGGGATTACAGGCGTGAGCCACCATGCCTGGCTTCTGCCCTTCAAACTCTTAATACCTTGATGCTTGCACTCCCAGCTCTATTTTCTCATCTCAGGGAGACTGTCAGACCCTCCCTGTGTTCCCCTCTGTGTAGCATGGCCTGGAAATCCTGCAGCAGTCTGATGCCTGTAGGACCTGTCTCACTAATGTCCTGTCTCTTATGGGTCGCTGGCCACCATAGCCTGCTAGTCCACGTCTCAAGTCGTGTGGTTTCGTGTTTCTTGTCCAGTTTTTTAATTGTTTCAGGCAGGAGGATGAAGCCAGTGTGTGTTCCTCCTTCTTGGCTAGAAGAAGAAATAAGTCCTCACTGTGGTATTAATTTCGTTTTTATAATTCTTAGAGAAGTTGAGCATCTTTCTTTCTTTCTTTTTGGTTTTTGTTTGTTGTTTGAGACAAGGTCTTGCTCTGTCACCCAGGCTGGGATGCAAAGGTGCGATCGTGGTTCACTGCAACCTCAACCTCCCAGGCTTAAGTGAACCTGCCACCTCAGCCTTCCAAGTTGCTGAGACCACAGGCCTGAGCCACCATGCCTGGCGAATTTTTGTATTTTTTGAAGAGGTGGGGTTTCACCATGCTGCCCAGACTGCTCTCAAACTCCTGGGCTCAAGTGATTCACCTGCCTTGGCCTCCTAAAGTGCTGGAATTACAGGTGTGAGCAACCATGCTCGGCCAAGCTTCTTTCGTATGTTTTCTGAGCACATGGATTTCCATCTGTCTGCGTTCTCTGTTCACCTCACCCTATTTGTTCCATTGAGATAAATGACTTTTTCTTAGTAACTTAGAGTACTTTATATATTTACAGGTTAATCCCTTATCAACTTATATCAGTTGCTGCTGTCTTTTCTTAGATTTGTCTTTTCATTTTAAAAATTACATTGTTTCAATGAACAGAATTTTTAAGTTTTAACGTAGTCCACTTTGTCCAGTTTCTTTATGACCAGTGCATTTTGGGGTCTTGTTTAAGAAATCATTCTTTATCCTGAGGTCATAAAGATAGTCTACTGTATTTTCTTTTAAGAGCTAAAAAGGTGTTTTCTATTTGGGTCTTTAATTTATATGGGAGATAAGGATCACAACTTTATTTCATTTTTTTTCCACTTGGTTATGCCAGTGGCACCATTTCCATTTATTGAATAGTCTTTCTGTGCAGAAAAGACTTAACTAGCAGAGAAGTCCTGAGACTTATCCTTCAAAAGGCCCCATTCACAAGGCTGGCACTTGGCGTGCATCTGAGAACCTGGATTTTGGGATGGTTCCTACAATGTGGTGCATGCTGAACACCCACCTTTCCTTCTGAGAGTCTGGAATTTGGGTACATGTTGGACAGAGGCTGCCTAAGTGACCAGCTTCAACAACAGCCCTGGGTGCTGGGTCACTCATGAGCTTCTTCCATAGACAAAATGCTACACGTGTTGTCACAGCTTATCGCTGGAGGAGTCAGCACGTCCTGTGTGACCACACTGGGAGAGGAAACTGGTGCCTCGTTCCCTGTGTATTTGTCCCACGCCTCCAGTCCCTTTGCTGATCTCGTTTTGTGTCCTTTTGCTGAGATAAATCACAGCCAGGAGTATGACTGTTTGCGGGGTCCTGTGAGTCCTCCTAACAAACAGTTGAATCTAGAGGTGGTGTTTGGGATCCCCAACAACTGTCGTATCCCCACTGACATTAAAATAACTGGGATTTATTTGGGCAATGTTCTGAACTAACCTTGAACATTCGTGTCTTCATCTGAACATCCATCTACTACCCCTGATTTTTCAGTGCAGGGCGCATATCCTGTATCACCCAATAAACAGTCGTTGATCACCGTAGGAAAGGAACAGTGAAACTGCCTTGGTGGTTTGGGGGAAGGTGGCAGGCGTTCAGCAGTAACTCTTTTGAGCAGATACATTTTATGTTTTTGTAATGAGTGAAATAAATTGTCCCATATCTATTTAAGGTTGGCAATCATTATCTTTTTATCATCTTGGAACATTTGTCATTCCTTTAATATCTTTAGTTAGGAATTTTCTACCTTCTTCATCTTGTCCAATAATTTAAAATCCCACGGTTATTTCGCAGGCTCCTCATTCCTGTCTGTGTGTCACTGTATGATTTCTAACATGTCATGCTATGCAAACCAGTTAGTTGCTTTTACTTGTAGAGTAAGTGTTTCTTTGAGGAATAGCTTATTGTTGGTTATGTGATTACGGTGTTTTAAAGATGTGTCTATGGTTATGTAAAATGCTGTTTCTCTGAGTATCATGGTCATTTCCACATATTTCTCTATTCACGTATTTATAAGAATATGTCTATTTTTGCAGTATTTTATTTATTTATTTTTATTTTTTATTTTATTTTATTTTTTGAGATGGAGCCTCGTTCTGTCACCCAGGCTGAAGTGCAGTGGCGTGATCTCGTCTCACTGTAACCTCCGCTTCCCAGGTTCAAGTGATTCTCCTGCCTCAGCCTCCCAAGTAGTTGGGATTACAGTCGCGTGCCACCATGCCCTGCTAATTTTTGGTATTTTTAGTGGAGACAGGGTTTCGCCATGTTGGCTATGCTGGTTTCGAACTCCTGACCTCAAGTGATCCGCCTGCCTTGGCCTCCCAAAGTGCTAGGATTATAGGCACGAGCCACCGCGCCCCGTCAGTTTTGCAGTGTTTTAAATACTGTTATCTTTGAGAGGAGAGAGGCACACACAGACTGTGGTGATTAGCATCATATACTAGAAAGTGCAAAGTGTAGCGCAGTTAACTGTGAGCCGTATCATAAAACCCTAACAGATGTCTCATTTGTCCATAAAGGGCCTTCTGTCCCATAGAAATTCACGTACCCAACCTGCTCTTCAGCTGTGATTTTTCTCTCGTGGCCTATGTGAACAGATTAATAGTGTCCATCTAATTTCTTCCTCCACCGAGGAAAAGCAAATCATCAGGCCCATTGCAAAAACTGCTCTGAATTGAGCTTCCTGCCTTAAATCACACTCACAGTGAATGGTGTCCCTTTATCACCGCTAATGACTCTGACATCTCTCTCCACTCACATGTGAGCCTCCCCAGCTCTCCATAAACAAGTCTGTCTCGGTTCATTTATTCTACAAAAAAAAAAAAAAAAAAAAGGCCAGAGGAGGATTTGGTTTTTTCTGTTGATTTTTAAAAGTCTATTAAGAAACCATTCTGAGCGTCTCTGGTGCCATTTATGAGGCAGAACCATTCTTTCTGATGATTTACTCTCTTTGCCGTCCTGCCCACTGTATTTTAAGTACCATCCTGGTTGGCCTGAAGTTATTACCATATTTTGTCATAATTGGGCCCCATTATATTGCTGTGTTGGGCAGTTTTCCTGTTTTAGAAATGGCAGTGTTATCTAGTGCAATGCTGACTCCTTAGAGATGTGGGTTAAATGACTTGCTAAGCCTGTTAAATAGTTGTGGACTCTTATCCTTTTCTCTTGTGATCAGCCAGGAAAGCTGGTGGATCACTTAGGAGAGTGTTTGGCTGCAGGTAACAAGCCACCCAGTATTGGGAGCTGAGAGCAGTAGGGGGCACGGTGCAGCGGCCCCCCAGCAGCACCCTCCCGGACCAGGGGCTTTCTGACCTTCTAACAGATCCTCCCACTCTGTGCTCTCCTTTCCTGCCACAGAGCCTTGCACCTGCTGTTCACTCTGCTGGGAATTCTCTCCTTCACCGCTGCTCCCCCAGCATTCTCATCACCCACTGGGGAAAGCTGCCCTTGCCCTTGCAACTGGCTGAAAACCCCTGCTATATAAGGGAGTGGGCCAAGCACTCCCTTCCTTCCTTACACTAATCCTATCCTTCTTTCACATTCCTATCCTGTCCTGCCCTTCCGTTCCTCCCTTCCTTCCTTTTCGACCATAAACTACATAAGTGCTAGGACCAGACTCTGAGCATTGGCTCATGATTGCTATCACACTAGTCATCCGTGTGGCTACTGCTTTTTAATAAGTATCTTGTTATTTTCCTCATGGTTGCAAAATGGCTGCATCACTTTACTGTTTAAGAGAAGAAGGCAGGAAGGGAAGCAGTACCAGTGACACCTAAGCCTTTTATCAAGAAATCAGATGTTTCCCTCGAATCCCCCAGCCAATTTCTGGTCATTTCTGGCGTCTGCCATTATGGCCAGCTAATTTTCGTAACTTTGTAGAGATGGAGGCTGCAAAGCATGTTGTTGCTTTGGGGTCCTCTATACTGGAGGTGAAAAGGGGAGAAAAAGGAGGAAATGAGAGTGAGCTTAGCCTACTACTAGCAATCTACCCCACACTTGCAGCCCCAGTGTTTACCCGAACAAGCACTTTTTTTTTTTTTTTTGAAATGGGGTTTTGCTCTTGTTACCCAGTCCGGAGTGCAATGGTGTGATCTCAGCTCACTGCAACCTCTGCCTCCCAGGTTCAAGTGATTCTCCTGCCTCACCCTCCTGAAGGATTACAGGCGCCTGCCACCATGCCCAGCTAATTTTTTATATTTTTAGTAGAGACAGAGTTTCACCATGTTGGCCATCCTGGTCTTGAACTCCTGACCTCAGGTGATCCACCCGCCTCAGCCTTCCAAAGTGCTGTGATTACAGGCGTGAGGCACCGCGCCTGGCCAGCACTTTGGTATTAATGGACAAGTGGAAAAATCTCACCTGCTTTGACTGTTTGTCCATTCATTCATCCATTCATTTAGTGTCCAGGGCGAGCCAGTCTCTCTACTACTTATTCTACACGCACACTTTCTTCTTCTCATGACCGTTCTGTCCAGTTAGGCGTTACTATTTTTATTTTGTGATTAGAAACAAGCTCAGAAAGAATCAATACCTAACTTAAGGTTACACAGCTCTGTAAGTGGCAGACCCAAGACCAAAGCAAAAGCCGCCTCCCTCCCAAACCCACTCACCCTTCACCGTGTGGCGTTACCTCCCTGAGCGAGCACGGCTGATCCTGGGATCAGAGTAGGAAACCTCCTGCGTTTGACATTTCTCTACCAGGAGATAATGATCATTAGCCTGCCAGGGTTTAGCTGCTACATTAAACATGTTTTGGCAAAACAGTTGGCTAATAATATTGCAAGTGAACAAAATACATTGAATCTGTAATTTGGGGTGGTTTTATATTTGAGGCCTAACTAGGTGACATTCATTTTATGAGAAGGGTTATAATTTTTAGCACAGGACCTTGTATGGTAGACTACTAAATTACCCAGCGGTTAGTCCATAGCCGTAAACTCTCTATATAATTTGAATAATTTTTTTCCTGTTTAAGTCGGTTAGGCAGTTTGCCAGGAGATTTTGCTTTTACTTTCTTACTCCTGAAAACTCTCAGCATTCTTGCTTCTGAATAAATGAATCAGTGATCATCTGTATTCATGTCCACAGCTTACAGTTACCCATTTGTGAACTAAAATATTTGGAGACATTTCATCTCTGCAACATGTTTTTTTAATAATAAGCAGGTGTGTGTGTGTGTGTGCACGCGTGTGCATGTGTGTGTGATTATAAAAGTAATAGATGCGCAATCGAAAGAAATTTTGGAAGAAGATTGAGAAAAATCGCTCGTAATTCTGTACCACCTAGAGGCAATAACTATTAACATTTTTGGCACATTTCCTTCCTAATCTTTAAAAAACTTTTTTTGCACAGTTGAGTTCCTACATTATTTGCAGTTTTGTGTGCTGCAATTTTTCATATAATATCAACAGCGTCTTTGTTATTACAAGCATCGTTGTGAACAGCTGCATAATGTCCTTTCATTAAGAACCCAGCAATCCTTTACTGGGCTGCTCTTCTCATGATGGACATTCGGATTATCTCCCGGATACATGACGTGTGCCTTGAATTGTTAACAGTTTCTGAAGGAAGAACGATCCGAACCACGACGTCTGCTAACAGGCCCTCTGCCTGCATCGGGTACCATGTTAACCACTTATCCCCAGGAAGGTATCAGTCATTATCATTGCCATGATGACTTTGTCCTGGTAGAACAGGATGCTGGCAATTTTTATGTTTTAAAAAATGACCAGATTCCTCAGTCTTGCAGGCAGGGGTCCCCTGACGCAGGGAAGATGAATGCCAAGAAGACCAAGAAGAGAGAGAGAAAATTGCTCAAGTGTTCCCTTCAGCTGCTCCCTCCCACTGTTCCATATCTGGCCGCCACTCTGGTGACCTCAGAGCCCTTTTGCTTGCCCAGCTCCAGCGTCCGTTTTCTTCTCATGGCTCAGCAGCCCCTCTGATCACTGCAGTCTCACACGGTTCCTAGAATTCTCCAGGGGGGCAAGAGTAAGCTGCTCAGACTATGTGTTAACTTTTCAGTCTTCCAAAATACTGTGGCCAATAAAAGCATTGTAGCCAGAGAGTTTATTTGAAAGCTCAGGCCTGATCATGGCCTTGCCTACTTAAAACCCTCCAGGGGCTGCCAGTTGCTCTGAGAATCCAGACAGGTCCCTCCATAGGAGCCACAGGGCTCTGCCTGATCTGGGCCTGCCTGCTGCATCTCCTGTCACTCTGGGCCCCATCTGTAAGGGGTGCTTTTTGGTTCCTCTATGTCCCTTTCACATTCTCTTCCCTCTTCCTACACTGTTTCCTCTGCCTGCTCTCCCTTCTTCTCCTTCTTCCCATAAATTGGGACTGCCTGCTTGTCCTTCAGATCTTTGTTGCTGTACACCTTCAAGTTGTTGCTCAGATGTTACCTTTTCATAGAGATGATCTCTGATTTGCTTTTTTTTTTTTTTTTTTTGAGACAGGGTCTCACTCTGTTACCCAGACTGGAGTGCAATGGCACAACCTTGGCTCACTGCAACCTCCACCTCCCGAGTTCAAGAGATCCTCTTGCCTCAGCCTCCTGAGTAGCTGTAACTGCAGGTGTGCACCACCGTACCCAGCTAATTTTTGTATTTTTAGTAGAGACAGGGTTTTACCATGTTAACCAGGCTGGTCTCAAACTCCTGACCTCAAGTGATCCACCCACCTGGGCCTCCCAAGGTGCTGGGATTATAGGCGTGAGCCACTGCACCCATCTGAAGATCTCTGATTTTAGAGTTGCAGCTCTTCCCCTCCCCACCACCTTCCTGCATGGTTTCCCTCCATAACACTTAGCACCATCTAACATAGTGCCTGCTTTACCTATTAGCTGCACTGATCGTCCATCTTTCTCCATTCAAACATAAGCTCCATGAAGGCAAGCACTTTGTTGTGTTCTTAGTGCCTAGAATCTTAGTGTTTAGATTGCCTAGCGTTTTGTAAATAATCATTAAGCAAATGGAAGAATACTAAATCTAAGTCTCTCCTCCTCCCTTTTCTTTGTATTCACTTCTGTGGGCTAGAGTTTACTTTGATTCCTTTCAACACAACAGCTGGAAGTTTCCAGACAATGAAAGCCAAAATCCAGGTCAGGTGCAGTGGCTCACACCTACAGTCCCAGCCCTTTGAGTGGCCGAGGCAGGTAGATCACATGAGGCTGGGAGCTTGAGACCAGGATGGCCAACATGGCAAAACCCTGTCTCAATACAAAAATTAGCCAGGCACGGTGATGCGTGCCTGTGATCCCAGCTACTCAGGAGGCTAAGGTGGGAGGCTAAGGCGGGAGAATAGGTTGAACCCAATAGGTGGAGTTTGCAGTGAGCCAAGATCGCGCCACTGCACTGTAGCCTGGGCAACAGAGCAAGACTCCATCTAAAAAAAAAAATTATTTTTGGAGAAGGGGCCATTGGATCTTGGTGCAAACTGCTTTATTGTCATAGTCTGCTCATGCCATTCTCTTTTCCCAAGAGAAAGGCAGAAATAATCATCGGTCCATGGAGTATGTTGGGAGCAGATTTTCAGGTCCATAAAAGGGAGTTGTACCCGACATTGCCTGGACATCCATGCACTTGGGACAGTGGCAACACAAACCTTTCCTGGCTCTCTGCTGCTGGTTACCCTCCAGATAGTACTCCCAGCTGCTTCTCTGCCTGTTGGTGGGGTTCACCCCATTGCCCTGGCTTCAACCCAGGATCTATCTTGAGCCTCCCTGTCTCTGCAGTCTGGTGATGGGCACGGGAGAGCTGGGGAGCGCTAGGTAAGACAGGATCCCTTTACCGCCTGACCCAGGTTCATCCCTGTGTGCCTCGAGGCTTGCACTTGGATTGTGATTTTTGTGGGGTGCAAGTCCTGATTCTCCTGTGTTCTGTTGGGAGACCATGAGAGGACCTATCTCTCTGATGAGTGTTGCCATGGGGACCCTGTAGACTCTTAGGGGAGTGGAAGCACATCCTGGGGCCAGACATTTAAATACCTTTGGGGAACAGGAAAATTATTTGCTAGTTAAAAAATAATTGTGTGGCTAGGTACAGTGACTCATACCTGTAATCCCAGAACTTTGGGAGGCCAAGGTGGGCAGATCAGTTGAGGCCAGGAGTTCGAGACCAGGCTGGCCAATATAGCAAAGCCCCGTTTCTACTAAATATATAAAAATTAACTGGGCATGGTGACGCATGCTTGTAATCGCAGCAACTTGGGAGGCAGAGGCAGGAGAATCGCTTGAACCCTAGAGGCGGCAATGACCCAAGATCGTGCCATTGCACTCCAGCCTGGGTGACAGAGTGAGTCTCAGTCTCAAAATAAATAAATAAATAAAATTAAAAAAATAAAATAAATTACCATGTAATTTGAAAACAGAGACAAAGACAAATTATTGTCCTGTAACTATTGCCATCTAGAAGTAATTGTGTAATGTTTCTATAGGTTATGGAATTGCTGTTTCATAGGAAGCAAAAACGAGGTTATGATTTAGATTCTTTTTTTTATTTTGTTTTCCGTCTTTATTGACATTATAAATGCATGCAGATTAATGAGTCAAGTAGTTGTACCCAGCAAGTTATACAAAGCAGCAGTGCACAACTCCTCATTGGCCCGTTGCTCACTTCTAGAGGCAGCTACGCCCTTGAGTTGAGCGTATTTTGTGGATATTCACTTCCATTGTTCTAAACAACATGCTGGTGTTGCTGTTTCTGGATCTACTTACTGTTATGTATTGAATTTGTGTCCTAGAGAATGAGGATTTAGCTCTGTCCTTCTCTCCATCCCATCCCACATTTCATCCCCATGTCTTTCCAGTGTCATTAAATCCTAATTTGGTTGGCTGCGTGCAGTGGCTCACACCTGTAATCCCAGCACTTTGGGAGGCCGAGGCGGGCGGATCATCTGAGGTGACAAGTTCGAGACCAGCCTGGCCAGCATGGTGAAACCCTGTCTCTACTAAAAATACAAAAATTCGCTGAGTGTGGTGGTGGGCACCTGTAATCCTAGCTACTTGGGAAACTGGGGCATGAGAATCTCTTGAACCTGAGAGGCAGAGGTTGCAGTGAGGTGAGATTGTGGCACTGCATTCCAGCCTGGGCGACAGTGCAAGACTCTGTCTCAAAAAAAAAACAAGACAAAGTCCTAATTTGGGTTATATCAGCATTTAGTATTTGTAATATCTTGCCTGTACATATATTATTTTAAACATCTTTCACAACAGAGCCACATTGTAGGCATGGTTATTTTTCCTGCATGCGTTATTTGTTGTGGTTTCAAAATTGTTTTAAGTTTTTGAAGAGTGCTAATTCAACCTGAAACACTTCTTCAAAAAGTCTGAGCGTACCAATTTCCTGTCAATAAATTTAAAATTATAACCAATCTCAGCTTTTTGGCGAAATTTCTCCTGGAGCTATTTCCTGATTGGTTGCTCTGTAGGCCTGCTAACAGCTGTGATCTTAGGATTTCTGTTTCCAATCTAGGAACCATCTGCACTTCTCTCTCATGTTGGATCTACTTTTGCCTCCTTTTTAGATGGATCCCATTCTCCAGTAGCTTCTGGAGAAGAATTTGCATCTAAAAATGTCTTCATTCCACCCTCACATTAAAGTGATAGTTTGATAGTTTGGCTGGGTATAGAATGATAGGTGAGGAGTTTCTTTTCTCTCAGAATTTTGAAGGTTTTGTCTCCTTGCCTTTGTTCTTTCAGTATGGATTTTAAGAAGTTCAATTTTATTCTGATTCTTGATCCTTTATATGAGACCAGAAGCACATAGGATCCTCTCTTTGCATCCAGGGTTCTACAATAATACTGTGATGTACTTCGGTGTGAGTCTGTTTAAACTCATGCCCTTTTGTTCTGGGAAGTCGTTTTGAATTATTTCATCCTCTGTGTGTGTGTGTCTCTCTCTTTCCCTGTCTCCCTCTCTCCCTGTCTCTCTCTCTCTGTGTCTCTCTCTCTCTCCATCTGTGTGTGTGTGTGTGTGTGTGTGTGTTTGTGTATGTGTGTGTGTGTCTGTTGTGTGTGGGCAGGGGAGCTCCCCTGTACTCTGGTACTCATAGTCTACAAATATTGGACCTCTTGTTCTGGTCCTTAAATATTATTTCCTTTTTTTTTTTTTCCCACTTCCTTGCTTACTCTACTTTTTGAGATGATTCCTCACCTTTATCTTCTAAACCTTCTACTGAGCTTTTCATTTTTGCTACCATAGTTTTAATTTTCAAGAGCTTTTTTTTCATTACTCCTTTTCAAAATAGCATCCTGTAATTGGTTGATTAATGCAGTATCTTCTCTCTCTGAGAATGCTAATGATTTTTTTTTTTTTTTTTTTTGAGATGGAGTTTCACTCTTGTCATCCAGGCTGGAGTGCAGTGGTGCGATCTTGGCTCACTGCAACCTCTGCCCCCTGGGTGATTCTACTGCCCCAGCCTCCTGAGTAGCTGGGATTACAGGCGCCTGCCATCATGCCTGGCTACTTTTTGTATTTTTAGTAGAGACTGGGTTTTGCCCTGTTGACCAGGCTGGTCTCCAACTCCTGACCTCAGGTGATCCACCCGTCTTGGCCTCCCAAAGTGCTAGGATTACAAGCATGAGTCACCGCGCCCAGCCTGCTAATGTTTTTTTTTTCCTCCTCCCCATATAGCCTCTGTTTCTTACCATTGGGGTTTATTCTTTTTTTCATATTAGACACATTCCTCATATATCTAATAATCCTTGGTTGCCTGCTTCCATTTAAAAGTGCAATTAAAAAAAAGAAGAATGAGAAGGAGTACAGCACAGAAAAGCTGATACATGTGGGGGAGGGAGGCCTTCTTGCCCACGGCCTTCACCATTGCATGATGAAGGCTCCCATTTCTGTATTATCGGTGGCTTTTGGTTGTTTCTTTTTGGCTCTCAGATTCCCCAGAGACCACTCCTGTTGGAGGGCTGTGCCTGACTTCTTTCACTCTGAGCATTCTAGGAGCCAAATGGAAGAAAAAGGCTCTACCCTGAAATCTAGGGTAAAACCTTTCATCTTTATCTCCTTGTTTTCTCTGGGGGACCCACGCCCCAGCAGTGTCTGCTGGCTCTCAGAACTCCTTTGTTTACTCTTTGTTTTTAATGAAAAAAAAATTGTTTTTTGAAGAGACAAGGTCTCCATATGTTGTCCAAGCTGTTCTTGAACTCCTGGGCTCAAGTGATCCTCCCACCTTGGCCTCCCAAAGTGCTGGGACCTTTGTTTACTCTTTATAAAGACTAAAAGTCCCATCTTCTGCCAGGGTGAGAAGTACAGTGGTCCAGCTTCATGCAGTTTCAAGCCATCTTTCTGTTTTAGCTCTCTTTTTATTTCTATACCCAGTAATAGCTAAAAATTGAGGTTTCTCAGAAACTAAAATGCAGGTAATCTGAAGGGAAGAGCTGGATCACATGAACCCATCCTTTCCCCACCACTCGAGTTGAGATGTGGAACACTTGCCAGACTCCAGAAGGCTCCCTCGTGTGCCTTCTCTGTCAGTAAACTTTCTGTCAACAGGACTAGTTGGTTTTGTTTGTTCTTGAGCTTCATAAAAATGAAATCATGCAGTAATGACTCTTGTGTCTTCTGATTTCTTTTGCTGTGTGTGATGTCTGAGATTCATCTGTGTTATTACATGTAGCAGCAATTGGTTCTTTGTTATAGCCATGTAGTATACCACCTAATGGATAGATCACAAATAATTACCCATCCCACTACTGATGGATATCTAGGTTATTTCTACTTGGGGGCTATTGTGAATAAAGCTACCAAGAGCATTCTGGTTGCTATCTTTTAATAGACCGACATCCTCATTTCTTTGGGTATATTCCAAGGAGCAGAATTACTGTGTCATCGGGAAGATGTGGGTTTGTCTTTGGCAAATACTGCCCAAGAGTTTTCGAAAGCCAGTTGATTCTTGACTTTTCTCACTGCCAGCTGAATATTTAATTTAAACTAAGTCAGCTGCAGCTTGGCACAGTGGCTCACACCTGTAATCCGAACACTTTGGGAGGCCAAGGTGGGAGGATTGCTTGAGGCTCATGGTTCAAGACTAGCCAGGGCAACATAGAAAGACCCTTTCTCTACAAAAAATAAAAAACTTAGCTGGCCGTGGTGGCTCACATGTGTAATCCCAGCAACTCGGGAGGCCAAGGCAGGAGTATTGCTTCAAGCCAAGAGTTTGAAACCAGCCTGGGCAACATAGCAAGACCCCATCTCTACATAAAATTTAAAAATCAGCCAGGCATGGTGGTGTGTGTCTATAGTCCCAGCAACTCAGGAGGCTGAGCTGGGAGGATCACTTGAGCCTAGGAGGTTGAGGTTGCAGTGAGCTGTGGTCACGCTGTTGCACTCCAGCCTTGGCAACAGAGTGAGACCCTCATCTCAAAAGAAGCAATAATAACTCGGCTAAGCCCATTGCTGCTTATCCATGTACTTTCCAGTTTCTAAATTTTGTGGCGTTCTCTCCTCTTCTGTTTGTCCTTGAGAGTTTCCTGCCTTTACAGTGGGATTTGTGGAAGGAACAAAGCTGAATGTGTTTTCAATCTACTATATTTAACTGGAAACCTTTATTATGACTTTAAGATGGCTTTTTAGCTTTCTCAGTCTTCCCAAACAGAATACCCTTGTGTTTCCTCTGAGTCATTTCTGCTCAGTGGCTTTATAAAAACAAAGTTTTAATGCCTCCGCCTCTAACCAGTACTCCAGACATCGTTTTCTGCGTCTGCATTGCCAACAAGATGACAACACGATTCTGATTCCACATCTTTATTAGATAGAATGATTAATAAACAGTCCAAACTGAATGTATGGTCTATGGGATGCTTTCTTTTAAATTTTTTTTTTCTGGAGTTTGCAAAAATCTTTGTGCCCAATTATATGGATGTTTAAGCTGTTCAAGTCCTTCAAGTCCAGGCAAATCAAAACATCTTAACCTTAAACCTTGTAATGTCCCCAAATTAACCTTGTAATATTAATAATATCCCTGGGTCCCAGGTGTTCCCCTGGCCCTTGGAACCATCTTCACTATTTTGGTTAGGGTATGCCAGGGCTGGGAGGCACAGCTGAACTTCTAGAGACCTGAATTGGGTGTCAGATCAGGTTTTCCCAAAGAACTCATGATATATACTGGACTCTCCACACCTCCCACCCCAGGGCTCCCTCTGGGGCTTCGTGCAGCGCAGAGATGGTGATAGGCAGATCAGAAATTGCAAGAAGGACTCACAAACACCCATGTTTCTAGTGATGATGATCTCACCAGCAGAGAAGAACAAGTACACTTAGTGCTAAGATGCTCCCAAGCTCACAGACTCTGGGGAGCCTCCCCCCATTCACTTACCATTCAGGTCCCGCCCCAGTGAGCTCACCCTTTGTCCTCTGCTTCAATTCGTTGCACACTTTTCGAAGAGACAGGGTCTCTGTATGTTGCCCGGGCTGGTCTCGAACTCCTGGGCCTTGCCTCTCGCCTCACAGAACCCTCTTGCCTCACAGAACTGGCCAGGCCTCACTGCTTCTCCCTGGTTACAGCTCACTTCATTTAATGTCATTTTACTCATTAAAATACTGTCAGCACAAGGAGAGGCCCCAGCCACCCGGTCAGCCAGGAATATGGCATCTTGTTGTAGAGTAACAGGCTCGGAAAGTTGCAATCATGCAAGTAAAGTGCTCAGTGCCTGCCACGTGGTAAGAGTTCCATGAGTGATCACTAGTATACTCATGATTGATTCTATAGAGTGACTTTCTGAGCAGCTCAGGAAATGTTTTACTTCACTTGGTCACACCCAAGTTGTAATTGGCTCCTCCACTCTTTCTCGGGGGGTCTCAAGATTATAACCAACCTGTAATCCTTTCTCCATCTCTTTTGCTTTTTTATGTATCAGGGATGTGTTATGCTAAATCTACGAATTCAGTATATTTTATTTCTATTAATATAACAAATAGTATTTCTCAGTATAGATAATCACATAATTATACCTCTACGGACCCTCTAATCAAATGCATTTAATATGCTTATTATCGTACGTAATACATTTCCCCCCTCTCTTACACTGAATTCTCTTATGATCGTTGCTATTATACCTGTGGGTATAAATAGTGGTTAGGTTTTTGTACTTGCTGATAAGAGGAATTTTGAAAAGCAGAAAAAGACACGAAATCCAGCAATAATAACAGAAATCGCAAATATTTTGCTGGGGAAGTAAACCATGCAGCAAGGGAAGGAAGCGTGATTATAAATCAAGTTGAATTAGTATATTCATCTGCATTGTAGATTAATTCAGTTTGTGGGAGTTAGCCTGAAATCTCACCATCAGTTATAACATGATCTCTATGACAAACCGTAGTTGCATTCCAGGCAGCCAGTTTATGAACAAATTTTTGCATACCATACATTTGTAAGGTGAAGAGGACTGTAGGAGAATAATAATATGTTATAATTCTGGTGTCTTTGCTTTTTATTACTGCTGGCTGCTGCGATGGGGGATAATTTACGAACTGCGTGTTAATAAGTCTGTGTTGTAATGTTCTTTAGTGCAGGGTTATGATGGATTCAGAAATTGTATAGCTTGGTCATTATTTGAGGAATTAACATTACTCCATCAGATTAAAATGTTTGAATTCAGATGGCTTTGGGTCAGGCACAGTGGTTCATGCCTGTAATCCCTACACTTTGGGAGGCCAAAGTGTGAGGATCACTTAAGCCCAGAAGTTCAAGAGCAATCTGAGCAACGTAGTCAGACCCCATCTCTACAAAACTTTAACAGTTAGTCAGATGTGGTGGTGTATGCCTGTGGTCCCAGCTACTTGAGAGGCTGGAGTGAGAGGATGGCTTGAGCCCAGGAGGTCGAGTCTGCAGTGAGTCCTGGTCATGCCACTGCACTCCAGCCTGGGCAGCAGAGCAAGATGGTGTCTCAAAAAGCAAAGAAACAAAAGGCTTTGATATCCAGACTCTCCCCTACAGTTCTAGGGACCTCCTTGATAACCTTTGGGTAGATTTGATCATTGAGTGTTACTGTTTTCCCCATTGCCACCAGCCAGAATGCCTGTGTGGATAATTAAACTGGAGACATTCCAACAGTGTCTAAAACGCCTCTGTACTGGACATACATTTGGTTGTACTGTACTGAACTGAATGTGGCCAACCTAGGGCTCCAGTTGTATATGGCCTAAAGCCTGCGAGAGTTATTTGCGCTTCATCGTCACTTAGTCAGCGGTTCCTTGACAGGTGCTGTGAAGACAGTCCTTAGAAACGAGGGGCAGCGTCCTTCCCCTGGCAGCTCTGGAATAAGCCTTGTGTGCACATTCTGAGCTTCACAGGCACGGAGACCATCCCATTTACCACCCTCTCCCAGGCATCTAGCCCTGTACACATAACACCGTTTTTGTTTGTTTTTTTGTTTTTCTGTGTTCTTTGAAGATGGATACAAGTTCACCATTGCTGCTTAATTTTTATTTTATTGTATTTATTTATTTATCTATTTATTATTTATTTTGAGACAGGGACTTGCTCTGTCACCCAGGCTGGAGTAGAGTGGTGCCAACACAGCTCACTGCAACCTCAGCATCCTGGGTTCAAGCGATCCTCCCACCTCAGCCTCCCGAGCAGCTGGGAGCATAGGCATGTACCACCACACCTGGTTAATGCCTGTAATCCCAGCGCTTTGAGAGGCAGAGGCAGGCAGATCACTTGAGGTCAGGACCAGCCTGCCCAACAGAGTGAAACCTCGTCTCTACTAAAAATTCAGAAATTAGCTGGGTGTAGTGGTATGCGCCTGTAGTCTCAGCTGCTTGGGAGGCCGAGGTAGGAAAATCGCTTGAACCCAGAAGGTAGAGATTGCAGTGAGCTGAGATCACCCTACTGCACTCCAACCTGGGCAACAGAGTGAGACTCTGTATTAAAAAGAAAAAAAAAAGGCTAGGTACAGTGGCTCACACCTGTAATCCCAGCACTTTGGGAGGCTGAGGCGGGCAGATCATGAGGTCAGGAGTTCAAGACCAGCTTGGCCAACATAGTGAAACCCCATCTCTACTAAAAATACAAAAATTATCTGGGTGTGGTGATATGCACCTGTAATCCCAGCTACTCGGGAGGCTGAGGTAGGAAGATCACTTGAACCCAGGAGGCGGAGGTTGTGAGCCGAGATCGTGCCATTGCACTCCAGCTTGGGCGACAGAGTAAGACTTCATCTCAAAAAAGTAGAGATGGGATCTCCCTATGTTGCCCAGGCTGGTCTTGAACTCCTGGGCTCAAGCCATCCTCCTGCCTCAGCCTCCCAGAGTGCTGGGATTAAAGGCATGAGCCACTGTAGCTGACCTATTGCTGCTTTATACCTAGAGAAATTAAGACAGCAGACAACTAAGTAAGAGGTGGTGTCATAGTGACAGAGTTATTGTCAAGATGAAATATACGTGAAATACTTGGCCTTGGTGCCCTGGCAGAGGGAAGGACTTGCTAAAGATATCTAAGACGTGTTATCATTCATTGTGGTGCACAAGAGTACAGCTAGTGGTCACTGAGAGAGATTTGAACACGAGGTCTCCATACCCTCCCCCGTCTCTACCTGTGGTCCTGTTGACACATCAGTTCCCAGGCTGACCCTTTGTGGCTATGCTGGACCCCCTGCAGCTGAACCCTGAGTCCTCATTCTTCCCTCCCCCGCACCACTATGACTGCATCAAGCCTCAGTTTGCTCATCTGTAAATGGTTGGGGTGGAATAAAGGGATTGATGCTGTGTGAACCCAAAGTAGTGTGAAAAAAATAAAAGCCTATCTTGTAAGTGATCTCCACCTATAAGTCCCTTCAAAGTAAACATTTGTCAAGAATCATGTTGGCCGGGCACAGTGGCTCATGCCTGTAATCCCAACACTTTGGGATTACAGGTAGGCAGATCACTTGAGGTCAGGAGTTCGAGACCAGCCTGGCCAACATGGCAAAGCTCTATCTCTACTAAAAATACAAAAATTAGGTGTGGTGGCGCATGCCTGTAATCCCAGCTACTCAGGAGGCCGAGGCATGAGAATCACTTGAACCTGGGAGGCAGATACTGCAGTGGGCTGAGAACGCACCATACTGCACTCCAGCCTGGGTGACAGAATGAGACTCCCCATCTCAAACAAAACAAAAAGAATCATGTCATTTCAGAGCTGGTAATGAGTAAATGCAAAACACTTTCCATTCTCTTGCAAAATGACACGGACATTTCAGCTGGTAACAGAAATACACCGTTCTGTTGCAGAATTAGTCTGGAAATGTTCAAGTCTTGAAATGGGCAAGGTTTCCCAAAAGGATCTCTTGCATAAGATGCCACAAGGCCATCTACTGCACCAGGGAAGGGATGATGTAAGGTGTCAGTGGGATAAAGGATCTGAAGTTGAGATGAGTGTGGGAAGCTGCGAGCGGTTTGTGATTGGAAGAGGCCAGGCTGGTGACAGCTGAAAGAGCTCCTGCTGGCGGCTGTGTGAGAATGGGTTGTGCGGGCCATTCAAGGAAGTGATGGGCTGGTCAGGAGGTTATTTTCTCCCAGGCAGTGAGCTGTAACCCGGGGAGAAGCAGCGTGGTCTTGCCGGTTCTGCAATGCAAGAGGGATGGGTAAAGTGTGTGAGGAATTGAAGCAGAGGACAGAGGGTGAGCTCACTGGGGCAGGGCCTGGGTAGTAAGTCAGTGGGACCCCCAGAGTCCGTGAGTTCGGGGCATCTTAGCACTGAGCATGCCTCTTCTTGTCTGCCATCGTGGCCACCACCACTGTGAACACAGGAGGTGTTTATGACTTTGTCATTCCCCACCTGGAGGAAGCCCCAGAGGGAGCCTGGGGGCCGGAGTGGGGGATGGTTCGCATACATCACAGGTTATTTGGGGAAATAGACTCTGATTTAGGCAAAGGAAACCATGCACCATGAGGGGTTTGAGAGACGTTTGGGAAGTGGGATCCCCAAGACATGGTGGTGGCTGGGTATGAGGGCGGCGGGAAGGGAGCGGTCAGGGATCAGATCTCTGAGTCAGGGAGCTGGGTGGATGGCAGCCTTTCCCCGCGTGGTGGAGGCAGTGGCATGGGCAGAAACCAGTGGGGAGAAGTGAGGCATGCTACAAACCCACCTCCTATCCCATGGCAGCTGGCAGAATTTTCCAGAGAACATTCCTTCTCCCAGAGCATCAGGAAGCTTCAGGTAAGGGAAGCACAGCTGCTTCAACCACACCTCACTGTCCTCCCTCCCTGGGAGTGAATTCCTTTTCTATAAGGCAGGAAGGACCACAGGCTTGGGGGTGTACACAGCAGAAATTTGCTTTCTCACAGTTCTGGAAGCTGGAAGCCTGAGATCAAAGTGTTGGCAGATCGATTCCTCCTGAGGCCTCTCTTCTTGGCTTGCAGATGGCCGACTTCTCCCTGTATCCTCAGGTGGCCTTCCTCTCTCTGCAGCTGTGTTCTCATTAATCCCCTCGTCTTATAACGACTCCAGTCAGACTGAACTAAGGCTCACCCTAAGGACCTCACTTTAACTTAATTACCTTGTTGGAGACCCGGTGTCCAAATGCAGTCATATGATGAGGTACTGGGGTCAGGACTTCACATAGGAATTTGCAGAGACACAGTTCATCCAGAACAGGCATATCCCGCCCATTGCAGCTTCACAGATTGCAGTAAGCCAGAAGTCACACCTGTAATTGCCTAAGGTTCGCCCACTGTTCTGTTAGGGGAAAAGGGTATAGAAGACAGGGAAATGACACCCTGTGTGCGTGTGTGTGTGCATTATATGTGTGCATTGTGCATGTGCGTGTGCATGTGCAGTGTGTGTGCGCACATGCGAAAGTTAGATGGGAGCCGGGTGGAAACGTTGCTGACCCCCCTGTTCTCATCAGAAATCCTGGACTGATGAGGAAGGATTCTGAAAGAGCCCTGCTGATAACCCACTCCTGAAATTGGGGTGATCGGAGAGTTGAGAAGTGGGTATCCCAATGTCTTCCTGTTAATTTCTGCCCTCAGCTGATTTCGCATTAGACCAACCCACACACTACTGAGCATCTTGATTGTGCAATGAAAATACGCTGGAGCCTGCATCTTACTGCACCACCCAGCCTCGGGGTCCATGGGAAAGCCAGTGGCTGGAATCCCAGGACAAAAGAAACCCCTGAAAGCCGGGGCAGCCTGAGGAAACTATGTAGGTGGGAAAGGATTTTTTTTTTTCCTTGAGACAGGGAAAAAAACAAAACATTCTTACTAAGACAGTACATGGATTCATAACACAGTTAAAGTCTGTCACCCAGGTTGGAGTCCAGTGGTGCAATGACAGCTCACTGCAGACTTGACCTCCCCAGGCTCCGGTGAGCCTCCTGCCTCAGCCTCCTGAGTAGCTGGGACTACAGGTGCACACCACCATGCCTAACTAATTTCTGTATTTTTGTAGAGACAGAGTCTCGTCATGTTGCCCAGGCTAGTCTAGAGCTCTGGGGCTCCGGCGATGCGCTTGCGTTGGCCTCCCAAAGTGCTGAGATGACAGGCCTGCGCCACCGTGCCCAGCTGGTACAGGATTTGACGAAGTATGGCAGCAGTCTTTCCAGCAGGAAATTCTTCCTCATTGCAAACTGTCATTCATCTGGCTGCCCTGCAGCCTGCCTCAGCTGGAGAAATCATTTGGTTTGCAAGTAACTGCTCGGTGTCTACTTACTTGAGGGCCATATTGATTTTGTTGTTCTTTTGGCTGCTACTTATATTGAACCGGGGAGTCCACTCTCTGCCGCTCCGAATG
Organism: Papio anubis; assembly: GCF_008728515.1. Lineage (NCBI taxonomy): Eukaryota > Metazoa > Chordata > Mammalia > Primates > Cercopithecidae > Papio > Papio anubis. The sequence continues at coordinate 61,262,334 of NC_044993.1, forward strand.
AGTAAAAGGCTCCATCAGTGGCCTGTGACATCACCTGACTATCTCTCCGCTTACTGAGGTTGTCCTGCTATTTAATTTCAAATCTTTCAGCAGCGGCTGAGTGTATCATCATCAGTTCTCCTTTGAGTTGCCGTGCCTACAGGGAATAGGGATTAGAGCGGTCTTATTTTCTTTAACTATAAGCAGCATCTTTTCTTGTCTGTTTGCCTCAGAGAACATTGGTTTGCTTGTTCTTGCTGGCGGAAAAAAAAAAACCAAAAAAAACATTCTTACTAAGACAGTACATGGATTCATAACACAGTTGAAGTCTATTCACAGAATCTGTTATTTAGACAACCTCCATAGAGGAGAGAAAATATTTTGAAGGTCTCAGAGGTGGTTGGTTTTTAAAAATTATCTGCTAGTAGAATCTTGCCATCTCTGCGTATTGCTGGCTGGGATGGTCCGGTTGTTATTTATTTATTTATTTATTTATTTATTTATTTATTTTACCTCTTTTTTTGTTGTTGTTAGATGGATCTTGCTCTGTCACCCGGGCTGGAGTACAGTGGTGTGATCTTGGCTCACTGCAGCCTCTGTCTCCCGGGTTCAAGTGGATTCTCCTGCCTCAGCCTCCCAAGTAGCTGGGACTACAGGTGCCCGCCACCACGCCCAGCTAATCTTTGTATTTTTAGTAGGGACGAGGTTTCACCATGTTGGTCAGGCTGGTCTGGAACTCCTGACCTCAGGTGATCTGCCTGCCTCGGCCTCCCAAAGTGCTGGGATTACAGGTATGAGCCATCGTGCCCAGCCCCAGCCGCTTTTTTTTTTTTTTTTTTTTTTTTTTTTTTTTTTTTTTTTGTATTTTTTCTCTACTCCTAGTTCCTGCAAGCAGAGGGGTGGTCTAGGTTGAATGGGAATGTCAACACTTGGGTTTGCCATTTGTTTCTCGTTCTGTTTTATAACTGGGTTATATTCCTCGGTACTTTGCAGCAGTTTCCTTCTTCTTTTACCCTCAGAGGGAAACACAAAATGTGTATCATCGTGATGTCTCGGGCTTGGCAGGTAAGCACTAAGTTTCCGTGGTATCTGCCTGTCTTTCTGATTGAGATGGACTTTTAGTGAAGCATAGTGGTCATTTTCCCTTCAGAAGACAGAGCCTTAATCTGAAAAAAATAATGGTGGTAATGTGGGCACTTGTGTTCTTGGAAATGAAGTCATTCCACCTGGGTTCCCAGTAAACGATAAATTGTAGTATATTAAAATCCTAAGGAAAGCTTTGTGGCCAAGAGCTCATCCTATCCATCTAGGACTTCTATCAGTGGCTTCTGAAATACTATGGCAACATGCCATTCATAGCTATCCTAGGGACATTCCAAATATTGTTTGCTTTTAGTCCTCCATGCCAAAAGAGTTTAATTGAGGGATAAATGAATTGGGCATGGGATTTTTATCCTAATAACAACATATAATTTTGTTTATTTGTGTTGAGTTGTAAACTAAGCTTTGCACAGAATTTGTATAAAATAAAACACTTTGAGCTGGGCACGGTGGCTCACACCTGTAATCCCAGCACTTTGGAACGCCAAGGAGGGTGGATCACCTGAAGTCAGGAGTTCAGGACCAGCCTGGCCAACATGGTGAAACCCTGTCTCCACTAAAAATACCAAAATTAGCCAAGTATGGTAGTGCATGCCTGTAGTCCCAGCTACTTGGGAGGCTGAGGCAGGAGAATCACTTGAATCCAGGAGACAGAGGTTGCCGTGAGCCAAGATTACACCACTGCACTCCAACCTGGGCGATAGAGCGAGACTTGGTCTCAAAATAAATAATAAATAAAATAAAATAATAAGATACTTTGTTAATTTCAAAGGTATAGAAAACAAGAAGTTTCCTTCACTGAAGCACAAATCCTTTGGTGTGCAGGATTTGAACACCTCCTTAGGAAAAGCTTGCTAGTAACTGAAGCCAAGTCACAAACAGATGCTTGGTTTCAGGTACAGCTACAAAGAACACAAAAGAGAAGCTGACACTTTTGTATTTTTAGGGCAAAGGCTTCCTTCTCCAAGGCTGAAAAAGGCCTGGTCTCGCACTGCTCTGATTGATTTATCTGGGTCCCATTTCCTGGGGAGAAAACCAGTGCCACACGCTCACCAAACGAAGAGTGCATCTCTCTTGGGAAGACGGGATCTGTGTGAAGGCATGTGTGCTCTCCTGTCTAGGCCTGTCCAGAACTATATAAAGTCATCCAGTTTTGTTCAGTTTTAATAATGGCCTGATAAAAACATACAGGGGGGTGTGTGTGTGTGTGTGCACGCGCGCGCGTACATAGTGTAATGGTAATTAACATACATGCATTTATATGGGTGTTTACTTTTTTTTTTTTTCCCCCTGAGACAGAGTTTCGCTTTTGTCGCCCAGGCTGGAGTTCAATGGTGTGATCTCAGCTCACTGCAACCTCTGCCTCCTGGGTGCAAGCTATTCTCCTGCCTCAGCCTCCAGAGTAGCTGGGACTTACAGGAATGTGCCATCATGCCCGGCTAATTTTTGTAGTTTTAGTAGAGACAAGCTTTCACCATGTTGGCCAGGCTGGTCTCGAACTCCTGACCTCAGGTGATCCACATGCCTTGGCCTCCGAAAGTGCTGGGATTACAGGTGTGAGCGACCACGCCTGGCCTCTAGGTGTTTAATTTTTAAGGTCGTTTGTGTGTATGGAGGGAAAAATCAAATCCTATATATAGCTAAAGTATATAGGACATAGTAAGTCAATCTTTCCGTCTTCGCTCCTGGAGACCACGACCAGTTTCTTGTGTATCTTTCCGAGAGACGTTTCTAAGCATATTTGCATAATCCTCATGTGTCAAGGGAGTGGGGCCAGGCAGACATAATTGAGTCATGGGGACGGTTTCCCCCATACTGTTCTTATGGTAGTGAATAAGTCTCAGGAGATCTGATGGTTTTATAAGGGGTTTTTTACCTTTTCTCTTGGTTCTCATGCTCTCTTGCCTGCCGCCATGTAAGACATGCCTTTCACCTTCTGCCATGATTGTGAGGCCTCCCCAGCCACATGAAACTATTAGCCCATTAAACTTTTTTGCTTAAGAATCTTGCTCTGTTGCCCAGGCTGGAGTGCAGTGGCAGGATCTCAGCTCACTGCAACCTCCGCCTCCTGGGTTCAAATGATTCTCCTGCCTCAGCCTCCCAAATAGCTGGTATTATTGGTGCATGCCACCACGCCCAGCTATTTTTTGTATTTTTAGTAGAGACAGGATTCCACCATGTTGGCCAGGCTGGTCTTGAACTCCTGACCTCAAGTGATCTGCCCGCCTCAGCCTCCCAAGGTGTTGGGATTACAGACGTGAACCACCGCTCCCATCTGAACGTGCATTTTTAAATTTGAATAAAAGAAACCATTTACATCCCAGCCAGCCATATAAGAGAATCCCTGTATCCACATGCTCTCACCAACAAATGGTATTATCAACACCTTTTTTATTTTTTCTTTTTTGAGACAGAGTCTTGCTCTGTCGCCCAGGTTGCAACCTCTGCCTCCTGGGTTCAAGTGATCCTCCAGCCTCAGCCTCTCAAGTAGCTGGGACTACAGGCACCTGCCACCAGGCCCGGCTAGTTTTTGTATTTTTAGTAGAGACAGGGTTTTACCATGTTGGCCAAGCTGGTCTCAAACTCCTGACCTCAAATGATCCGCCTGCCTCGGTGTGCCAAAGTGCTGAGATTATAGACGTAAGCCACTGCTCCTGGCCAATCTATGGTTTTTTGTTGTTACCAGTCTGATAGGTATCACATCAAGAAAAACGTGGCCAAGCTGACTCACTGCTTAAGGGATTGGACCTGAAGTCTTGTATCTCAACATTGAAATTCATGGAGCTAACTGCAGCTACCTTCCCTTCGCCTGATAGAGTTCATGCTGTGTCTGCTGTTGGTGCTGACCAGGAGACAGCGCAGTCTTTCCCATTCTTAGCTGAAAACACCAGCTCTGGAGTCAGGCTGTGTTAACCCAGATGGGACTTGAGTTTAGGAAGGGTAGATTTGATAAGAAAAATACAGGAACAAGTCGGGCGTAGTGGCTCACGCCTGTAATCCCAGCACTTTGAGAGGTGGAGGTGGGCAGATCACTTGAGGTCAGGAGTTCGAGACCAGCCTGGCCAACACGGTGAAACCCCGTCTCTACTAAAAGTACAAAGATTAGCTGGGTGTGGTGGCAGGCTCCTGTAATCCCAGCTACTTGGGAGGCTGAGGCAAGAGAATGACTTGAACCCAGGAGGTGGAGGTTGTAGTGAGCCAAGATTCACGCCTCTCTACTCCTGCCTGCGCAACAGAGCGAGATTCTGTCTCAAAAAATAATCATTATTATTATATATATGTGTGTGTTTGTGTGTGTGTGTCTGTGTGTATTTAAACACAAATATTGCATAGAATATAGTTATACTAAAAAAATGATCCCAGTAGGATTCTTATAGAATTGGATGAGATAATCTGTGTAGAGTACTTAGCCAGGGGCCTGGTACATAGTTGGTGCTTCAGAAACCCAAACTGTTTTTATTACTCTGACTTGTTTGCTCTTTACTGCCCCACTTTCCAAAAGGCACCCTGTTCTTTTTTTTAACCTCTCCACCCTCACCCTACTGTTCCCTTTGGTTAGGAAAGCTCCCTTCCCCGCCTTCTTTCCCCTCTTCAGCAGGCCCTAGCTCCACCTAATTCCTGTGGTGTTTGGTGGGAATGTTGCTTCCTCTGGGAAAGCTCTGGGGCACCTCCCAACTGGCTTGAACCCCCACCCTGAGCTTCCACGGCACCCAGTACTTTCATGACGTAACTTCATAACTCATGCAATACCACAAGTTCATTGCCTATTCCCACGTCTGGGCCCCTCCCTAGAGCTTGGGCCATTGAGAACAAAGACGCCTCTCACTCCTGCTGGTCTGGCCGTGACCTAGCACACAGCGGGTAGCAGGATTGCATTGAATAAATGCCTAACTGAAGACAGATAACTTTTGTGCTTCTAGCGCTGTAATGACTAAGACTGCTTAGATTCTGCCTCTGGCTTTGAAAGAGCAATATCTCTATGTGGAGTTTAATTGTAAAACTCTTACTGACTTTTCATTAGGTTGCGTATGTAAAATCCCAAATGGGACTGAAGATTTAGGGGCATAGCCACGAATACCTGAGTTCAGACTGTAGAATGGAATCTTAAAGTAAAAAAAGGCAGTCATTCTAAATAAGACTTGTTCATGGATCTGACACCCCAGAATCTCTAAACAGAAATGAATTGTGCTCTTTCCTTCAAGTGAAGGGACTTGGCCGTAGTGGATCTGCATGGAATTGTCCTGGAACTCGTTCGTCCCTGGATATCACGTTGTCCATCATTAGCCTTGAGCAGTGCCTCATGTGTACCAAATGTCCAGAAGCAGTTTGTTAAACTGAATATTCTATGATTAAGTGCGCACATACCTTATAGCGGCACCAGCATTAGCTCTAAAGAAGGTTAAGTACAGGAGAGGTGATCACTTTGGAGGAAAAATAATTCATGGAAGACCATGTATACTCCTAGGTACACACTCAAGAGAGATGAAAGATATCCACACACAAACTTGCACATGGATTTTCATAGCAGCATAATTCATAACAGCCAGAAAGTAGAAGCCACCCGAATGTCCATCAGCAGATGAATGGATAAACAAAATATGATGATATATTCGTACAGTAGAATGGTATTCAGCAATTAAAGAATGAAGCACTAATATAGGCTACAAAATAGACGAACCTTGAAAACGTCATGCAAAGTGAATGATCAGTCACAAAAGACTACATTTTACATGATTCTATTTGTATGAAATGGCTGGAGTGGAGAAATCTACAGAAGATAGATTAGTGATTGCTTAGAATTAGGGTGATGGGAGTTGCGGGGCAATGGGGAGGGGCTGCTGATGGGTGAAAGTTCATTTTGGGGTGATGAGAATGTCCCACAATTGATTTTCGTGACAGTCCACAACTCTGTGAATATTCTAAAAACCACTGAATTACATACCTTCAAATGATGAATTATATTGCTTGTGTATTTATATCTCAAGCTGTTATTAGTGGAGGGGAGATTAGGAAAAAAGTCTAATTTTTAGGCTCCTTGGGGGAGCAATAACGAGAAAAATAGTTGAGAAACACATATCATATTTTAGTAAGATTGAAGAAACAAGATTTATGGCCAGCCATGGTGTCTCACACCTGTAATTCCAGCACTTTGGGAGGCCGAGGCAGGCGGATCACCTGAGGTCAGGAGTGGAAGACTGGCCAATATGACGAAACCCCATCTCTACTAAAAATACAAAAATTGGCCTGGCGTGGTGGTACATGCCTATAATCCCAGCTACTCAGGAGGTTGAGGCAGGAGAATCGCGTGAACCCGGGAGGCGGAGGTTGCAGCAAGCCAAGATTGCACCACTACACTCCAGCCTGGGTGACAGAGCGAGACTCCATCTCAAAAAAAATAAAAAGAAACTAGATTTACAAGACCAGGACAACCACTTTCTCCTTTGATGGTATTTCATTCAGATATCAAAATAGTAGCAGAGATATTATGTTGACTTTTGAAGTCATCTGCTCTAGAAGAAGACTCTCTTTATGAAAATGTAATTATTCAGATTCAGAAAGAACACAATTTGTCCTGAGCGCAATTTTGTTTTACATTTTTTTTAATGAATTTACCCACTGCGATTTTTTTTTAAGAATTTGTTTAGAATTACCTTTCTGATACTCTTTTCCCCATTTTCTCTGTTTCTGAGAGTAAAGAACAGTACTTATACAATTGACCTTATCACTTGTTTTATATTTGTTCCCATTTTATTTAAATGTATACTTATTTACTTAATAAGATCTAATTTTAGTGCAGTTGTGATTTTTTTAATGTCTTGATTATTTTTCTATAATGAAAGTAACTTATGCTCATAAAAAATTAAGTTTTGCAGGAAACTGAAATATTTTCTGTCCTTCCACTTCCCCACAGACAGCTACTATTAATGGTTTTGCCATGTTTTTCTAGATACTTTTATCTCTGAGTATACCAACTCGTTGATTTATTTTTAACAAAATTGTGTCATACTACTAGCTCTTGTAACTTCCTGTTTTCACTTACTGTCTGCCACTGCCAGCCCAGCGCTTGCTCCCCAAACCTTAACAATGTCCCTTTTCTATGTATCCGTGGCCACTAACTTCAGATCTCCTTCGTTCTTTGTGATGCCTGTTTATTACTCTACACATATTACCCATTCCTTATTAATGAACACTTAAGCCAATTTAAATGTTTATACCTTCTCAATTATTGTTACAAGGAATGGTTATGTTTTGCACACTTGTGTATGTCTCTGTGGGATAAATGCTGATAAATGGAGCTGCTGGTTCGCTCAGTATCATGAAGTTATTAAAGTTCTAATGGATATTTCCAGTTGCCCCCTGAAAGGAGTTCTACTTGCCCCCTGAAAGGAGTTTTAATTACTGAACTATGATCTTAACCATATAGTTGATGCCCTGACTTGACTATTCCGTTCCAACCTGAGGTAGGGACGGGGCCCCACCGACTCTGTTTCCAGGGACCTCTTAGGGCTGGCTCTGGAAATTCTTGTCCTTGGCATGCTTCCCTCTCTGTGCAAGGGCCTAAGCACCGTCTCATCCATGTATCCATCTGTCTGCAGGACAGGTGTGGCCTCCAGGCACCACAGCAGATGAGTTGTCAGGCAAACGTGAGCTCTGGGCTAGGATGTCAACCTGCAGACATGTGTGTTCTTTCCTGCATTTCTCAGAGACAGCAGCAGCACTGGGGGTCAAGCTCCCTGAGAATGAGGAAAATGCAAGGGAGATCTCAGAAAACCTGAGACCCGCCTCCCTCCTCCCCTGTCTCTTCCCTGGGTAGGGGACTGTTAGAAAGAGGGGAAGGGAAGGTATGCACATACTACATACTGGACACTTTAAATACGTGATCTCATTTACCTCACAATTTCCATAAAGGAGGTGATAAGATTTTCATTTTAGTGTCTAGAAGACAGGCTCAGAGGGCAGCATCCCCAGAGGATACCCCTAATAAAAAGCAACCTCAGGTCCTCTGAATCTAGAGCCCACCTATGGATCCCCTTGAAAAGCCAACCCCAAGGGCACCATCATGGGGGCACCTATTAGAATGATGGTGAATGTGTCTCCAGCCCCACCCTCCACTGAACTCCAGACTCCTAGATCCAGCTGCCCTCTCAGCAGCCCAACCTGGAGGGATCATGAGTATATTGATAACTTTGGCAGTTTCTTCTCTTTTCTTTTAGCATGGCAGAATATACATAACGTTACATGTACCACCTTAACCATTTTAAGGGTACCATTCAGTGGCATGAAGTATATTCCTATTTGTTATGCAGTCATCATCACCATCTGTCTCCATGGCTCTTTTTATCTTGCAAAATGGAAACTCTGTGCCCATTAAACAGTAACTTACCATCCTTCCCTCCTGAAAGTCCTGGCAACCACCATTCTACTTTCTGCCTCTATGAATTTGACCACTGTAAGTGCCTCATATAAGTGACATCAAACAGTATTTGTCTTTTCTGCATGACTTATTTCACTTAGCATATATCCTAAAGGTTCATCCATGTTGTAGCATGTGTCAGAATTCCCTTCTTTATTATGATTGAATAATATTCCATTGTATGGATATACCACAGTTCGCTTATCCATTCATCTGTCAGTGGATATTTGGGTTGCTTCCATGTTTAAGCTGTTGTGAATAATGCTACTGTGAACATAGGTATAAAAACATCTCTTTGAGACCCTGCTTTCAGTTATTTTGGAGACATACTCAGATATAGAATTGTTGGATTATCTGGTAATTCTATGTTTAATTTTGGGGGGAGCCACCATATTGTTTTACGTGGCTACACCATTTTTCATTCCCATCAACAATGCACAAGGTTTCCAGTTTCTCCACATCCTCACCAATACCTGTTATTTTCTGTCTCTTCGATAGTAGCTATCCTCATGGGTATGGGGTGGTATCTCATTGTGGTTTTGATTTGCATTTCTCTAATAAGTAGTCGTGTTGGGCACCTTTTTAACGTCCTTATTGGCCATTTATATATCCTCTTTGGAGAAATGCCTGTTGAATCCTTTGCCAACTTTTGAGTTGGGTTGTTTTAGTGGTTGTTGAGTTTTAGGAGTTCTCCATATACTCTGATATTAATTCCCTGTCAGATGTTTAATTTGAGAATATTTTCTCCCATTCCATGGTTTGCACTTTTTTCTCTGTTGACAGTGTCTTTTGATGCACAAACGTTTTAAATTTTCATGAGGTCCAATTTGTCTGTTTCCCCCCACTTTTTTTTTTGCCTGTAACAATACATCGAATTTTATATTCAAACTGAGCTTTTGATTTCTACCTGTAACCTGTTTCTCTCCTAGTCTTTTCCCTGACAGTAAACAACATGACCAGCCTCCCAGTTGCTCAGATGTCTGGGAATTAATTTTGAGTCCTTCCTGTAACCAGTACAAGAGGATTCCTGTCAATTCTACCTCCCAAATATCTCTTAAATCCTTCTTGTTAAACCTCTAATTTTTATATTATGTTAGGATATAGAAATACTATTGATTTTTATATATTTACTTTGCATCCAAGCTAATTTCTTTTATTAGTGCTAAGAGTCTTTGATGTTTTGTTTTATTTTATTTTGCTTTTTGTAGATTATTTGGGATTTTTTTGTGGAGACAGTCTTGTCTTATGAGAATAGACTGTTTGATTTCTTTCTTTCTAATCTGTATGCCCTTCCCTTCCCTTCCTTCCCTTCCTTTCCCTTCCTTCCTCCCTTCCTTCTTTTCCTTCCTTCTTTTCCTTCCTTCCTTTCCTTCCTTCCCTTCCTTCCTTCCTTCCTTCCCTTCCTTCCCTTCCTTCCCTTCCCTTCCTTCCCTTCCTTCCCTTCCTTCCCTGCCTGCCTGCCTGCCTATTGCACTGACTAGGATTTCTGGTATGAATTTCAGTGAGAGTGTGAGATGAGACCTCCTTGTTTTGTTCCTGATCTTGGGGCAAGGCAGTCAGTCTTTCACCATTACCTATGATCATAGCTATACTTATTTACAGATGTCCTTTATCCAGTTAAGGATGTTTATTTCTCTTCCTAATTCACAAAGAGATTTTATTAGACAATGCATTTTAAGGCTATTTGGAAAACAACCAAGATACTAATGTCTGCCTTAATGAATATGGAAAAAAATAAATCATACCTCTCACAGTACCACTGATACAAATAAGAATTTTGTAATTATCGTTATAATGCTTTTGACTTCCTAGTTTTATTTTGACTGATTGCATTAAAGTTTTTTAAAGTGTTTTAAACACTTTGCAGCTTTCTAGACTGCTCTCGCCATTCCCACCCAGGACTCCTCTCCATGGGGGTCAGGTGTGTGCTGACATTGGGGTCCCGGTACTCTTGGCACCCACTTCTCAGCAGATACCTCTTATCCACCTTGGAGAGCCCAGAACAATCCTTCTCTGCCCCTCTTCTGAGTCATTTCTTGCCATTTTTCAGAGTCTTTCCCCTTGTTTCCCTGCCTTTCTTCCTGTCCTTTATATACATTCTTTTTGTGAACATAGAACCCTGCAATGAGACAGGAAACTCATTGAAGCTCTGTGTCCTTGGGCAGGTTTCTATTTTTTTCTGTTCATGCTGGTGAGGTTGGCTTTGGCCAACCTAATATACGATAACACTGGGTTCTCATATACGATGGGACTTTTTTGAGAAAGAGTTTTGCTCTTGTCACCCAGGCTGGAGTGCAATGTTGCAATCTTGGCTCACTGCAACCTCCGCCTCCCGGCTTCAAGCAATTCTCCTGTCTCAGCTTCCTGAGTAGCTGGGATTACAGGCCCACGCCACCATGCCCAGCTAATTTTTGTATTTTTAGTAGAGATGGGGTTTTGCCACATTAGCCAGGCTGGTCTTAAACTCCTGATCTCAAGTGATCCTCCTCCTGCCTTAGCCTCCCAAAGTCTTAGGATTACAGGCATGAGCCACTGCGCCCGGCCACAATGGGACTATTTTTCAGGAAGCTCTGCTAAGTTGTGCTGTGATCTTTGTTAATACTAAGTTGTTGTTAATATTGTATGTAACCCTACAGAGATTCTGATATATGCAAATGAGAGCTTGTTAAAGATCATGCAAACGTTTATATTCAACTTGGCGTTTTGTAATCTAGGATTTACTCTTTTATTTCTAAATTCTTAACTAAAAACTATTTCTGTCCCTGGGGGAAGATTTTCATTCCTTCCGAAACGACTTACTGGTTGTTAGGCACACACAGTGGGTCACTGATAGAAATGGAAGAATTTATCACATTTCGGGGGATGGGATGTGGAAAGCAGACAGCCGACAGCTTTGCATTCTTGTTTGTACCAGACTCTAGGCATCGTTATCCTAGTAGGAATTCTTACAGCCATTCTGGAGGGATGGGAATTATCATCCCCATTTCATACACGATGAAACCAAGACTCAGAGGAACCAAGGGACTTACCCAAGGCCGTGCAGCTTGTAAGGGGCAAGAGACCAACCCCGGGGCACACTCACTCCACCTCAGCGCTTGTGACTCTGTGCAAGAGGTATAGAAAGTGTTGGAAGAGCTACACAAGAAAGAGGCTCATCTTTTTTTTATTATTATTTTTCAACAATAGATAGATAAATAATAATAATAATAAATAATTTAATATAATTAGTATTAATTTATATTTAATATAATTAATATAATTTATATAATAAATAATAATAAAAATAATTTTTTTGAGACAGAATCTCACTCTGTTGCCCAGGCTGGAGTGCAGTGGTGCGGTCTCAGCTGCTCACTGCAACCTCCGCCTCCCGGGTTCAAGCGATTCTCCTGCTTCAGCCTCCCAAGTAGCTGGGGTAACAGGTATATGCCACCACACCAGGCTAATTTTTCTATTTTTAGCAGAGATGGGGTTTCACCATGTTGGCCAGGTTGGTCTTGAACTCTTGACCTCAAGTGATCTGCCTGCCTCGGCCTACCAAAGTGCGGGGATTATAGGCATCAATCACTACGCCCTGCCAAGAGGCTCATCTTTGCTGGAGGAAATTCAGGGAAGATGAGCTGCATGGTTTTGTTTTTTGTTTTTTGTTTTTTGTTTTTAACAGATTATTGGAGGATATTGGTGGTTTCCCCAAAAGCAGCATCCCTCTTTGTTTGGAAACTCACATCACGTTACTGTGTGTAATTCCCAGCTCTTCCTTGTTGGTTGCTCCCAGACAAGGTTTCCTTCCCAAGTAAGCCTTTCTTTTGAACTGCCCCTTCTTAACTTTTCTGTTTATGGTCATTAGGGATTCGGAAGTTTTCCATACCTGCCTCAGTTAGCAGGTGAAGAGCCATGATTAATGCCTTTGAAAATCAAGAACAGGGGATGCTCCACACCCCAGTGTATTATAAAGTCCTCATCCTGTGTCTCAGGGCAGCCAAGAGAAGTCACCCTAAGAGCAAGGACCTCAGTTTGTGACCAAGACCCTGCAGACAGCACCCTGATCTGGACCACCAAGTTCAAATCCCTGCTCCTCCACTGGTGTCCAGAGGAAGTGAGTCGGTGCACACACAGCTCTGAGAACAGTGCCTGGCCTGTAGGAAGTGCTAGAAAGTATTGTCAGTGATCGAATGTCCCCAAATCCTCAAGTCAGTGTGAACAGAAAGAAGAGGAAGTAAGAGAGGCTGCTTTCAGGTCTTTGAGAAAAGCCAGTGAGGAAAGTGGTGATGAATCAGCCTTGGACCACAAGGGTCTCTTTGAGAGAGTTTGTTGTGTTCAAAGCCACAAAGGACTTGTCATTCCTAAACTGGCATGGGAAAAGAACCAACCAATAGAGTCTTCGAGAGGATCATGTAAGTCAACACAGATGCCTGCAGTCTGGGTTCGGCTAAAGAAGCAATGTCAATCAATGGCACCTTTGATGCAGATGGCAGGTGAACGAACCCCGAGCACCCCCGAGAGAGAGGCCTCCTGGTTTCTGGTGCAGGCAGAACCTGCTTCTCCCTAAGGCTCCGTCCATTGGGCTTCAGGCCGTGCAGCCACCTTCCATCTCTGGGGACCAGTGGAATGCGCTCAGGAAAGGCTGGCTGACCCCTGCAGCAGGAATTGGGGTCCGTAGCCCAGTCTGCTCGGCCTTCAGCAGAAGCAGGTCCTGCCTGCTCCAGGGACCTAGAGTCCTCTCTTCCAGGGGCGCTGGGGGTTTGTCTGCAGTCCACGTTGGCCTCATGGCTGGTCTGAGTTGATCTAGGCTGGCCCTGGGGTTCCGAGTGCAAACATTCATTCCAGCCACCTGGCTGGCTTCCTCGATCTTCTTTAAGCCCTGGAACCATGGAGCCAAAACCTTTGAGTTCTTTTTTTTTTTCCAGTGAAAATTATACATAAGCTTGGGCAAAGGGAGGAAGGAAAGAAGGAAGGGAGAAGGGAAAGGAGGGAAGGAAGGGAGAGAGGCAGGGAAAGAAAGAAAGTAGTATTTAGGTTGGTGCAAAAGTAATTGTGATTTTTTGCCATTACTTTCAATGTCAAAAACTGCAATTACTTTTGCACCAGCCTAATATAAAGAGTTTTAAACCAAATGTAAGACTCCTTCCCTCTCTCCTTCTGTTTCCTGGATTTAACCAGAGTTAACAGTTTTCTTTGAATCTTGGGGGACATTTTATTCATAATACATGAATATATGTGAGGCTTTTAAAAATTTATGTTTGATTTTATTCCTCTGTGCCTTATATTATTAACTTACTATATATTAAAGATCTTCTCATAGCATTAATATAGATCGCCTGTTTCTTATCTTGATATTTATTTATTTCATTAGGGTTAAATATAAAACTATTTCAGTGAGATATTGAAATTCTGAACTCTTACACATCTAAGAACATAACTAAAAGTAAATGGCATGAACCTTGGCAGAATTATAAAAAGAGACAGATCAATCCACAGTTACAGTGACAACTTAACCAAGTCTCTCAGAAACAAATATACATCAACAGGCCAAAAGAAAAGGATAATGTCACAGAAAATTTGAACCACACCATTAACGAGTTTGATTCAGTGGAAATATGAGGAACTTGGTATTCAACAGTTACAGAATGCATGTTCTGTTGGGTGCGGTGGCTCACGCCTGTAATCCCAGTACTTTGGGAGGCTAAGGCAGAGATTCACTCTTGTTGCCCAGGCAATGGCGTGATCTTGGCTCACTGCAACCTCCGCCTCCCCAGTTCAAGCGATTCTCCTGCCTCAGCCTCCCGAGTAGCTGGGATTACAGGCACCGGCACCCATGCCCAGCTAATTTTTGTATTTTTAGTAGAGATGGGGTTTCACCATGTTGTCCAGGCTGGTCTTGAACTCCTGACCTCAGGTGATCCACCCTCCTGTGCTTCCCAAAGTGCTGGGATTACAGGTGTGAGCCACCACATCCAGCCTGATTTTCTTTTTATGAAGACAGGGTCCCACTATAGTGCCTAGGTTTGTCTTGGAGTTCCTGGGCTCAAGTGATCCCTCCCAGCTCAGCCTCCCAAAGTGCTGGGATTACAGATGTGAGCCGCCGCACCCGGTCCACTAATATTTAATCTCAGGATTGACTTCACACCATCACTCAGCAACATGAGGCAGGGGGCCATGTAGTCATGGAATTTCTAAGGTGTCCTGGGGAAGGATGGGCAGAGGCCCCCATCAGACTTGTTGGTTTGCTTTTAGCACATGACTGCATTTTGCAGTTTCCATGTGCCAGGTCAAGTGGATTTCTAGATTACTCTCTCTTTTAATTTTATGTTAGTAAGTACTTAAGTTAGTTATTTCAAGTGAATAAGCCTCTGGCTGTCTCAGGACGTGACCCTCTCTCTTCCAGGGAAGCCGTGGCGAACGGAGCAGACGGAGGACCTGAAGCGAGTGCTCAGAACGGTGGACAGGGCGATCCCATTGGTCCTCGTCAGCGGCAACCACGACATCGGCAATGCCCCCACGGCCGAGACCGTCGAGGAGTTCTGCCAAACTTGGGGAGACGACTACTTCAGCTTCTGGGTCGGGGGCATCCTGTTCCTGGTCCTCAACTCCCAGTTGTACCAGAACCCCTCCCAGTGCCCCAGCCTGAAGCAGGCGCAGGACCAGTGGCTGGACGAGCAACTGAGCATCGCGAGGCAGCGGCACTGCCAGCATGCCATCGTCTTCCAGCACATCCCGCTGTTCCTAGAGAGCATTGACGAGGACGACGACGACTACTTCAACCTCAGCAAGCCTACTCGGAAGAAGCTGGCAGACAAGCTCATCCACGCAGGTAGATGTCTCGGGCCACGGGTTTCAGGGAGGAAGGGCACGTCTAGAGAGGGCATTTCCAGATCCTTCTCCTGACCCGCTGCAATGTGGCAAAAAGGGAGAGAGGACTAGGCCGCGAGTTCTGATCCCAGCTCTTGGACTTGCAGACTGCATGGCTGGCTACCTAATCCTCCTGCGCCTCAGTTTCCTCGTCTGTAAAAGAGGATTAGTAATAGTAGCCCTCTTGCAGGATGGGTTCGAGGAGTATATGAGAAAGGCGTCCCAAACATGGAGAACAGCCTGTAGCCTGAGTACTCAGTGTGCCGTAGCTGCTCATAGTTGAAGATGGGGGTTCTGGAAGTGGCAGGAGGGGTTTATTGGGGGAAGGAGACCAGGTGGTGCAGGTGGGTGTGAATGTGGCTTGCATGTGCCTTAGGAGAAGGCAAGATGCCAGGGACATCTGCTTTCACTTCTCTGGGAAGCAGGCACCTTGCTCAAGGGCAGACGATCTTTAAGAGCCAAGTTTCCCTCCAGTGTTCGTCAGCTGTGACCCAGGAAATCCTGGGATGTGACTTTGGTGGACAGTTCCTGGGGCCTGATCAGTTTTCCTCTGGCAAGGTGGATTAAGTTCTCTTCCAGGATCAGGAGAGAGTAATGGATTTAGTCCCATCTTTTGCTGCCAGTCATACATGTAACACACGTGTGCACACACAGAATGAAGGCGCTCCATTTCTGGAGGCCACATCTCAGTTTCTGACGGCACTCTAAGGCACTAGCCCACCCACCTCCTTTATTTTTCTGGTAGCACCTGCCATGGGCCTTTCAAGAGAAATAGTCTGTTCTAGGTGGATTCCCTGGGTTACCAGTGACTTGGCAAATTCCAGTTTTGCCAACAGTTGTGTCTCTTCTCTTTGTCCTCATTCTTCCTTTCACCAGGGCTTACTTTCTTTTCTTTCTTTTTTTTTTTTTTTTTTGAGACAAAGTCTTGTTTTGTTGCCCAGGCTGGAGTGCAGTGGCAAAATCTCGGCTCACTGCAACCACTGCCTCCCGGATTCCAGCAATTCTCATGCCTCAGCCTCCCAAGTAGCTGGGATTACAGACGCTGACCACCACACCCAGCTAATTTTTGTACTTTTAGTAGAAATGGGGTTTCACCATGTTGGCCAGGCTGGTTTCAAACTCCTGACCTCAAGTGATTTGCCTACCTTGGCTTCTCAAGGCCACAGGACCTGATCAGTTTTCCTCTGGTGAGGTGGATTAAGTTCTCCTCTAGAATCGGGAGAGAGTAACGGATTTAGTCCCACCTGGGATTACAATGCTGGGATTAAAGGTGTGAGCCACCACGCCCAGCTGACACTTCCGTGTTTTCGAGACATTTTGCAAAAAGCTCATATAATTGGAGATGTTTTCTAGCTGTTCCATGGAGATAACGTTAGAAAACTTCTATTAAGGCCTTTGAAATTTCATGCCATGCTTGAGTTGGTGCAGAAAACTGTCTTGATGACAAGGAAACAAAGCATCAAGATGGCATGAGCACCACCATGGAGACTATTCTGTAACGAAGAATAAAGCCAGAGAGAACATTTAATGCCACTGAAGTGATTCCTTTCATATCCAATAGTGGTTTTTTTTGAGACGGAGTCCCGCTCTTGTCACCCAGGCTGGAGTGCAGTGGCACAATCTCAGCTCACTGCAACCTCCATCTCCTGGGTTAAAGCAATTTTTCTGTCTCAGCCTGCTGAGTACCTGGGATTACAGGCAGCCGTCACCATGTCCAGCTAATTTTTGTATTTTTAGTAGAGGCAGGTTGGCCAGGTTTAGTTTCACCATGTTGGCCAGGCTGCTCTTGAAACTCCTGACCTCAGGTGATCCACCCACCTCAGCCTTCCAAAGCGCTGGGATTACAGGTGTGAGCCACCGCAGCCAGCCAGATCTAATGTTAGATGAGTAAAACCCATGACTGCCCTGAGTTCTTTGTTCTTGTCAACCACATTCCTGAGTGGTATGTAGTTCTGTGGTTTTCCCATTGTAGGACGGAGCACCCCCAGATATCGAGAAGACCCACAGCTCTAAATTTATTTATTTTTTTATTTATTGAGAGAGTCTTGCTCTGTCACCCAGACTGGAGTGCAGTGGCGTGATCATGGCTCACTGCAGCCTCGACCTCCTAGGCTTAAGCAATCTTCCCACCTCTACCTTCTGAGAAACTGGGACTATAGGCACACGCCACCATGCCCAGCTAATTTTTTAAATTATGTGTTGAAACGGGGTCTCACTGTGTTGCACCTGGCCGGGCTTGAATTCCTGGCCTCAAATGATCCCCTTGCCTTGGCCCCTGAAAGAGTTATAAATTACAGGTGTGAGCTCTAACAGAGCACCCTTGGGAGAAGCCTGTTGACCACCCACCAAGGGCCCTACAGGGTGGCATCGTATCCATGATGCCCCAGCCCCCTGCCCACTCAGAACTGCAACCCCTCAAGCTCAGGAACCAGAGTTGTTGGCAAACCACGGGCTGGTCTATGTCTCCAGTTATCCCAGCTCCCAGAGACTGATAGCCACAACCAGAATGGCAGTTGATTAATTTAGGGCAAGACTGCAGCCCTGGCCTCTGCCCCAGCAGTGCTTTCTCTTCCTGTAGGCAGAGCTACATGGGAAGCCCAATTATAATCAGGAGGCTGCTTGGTAGGCGTGAGACAGAGCAGGGGGGTTAGTTTCCTTATTCCACTCTCAGTGACATCAGGCGCTGGAATCCAGTGGCTCCGTCTCCAGAGGAGCTCGCTAGCTGAAGGCACTTGGTCATTTCATGTCCCTTCAATTGTCTCTGTAGCCTGCCCACTGTCTAATCTGGGACCTAGCAGCAGCTCTGCACAGTGCTTCCCACTCTGCTCTTGCCCATTCTAGTTCATTCTGCACCTAACAGCAAGATGGGTGTGTAACTGACTGCCCAGTGTGAGGCTTCCCTTCACCCCCAGGTCTGGCCCAGTTCCTCACTGCAGTGTCCAGGGCCCTTCTCAGTCACATCCGCCTTCCCCTCCGGCCACTTCTGGTTCATCTGCCTAGGCCCACTCAACAATTTTTTGTTTTTTGAGACAGAGTCTCACTCTGTCACCCAGGCTGTAGTGCAGTGGCATGATCTCGGGTCACTACAACCTCCACCTCCCGAGTTCGAGTGATTATCCTGCCTCAGCCTCCCGAGTAACTGGGATTACAGGCGCGCAGCACCACGCCTGGCTCATTTTTGCATTTTTAGTAGAGATGGGGTTTCACCGTGTTGGCCAGGATGGTCTCGAACTCCTGACCTCAAGTGATCTGCCCGCCTCAGCCTCCCAAAGTGCTGGAATTACAGGTGTGAGCCACCATGCCTGGCCTCAACATTTTTTTTTTCTTGAGATGGGGTCTTACCATGTCACTCAGGCTGGAGTGCAGTGTTGTGATCATAGCTCACTGCAGCTCTGGATTCCTGGGCTCAAGTGATCCTCCCACCTCAGCCCCCTAAGTAGCTGAGACTACAGTAGAGCACCATGATGCCTGGCTAATTTTTTATTTTTTGCAGAGATGGAAGGCTCACTGTGTTGCCCAGGCTGGTATCAAATTCCTGGCCTCAAGTGACCCTCCCGCCTGGGTATCCCAAAGCGCTGGGATTATAGGTGTGAGACACCACATCCCGCCTCCCACTCAACTTTGACACCTTCTGTATAAGGCTCTCCCCTCCTCCCTGCCCCAGGTTCTTCAGCTTCTCTTATCCCAGCACTTGTCAAATGGATTTGCAAGTGTTGACTTGTCTGAATCCCCGCTAAACTCTCAGCTCCCTGAGGGCAGGGACAGGGTTATATTCAGCTATGCAGTTGGGAAGCCTGGCTCAGATATTAGCTCATAATAAATGCTTTGTCAGTATTTGTGGAATGAATGAATGAGTCAAAGTCTTTGGGCCAGGTGTGGTGGCTCATGCCTGTAATCCCAGCACTTTCGGAGGCCAAGGCAGGCGGATCACATGAAGTCAGGAGTTTGAGACCAGGCTGGCCAACGTGGCGAAACCCTGTCGGTACTAAAAAATACAATAATTAGCCAGGCCTGATGGTGCCCACCTGTAATCCCAGCTACTCGGGAGGCTGAGGCAGAAGAATCACTTGAACCTGGGAGGTGGAGATTGCAGTGAGCCAAGATTGCGCCCCTGCACTCCAGCCTGGGCGACAGGAGCATGTTCAGACCATCAAGTTCCCAGCCCGTGGCCTCTGTGGCTTTGGTCTTAGGGAAGCCACTTGTGCCTCTCTCTGCTCCGGTCCTCAGGCTGGCTCTCCGGGGTCACTCATCAGTCTGTGTCTCTCTTCCCAAGCACCCTCTCCCAGTGCTTCCTCTGGGCAACGCCTGCAGGTATACAGACACCTCTTCTTGGCCAGTGGCCTAAGGGTCTTCAGCTAAACCTGCTTCACAGAGAAGGCCAGAGAGGTGAGAGCCCTTTCCGCAATTCCCTTTCAGTTTCCGCGGCCTGCCAAACCAGGCCCTTTGCTGAATGACCTTCCAAACACAGAACGAATCTTAGGCAACATCAGAAAGAGATATGAGTCAGACGTGGATGCACTCTGCCGCAGGCAAAGAGACTTGCTGGGCTTGGAAGCTCAGGTAGGTGGGCGCTCTCGGGGACTGTACGCATCCATGACTCAGTTATGCAGAAAGCAGCTCAGGTCACAACAACATAATTGGAACTCATTTTGGAAAGCCACAAGTTCAAGTGATATTTTGTAAAATTCATTAACTGAAAAGCTGGGATAAAATTGGGGGTGACGATGGCAGCTGGTATTTAATATTGCCTTTGGTTTTTTCTCCCCCCATGGCAATATTATTCCCTACTACTGTTTCAGTCTCATTTATCTCCTTGTGCTGAAATGCCAGTACTCAAAAATATGTCAAAAGCTCATCAGAATATCAGGGTAGCTTTTAATTATGATAATTGTGTTGTTATACAATATCCTTTTAAAGAGCACGTCTCTCCCCAAACCACCGTGGAGGTAAAACCCAGCTTCCTTCCAGCAAGCTTAATGAATAATTCTGAATCATTGTGTGGGATGAATAAATGATTTAATAATGAGCATCAACAATCATCTCTCATTGTTGCATTAATTTTTAAAAATTGGATGAGGTAAATGAGGAGGAGGGATGTCACTGTGCAGTGGACCACCGGGAGCAGAGGGGTGTGCTGTGTGAACCGAAGCCCGCCAGCCTCCAAGCTCAGGTTTCCCTAGAAACAGATGCATCCTATTTCTACTTTTGAAGCTCAGTAGAAAACCCTCTTTGTATGATACAAAAACACTGTCAATAGCCGGTACAAATAAACAGTTATCAGGGCAGGACAGATATACCGGTGTGAAGTGGCACCTGTTATTTTCTGTCTCTGTTTCCCCTGCGTGAGGATAATCAATTTCATCACATCCAAGGGATGTAAAAATTGGTTTTCCCCTTAATTTGCCTAATACCTAGTTGGAGTAGCAAAGATAGGTAGTAGATAGTGAAATCTTGGTTGAACCGGGACATTGTCTCTGTCCCTTATGCCTCTTTCAGCAGAGGATTAATATGTGATCCATTTAATATGGATTCCAATTTAGAAACTCGATCTTGAAAAACAAAAGCTAGCTCTTTAACTGACCATGTTTCCCTTGATGTCTCGATACCTTTTCTTTTTTTCCATTCTCAGCAGAGAGGTTAGAACTGTGTTTTAGAGAGCCCAGAGCAAATGTGGCAATTATGAAAAATTCTAATAAGTTGATCTTTCCTGCAAAAGTTAATGAGTCATTTCACAGAATTAGAGTTTCATTTCTAGTATTTATGCTTTTTTAGAAAATGAGAGAGAGAGAAGATAAATCTTAGCCCATGGTTATAGTTTTAAGATTTCAAAGTTTTGGCCGGGCACAGTGGCTCACACATGTAATCCCAGCACTTTGGGAGGCCAATGTGGGTGGATCACTTGAAGTTAGGAATTCAAGACCAGCCTGGGCAACATGGTGAAGCCCCATCTCTACTAAAATACAGAAATTAGCCGGGCATGGTGGCGGGCACCTGTAGTCCCAGCTACTTGGGAGGCTGAGGCAGAAGAATTGCTTGAACCCTGGAGGTGGAGGTTGCAGTGAGCCAAGATTACGCCAGTGCGTGCCAGTGTGGGTAACAGAGCAAGACTCCATCTCAAAAAAAAAAAAAAAAAAAGTTCAAAGTTTTAAAGAACAAAAAGGTCAGGTTCCCAGGATCGACTTTATAGGAAGATAAAACATCAAATCCTGCTCTGACATCCTTTGAGCTGTATTGCAATCACTTGTTTAGATCCTGGTTCCTCCAGGAAACAGAAGCCCAGCCTTATTCACCTCTGTAAGGCCAGCCCCCAGCCGAGAGTGTCATATAGTAGCTCCCCAATAAGTAAATAGTGGTTAATAGAATTGATTTAAGCGTGATTGGAGTCTACTTATCAGCAGGTAATATCCGTATCATTGTGAGTTAGTTTTCATGAACTGACTTTTTTATGGTGGTGGTGGGGGACAGGGTCTCGCTGTGTCACCCACGCTGGAGTGCAGTGGCACCATCTCCACTCACTGCAACTTCCGCCTCCCAGGTTTCTCCTGCCTCAGCCTCCCGAGTAGCTGGGATTACAGGCGCACACCACCACGTCTGGCTAATTTTGGTATTTTTAGTAGAGACAATTTCACTATATTGGCCAGGCTGGTCTTGAACTCCTGACCTCAAGTGATCCGCTCACCTTGGCCTCCCAAAGTGCTAAGATTACAGGCATGAGCCACCACACCCAGCCCACAAGCTGACTTTTTTATGGGAAATGCTTCGCCTAGAGGGGTCAATAGAACTTTTCTGTAAAGGGTCAGATAGTAAACATTTTGGGCTTTGTGGCTCTATGGTCTCTGTAGCAACTACTCAACTCTGCCTTCATAATAAGAGAGCAGCCACAGACAGTGCATAAACAACGGGGTATGGCGGTGTTCCAGTAAAACTTTATTTACAGAAACAGGTGGTAGGCCTGTCGGTGATAATTTTCCAACTCTTGGCTTGGAGAAATGTTCCGATTACGGGGTGATGCACTTGCTCTCCCCAGAACCTTGTCCACATTCTGTATGTGTCTAAGTCTAGGATGTATCTGACGACCCCATTGTGACAACTGCCTGACTCACGGAAGGGTCTGCCCAGAACAAGCCTCCTGAAGGTTCTCAGTGGAGGGCGTGCCTGGGTGAGGCACATGTTCCCCTGAAGACCAGGATGTGATTTGGGGATGGAGTGTGGATAAGAGGGTCCATGGTGCATGTAAGATGTCTAATAATTGGGTGATCAGCTTCACATGTATTAGAAAAAATAGAACTAGCTTATCAATTTAAAGAAAATGATTGAATGATCACCTGAGCTCAGGAGTTCGAGACCAGCCCGGCCAACATGGAGAAACCCCATCTCTACTAAAAATACAAAAATTAACCAAGTGTGGTGGCACACACCTGTAGTCCTAGCTGCTTGGGAGGCTAAAGCAGGACATTGGCTTGAACCCGGGAGAGGGAGGTTACAGTGAGCCGAGATCGTGCCACTGCACTCCAGCCTGGGTGACAGAGCAAGACTCTGACTCAAAAAGTAAAAAATAAAAGAAAAAGTAAAGAAAATGATTGAGTAAATAATAGTATGAGTACTGTGCAGATAAGGCAAAACTTGGGAATTTGTACAGGGGGAATTAGTGTCTAGGCTGGTGGGCGGGGGGTCCTGTAACCTGGCAGGTGAACAAACAGGATTTGGCTTCCTAAGTTGTTTGAGATAAGTCACTAAACATTTCTCTGCCTTAGTTTTCTCACTTATAAAATGAGGGTACTCACCCCAATCTTGTCGAGTTGGTGTATCCCTTAAGGGGAGTCATATATAAAATCAAAAAGACAAGTCAGGCCAGGCGCAGCGGCTCACACCTGTAATCCCAGCACTTTGGCAAACCGAGGCGGGTGGATCACCTGAGATCAGGAGTTCAAGACCAGCCTGGCCAACAAGGTGAAACCCCCATGTCTACTAAAAACACAAAAAATTAGCCAGGTGTGGTGGTGAGCGCCTGTAATCCCAGCTACTCGGGAGGCTGAGGCACGAGAATTGCTTGAACCCAGGAGGCGGAGGTTGCAGTAATCCAAGATCACGCCACTGCACTCCAGCCTGGGTGACTGAGTGACATTCCATCTCAAAAAAAAAAAAAAAACAAAACAAGTCACTTAGCACCATGTCTGGCTCATAGTGAGCACTCAGTAAGGGCATGTTTGTTGTTCTGTATGATCCCGAACCGTTTGGGGAACCCACAGCAGGCGACTGTGCTTTATCCATTAGCTAGACCAGCATGCTTCTCACCTCTGGGGTGCTGGCGTCCTTCTTGTAGGGGTTCATGAGAATCTCCAGGACAGGCGGGCCTGGTTTGGGGACATGCCTGCTGCCTGCTGATATAGCTGTATAGATTTGAAAGGGAAATAGTGATCAACTCTGTTCAAAATTCAAGCTATAGGAAGTAAAGCTAGACAAAATTCTCTTGGTTCCTGGGATGTGCGGGAAGATAGACAGTTACAGCCAGTCTGAGATTTTTCAGGGTAGGTGAGGAATGCATGCTACTTTTAATTTTAACAAAAGGGGGTACTGGTTTAAAAGAGTGGTAATCATTGAAGTAGATGAAACATTCTTATGGAATTTAGTGATAAAATTTGATCCTTTTATTTTTCAAAGCACACGCCTGTTTCAAAAGAAAAAACTTTAGACAAATTAAAGTTCACAGTTTAGTTGAGCAAAGAATGATTCGTAAATCCAGGCAGACCCTTAACCAGAATAGAGGCTCAGAAAGACTCCAGCACAGCCAAATGGTGACAGACTTGTGGACAGAAAAAGGAAAGTGACCTACGGAAATCGGAAGTGAGGTACAAAAACAGCCAGATTGGTTACAACTCAGCATTTGTCTTATTTGAACACAGTTTGAACAGTTGACTGCCTGTGAGTGGCCAAAACCAGAGATGGGCAAGAGTGTGTTCTATTCTGTTTACACATCCAGTTCACTATGTATACAGAGAAACCTTTGGCTGAAATTAAAATGTGTAAAGAAGGCTGGGCATGGTGGCTCACACCTGTGATCCCAGCACTTTGGGAGACCGAAGCAGGAGGATCGCTTGAGCCTAAGAGTTCGAGACCAGCCCAGGCAACATAGTGAGACTCCATCTTTACCAAAAAGAATTTTTTTTTTTAACTAACCAGGCATAATGGTATGCACCTGTGGTCTCAGCTACTCAGAAGGCTGAGGTGGGAGGATTGGTTGAGCCCCGGAAGCCAAGGCTGCAGTAAGCTATGATTGCACCACTGTACTCCATCCTGGGCAACAGAGCAAGACCCTGTTTCAAAAAAATAAGTAAATAAAAATAAAGTATGTAAGGAGGCAGCTTGAAGCCTCAATTTAATTTAACATACCTCACCAATTAAGTGTTAGTAAACACACCTTTGAATGTTTAGTTTCATATTTTTTTTTCGAAATATAGTAGACCTGTCCATAGGGCAGTGACAATCATGTTACAGTGACCTCCCATTTAAAATGAATTTTTTAGGCTGAGCGTGGTGGCTCACACCTATAATACCAGCCCTTTGGGAGGGCGAGGTGGGCGGATCACCTGAGGTCAGGAGTTCAAAACCAGCCTGGCCAACATGGTGAAACCTCATCTCTACTAAAAATATAAAAATTAGCGGGGTGTGGTGGCACGCACCTGTAATCACAGCTACTCCGGAGGCTGAAGCAGGAGAGTCACTTGAATCTGGGAGGCGGAGGTTGCAGTGAGCAGGGATCGTGCCACTGTACTCCAGCCTGGGCAACAAGAGGGAAACTCCGTCTCAAAAAAAAAAGATTTTTTAAAAATGATCTCACACTCATGCCCCCGCCCTACCCCCCCCCCAAATTTTTTTTAAGCATCTATAGAATCCAGAGTTTGTGGGGCCTTATCAGTTTGAGGAAGTTTTCCCTTTTTGTTTTATTTCCTAAGATTTAGTCTTGAATTCATTTTCCCACGTTTAGCCTATTTTTTAGGTTCTGATCAGTTTGCCGTAAAATATCACATGCTAGTCATTTAATGTCTGATTCTCATTCACTATAAACCTAGATAAAAGACCAACTGCCAAAGCTACATCTGGTGTGAAGTGATGGATTAGATTTCTCACTTTGGAGGTATCCTTAACAGTTGGGCTAATTAAAGTTGAAATCAAGTCCCGATGGTAAATATTTATAAATTGAGAATCTGGCATGTGTAAATGTATGCTGCTGATTCCTGAAGTTAAGTCAACATTTATCCATTCAGCAAATAGCATGGGTCCCATGCTAGGCACTGAGGACAGAGGGGTGAACGAAACAAACAAGTTTCTTCTCTGAGGTTGTGGATTGCTCTTCAATCAAAAATGTTGGGGTTTTTCTGTTCTTTTGTTTCTCGTGAGAGGGTCTCACTCTGTCACCCAGGCTGGAGTGCAGTGGCGCAATCTCAGCTCACTGCAACCTCCACCTCCTGGGTTCAAGTGATTCTCCTGCCTCAGACTCCCAAGTAGCTGGAACTACAGGCACCCGCCACCACACTTGGCTAATTTTTGTATTTTTAGAAGCTATAGGGTTTCACCATGTTGGCCAGGCTGGTCTCTTAACTCCTGACCTCAGGTGACCCGCCCACCTGAGCCCCTCCTAAAGTGCTGGGATTACAGGCATGAGGCAACACAGCCAGCCAACTAAAAATGATGTAATTTTTAAATTCCATCACAACATTGCAAAAAGGAGCCCCCAGTGCATGAGAAACAGCAGTGTCTGTTGAAGTTTATGAAGTCAAAATATTGTATCTTCTCCTTTGAGGTCATGTTTCAAAAATAGCAATTAGTGTCATTTTGAAATCAGCAGTGAGATTCTTTGTAAAATTTCAATATCCCCAGCTCAGTGAGACGCTCATTCTGTCTACTAGTTCAAGTTATTTTTTTATTTACTGCACTTGCGTTGACGTTTTCCGTAACTATTTCCCACAGTGTAAGTACAAATCTACAACGTTGCTTTGTAAAATAAGCTCAAAAATGCTTAATTTCATTGCCTTTTAAATTTTACTTGAAAATGTTTGCATATTAATTGATTGATTTGAAAGTTAAAAAAAAAAAAATAGCATGGCCAGGCATGGTGACTCACCCCTGTAATTCCAACACTTTAGAAAGCCGAGGTGGGCGGGTCGCTTGAGCCCAGGAGTTCGAGACCAGCCTAAGCAACATGGTGAAATGCTGTCTCTACCAAAAAAAAAAAACAACACACACACACACAAAATGAGTCCAGGCATTGTGGTGCATGCCTGTGGTCCCAGCTACATAGGAGGCTGAGGTGGGAGGATCGTCTGAGCCTGGAAGGTTGAAGCTACAGTGATCCATGATTGCACCACTGCACTCCAGCGTGAGTGACAGAGTGAGACTGTGTCTCCAAAAGCAAATACCACTCATTTAGGTGAAGCCCCCTGGGTGCCAGACGCCTGTGTCTGTGCCGTGAACCCCTGTGTCAGGACCTTAAAGGTGCTTTCTCCAGGTCTTCGGCACAGGTGTGGAAACTGAGCACGCCAGTTGTAAGGAGCAGAGGCCCTCTAACTCCTGAGTCTATTTTAAATTTCACAGGCGTGGTAAGAGGAAAGGAAATCTTTTTTCTCACACATCTCCGCTCTGTAAGCGCTATGCTGTGTGCAGTTGGAGTCCAGGTGAGGGCGCTGTTCCCTGCAGTAACATTGTCCAGATGGAAGGGGCCATGTCAGGCAGGGGTGATGTTCCTGCAGCCACTGAGCCTCCTCTGGGGCCGCCCTGCCAAGGGTGGGGGGCCCTGTGCTGTGTGCTCTGTCTCCCTGGGGACTGTGATATTCTCTGATCTCACTCCTCCATTATGCCACTGAAGACACCTAATAGAGCAATTTCTCTTCCGAAAAATGCAGATGAACAGGCTTCTTGAGAGCCATGGTCAATGTTCACTTTTATTTTTATTCACATTATTGTCAGCAGCGGCTCCCATGGTGTGGCAAACCTACAGCACAACCCCACAAGGTACTGGGTATTATTTCCGTTTTGCCAACAAACAAATTCAGGTCCTAGAGTCGGACTGATTCATTCGGGTCATAAAGCTACGAAGCAAGTGCAGTGATAGCTAAGGGTTTTGTGGGGATCAGATGAAATAATCCAGTATCTTGAGACAGTGTCTGGCTCCTGGTAGGTGTTCGGTGATGGTGAACTTGTATTCTTATCATTATCATCATTATTATTTAAAAATATTTTAAATGACTGGACATGAAAAGGATGTGTAAGGGACACAATTTCTGATTTTCCTTGAATTGGTACCCCTGACCCACTGCCGAGTGTTACCAGAGTGGGAACCGAAGTCTTCCTGGCAGTGTTTCTTCTGTCACTCCCCTATTCACCACACTGGGGTCCCCTGTCCCCAGGATGGCTCTATGAAGTGCTACCAGAGGGTGCTAAAAACCACCTTCCTCGAGGGTCGGTGTGACTCCATTGGTCATTTAAAAAGCAGTGGATACAGCCAGGCACAGTGGCTCACACCTGTAATCCTAGCACTTTGGGAGGCCGAGGCAGGCAGATCACAGGTCAGGAGTTCAAGACCAGCCTGGCCAGCATGGTGAAACCCCATAGCTACTAAAAATATAAAAATTATCCAGGCATGATGGTGTGTGCCTTTAATCCTAGCTACTCGAGAGGCTGAGGCAGGAGAATGTCGCTTGCACGCAGGAGGCGGAGGTTGCAGTGAGCTGAGATCACGCCACTAGCCTGAGTGACAGAGTGAGACTACGTCTCGAAGGAAGGGAGGGAGGGAAGAAGGGAGGGAGGAAGGAAGGAAGGAAACACACGCACACAGAGGACACTATACTTGTAAAATAGTAATAATGACTACTTAATAAATAGTACACCACAGGGACTCTTGCTCTGATTTTGTAGACAAGGAAACTGCTGCACAGGGAGACAAATCGGCTTCCCCAGCATCACCCAGCTGCGAAGTGGTGGGTGACACTAATGCTTGGGGCCTGGGCAGTGACCCTGGGTCCTGTGTTCTCAACAACATTGCTTTTGGGTGCCCCAGAGCATGTTGATGAGCAGAATACACCATGGGCATGGGTGTTGATGGCAAGGAGAGAGGAGCTGGGATGCCTGTGTGGGGCAGAGTCCCACCTGCTCACCCTCCTGCCCATTCTTCACCTGCTCCTCTCCACGGGCTGCCTCAGGAAAGGAGCTGGTGCAACGACCACAGAGGCTCAGCCCGGGGATGTCCAAAAGGGATCTGCCAAGCGAGGATCCCTGGAGCCCACTCAGCATGGAATACAAGGGCGTGGAATTCCCCTTTGGCCTCCACAAGCAGGAATTTTTCTTTCATAGTAAGCCTTTCCGTTTATCCATTCATCTTGAGTATGTGAATTGTGCCTTCTGCCGACAAAGATGCTCTTGATGGTGTCTTTCTTTCTTTTTTTTTTTTTTTTTTTTTTTTGTAGAAACTGGGTCTCACTACTTTGCCCAAGCTGGTCTCAAACTCCTGAACTCAAGCAATCTACCTTCCTCAGCCTCCCAAAGTGCTGGGATTACAGGCATGAGCCACCACGCCTGACCTTTTTTTTTTTTTCTCCTTTCTTTCTTGAGATGGAGTCTCGTGCTATTGCCCAGGCTGGAGTGCAGTGGCATGACCTCAGCTCACTGCAACCTCCGCCTCCCGGGCTCAAGTGATTCTCCTGCCTCAGCCTCCCGAGTAGCCAGGAGTACGGTTGCTCCCCACCATGCCCAGCTAATTTTTGTATTTTCGATAAAGGCTGGGTTTCACCATGTTGCCCAGGTTGGTCTGGAACACCTGAGCTCAAGCAGTCTGCCTGCCTTGGCCTCCCAAAGTGCTGTGGTTATATGCGTGAGCCACCACACCTGGCCTTCTTGATGGTGTCTTTCATAAAACAGGGAGGGATCTGTGCCCATCCCCGCAGACTCTGGCCAGCCCCTCACGGGTTCAAGCCCAGGAGGGCTCATTATCTAAAGATCATGGCTGCCAAAAAAAAGCTCACTTAAAATGTGGACCGTAGCTACAGAAAACGGCGATAAAACAAAAATAAAGGTTGGTTTGAGACATTGTCTTGAGAAAAGAGATAAATTATGGCAATCAGTTAATTTCAACTTGTATTCGATAAAATGGTTGTTACTGCCGGTACGCACCAACTCACAATGAACGGAGAAGAAATCAAGTGTCGACTTGGTTTCCTTGGAGTAAATGGTCTGAAAAAATTCTTTGACAGCATCCTGTACTTTACATTTGACATTGGCAGCAGCATCACTGAGGGTTATTTTCAGATTTCATCAGTCTTCCTAAGGGTCTGTTTCTGAATCCATCGATAATCTGATGATTGGCTTCTAAGGAGCTAATGTGGACAGGTATGTTTACTCCATGAGAGCCTTATTTGCTGATGACTTCCCCAGTGTCATTTTCTTCGGCTTTGTGAAATCCTGCATCTTTAGTGTGATTTGTGGTCTCACATGCAGGTGCACTCTGGTTGCACAGCTTGGGGGATTGGGGGTGGTGGCTTGGTTTATAAGCAGTCCATTTATGAACAGTTTCTTGTTAATAAGAAATACTGGCTGGGTGTGGTGGCTCTCACCTGTAATCCCAGTGATTTGGGAGGCCAAGGTGGGAGGATCAGTTGAGGCCAGGAGTTTGAGACCAGCCTGGGTGATGTAACAAGACCCCAGCCTCCCGAGTAGCTGGGACTACAGGCACCCGCCACCACACCCAGCTAATTTTTTTGTATTTTTAGTAGAGATGGGGTTTCACCGTGTTAGCCAGGATGGTCTCAATCTCCTGACCTCGTGATCCGCCCATCTCAGCCTCCCAAAGTGCTGGGATTACAGATGTGAGCCCCCATACCCGGCTCAGAATATACTTTTTTAATTAGCCAGGCATGGTGCTGTTCACCTCTAGTCCTAGTTACTCGGGAGGCTGAGGTGGGAGGATCTCTTGAACCCAGAAGTTCGAGGTTGCAGTGAGCCAAGATCGCACCACTGAACTCCAGCCTTGAGGACACAGTGAGACCCTATCTCTTTAAAAAAAAAAAAAAAAAAAAAAAAAAAAAAGCCCTCTTTTCATATAGCTGATCATATACAGGCATTTAGGAAGCATAAGATTATGTCATACAAAGCATTATCTCATGTCATTAAAAACCCAGACCACAGCTCATTGTACTCTGTAGACATTCCACGTTCATTAAAGTCTTGTCATTGTTGGACACTGAGGCTGTTTCCACTTGTTCTCTGTCATACATCATACCATCTTGAACTTCTTCGTGCATAAACAGACCCAAATCTTAACATAAAGATACTTGTGCATTTTCATATTTGTGGAACGAATGCCTGCAATCAGTCTTAGTAAGGCCACATGTGACTGTGTGTCGTGTTTTGCTGAAGAGATGTAGCATTCTGACTGGAGCTTTTGACATTGGGGTCAGGTATTTTGCTTAGTGTTACATTCATCTTTACATCTTTTAACATTGATGGCAGATGTTCTCTGCATGTTTCCACGTGTTCCTTGGAGACAACGGGAACACATGAGGTGGAGTAAGCGTCGGCCCTGCCCTCAAGAAGCTCAGAGCCTTGGAGAAAAGTCAGGAAAGAAACCAGAGAATTACACTTAAGACGTGGAGTGGGGGCCGGGTGTGATAAATCACAGCTGTAATCCTAGCACTTTGAGAGGCGGAGGCAGCAGATCACCTGAGGTCCAGAGTTGGAGACCAGCCTGACCAACATGGCGAAACCCCGTGTCTACTAAAAATACAAAAGTTAGCCGGGAGTGGTGGCAGGTGCCTATAATCCCAGCT
Source organism: Papio anubis (assembly GCF_008728515.1). Classification (NCBI taxonomy): domain Eukaryota; kingdom Metazoa; phylum Chordata; class Mammalia; order Primates; family Cercopithecidae; genus Papio; species Papio anubis. The sequence goes on from NC_044993.1 coordinate 61,293,492, forward strand.
ACTGGGGAAACTGAAGCAGGAGAATAATCACTTGAACCCAGGAGGAGGTGGAGATTGCAATGAGCCAAGATCGTGCCATTGCACCCCAGCCTGGGTGACAGAGCAAGACTCCATCTCAAAAAAAAAAAAAAAAAAAAAAGTCCTGGAGTAGGATTCCAGGACACTTTAGGTTGTTTCTTATTATTTATTTCTCTCCCCATAAATCACATGTGAAGATGTGCAAGTACTTTGCTTGCTACCTATTGGATAGGGGTGTGGTTCCTCTTAAGATTATATGAGTGTGGTGGTGCACACCTGTAGTCCCAGCTACCCCAAAGGCTGAGACAGGAGAATCACCTGAGCCTCGGGTAGTCGAGGCTGCAGTGAACTGTGATCGCACCACTGCATTCTAGCCTGGGAGACAGAGTAAGACCCTGTCTCAAAAAAAAAAAAAAAAAGTGTGAGTTGCGTGGCACCTGCTGCCCTTGTGACTTTCATGTTAGTGACTTTCCATTCCTCCTTGCTTCCTCCTTCCCTCCTTCTTCCTTCATTCTCTTGTTGTTCCTTTAATTTATAACAACCTTTACGTTATTACTGTCTTCATAAAATTACTCCGTTAAGTGTCTGCTTTGGGGGCATCTGTTCAATTAATTGAGTATAAATTTGGGGATTGCCTACTCTATGCAAAGCCCAAAGAAAGCTTTTTTATGTGATTAATCCATCAATATACAGGACCATTGTGACCTGGTGCCTCTCTTTCCTATATTCCAGTCAGGGTTGTGGAATAACCATTTTCTTGCTTACTGCAACCTCAGCCTCCCGAATAGCTGGGATTACAGGCACCCACCACCACGCCTAGCTAATTTCTGTATTTTTAGTAGAGATGGGGTTTCACCATGTTGGCCAGGCTGGTCTCAGATTCCTGACCTCAAGTGATCTGCCCACCTGAGCCTCCTAAAATGCTGGGATTACAGGTGTGCCTGGCCTAGGAATAGCCATTCTTAATCTTGTTGAAGTCAGTGACACTATGGCCAAATCCCTGGCCAGGCCCTATTCCAAGAAGGTGCACATTGCTTAAAGGCAAAGCTAAGACCTTCTGGTGCAGAAGGGAGCAGTTAAAAGGGACTTGGGATATCATTGTAATATTTCATTTCTTTTTTTAAAAAATGTAAAGGTAGATCTTGCAAGATGTTAATATTTATTATCTCTGGGTGGTGGCATTATGAATGTTACATTACTCTTTTGTAATTACTGTATCTTTTAAATTTCTCAAAACATGAGAAAAGAATAATATTATAAAAAGGATCCCTGTAGTGGAGTGTGAGTACAGGTCAAGAGTTGGCAAACAGTTTCTGTAAAGGGCCTGATTAAATAGTTTAGGTTTTGTGGGACAAGAGGCAAAATTAAGGGTATGATACAGGTACTTACATAGTCCTAAATGCAGCCATTTATGATAGAAATGTAAGAAGCATTCTTAGCTCACAGGCCCCATCAGAAAGCGGGCAATGGGCTTTGGTTTGCCAACCCGTGGTGTAGGTACTAAATCAGTCACCACTGATGCTTATTTTTAAAGATCATAGTTACAGAGCCCTCAGTTCTTTTCAAAAAAAATTATGCCACTGTACATTTTCTGCACTTAAATCTTCAGCCACATGTAAAAGGCCACAATCTAAATCAAAGGGAGGAAGAGATTGTCTTTGTTTTCAGTTGCCAACATTTTGGGTGTTTTAGTAAGTGACACTCTGCCTCTCATGTCTGTCGTCTGGTTCTCACTTCCAAATTGCCTCCAAGTTGTCATACAGACGTGGCAACAGGGTTACTAAGCCACCTTTCCTGTCCCAGCGTCCTCCCCTCTCTGATGAGGAATGTGCCACAGCACTCACTACCTTTGGACCTATGCGTGCCTTGGTCCTACTGAAGGCAAGAGGGTTGGGAAACCAATTTCACAGGCGTAGAAACGATGCAAGAAGCTTATTGACAAAACTGTATTCTAATGGAGTCTCACTGAATCCCACCCTGACATGGAAACCCTCTGCGGCCTCTCGGATAACAGGGGAACTCTGTTATTTTGTAGGAGTTTCCAAAGGCCAACTTACATAGTGTTTGTTCACAAATGGATTCTTGGACATGGTGGCTCATGCCTCTAGTCCCAGCTCCTAGGGAAGCTGAGGGAGGAAGATCACTTGAGCCCAGGAGTTCATGACCAGCCTGGGCAAGATAGTAAGACCCCATCTCAAAAATAAACATATATAATTAATAAACAAGCAATCTTCAAAACAAATGGATTACTGGCCACCCCAAAAGGAGAGTGACTGTTCTAACAAGTATAGGATAGTATCAGTAGCATCAGTTCCTTTGGGCTGTGCAGAATAGGAAACTCCCATCACCCAACTCAGAAAATAAGGAAGTTCTTTGGACAGAGGGCCACAGGTGGCTCAGGCGTTTGGCTTGGCTGAATGCATGAGCAGGATCTCTCTGCACACCTGCTGTGCTTCTCCCTGTCATGACCCATTCCTTAGGCTGGACCTCTCAGCTGGCTGATACACTTCTGCACGTCACATTAACACTTGACAACCCCAGAGGAAGAAAGGGGGACTTTTTACAAGAAACATAACCTTTCTCAGATGCCCCGGTAACTTCCTCCCACATCTCCGTATCTAGACCTGGGCTCCTGCCTAGACCCCGAGTGGCCGTGGGAGGAGAATTGTCATAGCTGCGTCCATCCTGGTTTGGGGAATGAAGTTGGTGGTCTCCCTGAGCAGGACATTGCCCAGAAGAAAATCAGGAGGAAAAGGGAGGGTGTGGATATTGAGAGGCAACCAGCACTGTCTCCAAAGGCAAGAAAGAAAAATGCCTTTGTCCACACTTTATTTCAAACACAGTCCCAAGAAGCATCGGTCCCTGGTGTACAATGGTGATTGTGCCAGGGGTTTAAACGCATTACGACTGAAACTCACAATAGCCTCCTGAGGCTATTATTATTACTGTTATTATTATTATTTTCTTTATTTATTTTTATTTTTTATTTTTTTTTGAGAAGGAATCTAGCTCTGTCACACAGGCTTGAGTGCAGTGGCAGGATCTCGGCTCACTGCAACCTCCGCCTCCTGGGTTCAAGCGATTCTCCTGCCTCAGCCTCCCGAGTAGCTGGGATTACAGGTGCCCACCACCACACCTGGCTAATTTTTGTATTTTTAGTAGAGATGGGGTTTCACCATGTTGGCCAGGCTGGTCTCAATCTCCTGACCTCAGGTATCTGCCCACCTCAGCCTCCCAAAGTGCTGGGATTGCAGGCGTGAGCCATCGTGCCCAGCTAAGGTATCCATTATTGTCCCCTTTTTAAAACTGAGGAAACAGTATACAGTGAGGTGCAGTCCCTTGTCTTTTGGCATTTAAGTAACAGACAGGATCCAGAGTCGGTGCTTGTTCCGCTGTCTCCGATTTCCACCCTCTTGTGAATATGGTCTCCTTTTGTAAGGAACATGGCAGTTCTTTTGTAAAATCAGAAAATATGGAAACTCTCCCTTCCCTTTGATAATATTGACAAAGGGGCGATTTGGGTTTCTCCTCCAGGATAACTCCTAAAGTATAGCTTCTGAGTTGCCGTAAGTTTCATTTATTCATTCACTGTCCATCCATCCATCCATCCATCTCTCCATTCATTCGTTTATCCAGCAGTCACAGAGCAGCCACTCTCTGCTGTTCATCCTGGGGATGAGTATTCAGTTAAACACACGTGGCCTCTGCCCTTAAGGAGCTCATAGACCAGTAGGGGAAACCAAGGTGGGAGCCAGAAATCAGGGCAAAAGTAAAAGAATGTGCAAGGAGGATGAAGAAGGAGCCCTGTCCAGCTTCACCAGGGATGTTTTTCCATTGGAGGAAAGGAATGAACAGGGTCTTGAAGAATGAGTAAGAGTTCATCAGGCAGACCTGGGCAGAAAGAGGGCACAACATGGGCGAGACTGGAGCCACAAAATAGCTCATCCGGTGCCGGCACTGGCGCTGGAGTTGCTCAGTGACTGGAGTAGGCTCAAGCGGAGACATTGTGTTTGATCAGGACCTTAAGGTGATGGGAACCCTCAAATTTTACTTGATGAAGTGGCACAAGTGGGTTTTGCTTTTAAAAAAAGGAATTGTAGAGATGGGGTCTCGTTTTGTTGCCCAGGCTGGTCCCGAGCTCCTGGGCTTAGGTGATCCTCCAACCTCAGCCTCCCAAAGTGCTGGGATTACAGGCATGAGCCACTGGGCCCGGGTTTTGCATTTTAGAAAGATGGCTCTGCTCAGTTTTACCCGGATGCATTTTCTCTGCTTTCCTTCCTTACAGAGCAGGTTTTGTTCAGGGCACTAGCATGGCAGGCTGAAACACTCCTTCTCCAGACCCCCATGCAGCTGTGTGTGGCTGCATGACCTAGTTCAGGGGTTTAGCAAGTGGGGCTTCCAAAAAAGCTTTTTGTTGGCCCTTACCTCTTCTTCCACCTTGGAACTTGGACCCAGTGCCTGGAAGCCCTGCAGCCATCTTGTGATCTTGAGAATAGAAGCTACAAACTGAGGAAGGCAAAACAGAAAGATGGAAGGAGGCTGGATCCTTAATGAAATCCTGGAGAGGCTGCGCCCTCCCTGGACTGCTTACCTCCTCTTTTTATGGGGTAGAATCATAGTTAAGCACAAATACAGCCTTTACTTTTTAAAGCCACCATAGCCACTGACAGCTGAATATCATACAGGAGATCAGGCAACCAGGAAGATCACACTGAGGATGGAGCGGAGATGGGGGTAAGCATGTTCAGGCAGACAGGTCAACAGGACGCATGGACCAGGCGGAGGAAGGGAGTCTCAGGGTGACTCCCGCAGGCTTGGGTTGGATGACTTCATGGTGCTCCAGTTAAACCCACACGAGTCGGGGTGGGCATTGGGGCAAAAGAAGTAAGTGGGTTGAGTTTGCAGGGCTTGCAAGGATGTCCAGAAGAGAGGTCCACGAAGCCTAGGAACCCATTGTTGGCTGGGAAATGATTCTGAATTTTTGGCAGGTGGAGGTGGTTGAGGTTATAGCAGAAGCGGTGGTCATCAGTGAGAGGGAAAAGGACGAGAGAATGGACAGAGCCCAGGGAAGGCCACCATTGAAAGGGCTTGTGGAAGCCAGGGATGTATGCAGGAAGAATAAGCTGTTAACTGAAGGAGGAAGTGCCTCGAAGCCCAGGGGTAAGGAAAAGTGCACAAATTAGTTAATGTGTGTTCTTTAAGGGATCATTGCCTGATCAGAATTTTTCTTGCCGCAGTTATTCAGACGGAATCTGACTTACCCATGGTTCTCATGTTCTGATGGCTGCAGTACCCCCTTCTTGGCTTTCCCTGGCTCAAGTCAGAGGCAGAGCACTTTCTCCCTAGCAAATTTCATCTTGAACAAATTCTGCAAAACATTTTCCTTCCGTGGCTGGCCGCCACCTCTGTCTACCTCCCTCGAGTATTTTTGGATGGATTTCCAATTTGATACATGAACATTCTGTCAGTCAAAACAATCTTTTTAATGAGCCTCTTGTCCTGACAGCTGTGTTTAAGGTAGGGTATGGAAATCTAGAAAATTGTCCATTCTGGATTGAAACCTTAATGTGTGCCCCACGGTCCACTTCACACGCAAGCTGCCATCTTCTTTTAAAAATAAAGAGGAAATTATGAACAGTGAGAAAGATGTAATTTGTGCAAATGAAAAGAAAAAGATCTTCTGATCAGATACTTAGAGAAGGATGAGAGGAAAGTATAATTATTGAGTGCTGCCCGAGTACAAGACACGCAGCTTCCTGCTGTGCCACCCAGGGCGTGTCTCTGATTCTCACTTATCTTCCCAGTGGCCCTGGGAGTGGTGGATACTAGTCTTGCCTTCCAAATGAGGAAACTTGGGTTCACATATGTTGCTGCACATGCCACACCTACACAGCTCAGCAACAGTAGAACTGAGGTTCAAGCCTGAGGCTCCCAACCTCTAGCTCCCACCCCAGGCTGCCACTGGTTTTCTGACAACCAAATATTAGTATTAACAAAATGCAGCCCTCCTCTTGCATATTCTACAGGTTTTGAATCTGTAAGTCATCAGGAAGGGGAAAAAATAAAAAGTTGAGCATAACCCCCCTTGTAGAAAAGTAACAAAGGGGCTGGGCGCAGTGGCTCATGCCTGTCATCCCAGCACTTTTGGGAGGCCAAAGTGGGCAGATCACCTGAGTTCAGGAGTTTGAGACCAGCCTGGCCAACATCGCAAAATCCCACCTCTACTAAAGATACAAAAATCAGCTGGGCGTGGTGGTGGGAACGTGTAATCTCAGCTCCTCAGGAGGCTGAGGCAGGGAGAATTGCTTGAACCCAGGAGACACAAGTTGCAGTGAGCCAAGATCACGCCACTGCACTCCAACATAGGCGACAGAGCAAGACGCTGTCTCTAAAAAGTAGTAAACGGCAGTGAGTCTCGGGGTGGAGGAGCGTAACTAATCCTTGAGTACAGGGTAGGGAGGTGATGCTCTGCTGTAATCACACTCGCAAGGCTGTGGACTCAAGAGGGCAGCCAGACGCCTCCAGGCCGTGGAGAGTAGTTATTTCCCAATACTGCTCTTTGCCCTGCAGCATGAGAGCACATCCACGTGCCCTTTTTAATTCTAAGTGGGATGCAGATGTGGTGGGTGGAAGTGGGAGACGTCACGTTATGCACAGGGATGTGGGCCCCCCTCAGCTGCCTCCAGGTGTTGGTGTGATGCCTGTGACCGCTGAACCTCTTCCATCCGCTCTCAAACTTTTTGCAGCAGGACTCCTTCCGTCCTGATGAAGCTGAAAATGCACAGCCCTAGGTGTTTTCCAGGCCACTTCTGTGCCATCCCCATCTCCCACATTGTGAGTTTTAATTAAGAGGAACTTTGAAAAGGGAAGAATATAACTTTTGTGGATCATTAATCAGGTGAGGTAAGAAAAGTATAATTTACATGGTGTCTTAGTTCTTTTTGTGCTGCTATAACAGAATACCTGAGCCTGGGTAATTTATAAAGAACAGAGATTGATTTCTTTCAGTTCTGGAGGTGGGGAAGTCCAAGGTCAAGGGGCTGCGTCTGGTGAGGGCCTTCTTGTTGGGGCATCCCTGACAAGAGTGAGGAGGAAGGGGGCCTGGCCAAATTTATCCTCTTTTTAAAATTAGGAAGCCAGTTCTGTGATGACAGCATTAATACATTCATGAGGACAGAGCCCTCGTGACCTAATCATCTCTTAAAGGTCCACCTCCCAATGCTGTTACACTGGGGTTTAAGTTTATAACACTTAAACTTTGGGGGACACATTGAAATCATAACGCATGGCTCTTCTTTAGGGGAGGAAACGGGGGTGGGGGAGGAATCCTTAAAGAAATCTCTTCAGGTTTTAGAGTATGAGCCTGCTTTAGGTAAAGGTCATTTTAACAACTGGGCCATTGCTTCCTACCCAAGCAAAACATTAAAAAGAGAGAAAGAGGAAGAGAATCTCAAGAGGAGGCTAAGAATCCTAAGACAAGCCAGATGCTTCATATCACATAGATCAGACATGTGAGCAAATGCCTGAAATGACCAAGTGTATAGGTGTTAATGTCACACCCATAAGAGGAGATGAGGCTTGAACCCAGGTTTCCAGCAGGGTTCAGCCCAGGAGCACCTGGACCCATCACAGTGAAATATTTGAGAGGCTCAGCTCCAGAAGGAGATATTGCCCCCACAACCCACCCCAGGTCTCACAGGGGCAGAGCTGCTTGACTTGGGCACTCCGTAGCCCGAGAGTGTCTCTCTTCTCATGCTGATGATACAGCAAGCAGGAGTAGATGGGCTTCTCCCCCAAGACCCAGGTCAGAGGGGCTCTGCAGATAAGACTCCTTCTTCCCTGGATCTGTTTCTGCCCACTGAGTCCCGGATGCTGTCTGAGAAGCTGTAGTAACTATGTGTGTCCCCATGCATGTGAGTAGTCCTTAGAGGGCTGAAAGGCTCTGAACTCTCCTGAGCTCCCAGTTTACAGTATTTGTATTATTAAGATATAGAAAGATCATCCGACAACCTAGATTTTACATAGCAGTGTAGGGACAGAGGGAAAGCTTTTGGTCCACCTTCTGAAGGTTCACTGTGGAAATGAACTGACAGTGAACAGGTGATCAGGAAAAACATGCGTACAGATGTATGAATGTGCTGAACTTGAGAGCCATTCAAAATATGAGACTCAAGGGGCAAATGGTTGAAGCTTATATACCCTCTTCATAGGGGAGAGGGAGATGGGAGAAATGTAGGCAATTTTGAGGAGTCATAAATGATTTTTAGGGGAATTGAATGGGCCTAGGAAGCAGACATTATCTTGTAAATGATTCTTTTAGGAAACTGAATGGGACTGGCAAGTTATAGGAAGGTAAGAGACAGAACTGCATTGTGAACAAAGGTTGTCTTATCATGTAGATAAAGTCTCCCACATAATCTCTTGGAGCTACCCTCAGAAGAATGGAAGAAAAGCCTGTCTGGGCATGGTGATGACTTTTAGTCTCTTCTCTTCTCCATTGGCTAATCTTTCTCAGTTATTTGATGAGATTCCTAGGGAGGGATTCTTAAGATAATTGCATTTCTTTTAGAAAGAAATCTCCTTAGTCAGATAAGGAAATTCCAGAGAGAGAGTCTGTCACTGCTGTTGAGGAGGGAAGGTCAGAGAGACCTTGAGGCTGCTGCTTTAGTTCAGCACATCAAAGTGCCATGTTTTCGGGTACCATTTCTGAGCCCCAACACCAGAAATACAGTTTTCAGGACATTAGTGAGTAGCTCTGAAATAGGGCAGCATATCCTGAATGGAATAAGTAAAAGATCCATTGTCGAATATATAAAAGCAAGTTGCAAATCTATATGTAGCCTATTCCATTTTTGTGAGATTTTATGTATGTATATATGTTTCTTTAGATCTATATCTAACATATGTATAGTAGTATACACATTTAAATTATCTGGAAAATACACACTAAAATCCTAAAATAGGAACACGGATTTCAAGAAATTTCCTTCCTCCCACTTTCTTTTGTTTGATATTCTGTATTTTTACAACATTTGGGTTTAATTTTAGCAAGTATGCATTGTGTTTGTTTTTGTTTTCACATTTTATTTGGAAATATTTTCAAGCTTACAGAAAAGATGCAAGAAAAGGAATAGTAAAAGGAATGCCTACCTACTCTTAACATACACGTCCAACCATAGTAAGTCCTGTGAACGTGCTTTGTTCTGAGAAAGATGAAAGGGATTATCCAGCATGAAAAAAGAACGGAGAGGATAGCAGTTACTTGGAAGTTCTGGATAAACAGATCCTTATTTTAGGTCCTCCTGAGGATTTTTGCTTTTAATCTTTTCAAGGCTTGTGTGAGATCACCAAAGAATGAGTTCTCATTGATCAAAGTCTCAAATCCTTGTTGGGTATTTAAGTTGATTATGTTTTTCTGAAGAATAATTTGGCAGTCATATCAAAAGTCTAAAAAGTAGGAATATGAAAACTAAATTTATAGCCAACAAGAAAAAGAGTGACTATTTTCACCATTACTTTTTAACGTTATATTGGAGATCCTAACTATTGCAAAAAGCAAGAGAAAGAAATAAGAGACATAAAGATAAGAAGTAAAATGACCTATTTGCAGATGATATGATTTTTTTTTTAACTTAGAAAATCCCAGGAGTCTACCAAATAATTACTAGAATGAATAAATGAATTTAGCAGGGTCTCAGGATACAAGGTTAATAGACAAAAATAATTGCATTTTTTATATAGTATCAGCAAGCAATTGTTAAGTGAAATTGCAAAAATAATTCAGTTTACAATAGCATCATAAAACATGAAATACCTAGGAATAACAAAGGATGTCCAAGACCTCTGCCTCTACAAAACATTTTAAAAGACCTAAGTAAATGGAAAGATAGACCATATTCATGGATTACAGGGCCAATGTTAATATGGCATTTTCCCCTGGGTTGATCGATAGATTCAACAAAATCCCAATCAAAATTATAGCAGTTTTATTATTTGTAGAAATCAGCATGCTGATGGTAAAATTTCTGTGGAAATGCAGGGTACCTATAATGGCCAAAACAGTTGAATTAGATCTGAGTTACTTTTTTAGATGGAAGGATGTAGACACTTTTAAAGTAGATATAGAAGTCTCTTTCTGACCATGAGGACAGATGCTCTTACTTATAGAATAGTTGACCTTTTTTGTGTTCACTAGCACAATTCACTTGCCTCCCTTGTTTGAAATGGCCGGGCGCGGTGGCTCAAGCCTGTAATCCCAGCACTTTGGGAGGCCGAGACGGGCGGATCACGAGGTCAGGAGATCGAGACCATCCTGGCTAACATGATGAAACCCCGTCTCTACTAAAAATACAAAAAACTAGCCGGGTGAGGTGGCGGGCGCCTGTAGTCCCAGCTACTCCGGAGGCTGAGCCAGGAGAATGGCGTAAACCCGGGAGGTGGAGCTTGCAGTGAGCTGAGATCCGGCCACTGCACTCCAGCTCGGGCTACAGAGCAAGACTCCGTCTCAAAAAAAAAAAAGAAAAGAAAAGAAATGGCATTCGTGGTTTTATAAATGAAACTACAAGTTACTGTTTCCTTTGTTGTTACTGTTTTTCAATTTTTATTTTTGAGAAGCACAGAAACTTTCAGATTTTTGAAGAGTCAAGAACTCTTGGCTGAACTTACCCAAATGTATTATTTTTAATGGTATGCTTTATTAGTGAGGGTGGCCTTCCTCCTGTTTTTGTAAATAATGTTTTATTGCATCACAGCCTTACCCACAAACTTATATACTTTCTATGGCTGCTTTCACACTACAAAGGAAAGCAGAGTTGAGTAGTCGTGACAGAGACCGCATGGCCCACAAAGGCTAAAATATTTATTATCCAGACCTTTCTGGAAAACGTTTGCTGACGTGGGTCAATTAAGTTAGAAGTGATCCTCAAAAGAAGTTCCATGAAAATGTCTTTAAGATCCCATGCTAGTTCACGGGATTTGGGGATGATAGGGTTTGAATCAGTGAAAGGCTGAAGCTGGAAGTGATGGGATGCTTTGATGCTTACCATGAGAAGGGAGACACATACACGACCGTGGCACTTTCTTTTTTCTCTTTTTGAGACAGAGTCTCGCTCTGTCACCAAACTGGAGTGCAGTGGCACGAGCTCAGCTCACTGCAGCCTCCGCCTCCCAGGTTCAAGTGATTCTCGTGCCTCAGCCTCCCAAGTAGCTGAGATTACAGGTACACACCACCACATCCACATCCACATTTCTATATTTTTAGTAGAGATGGGATTTTGCCATGTGTGTCAGGTTGGTCTCAAACTCTTGACCTCAAGTGATCCTCCCGCCTCGGCCTCCCAAACTGCTGGGATTACAGGCATGAGCCACTGCGCCCAGCCAACCATGGCACTTTTTGTAAGTCATTCCATTTCGGCCAGTGTGTAGCCCCATGCAGCCCTCTGGCCCGCCTTTCCCCGCCCTCGCCTGTCCTCCAGCCAAGCCAGAATCTGAACTGGAATTCTGGTACCACCCACCAGCTGACCTTCAGTCGTGTCCTCTGGGAAATGTGCAGGAGTTTCTTGATGTTGGATGTCAGGAGGATTAAAAATGCTGAAGGGGAAATTCGGACGCCCAGCAGGTGCCAGTGTGCAGGAGCCTTTACGTTTGGTGCCTGCTGCTTCCTGGGCACACTTGACTCTCTTCACTCACTCGTGATATTCCCCTCACCTGATGTGTCTTTACCTCCACTTGGCAGGTGTTTTAGTGCTGACTCTGGGGACAGACTCCTGGGTTCAGATCCCGCCGTGCCACTTACAGGCTGAGTTAGGCAAACTACTGAACATCTCTAAATCGGATAAAAAAATCACAGGTAATAACCACACCTCCTTCATGGAGAAACTGTGGCAATTAAATGAGCTAAAAACAAGTGAAGTGCATAGAACAATGTCTAGACAGATAATGAACACTCCATAAATACTGTTATCATCATTATTGTTATTACCATCATAATATGATCCCCCCTCAGGCCTCAGGTCAGACATGAGCAGAGAACTAGGAGAAATTAAGGATGTGTTTAGGTCAGAGCCACCCCCTCCAGGAAGCCTTCTTACAGGGCCTATGGCACCGTGATCTTTGGCACTTTGCACCTCTGAGATGGTGGACAGAGCCTGTGCTTCTGAATTGGCCTTGTCCAAGTATACATCTTAGCTATGTGCATCCAGGCAGGTCACTTAACCTGTCTGCCTCATTCCCTCATCTGCAAAAGGGGATGATATCTTCCTCGTCAGGGTCCTCATTCGGCTTGAGTGAGATGATGCGGGTGCAAAATGCAGCTCATAGATGTCCAGTGAATAAAACGCTGCTGAATGATGTCGATTTCTGCGTTTTGTTATGAGTAGCTCTTTCTGTGACTGCCTGGCTGTAGACCTCGAGTTCTTGATTGCTGGGAATGGTTGGTCCCACCACACTCCGTAATACCTGGCACCAGGAGGGAGCTCAACAAATGTTTATGGCCTCAAACTAACTGAAGAAACAACCTCCCACCTTACCCGGATCCCCTTCCACCGTGTCCCCTGGCAGTCCTGGGCCACAGGCATTGGGTCACTGGGGAAGATATATACCAGGGAAATTCTGATGAGAGTGAGTAAATATGCTGGAATCTAGAATTCCCCAATTGACAGCACAAAGTGAAGAACCTTTTCCTGAATGAGTCAGGTGGGGCTTAACCACGACTTCGTATTCCCAACCTGCACCTCCCAAACCCACTTAAGAAATATCTGTCTCTTCCCTTTTGCCCCCTGGCCACTCCTGGCCAGAATCTCTTATCTCAAAGCCAGCTACGGAAATTCTTTACCGGCAGGAGGGATTATTTATACCTACTTTCTGTACATTTACACCAAACCTTTCCTTTTTTAGTTTTCCATTTCTCTCCCTCTTTTTTATTTGTGTGACATATTTCCCTATCACTGAGGCGGAATAAAGTCAGTGTGAGTGATGCTTTGCAGTGCAGTTTTCACTGTTATCACTGACAGCGTAAAGCTGGATCACATTTTCACAAATATAGTCTCATTCAGGATAAAAGTAAAAGCTATCCAATTGGAGTGTGTTTACACTTTCAGGTCTAAGCCCCAACACCAAGGCATTAAAGAAATCCAGTGTTTAGTATCGGAATTGTACTGGGTTGCATCTCAATTTCCTGATTGATTTGAAGCAAGTTTCCAATATTAGAATATTACGTTATACAGAGACTGTGTCCCAATCCTCTGATTGATTTGAAATGAACTTGAATCAAGATAACTTAAAAATAGCTTTTATAGTGTCTTCATGACTTAATACTGTGGAGAAAAAAAAAAAAATACGAAAGCTAATGCCACAGAAGTCGTCCTCTGTTGATGCAGTGGCTGCCTTTGCTGGAAATTCTTCTGGCAGTAATTTAAAAAGATGCCTGTCATCTCCTTACAGCAGTTCATAATTCAAAAACAATCTATATGTAATACTCAATTAAGGAACCATAGAGGCATGTCAGCCACAGATGACTGATGCACAGGCTGAGTGGAAATTCTGCCCAACTCTTGAAAACACCACTAAAATCAATCCCCCGTCAGGGAAACCAAGATTTATTAATACATTCCTTACCTCCATCGAGTTGTGAATCAATGCTTCCCTATCAAAAGCTAATAGAAAGCTGAGATAGGTGAAACTTCTTACAGGTCCTTGTGGCCCGTTGGCAGGAAAGGGACAGGATTATAACTCGGAGAGAGGCTGCGTGTTGCAGAGCTGGACTGCCGTGCTGTGTGCCCCCCTTCCAGCAGTGAGCAGCTGGCCCTGCCCTGGAGAAATCCTCCTGGGTGGGGCGATGATGAGCTTGGTACCAACACCCATGCTCCCCCCAGACCTGTGCCACCCATGAGATGGGCTGTCATTATTATTCATTGTACAAATAAGGAAATACAAACTCATGGAGGTCAGTAATGGGTCCAAGGTCCCAAAGCAGAATGGGCTCTGATGTCTGAGTACACCGAGTTCCGATCCTCGATGCCCTGTTGTCTAACTGTGTGGCTTCGTGTTTGTTTCTTAACGTCTCTGGGCCTCAGTTTTCTCATCTGTAAAATAGAGATGATGTGAGTCCCTAGGACAGAGGTGCATTGGGAGGATCCAGTAAAACAGGATGAAGGATACAGAGCGCCCCGCTGCTGTGCCACCCCCTTCCAGGCCCCTCCTCCTTTCACTCCACCTGGAGTGGTTGCCCTTACTGGAGCTGGAACTAGGAGAAATATTGCAGGTTCAGAACTTCCGGGCATCCCTGGAGCTGAGAAATAGACTCAGAAACCCCCACGTCTGGAAATTCACCAGGCTTCTTCTGAATCTGGCTCCAACCCAAGAAGTGTCTCCCCCATTTTCCAACTCAACATCTCATCCCTCGTTTCAGACTCCTTGAGCCAGCCAGGAACATGCCAGAGCCTTGAACTCAGCATCAGAACCCAGGAGGACAGAGTTAGTCACATCTTGCGACTTCTGAGACAGACTTTCGTCCCCTGCCTGGCCATCTCTTTGTAAACTCATCACATGGTCATTGCTTGATTTTTTGTCTTGCAGGACCCCAGAAAGCCAAGTTCCTCATTGGAATTGGGGAGAAATCTCTTTTACCAGAAGGAGGTTTTGAACACAACTTTTTTGCTCACTAGTAGTTTCTCTCATCATCATCATCATCATTATTGTTGTTATTATTATTATTATTATTATTTTGAGACAGGGTCTTGCTCTCTTGCCCAAGCTGGAGTGCAGTGGTGCCACCATAGCCCACTGCAACCTCCAACTCTTGAACTCAAGCAATCCTCCCTTCTCAGCGTCCCGAGTAGCTGGAACTACAGGCATGCACCCCCATGCCAGGCTGATTTGATAAATTTTTTTGTAGAGACAGGGTCTTATTTTGTTGCCGAGGCTGGTCTCAAACTCCTGGACCCAAGCGATCCTCTTACCTTGGCCTCCCAAAGTACTGAGATTATAAGTGGGAGCCACTGCACCTGGCCTCATCTTTATTGCTAGTCCTCTTGCAGCATCTTTGCTACTCTAAGAATCCTCCTTTGGTCACATTTTCTCTGACTTAGGACGTTAACAATAATTGGTGAGCCCTGAGGAGCAGATGGAGAGGACATGTATATTACAGAGAAGCGCAGCTGTCCACGGTCTGGGGAAACCGCTCTGAAAGGTCCTCTGGGCACTCGAACAATCACCATTAAATGCTCCCCTCTCTGTTAATGCCAATCAATATGGTGTGAAAATTAAACATAAATGAGTTTTTACAGCTAATTATGACTAATGCAAACTTCTTTCAAAATTGCCAGACATTCTTTCCAGAATAGTACCGTTTACAACTATGAGTTAGGCATGAAGAGCCAAGTCTCATACACATAATTTAGCGTGCAAAGATATAATAATGCTAAGTGCTTACTGTCCAGCCGTTCAGTGTTCCCCCAGGCAGGGCTGATCTCATGCGGTCCCATTTGAGCCACAGACTGGCTTTGAAACCCCAGGAAAGCTACAGAGGAAGCAGTCATTTCCACCGCCCCTTGAGTCTGTACGATGGGAGCCTTTCAGTTCTCTATTTATGGCGAGGACCCATCGGGCGCCCAACCCAGCTGCAACCTGAGAACCGCACAGTTTGTGCTCTGGAGTGACAGTGGCTGCATCTTGTCATGCCAGCCTGCCCTGTTCATGTTGCCCTAATTTTTCTTTTTCTTTCTTTTCTTTTTTCTCTTTTCTTTTCTTTCGAGACAGGGTCTCGCTCTGTCACCCAGGCTGGAGTGTAGTGGCACAATCTCGGCTCACTGCAACCTCTGCCTCCCGAGTTCAAGTGAGTCTCCTGCCTCAGCCTCCCAAGTAGCTAGGATTATAGGCGCCTGCCACCACGCCTGGCTAGTTTTTGTATTTTTAGTAAAGATGGGGTTTTGCCATCTTGGCCAGGCTGTTCTCGAACTCCTGACCTCAACTGATCTGCCCGCCTTGGCCTCCGAAAGTGCTGGGATTTCAACCCCCATCACCAGATTAATTTGTGATCGTCATAAGCATTACACTATTGTAATAAGAGAGAATGATGCACCTCTCACTAATCCCACCCCGCCCCCCTCACCTGGAACCACCACTATAAGCAGTTTAATGCCTATGCACACATACCCTCTTAGGTATACATATGCACACACAGGCACACATACCTCTATATGCACACAAACCTAAGGTACACATTATTTTATGCAGGATCACACGATGTTTTTGCAGCAGTGTGCTATACATATTAATGGTATTTGGCACCTTTTGGTGCCAGTACATATAAATTACCTCTTTTTTAAAAATGCACATGCTGTCATTTAACAGATCTTCCATAAACAACCGTTACTAACGGTACTGCGATGCACGTTGAACCATATATTAATGTCCACAGGCACAACACAGATACATCTTTGGGCTTTTCCCTGGGGATTTCTGAAGGATAACCATCTACCAAAATGGTCTTTTTGGGCCAAGGGAACGTACAGTAAAATGTGCGATAGTATTGCTAGATGGCCCCTTGACATGAGTTCTTTCTGTTCAGATTCTAATAGGAAGTAAATGGAATTACAGTCATGTACCATTAGGCAATTTTGTCGTGTTGTAAACATCACAGTGTCCTTATGCAAACTTAGATGGTGTAGTCTACTGCACACCTAGGCTGTGTGCTATAGCCTATGGCTCCTAGACTGCAAACCACGCAGCATGGTACTGTAGTGGATACTGCAGGCAACCATAGCACAATGGTAGGGATTTGTATATCTAGACATAGAGAAGGTACAGTGAAAATACAGCATTATAATCGTACGGGACCACCTTCATATATGGCATCCATCATTGACCAAAATGTCCGTGTGCTGCACGTGACTGTAGCTGTTTCTCTCCACCTGTGGCTGTCTTAAGTCGGGAAGGCTGAATACCCTTCATTTTTGCACCTGAGCTGATCCTTTATGCACCTGAGCTGATCCCCACCTCCCCACAGGTGAATCTCCAATTCCTGCCAGCATAGGTAGCTATAGTCCCAAGAGCTCTCTTTACAGCCCCCCAGAACCCCACTCACCAGAAGCAGAGGCTGTCAGCAGATTCCCTTCCTGCCTTTCTCTTTCTCTCCCCTTGCTCTCCTGTCTCCTCATTTGCTTTCCCTTGCCCCTCTTTACCACCCTTTACCACCATTCTCAATCTCTGTTTCCTTTCTGTTCCCCAGCGTGGACCTAGTAAAAATCATTTAGATCCTGGAACAGAAAAAGGACATTAGGAAAAAACTAAGGGAATCTAATCATGGGCTTTAATTAATGTTAATGTGTCAATATTGGTTCATTAATTGTAACACATGTATTATCCTGATGTGGTGTGTGAATGAATGGGGAAAACGGTAAAGGGGATATGAGAATTCTCTCTATTATCTTTGTGATTTTTCTGTAAATATAAATTGTTCTAAAATTAAAAGTGTATTTTTAAAAATACAGCCAGGCGCGATGGCTCACACCTGTAATCCCAGCACTTCAGGAGGCTGAGGCAGGCAGATCACTTGAGGTCAAGAGTTTGAGACCAGCCTGGCCAACATGGTGAAACCCCATCTCTACTAAAAATACAAAAATCAGCTGGGCATGCTGGCACGTACCTGTAATCCCAGGTACTCAGGAGGCTGAGCCAGGAGAATCACTTGAACCCAGGAGGCGGAGATTGCAGCGAGCCGAGATCGTGCCACTGCACACCAGCCTGGGCATCACAGTGAGACTCTATCTCAAAAAAATATACAAAAAATATATATAATTTAAAAAATAAAAACACATGGATCATTTGCATTTAGTCATTGTATGTGCTTCAGTTCCTCTTGGCTATGACAGTTTCTTACACTTTTCCTTGTTTTCGATGACAGTTTTGAGGAATGCTGGTCAGGTATTTGATATGATGCGTCTCTCTTGGGAATGTGTCTGATGTTTTTCTCTGGATTAGACTGGGGTGATGGATTTGGGGGAGAAAGACCACAGAGGTGAAGTGCCATTTTCATCACATTCATATCAAGAGCACATACTAACCGTGTGACTTACCACTTTTGGTGTTTGTCCAGTTTCTTCACTGTAAATACATTCTTTTCTTTCTTTCTTTTTTTTTTTTTAACCTACTCTTTATACTCTGAACAGAAGTCACAATGCGCAGCCCACACCTAAGGGGTGAGGAAAGATGCTGTACTTCCTAGAGGGTGGGGTGTCTGTGTCATTTTTCTGTTACCCTTCTGTGTGTAGGAGATGTTTCCCCCCTACCATTTATTTATTTATTCAGTAATTTATTATTATGGTCTTGCAAAGTGTTTATTTGTTTGTTTTTAGAGACAAGGTCTCTCTGTCACTCAAACTGGAATGCAATGGCGCAGTCATAGCTTACTGTAGCTTCAAACTTTCAGGCTCAAGCAATCCTCCCACCTCAGCCTCCTGCGTAGCTAGGACCACAGGCATGAGCCACCACACCTGCTAATTTTGTAATGTTTTGTAGAGACGGGGTCTCACTCTGTTGCCCAGGCTGGTCGAACTCCTGGCCTCAAGCGATCCTCTTGGCTTGGCCTCCCAAAGTGCTGGGATTGCAGGCATGAGTCCATGCGCCTGGCCGCCTCAGGGATTTTTTAATACTTTGGGTTATAATTCAACACTAGTTTATTTCGCTACTCAGATTGTTAAGCTTCGGCCATTGGGAATCCTGTCGCTTGATTCCTGTGTCCCTTTGCCATACCCCATCGTTGCAGGGTTTTTGTTTCTGATCACCGCTTTCCTTTCTCGCAACACAAGATGTTCCAGGCTCATCTGTATTTCCTGCTCAGTGCTACAGTAGCCATTTCTCCAAGGAGCCATAGTTCCTTTTATTAGAGAATCCTTACTAGAAAGCCAGATCTGAGTGCTAGGTGCTGTCATTGCTAGTACATGCTTCTAGGGGCTCTCAGCTGACAGAGCAAGGAAGTGAATGTCTATGTACTGGCCTGTGTATATACATATCTATAAATATTTTTATGTGAAACCACAGTGATATTGAGCTAAACATGAATTACCACTGATACCTGCAACTCTAATCCATTATTACCATATGGATCATTTTAGCTTCCTCCTCTTCCTGTAATTTTTTTGCATTTTTTGTTGAGGTATAATTCACATACCATAAAATGTGCTCTTTTGAAGTATCAAATTTAGTCATTTTAATATATTCACAAGGTTGTGCAACCATCACCATGATCTAATTGCAGACCATTTTTACCATTCCACAGAGAAACCCTGCACCTGTCAGCAGTCACTCTCCTGTTCCATCCTTCCCTCGGCCCCTAGCAACCACTGATCTACTTTCTCTATGGATTTTGCTATTCTGGACATTTTATATAAATGGAAGCATACAAGATGGGGCCTTTTGCAAGTGACTTATTTAACTTAGCTTAATATTTTTAAGGTGCATCTACATTGCAGCATGTATCAATGCTTTATGCCTTTTCATGGTTAAATAACATCCCATTGTATGGGTAGACCACATTTTGTTTATCCATCATCAACTGATGGACATTTAGGTTGCTTCCATATTTTAGGGTCTTTTGAAAAATGCTGCTATGAACACTCACCTACAAGTTTTTGCATGGGCAAATGTTTTCTCTTAGATGCATACTTAGGAGTGAAATAGCACAATTATGGTAAATATGTGTTTAACATTTGAGGAGTTGCCAAAATGTTTTCCAAAAGAACTGTACCATTTTACATTCCCACCAGCACTGTATGAAGGTTCTAATTTCTCCAAATCCCTGTGAACACTTGTTGCTTTCCATCTCTTTCATCACAGCCATCCGAGTGGATATGAAGTGGTTACCTCATTGTCGCTATTCGCATTTCCCTAAAGATAAATGATGTTGAGCATCTTGTCACGTGATTATCGGCCATTTGTATATCTCCTTTGAAGAAATGTCTGTTTAAATACGTTCCCGCTTGTTAATTGGGTTGTCTTTTGGTTGAGTTGTAAAAGCTCTTTATGTTTTCTGCATATTAGACCCTGAATGGATACATGATTTGCAAATATTTTCTCCCATTCCATGGGTTGCCTTTTCATTTTTTATGATGTTTTGGGAGCACAAAAGTTGGTAATTTTGATGAAGTTCAGTTTATTTCTTTTTAGTTTGACTGCTATGCTCAGACATTTTAAAGAAATAAGATAACTATACATTTTTTCTTGCAAAGTATCAGGTTATTCAGTATTTTTATCTCCCTTCCAAATATGGCAATAACTTGTATGTGTTTTAATTTTCCACCGAACTCCCTATCCTGACATTTTTGATTTTGTTTCACTTTTAACATTAAAAAATAGGTTTAAAGATAAATCAATAGTTAATTCAGTTTACTAAAATATTGGTGTTTGCTCATCATTATTTTTTTAATATTTCATCCTTTCTTTTGCTGAAGCAATTCTTTCAGTGAAGATTTAGACGTGGTAAACTTTTAGTTTTTATATTCCAAACATGTCTTTTTTTTGCCCTCGAGCTTAAATGATAGTTTAGCTAGGTATAAAATTTGAGGTCCATAGTTATTTGCTGTCAGCATTTAGAAGGCATTACTCTTTGATTCTGTTATTGTTAAGATTCCTGCTATCTGTGTGATTATTTCTTTATAATGTTTTTACTGCAGTTGTCTTTCTATGGTTTTTCTCTTTGTCTTTGCTGTACCACAGTTTCATTGCACCATACATCAGTATGAATTAACTTTCATGTTTCCTGTGTAGTACTTTTATCTGAGGACCTGTGTCTTCCTTATTTCTGGAAAATTTCTGTTATTTCTTCAAATCCTTCTCACTATTATTTTCTCCTTTCTCCTCCACCAACTCCTCTAAACTTCTGCTGATCTTAATCTGTCCTTAGAATTTCTAAATTCAAAGAACTCAAATCAAAAGCGTGTTCCTGTTGCTTGTGTCTGGGCCTCTGTATTGTCTTCTGGTTCCTCAGTTTTACCTCTCAGTTCACTAATTTCCTCTTTGATGTCTAGAATCGATCTCATTTATTTTATTATTTTTCATAGAGATGGGGTCTTGGTACACTGCCCAGGCTAGTCTCATACTCGTGGCGTCAAGCAATTCTTGCACCTCAGCCTCTCAAAGTACAGGGATTACAGGCATGAGCCACCATGCCTGGCCTATCTCATTTGTTGAGGGTTGTTTTTATTTTAAATTTTAGTGGATGCTTCTTTTGTGTCCACTATTTCTAAATGTTCATTACCTCCTATTCTCATTCAATTTATGCCAATGTTGTCTCATAACATCTTTTTATGGGTGTTAGTCCTTTATTAAGGACCCTTTGATGTCTTAAACACATTGATTTGAAATATTTGTCAATTTTAAATAATTAATTTCATCTGGAGTGAATTTATGTTCCCAATTGAAGGGTTCATAGACTATTTTACCACGTGATTTCTTCATGGGCAGCAGAATTTTTAATTGCGGGGTCAATTTGAGTAAGGGGTATTTTTTTGTTTTGTTTTTCCCTCATTCTTTCTCTCTTGGCTAACTTCTGTCTCTCTAGTGGTTTTCATTACCTCTACCCCCACCCCCATTCAGGACCAGGCCTGATAATAGTAGTTTAGGGCCCCACGGTAATATCGGGGAAAACATTTCGGTTCCTAGACTTCAGCTTGTGTCTCTCCTTCCTTCCTAGACTGTCAGGTTGCAATAAGCCTTAGCCCAGTGGTGTGCTGGAGACAGCTCCTACCAACCCATTAGGACCAGTCATTACATTTTAAGGAATGTTGTGAGGTGGTTGTTAAGTGGCATTAATAGTTATATAAACTCAGCATTAAATAGATTATATGAAAAAGCAAAGGTAATAAATACTCAAAACTGATCACTTTGTAATTCTTTTGCTAAATATTCCTGTGATCCATGCTCTTGAGGCTGTTGGCAGCTTTTGTATCTCTGTGGTAGAAACAGATCTGATATACATGTAATGGGCACTACTGGGCATCTCTTCTACATCTGGTTCGATGACATCACCTTGCAACTTGAAATCAGCCGCGACCACAATGGAAGTATTTACACCATGGAAATTGACAAACATGAGAAATCAGGTCTTTAAAAATAATAATAACATGTGAAACATTTACCAGCCTACCACTTCCCCAGCCCCAGGCAGCAGCAGCGTTCTTCAGCCTCCTTCCATAAACAGAGGCACCCACAACAGCCCTTCTTCCAGCAGGGAGCCAGGCTTTATTTTCCCCCTTTTCCCCTGAAAATGCTTTCAGTCTCTGTGATCTTCTAAGAGCTGAACTCCTGGTGACATTTTACTCCCACTCATGACTTTGCCTCTCTGTTTTGTGTCTGGCCGGTAGAGCTATTTGTTTTGTTTTTGAGCCTACCTGTGTCCTTGGGTTTTCTGGTTTACGTTTCATCCATTATGGCTGTTTGGAGCAGAGGGGGTTCATGAAATGCCAAACATGCTCTGCTATCTTAATTAGAATACCATGAACATTATTTTTACTTATTTATTTATTTTGAGATGGAGTCTTGCTCTTGTTGCCCAGGCTGGAGTGCAGTGGCGTGATCTAGGCTCATTGCAACCTCTGTCTCCTGGGTTCAAGCAGTTCTCCTACCTCAGCCTCCCGAGTAGCTGGGGTTACAGACACCAGCCACCAGGCCCTCCTAATTTTTTTGTATTATTTATTTACTTGTTTATGTGTTTATTTTTCAGACAGAGTCTCGCTTTGTTGCTTAGACTAGAGTGCAGTGGCATGATCTTGGCTCACTGCAACCTCCACCTCCCGAATTCAAGTGATTCTCCTGTCTCAGCCTCCCAGGTGGCTGGGACTACAGGCACCTGCCATCACGCCCATCTTATTTTTG
This sequence comes from Papio anubis, assembly GCF_008728515.1. Taxonomy (NCBI): domain Eukaryota; kingdom Metazoa; phylum Chordata; class Mammalia; order Primates; family Cercopithecidae; genus Papio; species Papio anubis. The sequence continues at coordinate 61,316,379 of NC_044993.1, forward strand.
TATTTTTTCGTATGAGGCTTCACCATATTGGCCAGGCTGGTCTCGAACTCTTGACCTTGTGATCCACCCATCTTGGCCTCCCAAAGTGCTGTGATTACAGGTGTGAGCCACCACGCCTGGCCATTTTTAAAAATATTTTTAGTAGAGACAGGGTTTCACCATGTTGGCCAGGCTGGTCTCGAACTCCTGACCTCAAGTGATCCACCCATCTTGGCCTCCCAAAGTGCTGGGATTACAGGCATGAGCCACCATCCCTGGCCATAAACGTTATTTTTAAAAGACATAACTTCTGTCATCTGGATATTTCTATAGGCCTCAGGATGTTTTCTTCAGTCTCCTTTGTCTTTTCTCAAAGTCATTCACTTCATCTTCCTTCTCTCATTTTCTTCCCTAGTAGTTCTTTGTACTAGTTAAGACAAAAGTGTTAATAATATATTATAAATATGAAGTATCCTTTCAGAGATTCTGTATGTCACATACACTTTCTATTTGTTGATTATATACAGAATAATAGTATACATTTAATATGATAATTCTACATGATGGTATAATAATATACTTAATATATTACTGTTCACAGAATAAAATGCTGGAGACCCCAGGTTACCTAATGGAAGTCCTCGGCCCCCTAATGTCTTTTTCCCTTCCCTGCAGGTGTCAAAGTCGTGTTCTCTGGCCACTACCACAGGAATGCCGGGGGCACCTACCAGAACCTTGACATGGTGGTATCATCTGCCATCGGATGCCAGCTTGGCAGAGACCCCCATGGGCTCCGAGTCGTGGTGGTCACTGCCGAGAAAATTGTTCACCGATACTACAGTCTAGATGAGCTGAGTGAGAAAGGAATAGAAGGCGATCTCATGGATTTGATCAAGAAAAAATGACGGTCCTTCCTGTTCCTGTTCACTTTTCACTTGCACTATTTTTTTTTTAATTTTGCCAGAAACAGCAGCTGCACACAACCCCTTGCTGAAATATAAAAATAGCCCAGGCAGGTTTGTGAATTTATGTCCTTTTGCATAAATCAGAGAGCTGGGGCCCTGTCCTAAATTTTACTCAAAATAGAACTGCGATTCCTTTAAAATGGAGCGAGAGATCCTGGAAATCAGTTTTTAAAATATTAGGCTATCTCTGCATGGCTGTTTGAATAAATTCTCCTAATGCTGTTTCTCAACTCCACTTTTGAATTGTATTGTTTTCTGGTTAGCATATGAACAAAGTCTGCCTATCAACCTCAATTCCAATCTGATATCCAAGTATGATCTTTGATAATTCCTTAAACAAACTACACCTGATTGTATTAAATTGTGGTCATGATTCCCAAAATGCGAGGCACAACAAAGTTCATCTCCTTTCCTTCCCAGCAGAATGAACAGCTGTCTCCCTTGTTGCAAGAGCCATGCACACTTATTTTGACAAGGAGCCAAGTAGCCACCATTTACTCTTAAATTCTGAGACTTCTGTTATTGCTGATGATAGAAACAGAATACAGTTGATACAGCTCGGAGCCTAAATTTGCCTTCCCGGGTGCCTAGAAAAGTCACCTTTGCACATAAATTGACCATTTATGAAAATCTCTTCGAAGAGACTGAAACCGAAGCTCTAAAATGCCACTTCTCCAGCCGCTGGGCAGCACATTTTGAGTTTGTTCACATCCACATTCTGTCTGTGTAGTCACTCCGCAGATGGGTGGTCTCTGGGGATCAGAATGCCCCGCCGCTCATGAGACTCTTCATTGTGTCCACTTCGACAGAAAAAGTGGGAATGTATGCAGAGCTCTCAAAAGAAACAAAGCAGAAATTCTGGTGAGGCCAAAACGGTGCCTTAAGCCACATCCTCTGAATTGGCCCTAACCTGAATTAAATGCACTAAGGCAAAATCCCTTGACAAAAACGCGTAAGTTATTTCCAATCAGCATTGTTCTGATGTAACCTGTTTCACGGCATCTTCTCGGCAGCTCGTGACCACTGCTCAGTTTTCTCTTCTACGGCCATTGTTCTGGTGGACAGGTAACCTAGGTACTCCAAATCCTGGCAGGAAAAATGCACAGCATTAGGAAGCAACACTCAGTAATCCTAAAATGACTTCCAAAGCTGGTTACACATGAACTGCCAAGTCTATTAAATTAAAAGACTTTCTCGTTACAAAGTTTTAGTCAACATAGCAAAACCATGGGAAATTAAATGGAAAGATAATTAAATATGTAAATTCATAAGGAACAAAAGACGAGAAGTTAATTATACGATAGGTTGGTGACACCATAGTTCGTTGTTATGTGCCACAAGAAAATTAAAATTTTTAAAAACTAAAGTGCTCTTCTTTTAGTGTTTTGCTGCAATCTTGTTTTGTATTTGTTTCTTTACAACAGGTGTAGGTATAAGAGGTCAAGAAAAGGAGTTCGGTAAAGGGCATAGCTAATAACAACCACACATTGGGCTGGGCGCAGTGGCTCACACCTGTAATCCCAGCACTTTGGGAGGCTGAGACGGGTGGATCACCTGAGATCAGGAGTTTGAGACCAGTCTGGACAACATGGTGAAACTCCATCTCTACTGAAAATACAAAAATTAGCCAGGCATGCTGGTGCACACCTGTAAGCCCGCCTACTCAGAAGGCTGAGGCAGGAGATCACTGGAACCCAGGAGGCAGAGGTTGCGGTGAGCCAAGATCATGCCACCGCACTCCAGCCTGGGTGACAGAGCAAGACTCTGTCTCAAAAAAGAAAACACACACACACACACACACACACACACACACACACACTGAGACTTGAGATGTGGTGACACTTGGATCATAAACAGAGGGCTTCAATTCCAGGATGGGGGTTTCTCCAGGGGGAAATGAAAAGGAGCTCTCATTGTGGTCTTACACTTGCAAAATGCTCTGAAATGTGGCACATGGGTTTGCAGAAGGATAATGGAGATAATTGAAAGTAATGAAAATGAAACTTACCAAATCTCCTTCCCCCAAAACCTAAAAGAACTGATTTAAAAGTACCCCAAGAATATGCAAAGAAAAGGGAATCACATCAACAGATGATTGGATAAAGAACATGTGGTATGTATACACAATGGAATACTATTCAGCCATTAAAAAGAATGAAACCATGTCCTTTGCAGCAACCTGGGTGGAACTGGAGGCCGTTATCATAAGTGAAATAACTTAGAAGTGGGAAGTCAAATAGCTCATGTTCTCACTCATAAATGGGAGCTAAATAAAGTGTACCCATGAACAAAGAGTGTGGAATAGACATTGGAGACTCAGAAGGGTGGGAGGAGGGTAAGGGATGAGAAATTATCCAATGGGTACAATGTACACTTTTCTGCTGTTGGTTGCAGGAGAAGCCCAGACTTCACCACTTCGCAATATATCCGTGTAACAAAACTGCACTTGTACGCCTTATATTTATACAAATTTAATTTTTTAAAAAGGAAGAGAGAATCATATTAAATTTTCACCACTTTTTAAGTAAGTAAACAGCGGTATTTCCCAGTGGCAGGAGGTTCAGAAAGATGTAAGGAAATGTTTTTGTAGATAAGCATCTATCATTCTGATAGGTCATGACTAGTGTGTTCACTTGCCGTTCCTTTGCCTTTAAAAAAAAGAGAATGATGTTAAAAAAAATAAGTGCCTTATACTGTGAAAAATGATAAAAGGACTTCCTGATTCAAAGTGCTGTGGTTTTGAATGTTTGTTATGTGTTTTAAGTGCTTTGGCTCAGAAAGGTGGGGGTCGCGTGGCCAAGGTCTCCCAACTCATCTTGGTGGAGAAGGAATGGATGTAGATGGCCCAAGGCTTGAGTCCATGCTCCGTAACACTGTCCTGTCTTGGAAAATGTTTCTCAGCGGCGAAAGGTTGCACCAGCTCAGCCAGTGGCAACACACTGAGTACTGTAATCAGCACCTTGGACAGCGTTAGCTCGAGGCCCCGGGAATTTCCTCCCAGCTCTGCAAAGCCTAAACCATACCCTGATTGCACCAGGTTCAGCGGGCAGAAGCTTGTCCAAAGGGCAGATGGTTCCAGGGGGAGGATTTTTACTGGGGGATTTAGAAACTGAGCTGAACCATCATGAGTGACGGGACACAGCCCTGTCTGCAGCAGTAACTGTCCACAGCTCTAGCTGCTCCATGTCTGGAGTTATCACCCCAGGGTGTAGGAAACCATCAGCTGTCTCAAGGCAAGGAATGTCATCTAATGCTCCCCTTTCCGATTAATCACTTTAATTGGAGGAAAAAACAAAAACACAAGGGCATGTTACAGGGGGAAGATTTTTTGAAGTGATCTCAAATTGGATTGCAAAGGCTCAAGTGACTTTGGGAGTGGGGCTGGGAAGATGATCATTTACTTATTACAATAAATAATTTTATCTCACATCTTCAGTCATGTTTCTCCTAAGACCGGGAAGAATGGGGAAAAAATCTAGTAAGCATTATGGGACTCGCAACAGAACATTTTATCCTATTTTGTGATTTTCAGAATTAAGAGACTGTTGGTCATTTGCAGAGTTACAAGGCAAGCACTGGTTTAAACTTGAATAAGACAGGGACCATTGACCTTATATACCTGTAAACAACACTGCAGTGTATATAACTGTAGAAAGAGTATATACATAGTAGTTTGGTATTATAGTCTGTATTCCAATGCAGAATCTTTTGAGAAAAGGTTGCCAAAACATCATTTGCATTTACTTGAACTCTTTTTTTTTTTCAGACAGGGTCTTGCTCTATCACCCAGGCTGCAGCCTTGAACGCTTGGGTTCAGCCAACCCTTCCACCTCAGCCTCCCAAATTAGGTGGGACTATAGGCTCGTGTCACCACATCTAATTTTTTGTTTTTGTATTTGTAGAGATGGAGGTCTTGCTCTGTTACTCAGGCTTGTCTTGAACTCCTGGTCCCAAGCAGTCCTTCCACCTTGGCCTCCCAAAGTGTTGGGATTACAGGCGTTGGCCACTACACCCAGCCTTACTTGAACTCTTAATACTTTTTCCTCAAGTAGTGCCTAAAACGGTTTTGTGCAGTCACAAAAGTAGGTAGCAATATTATATTGAGCTGGGGAAAAAGAATATTTAAGAGTAAATTGCCAAGGCAAGTTCTATTAAAAGCTTTCTGTAATAGACGTCAGGAATTTTTTATTCAGGTAACCTCAACAGTTTTGATTGCACATGTAACAGATAGTACTTGTAATACCGATTTTTATAACTTCATAAAATACTCCCAAGCCATGGGGGAGCTCTTATGTATTTTTTAGTGAGTATACACACACACACATATAGTAAAAGTGGAGGATTCTTTTCTTGGAATAATGATTTCTAGCATTTATCTAGAAAAGATTCTGCTGACTAAATTTTCTTTTTCCTCCGGTGGATTTTTAAACATCAGTGCATGCACATGAATACAGATTGGATTTTTCCTTTAGGTTTTATCTGTGTAAATGAAGTCGGTTAAATGTGAATAATCATGTTACCCTTCATTATTCTGGCAATTATGTTTGAGAAGTAGATTTCTTCACTAAAGGGGCTTCACAGCACACTTAGAATGAGTGAGCCACTGTGCCTTTCTAGAAATGCTTCTTGTCATCATTTTGAGATCCACTCAAACGCTCACCCCTAAAAGTGGCCTTCCTCCTTGAAATTGTTTGGCTGTGTGTCCCCACCCAAATCTCCTCTCGAATTGTAATCCCCATAATCCCCCTGTGTCAAGGGATGGACCTGGTGGGAGGTAATTGGATCACGGAGGCAGTTTCTCCCATGCTATTCTTGTGATAGTGAGTTCTCACGAAACTGATGGTTTCATGTTTGACAGTTCCTCCTTCACACTCTTTCTCTCCTGTTGCCGGGTAAGACATGCCTGCTTCCCCTTCCACCAGGATTGTAAGTTTCCTGAGGCCTCCCCAGCCATGCAGAACTGTGAGTCTATTAAATCTCTTTTCTTTATAAATTACCCAGTCTCAGGCAGTTCTTCATAGCGGTGTAAAAGTGGGCTAATACACTGCTCCACCCTATCTAAGGTTACACTGCTTGTCCCAGCATTGCTTTCTCATTCCCTTGCTTTTTTTCTTTTTTTTTTTTTTTTTCCCGTAGCACATCACTGAGAAATGTCCTTGCTTAATTATCTCGAAGTGTAAACCACCACACACACCCACCAGAATGCAAGCTCCAGACAGCAGGGACCATGTCTGTCCCATTTGCCGCTCTATCCCCAGCATCTGGAACTATGCCTAAGGGCATAGAGTTGCTGCTCAAAGAATACTCGGCAGTGGATGGTGAGTAAAGCTATATAGCTATGGCGATCACATAGTAATCTATACTGATTATCACTATGAACACCCAATTGATAGGGGAGGAAGAAAGGGAAGGAGGTGATATTCCTAAGCCTGGTAGTAGTCCTTGTGGGATTGTCCTCAAAGTGAAGTATTGTCAGCAGCTCCACCAATAACTAGCAGCATCATTGTCATCTTTAGTTCAGTACTCTCAGTGAAGAAATAGGAGGTGATAACAAAAATATTCTCCACTTGTAGTAATTCTAAGCTTAGTTCACTGAACAAATACTGTACAGTAACCAAAGCAGGGAGCCAGACAAGGGAGTGACCCTAGACTGAAGGTTCTATGTGAATATAAAAGAGATGGCTTGAAATACAGGCATGAAACTCAGGAAATACTGAAAACTGCATCATGGGAGCGCAGCCCAGGGACATGGTGGGAATGAATAAGATTCGTGGGAAAATCTAGCAGCACTGCAAGATACCTAAGGACAGAACCTTAAAATAGATGATTAGGCAAAAGATGGAAGTTGCAGAAGGAGTAAAGGGGAATCTGAAAACTCCAGGCTTGTGCACCCTGAACAAAAAAGGAATTGGCTCCACCTGGAGTTCAGTGGTTTAAGCCCCTACAGTCCAAACTTCGTAGAGTGAAGACATGCAAGGAACTCAAAACCTTGGTGAGTCTCCCCTCCCCTCCATATTGGTCTGAGGGCAAACCACAATTGCAAAGCAGCACACCAGAGGTCAATAAAGTTCTTCTCAAAATTCACTTTTTTGGTTTTGACATGGGGTCTCACTCTGTTGCCCAGGGTGGGGTGCAGTGGCACAATCTCAGCACATGACAGTCTCCACTTCCCAGGTTCAAGCAATCCTCCTGCCTCAGCCTCCCAAGTAGCTGGGACCAAAGGCATGTGCCACCACACCCAGCTAATTTTTGTTCTTTTGGTAGATGGAGTTTCGCCATGTTGCTCAGGCTGCCCTCAAACTGCTAGGCTCAAGTGACTCACCTGCCTCGACTTCCCAAAGTGCTAGTGTTAACAGGCGTGAACCACCAGGCCTGGCCTAAAATTCACTATGTATTAGACCAGAGATACCAGAGGAAGAAGCCCAGGTCACTGGGGAGTGAGGAGTCCTAGCAGGGAGACAGCCAGGGATGGGAAGCATCTGATTTGTATATCGGCTTGCTTACCCCCAAAGCATGCATGAGCAGGACAGGCAGGGCAACACAAGCTTAAAGAATTGAAGCAAGATTTGAATCACTGCCCAGAGGAAGCAACAGAAAGCTTACCGTTGGAGTCTGGTCAAGTTAATTGCCTGCAAGAGCCTCAACATTCTTTAGAAGAATATAACTGAATCCAGTTCTTCACAATATAATATTCACCTTGCCCAGGATACAACCCAAAATTGCTTGACATACAACAAAACAACAAAAGCAACAACAGAAAAAAGAAAACACATTACTCTCAAAGGAAAAGACAGTCCATCCTAAGATGCCCCAGATGTTGGAATTTTCACTCCAGGAGAATAGAGCAGCTACTATAACAAAGCTTTATAAAGTAAAGGAAAATATACCTAATATGAATGAAAAGAAAGGATATCTCCTAGAACATATAAAAAATCAAATGAAAATTTCAGAATTGAAAAATATAATATCTAAAATTTTAAAACTTACTGGATGGGCTTAATAGCAGAATGGAGGAGAGAGAAAAGAGTCAGGAAGCATGAAGACAGATCAATAGAAAGTATTCACTCTAAGATACAAAGACAAAAAGGATTCTATTAAGCAAAGCTTCAGGACCCTATATGAAAAGTCTAACGTACAGGTGACGAGTACCAGAAAGGAAAGAAAGAATGGGCCACAAAAAAAGGTTTGGAAAAATGATAGCCAACAATGTCTCATATTTTGTGAAATTTAAAAAAATTAAATTCTGTATGCTCAACAAACACAGAAAACATGAGTCACGAAGCAAAATATTACTAAATTGGACTCTATAAAGATTTTGCTTTTCAGTGATATTGGAAAATGGGAGGCAAGCCTGGAAGAATAAATTGCAGCACATTTATCAGATAAAGGGCTTGTATCCAAAAGTATGTAAAGAACTGCAGCCTGGGCAACATAGCCATATCTCCAACTCCTGACCTCAAGTGATCTGCCCGCCTTGGCTTCCCAAAGTGTTGGGATTACAGGCGAGAGCCACTGCGCCCAGCTGAACCCTTCTTTTTAGAGACCAGAATGGAGGGAAGGGAAAGGGCGATGAGGCTAGGGCGGTGGATAGAGACATAGGATAATGTATTCAATCCATTGTTTGATAGGCACATGTCCATTTCCTGCTAATTCCTCTCTCAGAGGCACTCTGTGCTGTGTTTCATTGTGAAGCAGGTGAGGCTTTTTGGATTTATGCACAGTTAGCCTTGGTCATGTCAGGAAAGAGCCACCATCTATATACAACGGGTGACATCTGCCTTTTGTGGAATCCCTGCCTCTGGGCAGACCATATGGATGTGTTCTAGGCACTGAAGGAGAGTAGATCCAGGATGTAGCCTATTACCATGATATGTGAAAGTCTTTCCTTGGTCTTCCAAGCTGTCCTTTCAAGCTTCCACAAAACAGCTAATGATTTCATCTCATAATATTTTTGAAATACTCTGGATTTGCTCTCTTAAAAAGCTACCACGGAGGCCAGGTGCAGTGGCTCAAGCCTGTAATCCCAGCACTTTGGGAGGCCGAGGCGGGCGGATCACTTGAGTTTGGGAGTTTGAGATCAGCCTGGCCAACATGGTGAAACCCTGTCTCTACCAAAAATAGAAAAATCTGCCAGGTGTGGTGGCATATGCCTGTAGTCCCAGCGACTCGGGAGGCTGAGGCAGGAGAATCACTTGAACCCGGGAGGCAGAGGTTGCAGTGAGCCGAGATCACGCCACAGCACTCTAGCCTGGGCAACAGAGTGAGTGAGACTCCATCTCAAAAAATAAAATAAAATAATAAGTAATTAATAAAAAGCTACCAAGGCAGGTTTTTGGCTCAGTGGTGCAGTAACTCACGCCTGTAATCCCAGCACTTTGGGATTCTGAGATGGGAGGATTGCTTGAGTCCAGGAGTTCAAGACAAGTCTAGGCAACATAATGAGACCACCCCTCCCATCTCTACAAATATAAAGCATTAGCTGGGCATGGTGACACCTATCTGTAGTCCCAGCTACTTGGGAGGCTGAGATGGGAGGATCGCTTGAGCCCAGGAGGTCGAGGCTGCAGTGAGCTGTGATCATACAACTGCACTCCAGCCTGGGTAACAAAGCAAGACCCTGTCTCTAAAAAAAAAAGGAAAAAAAAAAAAGGCTACCAAATGCAATATCACACACTTAAACCACATATTTTGGTGTGAAAAGCTATTAAAATGATACGGTATTGTATCTACCCTATAGGTCCAGGTTTTCCTGTTCTCTTATGTTGTCGTGGGATGAGATCCAACATGGTACCCTGAGGGCAGGAACAGTGTCTTCATAGGCACTGTGTCCTCATTGCCTGGCCTGGGACCTGGCCCTCCTTGTAAATGTGTGTTGCCTCCTTGTTGCTTCCTCTGTGCTGTGTTTCATTGTGAAGCAGATGAGGCTTTCTGGATTTAAGGCTTCCCTGCTCAGCAACCCAACACTGCGAACCTTCCCTCCAATTGTTCATCCATTCCAAAGACTTGTGGAGGAGGTACCACGCCCTGTGCCTGGTGCTGGTAAACAGAGAGCAGCCTTTGTCTCCTATGAGACAACTTAAACACTGATGTTTCCTGTGTCCCGGGCAGCCTTCTCTGCTCTCTGACGTTCCTGGGAAACCTGACGAGCACCAATCACAGTCATTACTGTGTATGTGATGACGGTTCCCACACAGAATGATTTTAAGACAAGATGAACTTCCGCTGACTGGACAGCATGATGGTGTCCCCAAAACAACTCACACACACCATTTCCAAACTTTAATTCATGTCTGTTCCCAAAGCACCTTCTCTTTCTTTTCTTTTCTTTTCTTTCTTTCAAGGCAGGATTTCCCTCTGTACCCCAGGGGGGAGTTCAGCAGCACGATCTGAGCTTACTGCAACCTCCGCCTCCCAGGCTCAAGCGATCCTCCTGCCTCAGCCTCCCCAAGTAGCTGGGACCACAGGCACCAGCCACCATGCCTGGTTAATTTCTGTATCTTTTAGTAGAGACGGGGTTTCTCTATGTTTCCCAGGCTGGTCTCGAATTCCCGAGCTCAAGCGATCCACCCACCTCAGCCTCCCAAAGTGCTGGGATTACAGGTGTGAGCCACCGCGCCTGTCTTGTATTTCCCTGTCTTGGCAAATAGCTACAGCCCCTACCCATGTGCCTTAAACCAGAAGGTCAGGTTCTGCCTCTATCCTGTGCCCCAGTGTCTCACAACTTTCAGTTGCTAAGGCCTCGGGACTCACCTTGGAGGAGCCGCCTCCCCAGGGCCTGCTTTCCTTAGGCCTTTTCCTGGTGATGTTCCTTAGAACAACTCCTGGCCCCCCACTCTGCCCAAACTTCTTTCAGGGCCCAGCTCCCGTCTCACCCACTCCCGGACTCCCCCAGCCGTACCTGAGCACCTCCCCCGGCACCGCCAGACAGGCAGCACAGTGCGGAAGTTTTCAATCCACGCCTCCAAGAGCTGCTCTTGCAGGGAGCAGGCAGGGCGCAGAGCGTCACCTCCAGGGCAGGGTGCGTCTCCTCAATTCCAAGATGCACCTTTTTTTCACATTTTACTGTTTCTGAAATCAAAACCCAGGCTCGCCATCGGTGGCCTCCTTAACATGGAGAAAATGCTAGAAAGACAGATACATTTAAAAATGGGCCAGGCGTGGTGGCTCACACCTGTAATCCCAGCACTTTGGGAGGCCAAGGCAGGTGGATCACTTGAGGTCAGGAGTTTGAGACCCGACTGGCCAACAAGGTGAAGCCCCATCTCTACTACAAATAGAAAACTTAGCCACGTGTGGTGGCGCATGCCTGTAGTCCCAGCTTCTCAGGAGGCTGAGGCAGAAGAATCGCTTGAAACCAGGAGGCAGAAGTTGCAGTGAGCCCAGATCATGCCATTGCACTCCAGTCTTGGCAACAAAGAGATACTCTGTCTCAAAAAAAAAAAAAAAGAAAAAGAAAAAGAAAAAAGAAAGAAAGACGGAGGAAGGAAGGAAAAAAGAAAGAGAAGGAAAGAAAAAAAGAAGAAAGAAAATGGAAGGAAGAAAGGAAGAGGGAGAAGGGTTAAAGGGACGGAGTTAGCCCACCTGGGTTCCAGTGCTGGCTCTCCTACTTACTCAATGACATTGCGGCCTTGGGCAGGTAGTGTCCTGTTTCTGGGACTCAGTTTCTTCATCTAGAAAGTGGGGACAATATAGTACCTTTCCCTTCAGGTTGACATGAACCTACTTGACACCTTAGCACTGATACGTGAACAAATCTTGGCGGAATATAACCAAATGCTTCTGCAATATCCATTGTGTTTGTGCAGAGGATTTGCATAATAGATAATCACGGCATTGATCATCTTCAAACATCACATGTTTGTTTCTCCAGCCTCATCCCCCAGCACAGAGCCCAGCCGTGCATCCACGAGGGGCCCATGGTCCCCCTCCTCATGTGCTGAGCCTCCCAGACTGGGTTCTTAAAACTAGATTTGGGCTGGCTTGGATGGCTGATGCCTGTAATTTCAGCACTTTGGGAGGCAGAGGCTGGTGGATATCACCTGAGGTCAGGAGTTCGAGACTAACCTGGCCAACATGGTGAACCCCATCTCTATTAAAAATACGAAAATTAGTGAAGCGTGGTGGCACATGCCTGTAATCCCAGATACTCGGGAGGCTGAGGCAGGAGAATCTCTTAAACCCAGGAGGCAGAGGTTGCAGTGAGCCAAGATTGCGCCACGGCACTCCAGCCCAGGCAACAGAGTGGGTGAGGCTGTCTCAAAAAAAAAAAACACTACATTTGATAGCAGAGCAGCAAACTTTTTATAATGCAGCCTCAAAAGAACAAAATAAACTTTCCCTCTTGTCTGTAATGGAGCAGACAACTGAGACATGGGCTACGTGGCCTGAGACTATTGTGATTACTTCCCATGTATGAACTCGCTGAGTGCTAAAAACAACCCTACTACCAAGGTAAGTATTTTTATTATTCCCATTTTTCAGATGAGAAAACTGAGACCTAAGACATTGAGGAACTTGCTCAAGGTCACGTAGTGTGTGAGTGTCAGAGTTGGGATTCACACCCGAGCATTGTGGTCCCCGCACCCGTGACCTCTCCACTCTACCAAGCCTCTAGCCTTCTGTGGCAGGGGGAGTTGGAATGACATATGTACTCCCTTACCGAAAAGGGATAAAGTGTGTTCACAAATAGGACCCCAGGCTTTCTTCTCTTAGACGCAGAATCAGGTCTGCTCCTCTTGGAATCAAACACTGGAATGTAAATTATTTTCAGCCGGGCACAGTGGCTCACGCCTGTAATCCTAGCACTTTGGCAGGTCAAGGTGGGTAGATCACTTGAGGTCTGGAGTTCGAGACCAGCCTGGTCAACATGGTGAAACCTCATCTCCACTAAAAATACAAAAATTAGCCAGGCGTGGTGGTGTGTGCCTGTAATTCCAGCTACTCGGGAGGCTGAGGCAGGAGAATTGCTTGAACCCCAGAGGCAGAGGTTGCAGTGAGCTGAGATTGTGCCATCGCACTCTAGCCTGGGCAACAGAGTGAGACTCCGTCTCCTCCTCAAAAAAAAAGTAAATTATTTTCATCCTCAAATTATGTCTCCACTGACATATGGAACCAAGTTTATTTATTTCATTATTCAGTTTAGTTAAGTATTTTTTTCTCTCTCTCTCTCCAAGGAGTTCCAGCAATAAAGTCGCACATTATCCAAAAGATCTCCAGCAGAGGGATTTCTGGGCCAACATTACTCACCTACGGAGCGTCCGCAGCTCCTAGCTTGGGTGAAAGGAAAGTTTCATTAGCTTTATTTACTTCTTCCGATCTAATTGGTCAGGAGAGTATAAATGCTGATGTCATGTCTAATTAGCGGTGGCCTCTGCCCTTCTGGTCACAGCACCGCGTCTGGCTTGTTTGTGTGGGTGGAGCAGTTTCACAGGGAGCGTCTTTATGAACTAGCTCTCCTATGGAGCTGTTCTAATTATCATTGAAGAAAACAAGCTTTTTGATGTTCTGTAGACAGTTCACCAACATCTCCCCAACAGGGCTGATCATTTTAACCCCCTTTCAGTACGTGATGGGCTTTTTCCACAGGTGATCACATCAGATCCTGGGGAACTAGAAACTGGGAACTCATCTCTGCTCCTCTCCGTCCTGGACGCCTTGCCGATCTTGGCGCCAGTCGAATCTGTCAAGGGCTCTAAAGCTAATGGTTTGTATTGGCATGGATTTTGCCAGGCGTCCGAAATTCAGATTAAACAACCAATGCGACCATCGTGTCCCTGGGTACCATTTATTGTCATGAAATCAAACCCAGCGTAAAGGAAAACAGTTCAATAACTAAAAGATTAGTGTGGATACAGATATTCATTGATACTAATAAATTTTACAGTATGTTTTGTTTAAAAGCAAAGAGGAGTGGGGGAATAATTTGAGTTCCCCTGTGGCAGGATTCCATTGAGTTATTGAGAGCTAAAGATTTTTCACAAAGTTAACTACAGACTGAAAATGTCAATTTGACAGCAACACTTTCTTCTTGGTTCACATCATTCAGTTCCAGAAAATCAGTAAGATAAAAGCCATGCACCACTGAGGGAGAGAGGAGGTGACCTCCAGGTTCTCTTTCTCTCTCACACACAGACACTCCTCAACCCCAGTGATCTCTGCTTTTCCATCCAAACACAGGACCAATCACCAGACTCCAGTTTGCTTCCAGGATTTTATATGGCACCCTGAGGACAGCTCATTCCACCATGTCCCCAACCCATATCATCCTTCCTCTCTATGCAGACTCTAGCTTAATCCCTCAATCCAGTCTTATGTTTTTTGTGGTTTTTTTTTTTTTTTTGACAGTCTCGTTCTGTCGCCCAGACTGGAGTGCAGTGCAGTGGTGTGGTCTCAGCTCACTGTAATCTCTGCCTCCCAAGCTCAAGTGATCCTCATGCCTCAGCCTCCCAAGTAGCTGAAACGACAGGTGTGTGCTACCACACCCAGCTAATTTTTCTTTTCTTTTCTTTTCTTTTTTTTTTTTTTGTATTTTTAGTAGAGACGGGGTTTCACCATGTTGGTTAGGCTGGTCTCGAACTCCTGGCCTGAAGTGATTCACCCGCCTCTGCCCTCCAGAGTGCTGGGGATTACAGGTGTGCATCACCATGCCAGCCCAGTCTTGTGTTCTTGTGCACCCACACAGAACACTTACTTTCCCCCTTTCTGCCTCTCCTTCTCTCAGTTTTCCTCTGAAGCCCCCAGAGCTCTAGTTTCTGTGAAACAAATCCCCCTGTATTCTCAGCCTCTCCTCTGAGTCCTGAGCCCCTCTCACTCCTCGTTTTACTTTGTCTGCGACTCCCTCTGAGTAGAAGCTGTTCCCTCCTCCATGTGCCACTTTCCTCGATGCCCATAAACCAGGTGGGGGCCTCCCAGTTCCCCAGCATGCCCTCCACTGCCTTTCACTCATTTCCTTTATGCGTTTTAGAGACAGGGTCTTGTTCTGTGGCCCAGGCTGGAGTGCTGTGCTCTGATAATAGCTCACCACAGCCTTGACTTCTGGGCTCAAGTGATCCTCCCGCCCAGTCTCCCAAGTACTTGTGATTACAGGTGTATACCACCACACCTGGCTAATTAAAAAAAACAAAAAAACAAAAAAACAAACAAAAAAAAAACGTAGAGATGGGGTAGGGAGCTATGTTTCCCAGGCTGGTCTTGAACTCTTGGGCTCAAGCAATCCTCTCGCCTCAGCCTCCCAAAGTGCTGGGATTTCAGGTGTGAGCCACTGTGCCCAGGCTTTACACTCATTTCTACATTCATTCAGCAAATTATCGGGTACCTACTCTGTGCCAGGGATATATCTAATGGCTCATTCTCATGGAAATCATCCACCGATTTCCTGGCGAAGACTCTTTTATAGAAGACTCTGGGACTTGATTAATAGTCTTTATGATCACCCAAATGTAACCTCCCTTCAGGGTGACTTAGTGTCTATGGGAACCACCCACCTGTGATGGACCCCTGTGCAGCACCCATTATGCTTTGTTTTTTCTTTTTTCTTTTTTGTTTTTTTGAGAGGCAGTCTCGCTCTGTCACCCAGGCTGGAGTGCAGTGGTGCAACGTCAGCTCACCACAACCTCTGCCTCTCAGATTGAAGTGGTTCTCCTGCCTCAGCCTCCCGAGTAGCTGGGATTACAGGCATGTGCCACCACACCCAGCTAATTTTTGTATTTTTAGTAGAGACAGGCTCATATTGGTCAGGCTGCTCTCGAATCCATGATCTCAGGTGATCCCCCTTGGCTCTTGGTTGGCTGCAATTCCTTACTGGCCAGAGGTCTTTGTTTCTTACCACGCGTCTCTCCATAGGCTGCCTTGAATGTCCTCGTGACCCCATGACATGGGGGTGGGCTTCCCCCAAAGTTAGTGATCCAGGGGAGAGAGAATCTTCAAGATGGAAGTCATCGTGTTTTAAAATCTAATCTTGAGAGTGACATACCATCACCTCTGCCATATGCAATTGGTCGCAGAAACCAAGCCTGGTACAATGTGGGAAGGGATCACACCTTACAGGGTGTAACAGCAGGAGGTGGAGAACATTGGGTGCCGTCTTGGAGGCTGGTCCCACAGTGGGGGAGAAAGACAGTAATCAAACATCACACTAATGCACGTGTCATTGCAAACTGAGCTATGTGCTCTCAAAATACAGCCCATGGTCCTGTGAGAGCGAATAACAAGGGGTCCAACTTAGACATAGGTGGAAACCAGAGATGAAACTTTGACATCGCCTCTAAGGGATGAGTCAATAAGAGACGAAGAAAGGAAAAAGGGCATCCTAGGCCATTGGTTCACAACCTTGATTGCTCATTGGAGTCGTCTGAGGAGATTTTAAAAATACTGTTGGCCGAGCATGGTGGCTGACACCTGTAATCCCAGCACTTTGAGAGGCTGAGGTAGGTGAATCACCTGAGGTCAGGAGTTTAAGACCAGCCTGGCCAAGATGGTGACACCCCGTCTCTACTAAAAATACAAAAACTAGTCGGGCGTGGTGGTGGACGCCTGTAATCCCAGCTACTCGGGAGGCTGAGGCAGGAGACTCACTCGAACCCAGGAGGTGGGGGTTGCGGTGAGCCAAGATCACGCCATTGCACTCTAGCCTGGGCAACAAGAGCGAAACTCTGTCTCAAAAAAGCAAAAAAATACTGTTGCCCAGACTGCCCCTCCAAAGACTCTGATCTAAATGGTCTGGGGTAACGCCTGGGCATTAGGATTTTTTCAAGCTCCCAAGGCAATTCCAATGTGCAACCATGTTAGAGAACAATTGTTCTAGGATAGGGAACCACCTACACAAATGTCTGTTATCAGAGGGAGACTAACATGCTTGAGGAACTGAGGGCCAGGAGGGCTGGAGGGTGGAGAGTGCAGAAGAGGGATATAGAGTGGGGACAAGAGGTGGGCAGATGCTGGACCTGATGATGCACCTCAGAGGACGTGCTAGGGAGGCTGGGCTTGGAGGTACAAGGAGGGTAGAGGAGTGACATGATCCAATGGACATTTCCAAAAGATGCCTCTGGCTCAGGTTCATGAACAGATTGGAGGGGAGCCCAAGGGTGAGGGTACCAGATCTGGAGTGACAGAACCTTGGTTCCAATGGTGACAGGCGATGAGGACTTGGACTAAGGCAGTGACAGCAGGTGACAGCAATATGGTGGGCAGAGTCAAGAGTTCTATGTTGGCTGGGTGCAGTGGCTCATGCCTGTAATCCCACCACTTTGGGAGGCTGAGGTGGGCAGATTACAAGATCAGGAGTTCGAGACCAGCCTGGCCAACATGGTGAAACCCCAGCTCTACTAAAAACACAAAAATTATCTGGGAGTGGTGGCGGGCACCTGTAGTCCCCAGCTACTGGGGAGGCTAAGGCAGAAGAATTTGTTGAACCCGGGAGGCAGAGGTTGCAGTGAGCTAAGATCACGCCACTGCACTCCAGCCTGGGGGACAGAGCGAGACTCTGTCTCAAAAAAAAAATGCAATGTTACCAATTCTTATGATCCAATCAAAGCCTTTGATTTGACAAATGGGAAACTGAGGTCACAGAGATGACAGGGCTCATTCAAGATAATTCCATAATAGGATAAAGCGAAAGGAAAGAGAAACCAACTTGGCCCTAACAACCTGTGGTTTAAATGATAAACAAGACCAGAGGAGAAGAGAAAAGGAAATGAGGATGAGAGCAGCAGGCGAAGATGAAAGAAGACACATCTAACACACACACATACACACATGCTCACATGCTCACAAATGAGAAGACCAAAAGGTCAGTGGCAAGTTGAAAAATGGATGGTGTAATTATAAAGCTGTCTGAAATGCCAGCCAGGGTCGGCCCTGTGACCCGTCCTTCCGTGCCTGGCGGGGACACTGGGGGAGGGCTGGGGAAAGCTGCCAACGTGCTTGACATTCAGCTTCTATGGCGGGGGGTGGAGGAGTGTTCCACGCCATGCCTTGCCTCTGTTCTCCGTGGCAGAATCTGTGACTTTCTCTCTAAGACAGCCCAAGCCTATTGATAGCCTGTCCCAACTCTGTGGTCATATGGAGAAAGGTTATTTCCAGCACCCCGCTTTTAGCCGCACATTAAACAGATGGGGTCCTTCCTTTTCTGTTGGTGATGATCCCCTGCCTCTAAAGAGGTGACTTTTTAGTCTTTCTTGAGAAAAGGAAATGGTGACTCACATCTCACCAGCCTGAAATAATTAGTTTCAGGCAAATGCATGTAGATATGGGTAAATACTTTAAAGTGAAGCCTTCTAATCAATAGTCTCTATGTTTATCAGGAAATGAACAGATGGTGTGAGGTTTTCTAAAAAACACAGAGAGCAGAAAGAAATAATTCCATGACATCCTGGGTTAGACAGATCATTAACTGAAGGTTTAGGGAAGAATGTATCATTCTGAAATGTTAGAGCTAGAAGAACCCTCTAAGAAACCGTAGTCTAGGGATGGCCAATAAATGGCACTCTCACCATCACGTTCCCCCTCATACCCACACCAGACATTAATAATTCATCACAGTACTACTGACCTCTGAGTCCTCCTAAAGACAGTATTCCAGGCATGCATTATCAATCATGGTTATCATCCAAGATCTGCAAAAATTTTAAAATTCAGTGCCTCAGTTACACTAGCCACCTTTCCAGTACTCAGTAGCCACATGTGGCTACTGGACAGCGCAGAATAGAACACTTCAATTATTGCAGAAAGTCCACCTGGACACCCCTAGAACCATATTTCCCAAATGGCAGTCATTTTTAATTTATATTTTTAATATATCATCTTCACAATTTTTGCCACATTGACTTGTTTTATTTATTTATTTATTTATTTATTTATTTATTTATTTATTTATTTATTATGAGACAGAGTCTCGCTGTGTTGCCAGGCTGGAGTGCAGTGATGCAATCTCAGCTCACTACAACCTCCACCTCCCAGGTTCAAGCGATTCTCCTGCCTCAGCCTCTCAAGTAGCTGGGATTACAGCCACATGCCACCACATCCAGCCAATTTTTGTATTTTTAGTAGAGACAGGGTTTCACTGTGTTGGCCAGGATGATCTGTATCTCCTAACTTCATGATCTGCCTGCCTTGGCGTCCCGAAGTGCTGGGATTACAGGCGTGAGCCACTGCGCCCGGCCACACATTGACTCTTTTTTACAAAAAAATTATCTAATAAGGAAATGTTTAAAATTATCAATGGAAATGGAAAGCCAGTTTACTTTTTTTTTTTGGAGACCAAGTCTCACTTGTTTTATTTATTTATTTATTTATTTTGAGACAGAGTCTCACTCTGTTGCCAGGCTGGAGTGCAGTGACACAATCTTGGCTCACTACAACCTCTACTTCCTGGGTTCAAGTAATTCTCATGCCTCAGTTTCCTAAGAAGCTAGGATTACAGGTGTGTGCCACCACACCTGGCTAATTTTTGTATTTTTAGTAGAGATGGAGTTTCATCATGTTGCCCAGGCTGGTCTCGATCTCCTGACCTCAAGTGATCCACCCACCTGGGCCTCCCAAAGTGCTGGGATTACAGGCATGAGCCACCGCGCCCAGCTAAGCCTTTCTTATTGATTTTAAAGTACCATGAGTTGCACACTGTCATGATTAGCATGGATTGGAACAACCATGAGAGGAAGAGGAGTTTGCTCAAGGTCACTAAACAGGAATGGTGAGAGGAACGGGGATGACACATATACACACACACACAAACACACACGCTCACAGAGGCATTGTAAACAGTGGTTATCAGGTGGGTTCAGGTCTAGGTTTCTCCAAATTAGATAACGTCTCTGAGTCTCAGTTGCTCCATCTGTAAAATGGGGAAAGGGTGAAACAATCTTGAAGGATCCCCGAAAGTCAGATTTCTCAACCTCAGCAATGTCAATACTTTGGGCTGGATCATTCCTTGCTGTGGGGGCTGTCCTATGCACTGTAGGATGTTAGCAGCATCCCTGGCCTCTATTCACTGGATGCCAGTAGCACTACCCCTCCCCTGGCTGTAACAACCAAAAATGCTTCCAAACATCGCCCAGTGTCCACTGGGGGGCAAATTCACCCCTGGTGGAGAACCACTGCTGAAAGGATGAGAGATGATGTATGTAAAATAGCTCACAGTGCCTTCTATATAGTAAGTGTTCAATTAATCGTCGCCATTGTTGTTGTTATTTGTATTCATATTTGCATTGGAGCGGGGTCTATCGTCCCCACTTTACAGGTAAGGAAACAAAGCCAGAGCCAGGCTTTGAGTAGAGTTTTGGGTATTTCCAGCATCCACCTTCCCGCCACACTTCAGGCAGCCCTGCCTAAACTCGCATAATCTGGACTCCACTATACACCCCACATCAGCTCCGAAGGACCCAGATGGTCAGAATACAGGTTTTCTGCATTCAAACTGGTTTTCTGCACTTCCAACCAGCCAGTGCATCAGACCAGGCTGATGCAGAGAGGCTCCCTGGAGCTCTCAAGAAATTTCTCAACAATGCCAGTGTTTGTCCTCCATCTTGAAGCTGAAGATGATGCCAAGAAAAGCACAGCTTCTGACCCACAGGAGATGACGTACTGAAGTCGTTTGGAAAATGCTTTAATGCCTTCAACTGCAATGAACTTATCTGACCTCTGAGTGCCTGTGAACAACATCCCTCTTTCGATGAGCTCACTGGGGGCCAGGATGGTGACTTCCACAGTCAGGGCAGGGCACCGGGGCTGCACTGTGAGGCTGCCTCTTCTCTGTTGATGTTGACTTCCAGAGCTCTATTTGCTCATCCCACAAAATCCACATTGCAACACCCGGTCATTTCCCCCCTCCACACGCATCCCTTTTCACTTGGTTTTGGACCTATTGCTCTACACTGATGTTTTTGCCACAAGAAGCTCTTTGAGCAAAACAGCGTTAGTCTCCAAGTCTGGATGAGAAACAGCATTCACTCCCTGCCGTCTTAGCAATTCACAGTGCACAATAGTTCACTAAAGGCCCTCAGATGTTCCACAGTAAGGTAATTCATCTGACTGGGTTTTTTTGTTTTGTTTTGTTTTGTCTTTTTGTTTTTGTTTTTGAGATGGGGTCTCATTCTGTTGCCCAGGCTAGAGTGCAGTGGGGTGATCACAGCTCACTGAAACCTCAACATCCTGGGCTCAAGGATCCTCCTGCCTCAGCTTCCTAAGTAGCTGGGACTATAGGTGGGCGCTGCAACCCGCCTGGCTATTTTTTCATATTTCCTGTAGAGATGGGGTTTCACCATGTTGCCCAGGCTGGTCTCAAACTCCTGGGCTCAAGCAGTCCTCCTATCTCAGTCTTCTAAAGGGCTGGGATTATAATTGTAAGCCACCACTCCCAGCCCCCATCTAACTGTTTTAAAAACATCTTTTCCTAAGTTGATTTCATCACAAACTCTTTTCCACCGTGGTAGCAAAGACTGGCTAGCAGTTCACTCAGTCCACTTCCTTATTCCAGATACCCAGATAGACAGTCTCCTTTGCAGTTCAATCCAGCTACACGATGGAGTTCTAGCAAATGGGACAGAAGATGAAGTGACAGGCACCTCTTCCAGGCCTGCCTCATACACACACCCCATACAATGCTTCACTCGCTTTCCCTGTCTGCCAGCGGAGTAGAGTGGACCCATGGGGATGAGGAAGTCAGAGCCACAGATGGAAAGAGCGTGAACCCTTGAAGCACTGTGTGGAAGGCTGCCTGTCACACACTTGCATGGAACTGTAATGTGTGCCATTGATATGGTGGGATGTTTTATTACTGCAGCTGCCATTACTCATCCTGACTACTTGTGATGAACTGTTGGTTTCCCCCACCCAATTCATATATTAAAGCCCTAACCCCAATGTGGTTATGTTTGGAGATGGAGCCTCTAAGAAAGTAATTAAGGTTAATTGAGATCAAAAGGGTGGGGCCCTGATCTGACAGGATTTGTGTCTTTATAAGAAGAGACACCAGGTTGGGCTTGGTGGCTCACACCTGAAATCCAAGCACTTTGGGAGACTGAGGTGGGCAGATGAAGAGGTCAGGAGTTTGAGACCAGCCTGGCCGACCTGGTGAAACCCCGTCTCTACTAAAAATACAAAAATTAGCCAGGCATGGTAGCAGGCGCCTGTAATCCCAAGCTACTGAGGAGGCTGAGGCAGGATAATTGCTTGAATCCAGGAGGCGGAGGCAGCAGTGAGCTGAGATCATGCCACTGCACTCCAGCCTGGGCAACAGAGTGGGACTTCATATCAAAGAAAAAAAAAAGTGACACCAGGTTGGGCTTGGTGCCTCACACCTGAAATCCAAGTACTTTGGGAGGCCAAGAAAGGATGATCATTTGAGGCCAAAAGTTCTAGACCAGCCTAGGCAGCATAGCAAGGCCTCATCTCTAGCAAACAAAAGAAAACAAAACAAAAAGTTAGTTAACTGGACATGGTGACATGCACCTGTAGTCCTAGCTACTCCGGAGCTTGAGGCAAGAGGATTACGTGAGCCCAGGAGGTTGAGGCTGCAATGAACTATGGTTGTATCACAATCTTGGTGCAACAGATTGCACCAATCTGCTGCTCCAGCCTGGGCAACAGAGCAATACCCTGTGTCTAAAAAGATTTTTAAAAAGTAGAGACACCAGAGTGTTTGCTTGCTCTCTTTCTCTGCATGTGCACCAAGGAAAGACCAGGAGAGGACATAGAAAGAAAGCAGCCATCTGCAAGCCAGGAAGAGATTAAGTGCCAGAAACTGAATTGGCCAGCACCTTGATCTTGGACTTCCAGCCTCCAGAACTGCAAGAAAAAAAAATCTGTTGCATAAGCCACTTAGTCTACGATATCGTGTCACGGCAGTCAGAGCAACGAATGCACTACTACAACATGCGACACCAAAAAAACTCAGTGTGGTCAGTGTTTTCCAGCTCACACTTTAAGAATCTGTGCCTTACACAGTTTCCATCAAATTGAACATTCAGTGGTATTTGCGTAGGCCCCGTAGGTAAATGTTCACAGAGCCCCACACAGTGTCCAAAATGTAGCTGCACTATAGCTCCCTCGAGTGTTGTACTATTTACATGGGAATATTATTCAGCCTTTAAAAAGGACTTCCTACCATCTGTGGAATGGTACCTGGAGGACATTATGCCAAGTGAAATGAGCCAGACACGGAAACGAAAACACTGCGTGATCTGACGTATATGTGGAATTTTAGAAAGATAAATACATAGAAACAGAGAGTAAAACAGTGGTAGCCAGGGGTGGGAAAGTGGGGATATGGTGGTCAAAGAATGTAAAGCTGGAGTTTTATGGGATGAATAGGTGTATATTCATATGGTAATTTTTTTTTTTTTTTTTTTTTGAGATGAAGTTTCACTCTTGTTGCCCAGGCAGAAATGCAATGGCACAATCTCGGCTCACTGCAACCTCCACCTCCCCGGTTCAAGCGATTCTCCTGCCTCAGCCTCCCGAGTTGCTGGGATTACAGGCATGCACCACCACACCCAGCCAATTTTGTGTTTTTTTAGTAGAGACGGGGTTTCACCATGTTGGTCAGGCTGGTCTTGAACTCCTGACCTCAGGTGATCCACCCTCCTGGGCCTCTGAAAGTGCTGGGATTACAGGTGTGAGCCACCACGTCCGGCCATTTTTTGCTTTTTTGAGATGAAGTCTCACTCTGTTGCCCAGGCTGAAGTGCAGCGGCATGATCTCGGCTCACTGCAGCTTCCACCTGCTGGATTCAAATGATTCTTCTGCCTCAGCCTCCTGAGTAGCTGGGACTACAGGCACCCGTCACCACACATGGATAATAATAATAATAATTATCATTATTATTGTTATTTTTAGTAGAAATGAGGTTTCACCATGTTGGCCAGGCTGTTCTCGAACTCCTGACCTCAAGTGATCCACCTGCCTTGGCCTCCCAAAATGCTGGAATCGCAAGTGTAAGCCACCATGCCTGGTCTGATACAGTATTATAATGATAGTCCTCATGTTGTATATAACATCTAAACAAACAAACAAAAGAAATAGAAATTTATTTTCTCACAGTTCTGGAGGCCAGAAATGTGAACTCAAGGTGTGGGAAGGGTTTGGAAGGGTTCGTTTCTTCTAGGGGCACTGAGGGAGAATCTGTTCCATGCCTCTCTCCCAGCTGTTGGTGGTTGAAGCAATCTTTGGCGTTCCTCGGCTTATAAACTACTACTCCAGTCTCTGCCTCCATCTGCACATGAATTCTCATGGGTTTCTCCCCCATGTCTGTGTATCTTAAATTTCCCACTGTTTGCTCTTATAAGGACACTAGATATTGGATTTAGGACCCACTCAGATAATCCAGGATGCTTCCATCTTGAGATCCTTAACTTAATTGCATATGCAAAGACTCTATTTCCAAATAAGAGTGCATTCCCACGTACCTGAGGTCAGGACGTGGACATATCTTTTTAGGGAACACTCTTTAGTGCATACATGAGAAGTACCAGCTCCATTCCCTCAGGGACATATTGGATAATTGTACTTTTATGTGAAAAGGCATTGAGAAGTGGCCAAGGTCATTTTAATTTTTTCTCTCTCCTTATTTTTCAAGGTAACATTTGTTGACTTAAATAAGACATTCTACATCACTGAAGTGTGTTGGAAATTACAGATTTAATGAAGAAAAGAGAAGCGTTTGGGGAAAAGGTTCAATTTCATCTTCTTCCGGAAGTCTTTTCCGGACACCCCTTTTGCACCGTTTATTGAAATTTATTGTTTTTCTATACGTTCCCAGGGTGGACACAGCCACCCAGACCCTCCTTTTTGACAATTAGCTGCTCCACCAATGAGCAGGCTACTTGACTTTCTAGCCATAGCTGATTGGTCCAGAAGTAGACACACGGTCCAGCCTGGGCCAATCAGATTGTCTTTCCTTGGAGGAGTCCTGTTGCTATCTGGGCTGGTCTCCTCCATGGAGATGGTATGTATCTGAGTCAAGGATGGTCATTTTCTGCCCTGTGCTCTGAAAATAGATTGACGATGAAGAAAGAGGCACATGCACAAATGGAGGCAATGATGAGAGAAGGAAGACAGGACTGGCTTAGATGCAGAAAATACTAACTTTGTCCTACTTCCTATTTTTTCTGGGGGAGGGCTAGCTACACTGTCTGCACTTTGATGACAGGCATTACATGAGGCCCTTGGATCCCTATGTCAAATTTCCTTCGTTTAAAAAAATTGCTTAAAGTAGCCTTGAAAGAGTGTGTTAATTGTCATCAGAGAACCCCAGAGAATTCTCTTCTCTGTTAGCCAATTAACTTCCTTTACCTTCCAGTCCACTGCTCCACTTTTCTCTGGACCTTAATTTCCTCATCTATAAAATACGAATAATAATAGCTACCTCAGAGGATTGTAATAAAATTAAATAAGATAATAAATCTGAGAGAGTTTTTTTCCAGGATCGTTTTTTAAAAACTATTAATTTTATATATTACCCTTTTTCTGTTAGACGGTGAATTAACAGCAAAAAACATGTCATTATTTTTTTCTTTTTTAGAGACAGGTCTTGCTCTGTCATGTAGGCTGGAGTGCAGTGGTGCAACCATATCTTACTGAAGCCTCAAACTCTTGGGCTCAAGAGAGCCTCCTGCCTCAGCCTTTGGAGTAGCTGGGACCACAGGCATGTGCCACCACACCTGCCTAATTGAAAAAAAAAATTTTTTTTTGTAGAGACAAGGGTCTCATGATGTTGCCCATGCTGGTCTCAAACTCCTGGGCTCAAGGGATTCCTCCACCTTGGCCTCCCAAAGTGCTAGGATTGCAGGCAGAAGCCACCTTGCCCCGCCCAGCCCTTTAAAAAATTTTTTTGGCCAGGTGTGGTGGCTCACACCTGTAATCTCAGCACTTTGGGAGGCTGAGGCAGGAGGACAACTTGAGGTCAGGAGTTCAAAACCAGCCTGGCCAACATGGTAAAACCCAATATTTTCTTTCATTTTGTCTCTACAAAAAAATACAAAAATTAGCCAGGCGTGGTGGCAAACCCCTGTAATTCCAGCTACTCAGGAGGCTCAGTCACGAGAATTGCTTGAACCCGGGGGGTGGAGGCTGCAATGAGCAGAGATCATGCCATTGTACTCTAGCCTGGGCAACAGAGCAAGACTTTGTCTCAATATATAATAAATAAATAATTTTTTTTTTTTTTTGAGACGGAGTCTCGCTCTGTCGCCCAGTCTGGAGTGCAGTGGCGCGATCTCGGCTCACTGCAAGCTCCACCTCCCGGGTTCATGCCATTCTCCTGCCTCAGCCTCCCGAGTAGCTGAGACTACAGGCGCCCACAACCGCACCCGGCTAATTTTTTGTATTTTTAGTAGAGACGGGGTTTCACCGTGGTCTCGATCTCCTGACCTTGTGATCCACCCGCCTCGGCCTCCCAAAGTGCTGGGATTACAGGCGTGAGCCACCACGCCTGGCCAAATAAATAATTTTTTAAATCTCCAGCTCCTAGCAAGGGATTTGACACCTACTAGTGTGCTTGATAAAGGTTCGTTAATGAAATAAATAATTGATATTTGATGAACTCTTCCTACAATGACCTCATTTAATTCTTACAGCCACTGGAGAGATAGATATTATTTACTCCATCTTACCAACGAGGAAACAAGGGCTCAGAAAAGCTGGGTACAGTTCTCAAGGCTGCAGAGTAAGTGGTTGAAGCAGGGTTTTTATTATTATTATTAATTTGAGATGGAGTCTCAGTCTGTTGTTCACGCTGGAGTGCAATGGCATGATCTTGGCTCACTGCAACCTCTGCCTCCCAGGTTCAAGCAATTCTCCTGCGTCAGCTCCTGAGTAGCTGGGATTACAAGAGTATGCCACCACGCCCGGCTAGTTTTTGTATTTTTTAATAGAGATGGGGTTTCACCATGTTGGCCAGGCTGGTCTCGAACTCCTAACCTCAGGTGATCCACCTGCCTAAGCCTCCCAAAGTGCTGGGATTACAGGCGTGAGCTACCGCGCCTGGCCTGAAGCAGGTCTCCAAGGTGCCTCTGCCCTCTGAGCCTACACTCATGACCATCACATTAGACGGCACACAGGTGGGCTTCAAGGCTGGGGAGCCACTCCACGAACCTGGGAGGAGGCATTTACAGCACAGAAAGGGCAGGTGGGCTGCCCGGAAGCTGGAGGCTGAACACTCTGCTGCCCTCTATCTGTCATAGGAAGAAGCCTAGTGAGCTGGGAGCTGATCTGGGAACGTGCGGTCTGAACTCCAGCTGCCCAGGCTGCAGGGCGGAGGCTCCGCATTCCCCACGCTCAGCACGCTAGCCTCCACCTGCGGCGGGGCCGGTGACAAATGCCTTCCCAGAACCAGCAGACACCTCTGTGCTCACCCACTTTAATTAGGTGAAGGTGTCAAGACCCAATAGGATAACTTAGAAATACCGTGCCGGGCCTGTGCTCCACCCACACACGCTCCAAATCACTGCCTTCCGGCTGAAGCTAGTGTTTCATTAGCATTTCTTTATTGGTAGTTTTTAAAAAGTTTTTAAAAATCCTCGCACCCCAACCTCCTGAATAGCCTCACGTTTACAGAATACAACTGCATGGTAAAATTTTCAAACAGCATAAGAAGATACATTATAAAAATCAGCTGGGCAGAGTAGCGCACGCCGGTAATCCCAGCACTTTGAAAGGCCGCGGAGGGACGATCCCTTGAGCCTCGGAATTCAACACTAGCCCAGAGAAACATGTAGAAACCTCGTGTCTATAAAAAATAAAAAATTAGCCGGGCAAGGTGGTGCACGCCTATAGTCCCAGCTACTTAGGAGGCTGAAGTGGGAGACTCACTTGAGCCTCAAAGTTGGAGGCTGCAATAAGTCATGATAGTGCCACTGCACTGCAGTGACAGAGCAAGACCCTGTCTCGAAAATAAATACAGAAGTAAATAAATAATCAATCTTGCTCTAATCACCACGCCCAGCTTGGGTGACAGAGTGAGACTGTCTCAAACAAAAAAAAGAAAAGAAAAAAGAATTTTTTTTTGGCATTGACATGGTACTATGATCTAATCTACGGATCAATTTTCCCAAGAATATATCTTACATGAAAATTTTAAGATTCTTTTTTTTTCGTTTCAGGATTCCATCCAGGATTATCCATTGCATTTAGTAGTCATGTCCCTTTAATCTCCTTTCACCTGGAATGTTCCTCAGCGTTTCATGACATTGACGGTTTTGAAGAGTACAAGCCGATTATTAGGTACATGTCCCTCGATGCTGTTTGCCTAGAGTGTTCTCGTTTTTCAATTCAGGTTTTGCATCTTTGGCAAAATGATCACAGGCTGATTTCGTGTTTGCCTTCATATGCCATGTGAAGCCCATTATGTTGGTTTGCCTTGCTCTGATGTTGTTAACTTTGATTACTCAATTAACAATCTTGCCAGCTTTCTCCAATGTAAAGTTGGTACTCTTTTCTTGGTAATGGACAAGTAATATGCAGGGAGATATTTTGAGATCATGTAAATATCCTGTTTCTCATTAAACTTCCATCCTTCAATTTTTGCTTCCATGAATGATTCTCCACTGGAAAAAAAGGTATTCTTAAGATGCTTGCAAAGTGTTTACTGCATTCTTGAGAAGATTAAAAGCAAGCATGTATCAAAGGACCTTTGACCTACTGGCTTTATTTCAAGGAGGATATCTCCAGGAAACAATATGAGATGTGAGATTTAGATATAAAGAATTTCATTGCAACAGTGCTTATAAGAGCAAAACTTGGAAATAACCTAAGTTAAGCAATACAGTAAATTGATATCAAGAAATGTGAAGCAACGTTTAAAACAATGTTTTTGAAGAGATTTCCACCACATAATGCTTAGTAATGTGGTAAGTAATGGTAAGATATTAAACCACATTTGGCTAAATACAATATGAGATGCTGGATTGGAATGGTGAAACAGAAAAAGGACATCAGTGGAAAAGCTGATGAGATTCAAATAAAGCCCTTAGTTCGGTTAATAGTAATGTGCCAATATTAATTTCTTGGGTTTTATTTAATAAATGTACCATAGGCATGTAAGATATTAATATTCGGGTGACTGAGAGATAAAGGAGAATGGTCTCTACTATCTTTGCAAGTTTTCTGTAAACTTAGAATTATTCAAAAATAAAAATGTCGTTATTTCCAACACCTGGAAGTGTTGGAAATGTTCATTATCTTTTTTTTTTTTTTTGAGACGGAGTCTCGCTCTCTGTCTCCCAGGCTGGAGTGCATTGGTGCAATCTTGGCTCACTGCAACCTCTGCCTCGTAGGTTCAAGCGATTCTTCTACCTCAGCTTCCCGAGTAGCTGGGATTACAGGCACCTGCCACCACACCTGGCTAATTTGTTTACTTTTAGTAGAGATAGGGTTTCACCATGTTGGCCAGGCTGATGTCAAACTCCTGAGCTCAAGTGATCTGCGTGCCTCAGCCTCGCAAAGTACTGGGATTACAGGTGTGAGCCATTGTACCCAGCCATATTCATTATCTTGATTGTCATGGATGTATACAAGTGTGAAAACATATTTTATTATACAGATGAAATACGTGCTGTTTAATTATGTCAATTATCCTTTTTAAGTCAATTACACCTTAATAGGTCTTTTTTTAAAAAAGGAGAAAACTGCTGTATTTGGTAAGCTCCTCATTATATGCATAAAGTATATGCCTCCTAAAGTATATGCATAGGAAATAGAAACTGGATTAAAAAATATCAAAGTGTTAATGGATGCTGGTGTCTGTGGCTAGTAGGATGTCCGGTGATTCTAATTCTTATTTTATTTTATTATTTATTTTTGTAGAGACAGAGTTTCTCTCTGTCAGTTAGGCTGGAGTGCAGTGGTACAATAATAGCTCACTATAGCCTTGAAGTCCTGGGCTCAAGTCATCCTGCTGTCCCAGCCTCCAGAGTAGCTGAGACTACAGGTGCATGCCACCACACCTGGCTAATTTTTTTACATTTTATTTTTTGTAGAGATGGTGTTTTGCTATGTTGCCCAGGCCGGTCTCAAACTCCTGGTCTCAAGTGATCCTCTCATGTCAGCCTCATAAATTGGGATTACGGTCGTGAGCCACCACACCTGGCCCCTATCATTCTTATTTTTATAATTGGCTGTAGTTTTCAAATTCCCCATAATGGGCATGGAAGACTTGAATACAGAGGGGAGCGGCTGTGTTCAAACGGCCTGATGAGGGATCATAAACCGTTGCTCCCTTGTACATGATGCGTCTGGCTTATGGTTGGAAGTGAGAACTGAGATTCTCCCTTGGTTTGTTAAGACAAAGCGATAAAACACAAGGAAAGAAGAAAACCCCTCACAGCTGGGACCTCTCTGATCTCCTGGTAATAAAGAGGTTGGAAGTAGACACACCAAGACCTGAATCCAGGAGGAGATGCTCTGCATGTCAGGGTGGGAGGAAATGGTATTCGACGCTCCTGAAAACGCAGATTCCCAGGCCTCAGCAGCTGCAGCGCTGGCTCTGGGGTGGGGCCAGGGACTGGCTCTTAAGCACCCTGGGCGAAGCCAACACAGGTGGTAGAGATCCAGGCTCTGCCCTGGGGCCCGAGTTTGCCACGGGCTTGCACAAGGCTGGGGCAGGTGTGGATTGTATTAACCAGCCCCTTATTAATCTTCCAGGCTCAGCCCCATCCTTATCTCTGTGGATTCCCCACAGCCGGAGGAGGACATTTTCGGTATGTCATGAGAGGTAAGTGGTCATTTTTCTCCCTCTCTCTGCAGACCTCAGACTAAGCCGTGTCCATTTCTCTAGTAACGGAGTCCTGGAGAAGGCCCTCTGGGGACTCAGTCGGCTGCTGACATTCAGGGAAGAGGAGTGAGGTGGTTGCTGGAGAAAAGGTTGGTGTGGCAGGAAGAGGTGGAGGCAGAAAGTCTGAGGGGACGAAGGCTAGGGGGAGGCTGGATGGTCCTGGTCACAACAGGGACAGAAGCCAGCGGTAAGGGCAGGAAGAAGCCCTTTGTTTGTTTTTTTAGGACAGAGTCACGCTGTATTACCCAGGCTGGAGTGCAGTGGCACCGTCTCAGTATCTGCTGGCTGCAACCTCCGTCTCCCAGGTTCAAGCGGGTTTCTTGCCTCAGTCTCCCAAGTAGCTGGGGTTACAGGAGCCTGCCACCATGCTTGGCTAATTTTTATGTTTTAAGTAGAGGCAGGGTTTTGCCATGTTGACCAGGTTGACCTCAGGTGATTTGCCTGCCTCGGCTTCCCAAAGTGCTGGGATGACAGGCCTGAGGTACCGCACTTAGCCTGGAAGAAGCCATTTAAAAAGTGGGGCTACACATTTTGAGCACTGTCCTTGGAGACAGGGTGGGCGTGCAGAAAACGGAGCGACACCACCTGTGCTCCTCCCCTTTGCAGGCAATGACTTAAGTAGGAGGCGGCTTTAGAGACTGCTGTATCGGGGAAGTCCCCACCGCTTCCCGGGTCATCATCCCGGGAGAACCCAGAGTCTAAGTCTCTGCTCTGGCAGCGGCTGTTCCCCAACCGCCTCCTCTAGCCCTCGCTCCCCTCGCGCAGGCCCGTGCTGCTTTCTCCAGCCCAGTCTTCAGGAAAACACATAGTGTGGCCTTAATGTAAAAGCCCGTTTGGGAGTGAGGCTGGGCCTTGGCATGAGAAGTCATCGCTGGAAGTAGAGGAGACGGGGCCCCGCTGTTCATCGGGATGGGGGGGAGGGGAGAGGGAGGAGGGACACAATCCTAGCTGAAACCGCTGGTCCTCACGCAGCCCCCACCTCCCAGGCTCCAGCAATTCTCGCACCATTACGTACCCCGACCTCCCTACCAAGTAGCTGGGACTGCAGGTACGCACCACCACACCCAGCTAATTTTTCTGCTTTTTAGTAGAGACGGGGTTTCTCCATGTTGCCCAGGTTAGTCTGGAACTTCTGAGCTCAAGCGACCCGCCTGCCTGTGTCTTGCAAAGTGCTGGGATTACAGGCATGAGCCACCACGCCAGCCAGCAGAGATCCTTCTGAGCCCTGAAGAGAGAAGTCATGTTCCTTGTCTGCTCAGAACCTTCCTAAGACACTCAGTTATAACATCGGGGCCCTGAGCCTGAGTTATCTGCCAGCCCAACCCCCCACTCCTCTTGCTGGTTCTCAAAGGCAGCAGGCATCTCAGCTTTGGGGACTGTGCCACTGTAGTTACCTCTGAATGTCCCTGCTTGGATGTCCTTGTCATCTTTGCTTTGCCTTGCAAAGCGGGGCAAAAGGATCGTCAGTGTATAGTGGCTAATGGGGGAGAGACCTTTACTGGCTGATCTCCTAGCTACCATCCTATAGGCTTTTTTCTGAGTGTGGCTTTTGCTCGGATGTTTATAAGCATTTAGGCCAGTGCTGGGCACATGGCAGAGTGTTTGACAAATGTTAACCTGCCATCATTACCTGCCAGATTTTGACTCTTCCCAATATTCTCCTTCCCCTCAAGACCAGATCAATCGGGTCTCTGTTAAAATTTCTCACTGTGCCCTTTTTTTCTTCTTTTGAATTACAGCTTTTTCAGCCAGGTGTGGTGGCTTATGCCTGTAATCTCAGCACCTGGGGAGCCCAAGGCAGGAGAATCGCTTGAGCCCAAGAGAGTGAGACTAGCCTGGGCAACATAGTGGGACCGTGTCTCTACCCACTCCACCCTCCCCCAAAAAGTAAAAATTAGGTGTGGTAGAGGCACACCCATGGTCCCAGGTATGTGGGAGACTGAGGTGGGAGGATGGTTTGAGGCCGGGAGGTTGACGTTGCAGTGAGATACGATTGCACCACTGAACTCCACCTTGGACCATAGAGTGAGACCTGTTACCAAAAAAAAAAATTTTACAGCTTTTAACTGTCTACAGTATCTGATAAGCTTATGTCTCACTGGTCTAATCAGAATATATTAGGCTATGCTGCAGTAAAACAGCAACATTCCAGTGAGTTGACCCACCCAAGCCGCCTCTTGACTCGCACAATCCACTGAGTACACAGACCTCCATGTGGTGACTCGGGATCCAGGCTGATTCTACCTGTGATGCCACCAGCTCAGTCTGTGGCCCCCAAGGAGGGGCAGAGAGTCATGCCTCAACCCCTAAGTGCTTCAACCTGGAGAAGACACCTGTCACTGCTGTTTGGGACTGAGCACATGATCACAGCTGACTACAAAGGGCCTGGGAAGTGGCAGGTGAGGGGGGCAGCACGTGGGAACTTAGTGATGGATGTTTCTACAGTCATCCACTGAGGATTTACCTCCTGGGAGTCAGAATTGTCAACCCAAAAGGTTAAAATAACAGGCACTATAGATATCAAACAAAATGAACTTTATTCTGAGCCAAGTTTGAGGATAATAACCCAGGAACACAGACTTAGTGGAAACCGAGAAGCCTGGAGTAGGTAATGAAGAAAAGGTGATACTCTGACAGTTGTGATTGGAAAGGCGGGACAACTCAAAGCGGGGAGTAAGTTTCCAGGTCCTAGATAAGAGACACAGTTGTGTTCCTGTGTTGTTTTTTTTTTTTTTTTTAAGACAGTCTCACTTTGTTGCGCAGGCTGGAGTGCAGCGGTGCGATTTCGGCTCCCTGCAACCTCCACCTCCTGAGTTCAAGTGATTTTCCTGCCTCCACCTCCTGAGTAGCTGGGATTACAGGCACCTGCCAACAAACGCAGCTGATTTTTGTATTTTTGGGTGTAGAGGGGGTGGTTTCACCATGTTGGCCAGGCTGGTCTTGAACTCCTGACCTCACGTGGGTCACCCACCTGGGCCTCCCCCAAGTTCTGGGATTACAGGAATGAATCACTGTGCCGCCTGCTGGCTGCATTCTTGAGTTTCTGATTAGCCTCTCCAAAAGAGGCAATCAGATAAACATTTACCTCAGTGAGCAGAGGGATGACTTTGAATAGAATGGGAGGCAGGTTGGCCCTAAGGAGGTCCCAACTTGACTTTTACCTCTAGCTTAGTGATTTGGGGGCGCCAACATTTATTTTCCTTTCACAGTATTTCACAGTATATAGGGTAAAAAGTTAACAAGTACAAAGGCCTTTTAGAGTCTACAGAGGGAGGACCGAGTCTCCTCCCTTTGCTCTTTATTTGGTAGGCACCTGCTGCACGGCAGTGAAATATCTGATTAACCGCAGCCTCACTGACCAGGGTTCAGTTTTCGTTCATAGGCTTACTTCCTGTTACCTCTACGTGCAACCTACAGCCGTCTTGGGCTGCTTTTTAAGCAGTCTTTCAGGTTTTTTTTTTCTGACAGGTTCACGTCTGATTCATTTTTGTATCCCGGTTGCCTTAGCACACAGGAGGTGTCCAATAAATGGTGTTTGCCTGTAAGAATGAAGGAATAGGCCGGGCGTGGTGGCTCACACCTGTAATCCCAGCACTTTGGGAGGCCGAGGTGGGCAGATCACAAGGTCAAGAGTTCGAGACCAGCCTGGCCAATATGGTAAACCCTGTGTCTACTAAAAACACAAAAAATAGCCAGGCGTGGTGGCAGGCACCTGCAGTCCCAGCTACTCGGAGGCTGAGGCAGGAGAATCACTTCAACCCAGGAGGCGGAGGTTGCAGTGAGTCGAGATCACACCACTGCGCTCCAGCCTGGTGACAGAATGAGACTCCAGCTCAAAAAAAAAAGCGTTCAGAGTGAACTCCAGCTTCAGGGTGTGGTTTAGTGCCTCAACTTTGCTGTTCACTTGCTTTGTGGTTTTAGACTTGCCATGGTAACCTTGGTTATTTGTTCCTTGAAATGCAAATGATAGCACCTCAGCCATAGGCTTGTAAGAGACTTGCGTGTGGAAATATAGGCGAATGCTTCATACACTGCTAGAGCAGCGTGAGGACCCAATGATCCCAACGCAGTGGTTTCCAGAATGGCTCATCATGGGGCAAGTGCACAGTAATAAAAGGGCTCTTGGCTGGGCGCGGTGGCTCATGCCTGTAATCCTAGCACTTTGGGAGGCTGAGGTGGGTGGATTACCTGAGGTCAGGAGTTTGAGACCAGTCTGGCCAACATGGTGAAACCTTGTTTCTAGCAAAAATTAGCCAGGTATGGTGGCAGGTGCCTGTAATCCTAGCTACTCAGGAGGCTGAGGCAGGAGAATTGCTTGAATCCAGGAGGCGGAGGTTGCCATGAGCGAAGATCCTGCCACTGCTCTCCAGCCTGGGCCAGAGTGAGACCGCATCTCAAACTGTTGCTTGACATATTGTGGACTCTGGTGGGATCACAGACCCTGGAGACAAGTACTGTGATCATCTCGGGAAAAGACGGGGGCATGGGGTGAACCCTGCCTGGTGGGCTTCCCCCTGCATCCCCGGTTTCCTGGGGAGGGAACAGTCCACTACCAAATCCCAGCCCCACAGCCTCCCAGCTGTTGGCCTTTGAGTGACTCACTTGTTCTCTGTAAAATGGTAATTAGTTTTGACTTCATAAATAGCTGTAGAATTAAATGAGCATCTATGCAAGGCACCTAGGACAGTGGCTCATTACATAGACAAGGGTAGGTTCTCATGTAGGGGTTTCCTTTGTTTGTGCCATCTTGGCCGAAAGTCTGAAGAAGCAATGTCCCAGGCAGGGTCCCACTGACCCCAATCAGCAAGGAGCGCTGGGAGTCATTGTTGATGAATGGGGGAGGGAGATTACATAATTAGGCCAGAACCGTGAGGAAGTGGGGAGAGCATGGGGTTTGGTGCCAGTTAGCTCCGGTTCCAAGGACAAATTATGTCCTTGGCTCTTAGTAATACTGAGGCCGTAACATGTCCTTTTCTAAGCTTCAGTTTCCCGAATAATTGGAAGGGGTACAGATGATAAAGGATGCAAAGCATTGAGCACACAGTCTACTTGATACAAGGAGTCTGTTGATTTTAGTATCATTTTTATACCCATTATCTACAATTATAGTCTGAGAACTCAAAAGGTGGCAATTGACTAAGGACTGGGCTGTGTGCCTCATGGCAAAGTTCCCAGCAAGAACAGGGAAGGACTAGAAGGCACCTGTGGATGAGGCCAGGAGGGGTGAGTCTGGAAATCGCCGGGGGATATTGATCAGCGGGCACTGTGATGTCAGGGCTTGGGAAACTGGGGAAAGAGCTGTATCCACCTATAGCCGGGACCTGGGTTGGGCAGGTGCACTTACTCTAGAACTGCAGCCTTCAGTATGGCAGCCACCAGCCGCAGGTGGCTTTCATGCATTTGAAGAGTGGTCAAGGTGGGGTGTGGTGGCTCAAGCCTGTAATCCCAGCACTTTGGGAGGCTGAGCTGGGGGGATCACTTGAGCTCAGGAGTTTGAGACCAGTCTGGGCAACATGGCGAAACCCCATCTCTGAGCTCAGGAGTTTGAGACCAGTCTGGGCAACATGGCGAAACCCCATCTCCCAACAAAAATTAAAAAATCAGGTAAGCATGACAGTGCATGCCTGTGGTCCCAGCTATTCCAAGAGGCAGAGGTGGGAGGATCATTTGAGCCTAGGAGGCAGATGCTGCAGTGAGCTGTGATCCCGCCACTACACTCCAGTCTGCGTGACAGGGTGAGACCCTGTCTTAAAAAAAAAAAGTCGGTGCGACTGAGGAACTGAGGCTTGAATTGTATTAATTTTAACCACCCTTGAATACATTGTAAGACCTGTTACTCATTTTCTTATTGGGAAGCTTAAATATGTTCGAAACAAGTTGACTATGTGAATGTTCTTTTCAATGGAAAATTTTATGAAACTTTTGTAGTAAAAAATTTTGCATCTGGATTGATACAGTAGCAGCGTAAGACACATGGCAAATTTCAATTAGTACCCCTACAAAAAAGTGAATAGCTTGTAAATGTTTATAGTAACTCGAAATAGTACTTTTGATAGAGTATGTTAGATACAGTATTAAAATTGCACCTGTTTCTTTTTTGCAATGGGTTCTGGTAATCTTAAAAGTGGCATATGTGGTTTGTATCTATTTCCTTTGCACATACTCCTTGGAATGGTTCATCCTACTTTGTCAACATTAAGTATTTTATTTTTGATTTGGACCAGTTTGGTAGCCAAAAATAAATGGCTTGTCATTTAACTGCTCCTCCTGCAACCTGAGGTCAGACACGTTCTTTGGTCTATTGGTTTAATTCTGGAAATTATGTGCCTATTGGATTATAGAATTTTTGGTCTTCTCTACCTTGGTTTGTGGAATATCTTTATATTGCATATGTATTTTAGATTTGTCTGCCTTTTGATTTTTGGCTTTTGTCATTTGATGTAAAGTTAAGGTTTTTATGCTTAAACAAAATATTTTCTCATATGTTCAGGAATCTTTTTTAATCCTTGCATTTTTACCACTTGGCTCATTATTTCATCTGGGCTTTTAGAATTTGGCGTAAAGTGACTATCCAACTAATAGGAAATTTTGGGGGGCAAAACGGCCTTCTGTTTTAAATGGGTTTTTAATTACTCAGTTTGTTCATCCATTAGTCTTACACGCAATCTTAAAAATCAAGACAGTGTTCTGTTACCAGCAGCAAATCCATAAACATCTGCAGGAGATTTTTTTTTTGAGTGGGAGTAAAAGTCCAGCGTGCTGCCCACGCTGGAGTGGAATGGTGTGATCTCAGCTCACTGCAACCTCCGTCTCCCCGGTTCAAGTGATTCTTCTGCCTCAGCAGCTGGGACTACAGGTGCATGCCACCATGCCTGGCTAATTTTTTGTATTTTTAGTACAGACAGGGTTTCATCAGGTTGGCCAGGCTGGTCTCAAACTCCTGGCCTCAAGTGATCTACCCACCTCTCAAAGTGCTGGGATTACAGGCTTGAGACACCGCACCTAGCCAGGAGAAAGAATTTGACCCAGGGGCATATGGCAGAAGGAGAGCCCAAGGGAAGTTTTAGAGCAGGAGTGAAAGTTTTTATTAAAAAGTTTTCGAGCAGGAATGAAAGGGAGGTAAAGTACACTTGGAAGGAGGTCAAGCAGGTGACTTGAGAGACCGAGGGCATGGGCTGAAATTTGACTTGGGTTTGTATGTTGGCATGCTTCTAGGGTCTTGGGTCCCTTCTTCCCGATTTTTCCCTTGGGGTGGACTGTCCGCATGTGCAGGGCCTGCCAGCACTTAGGAGTGGAGCATGTACTGAAGTGGAGTGTGCTTATTGAAGTTGTTACAAGCCCACTTGAGGTGTTCTTCCCTTACCAATCGAGTGTTTAAAACTCCACTATTTTGCTCCTCTGTGCATGCTTGAGCCCACTTGCCCAGCTCCTGAGATCTTACTGGGAATTTGCTGATCACCAGTTTAGGGTACTTTTTTTTTTTTCTCTCTGAGATGAAGTCTTGTTCTGTTGCTCAGGCTGTAGTGCAGTGGCACAATCTCGGCTGCCCTCAACGTCTGCCTCCTGGGTTCAAGCGAGTCTCCTGCCTCAGCCTCCCAAGTAGTTGGGACTACAGGTGTGCACCACCATGCCCAGCTAACTTTTGTATTTTTGGCAGAGATGGGGTTTCACTATGTTGGCCAGACTGATGTCTAGCTCCTGACATCGTGATCCACCCACCTTGGCCTCCTAAAGTGCTGGGATTACAAGCGTGAGCCACTGCGCTTGGCCTCAGGCATGTCTATCTGTTGTGAGGCTGTCTTGCCCTGGCACTGGCTATGACCTAGTCTTCAGGCCATTAACAACTGTCAGCACATCACGTGACAGTGGCCTGGCATTTCTGGTGGTGGTGCGGTGGGGGCTGCTGCTTCCTTGATTGTGTCTGGCTAGCTACCCACTGTAACGTGACCACCTACCATGATTCCAGGACCTGGTCTCCTTTCTCTCTTCTCTGGGGCTGATCTTGATGGGTTTCATGTGCACTTTTCCAGGACCTTTACTATACATGAACATCTACACCTTTAGCAACTGTTAGGTATAAACTGTATCATGTACCTATCATTCAGCAACCTGGTCTTTTCACCACTTGTGTCTCGGCTGTATCAGTATACCCAGACAAATCGCCTTTCTCTGAGTGGTATATTATGGTCCAAATATATGAAAGTTGACGCAACCATCCCATCAATTGGAGGTGATGTGGGTTGTTTACTGTTATTTCTTTCTTGAGCTACTGTACACAAGTCAGGCCCCCCTGGCCAGGCCATCTTGCTGATGTTTGGGTAAATGCTTTTCAAGTGGAGATACTGATGGTGGCTCCATCTTGGGGCACATGCATATTTCTTCGTCAAAATTTTCTCCAAAATGATTATAGCAGTTGGACCACAAGGGAGGTATGAGAACAGCTGATTAAGTTTTTGGTGATTTGATAGAAACAATTCATTAACTTACAGCCCCCTGATGGCTAATGAGGTGGAACATCTTTTCATATGATCAGTGGGTATTTGCATTTTCTGTGAATTGCTCATTTACACTCCCTTTCTTTTGGATTGGTATCCCATTTTCTTTTGAAATGGGGAGCCCTTGGGGGAAAGAGACACATTATTTCTCTAAAATACGCACATTGTAGATCAACAGTCCCCGAACTTTCTGGCAACAGGGACCGGTTGTGTGGAAGACAATTTTTCCACAGATGGGGTTCGGTGGGGGATGGTTTGGGGATGATTCAGGCACCTTATATTTCTTGTGTACTTTTTCTTTTTTTTTTTTTTTTTTTGAGACGGAGTCTTGTTCTGTTGCCCAGCCTGGAGTGCAGTGGCGCGATCTCGGCTCACTGCAAGCTCTGCCACCTGAGTTCATGCCATTCTCCTGCCTCAGCCTTCCGAGTAGCTGGAACTACAGGCGCCCCCCACCATGCCCAGCCTAGTTTTTTGTATTTTTTAGTAGAGACGGGGTTTCACCGTTTTCGCCAGGATGGTCTCGATCTCCTGACCTCGTGATCCGCCCGTCTCGGCCTCCCAAAGCGCTGGGATTAGCGGCTTGAGCCACCGCACTCAGCCTCTTGTGTACTTTTTCTATAATTATTACATTACAATGAAATAACTACACAACTCACTATAATGTAGAATCAGTGGGAGCCCTGAGCTTGTTTTCCCGAAACTAGACGGCCCCATCTGGAGGTGATGGGAGACAGTGACAGATCATTCGGCATTAGTTAACGTTGTCACAAGGACACACAACCTAGATCCCTCGCATGGGCAGTTCCCAATAGGGTTCATCCTCCTGTGAGAATCTAATGCTGCCACTGATCCAACAGGAGGCAGAGCTCAGGTGGTGTAATGTGAGCGATAGGGAGCAGCTATAAATACAGATGAAGCTTTGCTTGTTCACCTGCTGCTCACCTTCTGCTGTGTCACCTGTTCCTAACAGGCCACGAACCTTTCTTGGTCTGTGGCCTGGGGTTTGGGGACCCTTGTC
This sequence comes from Papio anubis, assembly GCF_008728515.1. Classification (NCBI taxonomy): domain Eukaryota; kingdom Metazoa; phylum Chordata; class Mammalia; order Primates; family Cercopithecidae; genus Papio; species Papio anubis. The sequence goes on from NC_044993.1 coordinate 61,356,597, forward strand.
AATAACAATTTGTTGTAAGTTACAAGTATCTTCTGGGATGTTGGTTGTCTTACTTTGTTCATATTTTTGTCATGCAGAACCTTGAAACTTTGCTGTGGTCAAGTTTATCAGTCATTTCTTCCATAGTTTTTGAAAAACTTCTTTGTAAAAAAACTTCTTTGTAAAAGTCTGTAATAGCGCAAAGTCCATGACTCTTTCATTATATTAAAATAGCTTGAGGATTTGCTAAAGTTTACTTTTGTGTGTGATGAGTGTTCCAATATACTGACTTTCTGGATATACAGGCAGTTGTCTTAAGACTATGGAAGAGTGTCTCTGCTCATGTGAAATACCCCCTTTAACATCTATTAAACCTGTGTCTCTACCCAGGTTTGCATTTTTTTATTGGTTTGTGTATTCCTGCCTTGGTTTTGTAGAGCTTTGTTACGTTTTCGGTATCTAGTGGTTAAAGTTTCACTTTTTCCTTCCCAAAATTGCCCTAGCTCTTCTGTGTTTTGGAATAAGTTTGTCAAATTCTACAAAGAATTGACATGGGACTAGGGTTGTGATGCATTAGATTCATAAAATTTGGGAAGAACTGATATCATTGAGTCTTTCATTCATGAGGATGGTATTATAAGTCTCTGGTCATTCAGTAAAGATTTACAGCTTTCTCTATATAGATCATTTTAAAAAAGACTTAGCTTTGTGGCTATTGTTTTTAAAAAGCTTCCTATTATATTTTTGACTTGTTCATTTTTAGGTTGATACAGTATGGGGCTACACTGCTCAAAGTAAATTTGTCAGTTTATTTCCTGAGCATTTTCTAGCTTGGACAGTTACTATAAATAAGTACAATTTTGTATCTCCCTGCTACTTAAAATTCTTACCACATAAGCTACAACCTCAAGTGCAATTTTGAAAAGTAGCAATGGGGTGGGGTGCAGTGGCTGAGGCCTGTAACCCCAGCACTTTGTAGGAGAGGATGGCTTGAGCCCAGGAGTTTGAGACCAGCCTTGTAGTCCCAGCTACTCAGGAGGCTGAGATAGGATCCCTCAAGCCTGGGGAGGAGGTCAAGGTAGGAGGATCCCTTGAGTTTGGGAGGTTGAGGCTGCAGTGAGTCATGATGGTGCCACTCCACTCTAGCCTGGGTAACAGAGGAGACCCTATGTCCCCACCGTCCCCCACCCCCCAAAAAAAGGCAATGACAGCATGCATCTCTCGTTCTTTTTTTTAAAAAAAAAAAAAAAAAAAAAAAAAAAAAAAAAATTGGGGCCATCTTAAGGTTAATAATACAGTTTCCATTAATCTGAGGGTTAATTCTCAGAGCAGTGATATTAGTATATCTATTCAAGCTTTAGGTTACATTTTAATATAAAGGGCTGAGTCAGTTTTCTCTTTATTGCCTTCTCATATCTTTTTAAAATAAGAGAACAGTAGTTTGGTTTGGCATAAAATTGTTAGGTCATGGCTCAATCCTTTAAATTTTGTTCTATTCTGGATTTTTTTTTTAAACTGGCCTTTTCTGGTTAACATTTTATTATCCTGGATATATGCAGGATTCTTCAGCCTTATGATATAAGAACTTTGCCACGCTAGAGATCTCCTTTCCTTTCACTAGTTTTGTTTATCCTTTCTGATCCGTAAAATGAGTATTTTCAGCTCCAAATTTCTTCAGCTATATCCTTGTTAATTCTGTTTTAATTACTAGGGAAAGGTATTGCGGGATCTGGCCAGCAGCCTGCAATGCAACGGGGCTCTCTTTAGTCCCGCCAGATAGGCAGGTCGAGAAATAATACACCCACACAAGATAGTGAAAGCTGGGTCCAGGGGGTCACTGCCTTCTGGTCCCATGGTGCCAACAATGCACTGGATATGCCAGCATTAAGTTTAGTGAGAGAGGGGTAGGTTAGTGAGGGATTTAAGGTCATTTGATTATGAGGTGAGATGGTCACATGGGGATGATTTCTTTAACATAACATCTGTATGCAGAAGTACAGTGTACAGAGATAAGAATTTACAATAGTGTGTGCATCAGTAATTTCTAACAGAGCCTTAAAACAGGAACAGTCTTGCCGATAACCTATGATAAGCAAGATATTAATCGGCAGTAACGGCTACAGCAAAGGGTGGTTACATACAATTCATAGAAACAGGACATGAAGTTAGACAACTGGTTAGACCAGAAATTCTCAGAAGGGAGTATGCCTTAACCCTAAAGAGGCCTAGAAGAGCTGTGGCAAGATGAGGTCATTTATAGCCCTATCTTATCCATATGGACAGGTGCCCCCCGTGCATCCATTTATAGGCTCTCCACGAGGGTCACATTCCATTCTCAGAGCTTTGAACATTTGATTTTCTGGGATAGGAATCTTGGTGATGAGAAACCTCCCTGACTGCACATCCATTCGTGGGCTCTCTGCAGGGGGAAGCACATCACATGCTGTTGGCTCATTCTGGCAGTCCAACCTGGCATTGTCTTTACACAATCCTGCATGCAATTTTGTATTTACAATAATCGGGAGCATTTCATCTTGTATTCCATAGCAATAGTTTCAGGGCGTCTTCCTACAGAAAGCATTGGTTTCATGATTCACTCTTTCTTGTCCTTTGTATTCATTATTATCTTGCTGGTTCTTATTTCTGATGTTCTCTGGTATTTAGCCCTTTCTTCTGCCTTTTGGGACAAATGGATTTTCTAACGTCATTTCTGTTCATTATCTCCAATGCGGAGTTATTCCCCGACCCCCATCTCCCCACTACCCCCCACGTTTTTTTTTTGTTTTTTGTTTTTTGTTTTTTTTTTAAAGAGGATCTCGCCCTGTCTAGGCTGGAGTACGGTGATAAGATCACAGCCTCGACCTCTACCTCCACCTCCTGGGTTCAAGTAATCCTCCCAAGTATCTGGGGACTATTGGTGTATGCCACCACTCCTGGCTAATTTTTAAACTTTTGTAGAGACGGGGTCTTGATATGTTGTCTAGGATGGTCTCAAACTCCTAAACTGGAGCAATCCTCCTGCCTTGGCCTCCCAAAGTGCTAGGATTATAGGCATCAGCCACCAGGCCTGGCCTGACCCTCTCTTCATTGCAGTCACATCTTCTGGAAGAAGGTTTTCTTCTACTTTGGGGGATGGCTCTAGGCAAAAAGATGATTTTTTAGTCTCTTCCAGTGATAAGAACTTCTTACAACTGTATGATAATGGATTATATGTGCACATGATGACTCATGCTTTGATATGCATCATCTGATTTGATTACCACAGTCATGCATTTAAAGAGATTGGTGTATCCTTTCAAAAAGGATACACTAAGAGGTGAACTAAGGATGTTCTGTAGGTACTAAATGTCATAACTTGTAAGAAGAAGCAGAGAACCTGTGTTTTAACTCCCAGTGCGTGTATTGGCTGACCATTGAATCACCCGGGCGGCTTCCTAAATGCATTCTTGCCAGAGAACTACTCACTAGATCTGCCTACAGAAAGCACACACAGGTGTTTGTGAAAGGCAGGGGCACCCAGGGGTCAAGAGCAAAGGCTCTAGACTCAGCACGTGGTGTACGTCTGCAAACCCTGAAAATTTGAGACAGGTCTCAGTTCATCTGGAAAGTTTATTTTGCCAAAGTTGAGGACACATGCCCATGACACAGCCTCAGGAGGTCCTAGTGACATGTGCCCGAGGTGGTCAGAGCACAGCTGGGTTGTATACAGGCTAGGGAGACATGAGATATCAACATGCAGGATGAACATCGGTTCACTCTGGAAAGGTGGGGCAGGTCTAGAAAGGCAAGCCAACCTGAAGCAAACGTGGGAAGACTCAATGCGGGAGGGGGCTTCCAGGTCCTGGGTAGATAAGAGATAAATGGTTACATTCTTTTGACTTTCTGATGAGCCTCTCCAAAGGAGGCAATAGAGTGTGCATTCATCTCAGTAAGCAGAGGGGGGTGACTTTGAATAGAATGGAAGGTAGGTTGGCCCTAAGCAGTTCCAAGGCTAACTTTTCCCTTCAGCTTAGATTTGGGGGCCCCAAGATAAATTTTCCTTTCACACATCTGAGATTTCCTACTGTGCAACTTGAGCCTCGGTTTCCACATCTGTAAAATGGATAATAGTACCTAGGGAGGGATAATTAGTAAGATAATCCATATAAATCATAATAACTAGTACACCATAGTGAAATTCTGGCTTCATAGCCGTTACAGTTACTGCTGCTGTTCCAAAATCCTTTGGAATAGGAATAGGTTACATTTAGACCTTTGACCTCTTTGCCAGTCCTTTCCTTACTCTCCATGGATTATCTCCCGTTGGGTAATAATCATATAGGTTTAAAAAGGTGGTTTTTGTTTGTTGTTTTTTCTTTTTAGAGATGGGATCTTGCAGTGTTGTCCAGGCTGGTCTTGAACTCCTGGGCTCAAGAGATCTGCCCCACCTTGGCCTCCCAAAGTCCTGGGATTACAGGCATGAGCCACTGTGCCTGGCCAAGGTGTCTGTTTTGTTTTTTGAATGTAACATAATTTGTTAAAGACTTAGATTATGGTAATTGAGTTTATCAGCCTGAGTTCTAAGCCAATTTGGCTGACTATGAGATGTGAGGTTATGTTCATGAGAGAACTGGTATTCACACATGAAGATTTTAGTATACGTGGTTAAACACTCATTGTTACTGCAGAATGAACATTGTTTCTCCATGATTTCCAGTTACAAACTGATAATGCATAACCTTGTCTAAAAACAGCCTATGTGCCCAAGGAGAGCAGACATTCATGATTGCAGCTTTGGCCCTGAGCGCCATGCTGCTTCTCTTTTTGGAGAGGGGATTGCAAACACAGTGGCTGTCAGAAAGCTGCTCATGGACCAAGATGTTATAAATCTCAGTGCCACAAAGAAATAGCACTTGAAAGTAAATTTAATTTTCTTAGCAAGGCAATTTTTACTTCTATAAAAGGGTACAATTCATGGGTGGAGCAATGGTGAGGGCACCCTTGAACAAAGGGGGAGGGGAAAGGGTTTTTATTCGTGATGTGTGGGTAGCACCTACTGCTGTGTCATTCCCCTATTGGCAAAGGTTGGACCGCACAGTCTAAGCTAATTTCGACTGGCTATTTTAAAGAGCAGGGATACAAGTCAGTGGTGGGGTGAGTAGCTTGGTGGGAAGGACAGTTACAGAACAGGTGACTCAGCATGAGTAAAGACAGCAGGTGACCAAGGGTGACTCAGGTCAAAGCAGGCGACCAGGGGAGCAGATGTGAACTACTGATAAGAACTGGTGGGAAAGTTGTTTACTGAAATTAGAGGACAGGGGATGAAGAGAACCATGAAAAACTTTAAAACGGAGAACAAAAAATAAGACAGCTGAACATACTGATTCTTTGAAGAGAAACTTGGAGTTCACTATCTTTAACAAAGAGGTGGAAGGCATGAAAAGAAAATGAACAAGCATTCTCTCTTGGTCCCTGTCTGTCCCTCAGCCCTTGAGTTCAAAGGACAGAGGCATTCAAGTGTTTGTCGGGTTAATAAATGATTAATATCTGCTGGTCTGCTGCTGTTCTCCCTGGGAGCATGGCCAGGGTCTGTATCCCTGATTCTTCCCCCTCTCTGGCTTTATCAGTGGTGTTCATCTCATTTGCAAAAATTTGCATAGAAATGACTGTCTCAAGGCTGAAAGAGACTTCAACCTCAAGTACCATGTAACCCACTGAATTTTTTGTTTTTGTAGTGGGGGGTGGGGGTTGAGGAGACAGGGAGAATGGGTAAGAAGCTTTTTGGGTCTGTGGTTATCAGAAGCATTGAAAGCAGAGCTATTTCATCCTGAGTGAGGACTAAGAAAATGAAAGTGGGACTTGGCAGGCTGCATTCTGGACTGTTAGCTATTCCTGGCCTCTAGATGTTTGTGGTTAAGGGAACAGATTAATAACACTGTTAAAAATTTTTGGTGCCACAAAAGAAATAGCACTTGAACATAAATTTGATTTTCTCAGCAAGGCAATTTTACTTCTATAGAAGGGGGCAACTTGTGAGTGGAGCAATGGCGAGAGCACACCTGAACAAGGGACGGGGTTTTTACTCCTGACGCAGGTAGCACCTACTGCTGTGTCATTCCCCTATTAGCTGGGGTTGGACCACACAGTCTAAGCTAGTTCTGACTGGCTATTTTAAAGAGTAGTGGTACGAGTCTGGTGGGGTGAGTAGTTCGGCAGGAAGGCCAGTTACAGAACAGGTGACTCAGGATGATTCAGGACGGAGCAGGTGACCAGGGCAACAGATGTGAACTACTGATTAGAACTGGCAGAAAACGTTGTTTACTCCAAGTAGGGGCAAGGAGACGAGAATGAAGAAGTTAAACTGTAAATGGACAAAGAACAGGAGAGCCAAACATACTGATACATTGGTTCTTTGGAGAGGATGTCAGAACTCATTGTACTTAACAATTTACAGCCTAAAATATTTGAAGAGGTATTTATTATATCCTACAACACTTACTAAAGAGACCCAGACTTGGGAGTGTTCTTTTATCCTGATACCTTGAACAGAAGCATTCCTAATTTTGCTTTAAAGATAATGATTCTTGCAAAATCTAGTAATTAAGAAAATTTTTTATCACAAATCCTTACAGCAGAGCATGTCTCTCTCCCCATGATTTTTTTTTTTTTTTTTTGTCAGTCTTGTAGTCTTGCTCTATTGCCCAGGTTGGAGTGCAACGGTGCAATTGCTGCTCATTGCGACTGCTACCTCCCGGGTTCAACCAATTCTCCTGCCTTAGCCTCCCAAGTAACTGGGCTCACAGGCATGTACTACCACCCCTGGATAATTTTTATATTTTTTAGCAGAGACTGTTTCAATATGTTGGCTAGGCTGGTCTCGAACTCCTGACCTCAAGTGATCCTCCCACCTCAGCCTCACAAAGTGCTGGGATTATAGGTGTGAGCCGCCTTGCACCCGGCCCCTTAAGATCTTTTTTATGTTGTATAAACTAGTATTATACCTAGGGTGGACGCATTCCCCCTCTTACTTTTGGGAATGCCCTATTCTATGGATAACAGTACTTTCACTACTTCCTTAGTAAACTTTTGCTTTGCATTGTAGACTTGCCCTGAATTCTTTCTTTCATGAGATTCAAGAACCCCCTCTTAGGGTCTGGATTGGGACCTCTTGCCTGTAACATTGTTACCTCCCTTTGAACCAAAGCAGCCTCCCTTACCAGTTTATTCTGACTGCATTTTGGGGTGGAGCCACAAAACTAGCTGGTGTCTCTGGGTCCCTTAAAATCTAGGTAATATTTGGTGTATTTTTTAAAATCTCCCTTTTCATGGGTTTTTAGAAGTTCAAAGTACCCTCCCAAGATTTTCCCAAATCCCAGGTGCTTCTAACATTATCGTTGTTACAGGAACGGGTTCCTGATCCAGCCCTGAGAGAGGGTTCTTGGATCTCGCACAATAAAGAAATCAGGGTAAGTCTGGAATAAAGTGAAAGCAAGTTGATTAGGAAAGTCAAGGAATAAAGGACTACTCCATAGACAGAGCAGCCCCGAGGGCTGCTGGTTGCCCGTTTTTATGGTTATTTCTTGATGTGCTAAACAATGGGTGGATTATTCATGCCTCCCCTCTGTGCTTAAGCAATGGGTGGATTATTCATGCCTCTCCTCTTTAGACCACATAGAGCAAGTCCCAGACGTTGCCATGGCATGTGTAAGCTGTCGTGGCGCTGATGGGAGTGTAGCCGTGAGGACGACCAGAGGTCGCCCTCATCACCATCTTGGTTTTGGTGGGTTTTAGCCGGCTTCTTGACTGCAACCTGTTGTATCGGCAAAGACCTGTATCTTGTGCCGACCTCCTACCTCATGCTGTGACTAAGAGTGTCTTAACGATCTGGGAATGCGGCCCAGTAGTTTCAGCCTCATTTTACCCAGCTCCTATTCAAGGTGGAGTTGCTCGGCTTCAAACCCCTCTGACATCACCACGACATCTCTAATTTTCATTCCTGTGTGAAATTCTTACTTGGGCTGAAGTGGTCAGACAGCCTGGACTACCTTGTGTCACCGTACCGTGCTGGGTGGAGGCTACTGCCTCTAGAAGACTTTGTCTATTGTGCCTTGAACACCCAACAGTGACTTTGCAGGGCCATCTCACTGGATAATATGATATCACTACCCAAACAGGAGAATCGAGGCCAAGACTGGATCAGGCCCAGTGGAACATAGCGAAACAATAGGCTTTTGTATTAGAATCCTGGCTGTGTGATCTTCAGCAACTTCCTTAACATCTCTGAGCCAGTTCATTTATCTGGAGAATGGGGCTAAATCTTCCTCTGAGTTTTTTCTGAGGCGTACAGCCAATGAATGTAAGGCACCTGACACACAGTAAACAACTAAATCAAAAGTAAATACTATTATTCAGTCTTCAGCTTAGAATTTGTTCATTTTCTTACACCTCCCTCCCTCCCCCACTTTCTAAAGGAGAGAAAAAGACAAACACCTTTTTTTTTTTTTTTTTTTTTTTTTTTTTTTTTAAGATCTAATATGCACCCCCATCCCCAGGACTGGCTTTTGGTAGATTGATCATAGCGTGCAGAGGCCAGCAAACTTTGGCCTGCCTGTTTAGGAAGTAAAGGTTAATTGGAACACAGCGTTGTCCACGCATCAGTTGAATACTTGAAATGAGAATCTCATGGCCTGCGCCTACAGTATTTACTATTTGACCCTTTACAGAAAGTCTGCTGTCCCCTGGCTTATAGTGGTTTTTTTTTTTTTTTTTTTTTTTTTTTTTTGCCTCCCCCAGAGCTAGGATTTGGGTTAGCCTCAGTTTGTCTAATCAGGTCTGGGGAAAGTGCATTCAGTTGATCAAATCAGCTAACAAGGGTTCGTTGCTATGGGGTCATGGTGTATTTGGAGATGGGGGTGTGCGTGGGTGTTCACAGAACCTTCACCCACAATCCTGCTCCCAGGAAGCTTTCTGTCCACTTCTGTGGATAACCAAGGCATGTGTAGCTGGGCACAGTGGCTCACACCTATAATCCCTGCACTTTGGGAGGCCGAGGCAAGAGGATCACTTGAGCTCAGGAGTTCAAAACGAGCCTGGGCAACATGGCAAAACCCTGTCTCCACTAAAAATACAAAAATGAACAGGGTATGATGGGGGTGTGCCTGTAATCCCAACTACTTGGGAGGCTGAGGGAGGATTGCTTGAGCCCAGGAGGCAGAGGCTGGAGTGAGCTATGGTTGTGCCATTGCACTGCAGCCTGGGTAACAGCAAGACCCTGTCTCAAAAATAAAAACAAAAAAACAAAGCCATGTGAGTCACAGGGCAGAACTTTAATCCAGACTAGTGTATCAATTAGCTTTAACCTTTTAATCCATCTGGGCCTCAGTTCCCCCATCCATTAAATGGTCCGATAATAATAGGACCCACCCCTCTACCCCATACTGAATGAGTTATTTTTGTTCCAGAAATTCTTGATTTGAGCGGCATTTGGGGGATACATGATCTCTGACTTCACCTCTACTCCCAACTTTGCCTAGAAAATGTGTTTACCCATAGAATGACGTGAGGGACTCCACTTAAGATCCATCTGTCCTGGTGCCAGCCTTCCTGCCTCAGTTCCTCCTCCCTCCCCCAAACTGCCTGCTCTGGCCAACTCCTCGTTGTCCCGTGACTGCCTCTGCCTGGAGAACCCCCTCCCGCAGACCCCCAGCGCTGACCGTCTGCAACGGGTGACCATGTTCTTGAGAAGACCAAGAGCCTTTTTTTAGTTGGGAACTGTGGAAATGGCATCTGCCTGCTGAGGGTATCACCAAGGACACCTGGGCCCCTGCAGCCCAGACCTTGAGACGGTTGTACTTTAAACCAAATTGGGGTCACCGAGTCTACATCTGTCCTAGTCCCTCCCTTCCCCCAAAGCCTTGGAGCAGATGGCGGTCATCTTCCATTCCCCTCCAGCTCCCTCCTCATTAGCATGCATCTTCCTCCGCCCGGGCCTCTCAGCAGATGGCAAATGACGACCCTGTTCCATGTTAAATGTTACTCTGGGGACAGGAGGAACTTGTAAGGAGTGTCAGCAGTTTTTGGACTGTTGTTGATGGGAGGACGTGGTGGAAGGGATGTGCCACCCACATACCTCCATCTTGCCCCTACCCTGAGTCTGAGGAGGGCAGCCACTGTGGGCATCCCCTTGAATCTGTCCATTGGTGCCTCTCCTCCATGGGAACCCTGGGCTGGGCTTCTAGCACCACCTGCGTGGATGCTGCAGAAGCCTCCCATCGGGGTTGCTTGCGTCTGCTTTCATGGTCCAGTCAACCCCACAGCAGCAGCATGAACTTCATGGAAGGTGGCCTTGAGGCAGCCAAGCCCTGCTGCATCTGGTTGCTCCCGGTCCCTGACACTGCTCACCACGTACCTCCCGCCACCTGGAGGCAGCCAGGGCTGAGCAGCTCTCCCTGTACCTTGTGTTACTGCCAAAGCCCCTCAGAGGTATCTACCTCCTAATCCTTGGCACCTACGAGTGTTAACTTGTAGGATAAAAGGGGTTTAGTTAGCAGCTGTGATGAAGGCATCTGAGATGGGAGAGATTATTCTGAATTATCCAGGTCCATCCAATAGAATCACATAAGTTCTTTTTGGGTCTTGCTCTGTCATGAAAGCTGGAGTGCAGTGGTGTGATGTTGGCTCACTGCAACCTCTGCCTCCCAGGTTCAAGCAATATTCCTGCCTCAACGTCCTGAGTAGCTGGGATTATGGGTGTGCACCACCATGCTGGGCTACTTTTTGCATTTTTACTAGAGATGGGGTTTTGCTATGTTGACCAGGCTGGTCTTGAGCTCCTGACCTCTGGTGATCTGGCCGCCTTGACTTTAATCCCATAAGCTCTTAAAAGCAGAGAGCCTGTCTTGGCTGTGTTCAGAGAGATGCTACAAGGACCTGAGATGTGCAACTAAGCTGTGAGGACAGATTAGAGGTGAGAGGGGCTACCTTCATCTGGCTTTGGACGTGAAAGAAAGGAGGCCACAGCCCAAGGAATGTTTTAAGCTACTAACTCTGGTCACCTGTTACAGCAGCAATAGGCGTCTAACAGTGTTTTACCTAGGGATGGAGCCTTCGGAGAATAGGGCAACAGGGTGTATACGTTTTCACTTTAGACAGGATCACATCAGTCGCCCTCAGAAGTCTGATACGCGTCTCTAGATAAAATCAAGGTGTTCGCTGCATCCCTTTAGGAAGCTCTAGGGGAGACTGTTTCCTTTTTACAGCTTCTGGAGGCCACCTGCGTTCTTATGGCCTGTGGCTACTTCTCTCCTTAGAGCATCTCTTGGCAGTGACCACCTCTGCCCTTCCCTTCTATATCTAATGGACCCCTGTGATGACACTGGCTACACTCAGCTAATCCAGGATAACCCTCCCATCACAGTCAGCTGGTTAGCAAGGTTGATCCCATCTGTATCCTTCATGCCCCCATGCCATCGTCACAAGATCCTTAGGGTATTGCTTTGCCAGCTGGAAACCCCTGTGGCCAGTGGTGCCTTCTGCCTCAGCATTGTTTGCATCTGCTGGGCTCATTCTGCCCACCTAGCCCAGTAGGCTGCACTTGGCTCATACCACTGGCCCAGATCCCCATACCTGCCAAGGGTGAGCCAGGCACAGAGTGGCGGTGGGCGTGTGGGTGAGCAAGTACAGGATCTCTTTACTGTGTACGGCCAGCTGTGCTGGGTGCTATAGCAGGGCAGGCAGCTCCGGGCACTGGCACAGGTGCTGGCTCTTCAAGGCTGTGACTGGACCAGATGTACCACATGTGGCTTCTGCTTTGGGTACTTGTGTCTGAATGAGGGGCATGGGATGGCACCTGGACGCTTGGAGATGTCAGGAACTGGGGAGCCCCAAAGAGGATATCACAGCCCTGGCGTGGGGAGCCCCTAGATCTGGGCTCCCTGGACGGCCACAGCTCTTCTCTCCTTCTCGTTGCCTGCAATGTGGCAAGTTGGTGTTGCAGCGGGGGCATGTGTTTCAGCCCTGCTTGTGTTGCAAAGCTTTCAGGCCCACCATTTGGCGGGTCCCTAGTTCTTGTTCTGCTTCCTGGAAGAATGAGGTACGTGGACAACTGGAGGGTGAGCAAGGTGGAGAAGAGGTTCACTGAGAGACAGAACAGCTCTCAGGAGGCCCTCGGACGGTAGCTGCTTCCCAAAGTAGGTTGTCCTGATAAGTGTCCAGCGCTCAGTGGAGAGGAGACCTGAAGTGGGTAGTTTCCTCCCACAGCGGGTAGTCCCCACTGCTGTTAGTCTGGCTGAGTCTGGGGTTGTTGGACGGTCAGAAGGAAGGAAGTACGTGCTGACTGGTCCATGAGCGGGCCCAGTGAAAGCACTAAGTTCTTACTCCACCTGGGACAGCCAGCCTGGGCTTCAGGCCATCCCTGGCTTTTAAGGTGAGGTTTCACCAGGGACCTGCCCCTTTCTGTCCAGAAACGTGTCTGCCTCTTGGTATCAACATGCTGTTCTTGGCACCCAGGCTGTTCACGCCGAGGGGTTCTCGCAGGCCCATGTTGAGCTGCCCTCAGCCACCCCTGACCTCCTTCCCACACGTGTTGCCACCCGAAGTCTGGAGGGGGCCAAGGTAGTGGCGGGGGTGGTGTGTGTGTGCTGGTGTTTCAGTGCTGCTCCAAGCACATGTACACCCAGGTGGGTTACAAAAGTGTCCAGGTTTGGCCACAAATTTGCTTTGAGATTGGAGTGGGCACCGGAAGTGGGGAGAGACCGGGGAATGGGAGCAGGTACTTTGGAGTCTGCGGGGGGGGGGGGGGGGGAGGCTTCTCAGGCCCTTGAGAGCACAGAGATGCCTGGGTCTAGAGCCACAGCTGGGTGGCTGCAGCTGTGCCAGGAGGGTGGGGCTCCTGCCTGTTCCCAGCTCTTGCTGGCTCTGGATTGCGCAGCCTGGCCATGCCTCCCCTTCTGCAGCTGGCATCCCTGCAGTGGCTGCTCCAGATGGGCTGTCGCTGCCATCACTATGTCCCCTGACAGGAGCCTGGGGAGGAGGAGATGGTCGCCTACAGGGGGCCATTTTTCTGCCTACCACATGTATTAGGCTTTTACAGTTTTGCCAGCCTGGCATGCCTAAAATGAGAAATCACTGTGGTATTAACTTGGATTCATCTGAGGTGTGTTTTTGTATGAGGAACAGTATAGCGCCTTGAGGCTTAGAAGCGGTGATAAGCATTAACACACTCTTAAGTGTTACTGACGTTAGTATCTGGACTTTTCACCAAGGAGCGCTAGCTTGGGAGTTGGCTGCCCTGAGTGTGAGTCTGGCTCTCTCCTGGTTGTGTGGCCTTGTTCTGGGTGTTACTTCCCACGTAACATGGTAGCTCTAAAATGTGTTAGTCACCTGTCCTTGTGAGTAATAGATGCTCAAAAAAATGAGTCTTAATGAGAGCAGGGAAGATGAGCAGGATCAAGGTGGGATTTGCTATGTGAGGAGGAGGACAAAGGCTTTCAGAACCGTGTAGTCCTGAGTCTGAGAACCCAAGAAAACAAAGGCCAACCTGCATCTCCAGGGCTTCCCTTACTTTAACTATTTCCATTGCAATGGGATGAAGTTCCCCAGTTTCCAGAGCCTGACTCTTCAAGCAATATTCATGTAATCTACACAGCAGCCAACCCTTAGCCAAAGTGGATCCTTCATTCTCCAAACGGCATTATTGAGGTGTAAGAAGCTTGCTCACCATAGCTGAGCTCTGTGGGTGAGACCTTGTGATGCTTTTGGAGTGGAAGAAAGAGTTACAACTGCTTTTATTAACCCAACCTCAGTTGGAAATCCTGGACCTCTTTAAGGCTGCCACGTGCTGTTGAACAGGTCGCACACAATTCCAGGATGTCCTTTGATGGAGCCAGTAGGAGTTGAAGCCTGACCTGTGCCCCACTCGCCAAACCTGTGAAGGTAAGTATAGGGCTACGTCTGCCTCGGGGAAGAAACCTTTCTTTCTCATTTGTGCAGAGACAGCTTAGGCGTTAACAGCAACTTTCTCCCTGGTGATACTCAACTGAAGCTGTCATGCATTTGGGGCAGTGAGAGGCGAGTTGTTCCAGATCTCTACCAGAAACCTAGAAATAAAGCTTGGGTTGTGTTTACACAAAGAAGGACTTAATGCACCCTGGGTCTTATTTTTGGGCCCCATGTGGTAATGGACACACACTGATGGGATGTGCTGAAAAATGAAGGGCTCCATTTGTCATCTTTCCTAAGAGAAACAGAAAGCTTACATGTTGATGTCCTGGGACTCTAGGGTTCTCCATTCCTTTCATGACAGCCTGGAAAAGTTTCTTTGTGGACTGATTGGGAGGATGTGAGGGATACAGGAGATAGGCAAGGGAGACCTACTGTGACTGGGACGTGGCCAGAAATTAGTCCCACGAGCCAGGCCTGGTGGCTCATGCCTGTAATCCCAGCACTTCAGGAGACCAATGCAGGTGGATTGTTTGAGGTCAGGAGTTTGAGACCAGCATGGCCAACATGGTGAAAACCCCATCTCTACTAAAAACACAAAAAAACTAGCTGAGTGTGGTTGGGGCATGCCTGTAATCCCAGGTACTTGGGAGGCTGAGGCAGGAGAATCACTTGAACCCAGTAGGTACAGGTTGCAGTGAGCCACGATCATGTTACTGTACTCCAGCCTGGGTGACAGAGCAAGACTGTCTCAAAAAAAAAAAAAGTCCCATGGCCATTCTTGCAAGAGGCTGGGAACATAGTCTATCTCCTGGGTGGTCACGTGTTCTGTTGAAAACTAGATGTTCTGTCCTTGTAGAAGGAAGAAGGAATGGATATTGGGGACTCCAGGGATGTCTACTACAGTAGCTACCAGAAATGCTCTGGCTACTGGGAAGGTTCCCACGATATGTATGCGGAATGTTACATACTTCCTCAGCCCAGCTGCACAGCCCAGCCCAATTCAGCAGTCTTCAATGGAAAGCTCTAGAAAGAGGTAGAAGAAATAGGACACGAAGCTGAAAGGATAGAAATGGCCCCAGGTGCCTTTTGTCCCATTCTCGCAGCCTGAGTCCCAAGGCCCCTCCCTATGAGGAATGTGACTGGCGACTGCTGTGAAGATAATGACCGTCCTGGAATGTTATGCCCAGACCGTTTGTTCCCCAAAGAAGACCACCAGAGTTCAGAGTCAAAGCTAAGCGGCAAGGATCTTTTACTGCCAGTTTGAACTTGGTCCCTCCCTTCCACAGCATACAAGAGGGCCCCGAACAATGCGAGTGCTTGCTTTTTATAGCCCGATGTAAATAAGATACGTAAAGTTACAGAGGAACAAGGGAATTCTTTTGGTTACAGCATTACAATTGGTTTACATTTTAAGTTATACATTTAGCAGTTTTCTATTGGTTTCCGTGCTTTCAGTAAAACCACAAACGGCTGTGTCCTTATCTGGGACTTTTCCAGGTGGTGTTTGTACTGGGCTCAGGAAATTGAGAAGATATATGGTGGGATGTGTTTGTACTGGGCTCAGGAAATTGAGAGATACGTGGTGGGATGTGTTTGTACTGGGCATGTTTGTGTTGAGCTCGGGGCTGAGGAATGTGCCTGATTTCTTTCAGGAACAGACGTTTGGCTGCTGGACTTTGACTTCATTTGCTACCATTGTACTTACAGAACTGGTTGAGAAGAATCTTAAAAACTCCATCTAATGCCGAGGTTGCTGCGATAGGGTCCTTGTGCCCCAGAGGACGCATAAGACAAGTCGTTGGGTAGATGTATAAATCTAAATGAAAGTCTACTTTTTGAAAATCTCATACCAAAATTTTTCTTTGGGGTACGTGTTGTAATATAAATAGCATATTAGAATACATTTCATTTCTGAAGTGAAGCAATCTGTTAGGAGTTCATGCTCAAAATTTTTGCTGACAAGGGCATGTGACAAGAACATTTGAAAGCACTGCACCAAAGAGGTTACATCACAGCTGTCCCTTTCAAACGGAGGCCCCTTCTGGAGCTGCCATCCTCTTGTGCATCTGGACCAGCCCCCTTCCCTAAAACTCATGCATTGGAATCACAGCTGGGGGCGGTGGCTCAGCCTATAATCCCAGCACTTTGGGAGGCCGAGGTGGCAGGATAGCTTGAGCCCAGGAGTTTGAGACCAGCCTGGACGATGTATAGTAAGACCTCATCTATACCGTGGGGAAAAAAAAAATTAGCCAGGTGTGGTGGCATGTGCTTGTAATTAGACCCAGCTACTTGGGAGGCTGAGGTCAGAGGATGGCTTAAGCCCAGGAGATTAAGGCTGCAGTGAATCGTGACTGTCACTGCACTCCAGCCTGGGTGACAGAGTTAGGACCCTGTCTCAAAAAAAAAAAAGGGGGGGTACCTGTCATCCATGCTGAAGTTAACGTAGTACTGATTGTTTTTTAGTTCAGGGAGTCAAGGATTCACGTTAGAAATTAATACTTGTCTGGTCAAATCCCGTCATCTGGGACAAAGCTTCTTTGGAACTGTTGCAGGTTTTTCCATCTGAATATTGTCCTGTTCTGCTTCCTGAATGTGTGGGGTCTCGGCCTCTACGTTTTTATCCCATGATTGTTTTATTGATTACAATGGTAAGCTGCCCTAAAGCTCGCTTGACTTTTTGTTGAATAGCAACACGCTAGACCTTGAAGGCAAACCATTTACACATAAAAGACAGGCGGTTGAGAAGCCGGTCTTTCAAACGGTTGTCTATTGGTGCCTCTTCAACAGCAGTCTTACCTTTCAAGCTAATGTTCACAGTAGACAGAGAAGAGCGAAGTTGCTGAGAGCGTCCAAAGACCTTGGTTATTATTTGCTCTCTGGTTGAGTCTGATATTCATCCATGCATCCACCCAGCAAATGTTTGGGCACCTACTCTAGGGGCTAGGAGTCCAGAGAATAACACAAACTGTCTGCGTTGCAAGAGGGCACATTCTAGTGAGTATGAGAGATGGGAGCAGATGAATAAGGGAAGTTTATGGTGGGTCTGACCGTCATGGAGAAACAAAGGCAAGGATGCTGGGGTGGGCAGGGTGGGGGGGAAACGTACCACATCCAAAGGTCACTTAAGAACTTTAAATGAGCTGGGCATGGTGGCTCATGCTGTAACCCCAGCAGCTTGGGAGGCCAAGGTGAGCAGACTGCCTGCGGTTGGGAGTTTGAGACGTGCTCTGGTAACATGGTGGAACCCTGTCTCTACTAAAATCACAAAAATTAGCCAGGCATGGTGGCGGGCACCTGTCATCCCAGCTACTCAGGAGGCTGAGGCGGGAGAATTGCTTGAACCCAGAAGACAGGTTGCAGTGAGCCAGGATTGCACCACTGCCCTCCAGCCTGGGTGACAGGTTGAGGCTCCGTCTCAAAAACCAAGCAGCCTTAAATGGGGTGACTTAGGAAGGCCTCACTAGGCGAGTGACTTTCCAGGAAAGACTTTAAAGAGGTCAGTGAGGGAGCCATGGTGACACGTAGGGTAGCTCTTTCATCCTTATCACCATGGGTGTTTCAAGCTGGATAATTCTCTGCCATGGGTGCCGCAGGATTTTTAAAGCAGCATTGTTGGCCTCTGCCCAGTGAATGTCAGTAGCACCCCCACCGCCTGGTTGGATAAGGCCACCTCCAGGCATGACCACACATCCACTGGGGAACAACATCGTCCTCTGAGCTGAGAACCACAGCTCTATGGGCAGAGGTTTTTAAGCAGTGGAGCAGTAAGTACGAAGTCCCTGAGGGAGGAGGGGGAGCAAAGAGAAGGGGGTGGTGGAGTTACAGCAGCCGTGGAGAGCCGGGCTGTTGTAAGGCATTATGAAATTATGCACATTTAAATATTCTTTAACCTTTGGTGAACTGTATTTTTTCAACTTTTGAGTTCAGGGGTACCCATGCAGGATGTGCAGGTTTCTTACATGGGTAAATCGTGCCATGGTGGTTCGCTGTACAGATCATCCCATCATCTAGGTATTAAGCCCAGCATCCATTAGGTGCTACTTTTTTTTGTGAGATAGTTTCACTGTCACCCAGGCTGGAGTGCAGTGGCAGGATCTCGGCTCACTGCAACCTCTGCCTCCCGGGTTCAAGCAATTGTCCTGCCTCAGCCTCATGAGTAGTTGGGATTACAGGCACCTGTAACCACACCCAGCTGATTTATGTATTTTGAATACAGACAGGGTTTCACCATGTTGCCCAGGCTGGTGTCAAACTCCCAATCTCGGGTGATCTGCCTGCCTTGGCCTCCCAGGGTGCTGGGATTCCAGGTGTGAGCCACTGCGCCTGGCCTGCATTAGCTATTCTTTCTGATGCTCTCCCTCCCCCACCACCACAGGCTCAGTGGTTGTTCTACTCAGTGTGTCCATGTGTTCTCGTCGTTTAGTTTTCACTTACAAGGGAGGATAATGCGGTATTTGGTTCTCTGTTACCATATTAGTTTGCTGAGGATAATGGCCCCAGCTCCATCCATGTCCCTGCAAAGGACATGATCTCGTTCCTTTTTATGACTGCATAGTATTGATGGTGTGTATGTACCATATTTTCTTAGTCTGATTGATAGGCATTTTGCACATTTAAATATTCCTGTGGATATCTTGGACCTGTGAACTACTTTTAGGAAAGTTAAACAGTGAGATTGCTGGATGGTAAGACAGGCATCTATTCAATCTTAGGAGGTAGATCAGTCTTCCTAAGCATTTGTATCTATCTGATCTCCCACCAGGGGTGAATGAGAATTACTTTCATCAAATTAGGCCAAAACTTACTATTTCCTGCCTTTTTCATTTTAGGATTTTAATGAGTATGAAGTGCTGTTTTAATTTGCATTTTCTGATGACTAATGACTCATGACTCAATGCTTTTTTACATCTTTGTTAGCCACTTTTTTTTCTTTTCTTTTTTTTTTTTTTTTTGAGATGGAGTCTCACTCTGTTGCCCAGGCTGGAGTGCAGTGGCACAATCTCAGCTCACTGCAGTCTCCGCCTCCCAGGCTCAAGTGATTGTCCTGCCTTAGCCTCCCATGTAGCTGGGACTGCGGGTGCCCACCACCACACACGGCTGATTTTTGTGCTTGACTTCAGTAGAGAAGGGGTTTCACTGTGTTGGCCAGGCTGGTCTTGAACTCCTGACTTCAAATGATCTACCTGCCTCGGCCTCTGAAAGTGCTGGGATTAAAGGCATGAGTTGTCACACCCGGCCTATTAGCTATTTTTTAATGAAGTGTCTCTTTAGGTCTTTTGCTCACTTTTCTATCAGGTTGTCATCCTCATTCCTTTGTGGGAGTTTTTTATTCCTGGATCTAAGTTGTTTGTGGAGTACGATATTGCAAATATATTGCCCTGCCTTTGGGGCTTGAAGGTCATTGTTTGTATTAGCTTTCTGTTGCTGCATTAAGAATTACCACAAACGTAGCAGATTGAAACAGCCTACATGTATAGCTCACTTCTGTAGACTGAGTCTACCAGAGCATGGCTAGGTTGTCTGTTCAAGGTATAATAAAGCCGGACTGAATTCTCACCTGGAGGATGTGGGGAACAAACTTCTAAGCTCATTTTTTTTGGAAGGTATCTCTCTTTGTTGCCCAGGCTGGAGTACAGTGTCACAATCTTGACTCACTGCAACCTCCACTTCCCAGATTCAAGCGATTCTCCTGCCTCAGCCTCCTGAGTAGCTGGGATTACAGGTGTGCACCACTATACCTGGCAAACTTCTGTATTTTTAATAGAGATGGGGTTTCACCATCTTGGCCAGGGTGGTCTCAAACTTCTGGCCTCAAGTGATCCACTTTCCTTGGCCTCCCCAAGTGCTGGGATTACAGCCAAACTCATTCTTGTCACTGATAGGGTTCTGTGCTTTATAGCCATACAATCATGGTCCCTGTTGCCTTGTCCATCAGTTGGGGCTGCCATTAGTGCCTGAAGGCTACTCATGTTCCTTTCCACACAGCCCCCTCCATCTGCTAACCCAGCAATGGGACTTCAAATCTTTCCTACACTTTGACATTCTGGCCACTTCTATCTCTTAGCTCTTGATCTAGATTTAAAGGGCCCAGGCAACTAGGCTGCCCCCACCCCACATCATCTCCTTTTGGATTAGCTCAAAGTCAACTGATTAGTAACCTTAATTACATCTGCAAAATCCCTTTTGCCTCCACATAAGATACCATAATCACAGGAATCCCATTTGGGTCCAGCTCACTCTAGAGCATCAGTTAAGCTGTCAATCCAGAAAATATGAGACAGGATTCAATCATGTTAGGATAAGGATGTGCACCCAGGAGATAAGTCTATGCCTTTCTCTGAAGATGATTTGGAAGGCTCCAAATTTAGAGAGGATATTGAGAAATACACAATTCTCATGTAAGAGTGGAGAAGGAAAAAAGTCATTCGTGCCCTTTGGCTCAGTGAATCTGCATTTTTTACAAAAGACAGATAAATGGGGCAGAGGAAAAATACAGGAAGTCTACATTTTTACATAAGATAACATAGACAGAATGGGGCAGGGAACAATCAGATCCACATTTGTGCCTGGTGGGCCCTGGGTGACTGCAGTTCTAAAGATAAACTATCAATTTACATTGCCATGGTGACATTTTAACAAAGACCTTAGGGTTAAGGATCTTGGAGCTCACAATTTCTTCATGGGTAAAATATGGAAGAGGCTTATAGCTCTTAATCTTGTAACCATCTTATTTAGGAACAAAAATGGGGGAGGCAGGTTTGCGTGAGCCAGTTCCCAGCTTGACTTTTCCCTTTGGCTGAATGAGTTTGGGGTCTCAAGATTTTCTATTTTTTTGAGAGATGGGATCTTGCTGTATCACCCAGGCTGAAGTGCAATGGTGCAATCTTGGCTCACTACAACCTTTGCCTCCCAGGTTCAAGCGATTCTCCTGCCTCAGCTTCTCAAGTAGCTAGAAATACTGGCATGTGCCAACATGCCCAGCTAATTTTTTTTTTTTTTTTTTTTTTTGTAGAGATGGGGTTTTGCTGTATGTTGGCCAGGCTGATCTTAAACTCCTGACTTCAGATGATCCTCTTTACTCAGCCTCCCAAAGTGCTAGGATTACAGGCATGAGCTACCGCACCCCACCTTATGTTCAGGACAAGGTCCCACTCTGTCACACAGGCTGGAGTGCAGTGGCACAATCATAGCTCATTGCAGTGTTGATATCCTGGGCTTAAGCAGTCCTCTTGCTTCAGCCTCCCAGGTAGCTAGGACCATAAGTGCAGGCCACCATGCCTGCTTAATGTAATTTTTGAAACCTTTTTGCAGAGAATGGGGTCTTGCTATATTGCTCAGGGTGGTATCAAACTCCAGGCCTCAAGTGGTCGTCCCATCTCAGACTCTCGAACTCTGGCATTACAGGCATGAGCTACCATACCTGGCCGGATCTGGATGTATTTTGATAGGAATTGGTGACAAATCGGGTGTGAGGCGTGAAAGAAAGGACTGAAAGCCAACTCCACAGTTTCTGGTCTACTGACTGCAGTTGCTCAGGGACTCTGAGAGGGGAAGATTGCAGGGTGGAACACGTTTGAAAGCAAGACCAGGAGCTCCCTTTTAGAAATACGAAATTTGAGAGGTTGATGAGATGCCAGGCAGCAGTATCAAGCAAGCAATGAAAATATAGGTCTGTAGTTGTGGAGAAGAGCAGGAATTACAGTTGTGAATTTGGGGGTCAATAGGATGTGGCCTCTAGTTAAAAGCAGGAGGCTGAAGCTGGGTGCAGTGGCTCATGCCTGTAATCCTAGTACTTTGGGAGGCCGAGGCAGGGGGATTGGTGGATTGCCTGAGCTCAGGAGTTGGAGACCAGCCTGGAGAACGTGGTATAAACCCTGTGTCTACTAAAAATAAAAAATTAGGCATGGTGGTAGGCACCTATAATCCAAGTTTCTCAGGAGGCTGAGGATGGGAGAATCATTTGAAGCCAGGAGGCAGAGGTTGCAGTGAGTCAAGATTGTACTCCAGCCTGGGCGACAGAGCAAGAATCCATCTAAAAAATTAAACGGTAAAAGGCTGAAGTGCCTAAAGAAGCAGAGAGAAAGGGGTCTTGCACTGAGCCCTGGGAGGCTGGGGAGATGAGGCTAAACAAGCAAGAGAAGGCTGGGCAGGAGTATTACAGGGGGGAAGGAAGCTGGGAGAGAGTGGTGTCCTGGAACCAGGCAAAGAAAGGTTCATGAGAAGGAGAGCATGAGTGGCCACATCAGATGCTGGCCAAGTAACACAAGGACCAGAACTCAACCACTGGGCTTCACTCTGTTAGTCATTGGTGACCTTAACTTTACAAGAAGCAGTCTGGGTGCAGTGGCCGGGGCCAGCACAGGATCACAGAGCATCTGAGAGGTAGGCTGGGCATGGTGGCCCACACCTGTAATCTCAGTACTTTGAGAGGCTGGGGTGGGAGCACTGCCTGAGCTCAGGAGTTCGAGACCAGCCTGGCCAACATGGTGAAACCTTGTCTCTGCTAAAATACACACCCATACAAAACGATCTGGGTGTGGTGGCCCGCACCCACAGCCCCAACTACTCCATAGGCTGAGGCATGAGAATCGCTTGAACCCAGGAGGTGAAGGTTGTAGTGAGCTGAGATTGCATTACTGCACTGCAGTGTGGGTGACAGAGTGAGACTCGATCCACCCCCTAGAGAAAAGAGGCAGGAGGGGAATGTGGAGGGTACGTGTGAAAAAAGTATGAGTTAGGATATTGTAGGTTATGCTGCCATAACACCCCCAAAAGGCACTGTCTTCACACAATAAATTTGTTCCTTGCTGGAGGTATCCATTCAATACAGGCCAGCCAGGGGCTTTGGGCATTGTGGCTCCCTTGGAAGGAGGCTGGTGGAGGGTCTCTCCACATGAGCTTGGTGATCACCCACAGCAGAGGGAAGGGAAGGTAGATCGCACACCAGTCTTCTGAGGTCGCCCCTGGAATGGACACAGATCGCTTCCTTTCAAATGTCATTGGCCAAACCAAGATGCGTGACTACTTCTCACCTCACAGGGTGCCTAGAAGAAGAGAACCAGGGGTATCAACAAAGGGCACTCGGGAATCATACAAAAGGCATAACTTGTGCTTGAAGCTTTCTGAAGATGATTCACTCAAATATTTGAGGGTGAACTGCTCTGCCAGGAAGTTATTCTAGGGGCTGAGAGGGCAGCAGAGAGTAAGGCAAGGTCCCCACTCCCACTTTGCTCTCTGGAACACAGTGGTGTTGCTCAGTGCTGTTTCAGACAGAATGGCCAGGGAAAACCTCCCTGCGACTGAGTTGAACAGGGTGAAGAGGATTCCATAGGCACAAGTATTTGGGTCAGCCTCACTTTGAGCCTGGGACATGCTGGGCCCGGGGAGTTAGGAGATGGGCACGGTGGGCAGGAATCGGGGTCACTAACACCAGTGGGCTGCAGTGAGGGACTAATGTTTCAGTTCAAGCCCACGGGCAGCTGTCGATGAACTTTCAGCACGAGGGGATGACCTCTGATTCTGTTTCTCTATTTTTGAGATGGAGTCTTGCTGTTGCTCAGGCTGGCGTGCAGTGGCACCATCTTGGCTGACTGCAACCTCCTCCCACCATCTCCGAGGTTCTAGCAATTATTGTGCCCCAGCCTCCCAAGTAGCTGGGACTACAGGCATATGCCACGATACCTGGCTAGTTTGTGTATTTTTGGTAGAAACAGGGTTTCACCATGTTGGCCAGGCTGATCTTTGAATTCATGATTTCAGGTGATCTACCTGCCTCAGCCTCCCAAAGTGCTGAGATTACAGGTGTGAGCCACTGCGCCCAGCCTTTGATTCTGTTTTACAAATATCACTGGCTGCAATGGAATAACTCTGTGATAAGAGAATGAATTATTGACACATACAGCACTGTGGATGAATCTCAAAAAGATTATGCTGAGTAAAAGAAGCCAGACGGGACTGTTTGCACACTTCAAGATGTGATTTACATGACATCCGGGAATAGGCCAACTCCTCTATGGTGACAGAAATCAGAAAGCGGCCGCCTGCTGAGTTCAGCGTGGGAATTAGTTGGAAAGGGGTGGGAGGGAACATTCTGGGTTAGAGGATGCTGTACTTTGCGAGGAAGTCACAAGCATGTGTTACGTATGTACGTATGACATACACATTTATACACCTGTTTAAAATACAGCTTATGGGGTGGGCACGTTGGCTTACGCCTGTAATCCCAGCAGTTCAAGAGGCGGAGGTGGGAGGGTTGTGTGAGCCCAGGAGTTCGAGACCAGCCTGGGCAACATGGCAAAACCCCGATTCCACTGAAAATACAAAAAATTAGTCTGGCGTGGTGGTGCGTGCCTGCAATCTTGGCTACTCAGGAGGCTGAGATAGGAGGATCGCTTGAGCCAGGAAGTTGACAGCACCACTGTACTCCAGCCTGGGCAACAGGAGTGACACCCTGTCTTAATACAGATACATATACATGTATACACCTGTGTATATACATGTAGCTTATGTGTTATATTTACATCATATGGAGGCGTATATGTGCATATAAAATATTGGGTTTATTATGGAGGAAAAAGAGATAGGGCAGAGACCAGCGGAAGGCTTTTGGTGTGTCCCAGCAGGTGCTTATGGTGAGCTGGGAGAGGGCGTGGCAGCAGCGATGGAATGATGTAGATGGGTGTGGGTGGAGAGTGTTTTTTTTTTTTTTTTTTTTTGCAATGGAGTCTCACTGTGTCACCCAGGCTGGAGTGCGGTGGCACAATCTTGGATCACTGCAATCTCTATCTCCCAGGTTCAAGCAATTGTGTCACCTGCCTCCCGAGTAGGTGAGATTAGTGGTGTACACCACCCTGCCTGCCTAATTCTTGTGTTTTTAGTAGAGATGGGGTTTCTCCATGTTGGCCAGGCTGGTTTCAAATTGCTGACCTCAGGTGGTCCACCCGCCTCGGCCTCCCAAAGTGCTGGGATTACAGGTGTGTGCCACCGTGCCCGGCCAGGTTAGTTTCTTTCTAGGGCTGTTGTGATGCATGACCATGAACTTGGTGGCTTTGTAGAAATTCGTTCCGCAGCAATTCCGGAGTTGAGAAGGTTAGAATCGCAGTGTTGGCGGGCCCCTCCTTTCTCTGAAGGGCCCTTCTTTGGCTTCCTGTGGTTTCTGCCACTCCTGGGCGTTTCTCAGTGCAAGGCTGTGTGACTCCAAGCTCTGCCTCCTCTTTACTGAACCTTTTCTTGGTCACATCTATTTCTATGTTTTCTCCCTTCTTAGAAGGGCTCCGGGCGTGAGATGGAGGACCCGCTCTAATGTAGTATAACTTGAGCTTAATGTAACTAATTACATCTGCAAAGACCCTATTTTCAAATAAGGTAACATTCTGAGGTTCTGGGGAGGACCTGGATCTTATGGGGACATTCATCAACACATGACAGGTATTGAATGTGGAGCAGATGGGACTCGCTGATGTGCCCGGTATCGTGGGAAGTGGGTGAAGGCAGACGACTCGGGTATAACTCGGGTGTGAGCTTGAAATGGTGGGTGGAGGTGCCTGTTGTACCATCATGAGAGACTGAAGGGACAGCTGGGGGAGGCCTCAGGGTTTCTGCCTGGGCCATGTTACATCTGAGATGCCCATGAGATTACTCCATGGCAGAGTCACGAGTGTATGGACAGTGTTGAAAGCAGCAGATAATACTGGGAAAGGGTATAAACAGGAAGAGAAGGGGTCAAACACCCAGCCTTGAGCCCCTTAACCTTCAGAGGTTTCTAAATGGAGGGAGAGACTGAGGTACAGCAGCTTTGGTGATCCTTCAAACAAATGCAAGCTACAGTAGCAACAGGCAAAGAAAAACAGATTAGGTCGAGCGTGGTGGCTCATGCCTATAATGCCAGCACTTGGGGAGGCCGAGGTGGGTGGATCACCTGAGGTCAGGAGTTCAGGACCAGACTGGCCAATATGGCGAAACCCCGTTTCTGCTGAAAACACAAATTAGCTAGGCATGATGGCACGTGCCTGTAATCGGGAGGCTGAAGCACAAGAATCACTTGAACTGGGGAGGTGGAGGTTGCGGTGAGCTGAGATTGCGCCACTGCACTCCAGCATGGGTGACAGAGTGAGACTCAGTTTCAAAAAGTACCATTGCAGTTGCACTGTAGAGAAATCAAAATTTTCTATGGTCACATGTATATCTTGGAAGCAACCTCCTCAACCACCTGTCCTACCATGCAGAACAGGGAAACATTTCCGGTTTTCAAAGAGTGAAAAAGCTGTTAGGGCTACTCGGGGACTGAGGCAGGAGAATTGCTTGAACCCGGGAGGCGGAGGTTGCTGTGGAGCCGAAGAAAACACCCCTAGCCTGGGTGACAGAGCAGGAGGCTCCCGCCTCAAAAAAAAAAAAAAAAGTCACACACACCATTCTCAGAATATCTCTGAGCCTCATGTGTGGGACTGATGTTGCTTTACTCTCTTTATCAGGGTTGGCAACCACAGGAGGGACATACATTAGTCCCTCTCCAGAGGACACAGGGAGTCCCCTGGCACAGGATACAGGGTGTCCTAGATTTCTGCTGCTATGAACCCTTGTCCTTGGAGAGGGTCAGTGTGGATCATCTTCAGGATGAGGGCTTAGCTGAGGTCCGATGACCAGAAGAAATATTTTCTTTTTTCTTTTTTTTTTTTGAAAGTTCTGCTCTGTGACACAGGCTGCAGTGCAGTGGCGTGATTATGGTTCAGTGCAGCCTCAACCTCTCAAGGCTCAGGTAATCTTCCTAACTCAGCCTTGCAAGTAGCTGAGGCTACAGGCATGTGCCACCACACCTAGCTATTTACTTATTATTTTGTAGAGATACGGAGTCTTACTATGTTGTCCAGGCTGGTCTTGAACTGCTGGAGTCAAGCGATCCTCCAGCCTTGGCCTCCTGAAGTGCTGGAATTACACATGTGAGCCACTGCACCCTATCCCACGGAGGCTTTTGATGTCCAGATAAACCCCCATACCCTGGTTCCAGTCCTGGTTCAGGGTTCGTAGCCACCTGAGCTGGGTTTGTCTACACATGGCAGAGGCTTGGAAGACTAACATGTCACGCCCATCCACAGAGCAGCTGCTCCGGTGCCAGACGTGGGGCACATGCAGCTATTACTGAGACACAGGTCAGAGCCTAGGGCCCAGTTGGTGTCTTCACAGCCAGCATTTCAGGGAAATCTCGTGGATGGCGGTGGGATAATTACGCCTTTTCACCAGGAGAGAGGGAGAGGAGCCAACAACGCAAGTGATGGTTAATTAGTTCATTCACTGAATTATTCATTCACTTAAAACTATGAGTGTCTATTGTGTTCCGGCAGTGGTGAATAAAATCAATGTGGTCCCCTCCTCTCCAGCCCTCTGGGTGATGCTGTGGTGTGCTCAAGTGTGCAGCCTGCTGAGGAACTGAGGTGGGTGGGTTTTTAGTGTCACTCCGGGGAGACCAGGAGCTAAGCAAGCAGACTGGCTAGGCTGAAGGCACGGAGAGCTGCTGCCACCCGAGACAGCACCCCGGAGGAGTTGGAGGAGGTGGTGGAGTACCCAGGGGTTGTCGGCCTCCTGGTGACTGGAGTTTCTCACCACACACTCAGTGCCTCCTGTTACCCGCAGTGTGGGAGTGCCTTGGCAGATGTTCCTGAGGGCAGCAGGTGGCCTCCTGGAGTCTTCCTGCCGTCCACTCATATCCTAGGAGGTGACAGTGTAGCCAGGAGTCCTCCCTACAGAAATGCTATCAAATTCAAGAACCTATACAAATGGAGACTCTGCTATTTCAAGAACTCCTGGATTTCCATAAAGAAACAAAACTCTGGAGGTAACAAACACACCTATCCACTCTCCATGAAGAAAAGTAAAAGTAGAAATGCTTGCCTGTGGAAAAGTGCAGATCTGGTCCAGGGCCATTCCTTCCATTTCAGTTCATCGTCCTTCCATTGTCCATTCCATTCCACCCTCCCCCCCCCCCCCCCCCCCCCCCCTCCCTCCCTCCTCCCCTCCCCCCTCCCCCCCTTCCCCCCTCCCCCCCCCCTCCACTTCCCCCCTTCCCCCCTTCTCCCCCTTCTCCCCCTTCCCCCCCTTCCCCCAGCAACATACTGTGCTCCCACTTAAGTGTGCCTTCCAGTGCTGTGTGGCTTTGGGCACGTTTCACCACCTCTCTGGGCCTCAGGTTCCTTTCAGCATTGCTGTAAGTCTTGTAAGTGCTTTGAAGGGTAAACATGAAGGGCTTAGCCCAGGACCTGGCACATAGTGCTCAGTAAATAAAAATTACCATCATTAGCAATACGGGGTGCCCTGAAGTGAGTCTGTGGGCCTCTGCCTGCCACGGTGGAACGATTTAATGGGACTACCTAGTCTGCACACCAAGGGAATGGGAGTGACCATCTACTGAGCACTTACTGTATGCTCAATGCTCCATCCCCTCCTTTGTTCCTCCTGACAACCTCATGAGGTGAGTAATGCTGTCAGTCCCATCTGACAAACTGAGGCCTTGGAGGAGCAGGTACCTGCTCCAGCCATTCTCCATGTCGTTCCTGAGTTTTTGAGCTGCTTTTAGGGTTTTTTTGCTTCTATATAATTTGCTTTCTCCAAGCCTCAGTTTCCCTGTTGGGGAAAATAGGAGTGGAGAATTCCTGCTTAATGGGACTGAGGATTTTAAATAAGACAAGGTGGCCAGAGGCTCACTGGTGCCTTCACTGTCTGAGACATTTCTGGTTCCTGGATCATGCCCGAGGCATCTTGCCATGGACCCCAGGACCCAGGGGTCAGAGCAGAGAAAGTGGAAGAATGAGCCAGAGGAAGAGTGTGAGGTATTGTGAACAACAGTTGTGTTTGCAGATGTGAGGAGACCCTTTAGAAACGCTCGCTTGGGGACAAGCGGTGCTATCGGCACTCGACACATCTTACTCATTTAAAACAATGATCAGCAGAAAGGCCGTTTTCCACATTGAAGACACTGAGGCCCAGAGAGGTTGATAGACAAGGGTCAGCTCCCATAGCCAGGTGGGGCAGAGCCGGGCCTGGACCTTGGTAGGAGACCCCCACCTCATGCCCTTGACTCTCATTGCCAAAGTCGGTGGCCTTCTTTTTTTTTCTTTGAGACAGTCTCACTCTGTTGCCCAGGCTGGAGTATAATGGCATGCTCTTGGCTCACTGCAACTTTTGCCTCCTGGGTTTAAGTAATTATCCTGCCTCAACCTCCTAAGTAGTTAGGATTACAAATGTGCAACACCACGCCTGGCTAACTTTTGTATTTTGAGTAGACACGGGGTTTCACCATGTTGGCCAGGCTGGTCTCTAACTCCTGACGTCAGGTGATCTGCCCGCCTCCCAAAGCGCTGGGATTACAAGCGTGTGAGCTACCACGTCCGGCCAGTCAGTGCCTTTTCATGCGTGGGCTTGCAAGGGGTTCCGTTCTTTCATGTGATTTTTCTAGTCTGAGTATCGTGTTTGAGGGGTTGACCCTGGGAAATTGTGAAGCTCTGACTGTGTCATCAGAGGGAAACCCCCTTTGCAGGGGGCTGGCTTCACAGAGGAGCCCTCCCACTTCCCCCATGGACTGCCAGCGTAGCTCAGAAGTCACGGGGCCCAGCCCTGCCTTGGGTGGTAATTCCCATCTATTCTCTGATCAAAAAGTTGACCTCTTCCCATAAGCCGCTGAACAGCCCTGCGACAAATGTTATCCTTGTCTGTCTTACAATCTTCAGCAAACTTGGTTGGCCATCTCAACTGGTATCGGACCCAGTTGATGGCACAGGATAGGAAAACAATCACATATTGGCAGACACTCTACTCTTATTTCATCATACTCCTAGCTGCTCTTTCACTCAGCGGGCGGGGCTAAGATTTTGGAATGGAAAAGCTTGGGTTTGAATCGGCAGTAATGCTGCGTTGAAGCTGCAGACGCTCGGGTGAGCTTCTTGCCTGTCTGGGCTTCAATAATCTCATCTGTGAAATCTGGCTGATGACTAAGGATTTTATTGTGGTAAAATACATGGAACATAAACTGTCTCATCTTAACTATTTGTCAGTGTGCTGTTCCATGGTATTCGGCATATTCACATCGTTATGCAGCTGACAGTGTCATCCATCTCCAGATTTTTCATCTTCCCAAACTCTGCACCCTTTAAACACGAACTTCGCATGTCCCCTTCCTCCAACCCCTGGTCACTGGCACTCTACCTTCTATCCCTATGAATTTCACTCTTCTAGGAAATGCCATAAGTGCATTCAGACAGGAACGCCCATTCTTTGTGATTGGTTTATTTCAGTCAGCATAATACCCTGGCATTAGTCCGTTTTCACGTTGCTACAAAGAATTGCCTGAGGCTGGGCACAGTGGCTCACGCCTGTAATCTCAGCACTTTGGGAGGCCGAGGTGGGTGGATCACCTGAGGGTCAGGAGTTCGACAGCAGTCTGACCAACATGGCGAAACCCTGTGTCTACTAAATATAAAAAGTTAGCAGGCATGGTAGTGTGTGCCTGTAATCCTAGCTATTCAGGAGGCTGAGGCATGAGAATCACTTGAACCCAGGAGGTGGAGGTTGCAGTGAGCTGAGATTGCGCCACTACACTCCAGCCTGGGTGACAGTGACAGTGTCTTAAAAAAAAAAAAAACCTACCTGAGGCTGGGTAATTTATGAAAAGAGTTAATGGACCACAGGTCTGTAGGCTGTACAGGAAGCGTGGCTGGAAGGCCTCAGGAAACTTACAATCATGGCAGAAGTCCAAAGGGAAGCAGCCACGTCTCATCATGGTGGAGTAGGAGAGACAGTGAAGCAGGAGGTGCTACACACTTTTGAATGACCAGATCTCGTGAGAACTCTCTTGTTATCATGAACAGCGAGGGGGAAATCTGCCCCCATGATCCAGTCACCTCCCACCGGATCCCTCCCCCAACACTGGGGATTACAATTCAACCTGAGATTTGGGTGGGGACACAGAGCCAAACCATATCAGTCCTCAAGGCTTATCCACGTGTCAGCACTC
Organism: Papio anubis; assembly: GCF_008728515.1. Classification (NCBI taxonomy): domain Eukaryota; kingdom Metazoa; phylum Chordata; class Mammalia; order Primates; family Cercopithecidae; genus Papio; species Papio anubis. Next base: position 61,387,495 of record NC_044993.1, read on the forward strand.
CCTTCGTTTTTAAGGGAGCACTGAGCACTCTTCCCTTGTGTGGAAAGAGCCAATGTTTTTGACCCATTAATCACGATGATTTTCAGGATGAGAGGCTATGTCCTGTTTTTGCTGCAGTAAATGTAACCTAAATCCTTTGGGATAACATCAAACTCTGGATTCTTTTTTAATCCAACTTTTAGGTTCAGAGGTGCAGGTTTGTTATGTGGGTAAAATTGGGCATCATGGCGTTTGGTGTATGGATTATTTTGTCACCCAGGTAATAAGCGCTAGTACCTGATGGGTGGTTTTTCAACCTCCAAGGAGGCCCCAGTGTCTGTTGTTTCCTTTGTGTCCATGTGTACTTGATGTTTAGCTTGCACTTCTGACATGTGGTGTTTGGTTTTCTGTTCCTGTACTAATTCTCTTAGGATAATGGCTTCCAGTTGCATTCATGATGTTGCCCAGGAAGTGATTTTGTTCTTTTTTATGGCTGCATAGTATTCCACGGTACCACATTTTCTTTATCTGATCCACCATTGATGGGAACCTAGCGTGATTCCTTATCTTTGCTATTATAAATTATTTAGGTGCTCTCAGCATCGTCACAGACAACACGTGTCTCCCAACAGTGCACTTTGTTCTAGGTATTTGATGTATCTTTCTTAATTGCCCCTCCCCAGGCCTATCTCATTCTTTCTAGATCCCAGGGCTCAGTGTAGGGCTGGCATGGAGAGGGGTTGGTGGGGAGTGTGGAAACCCCGGCTACCATAATGCTGGGCACACTGCCTCCCTCAGCTGACCACTGGTGGCCAGTTTCCAGGAGTTGCTGGATGCTCGTGTTAGCCCTGGGGTTGGCCCTTAAAGGGTGACATCTGGAAGGAGCAAGTAGTTCCCTGCCTTTTCTGGCTTCCAGAGGCCACCTGCATTCCCTGGCTGAAGGCCCTTCCACTATTCCAAGCCAGCAGGGTGGCATCTTCAAGTCTCTCTCATGCTGTCCCTCGTCTCTCTCCTTCCACTATCACGTCTCCTCTCCTGACTTATTCCAAGGACCCTTCTGATTCCACTGGGCCTGTCCTCATGATCCGGATGATCTCCCCATCTCCAGATCCTCCCGTTAATCCCATCTGCAAAGGCCCTTACACCACATGTATTGCTTCCTGGAAACGTATTCTTTTAGTTCTGGAGATCAGAGGTCTGAATTCAAGGTGTCGGCAGCCCGGGCTCCTTTTTGGGGCTCTGAGGGCGGGCGCCCCGTGCCCCTCTCCTGGCCTCTGGTAGTTGCCAGCATTCCTGGATGCTCCTTTGGTTGTAGCTGCCGCACCGCAGTCCCTGCCTGTCTTCACACGCTGTCTTCCCTCTGTGTCCAGATTTCTCCTCCTGGCAGGGGCGCCAGTCACTGGATTAGTAGGACCCACTCAAATGCAGCGTGACCTCATCTTCATGACATTTGCAAAGACCCTGTTTCCCAAATAAGGCCATAGTCACGTTCTAGGCAGGCATGAGTTATGGGGGACACTGTTCAACCCACTGCCCCTTGTAAGGTCATACATTGACAGGGATTTGGGTGTGGATGTCTTTGGGGCCATTGTTCAGTCTGTCACAGATGGCATCTCACAGATGTATGGGGACTCTAAGAAAAACAGCCCACGTGGAGAATCCAGGCCTTGTCGGCATCATCAAATCTGTCAGTCATCAAGGCTCGCAGAGGTCCAGCTAGATGCACAGTGATGCATTCATTACTCATCACATGTACATCATGAAGAATCCTCAGAATATTCAGCTACAAACGTGGGGCATTTATTATCGGGGCAGGCCTTGAGGCCACTCTTGGAACGAGTTTCTATGACAGCCCCCTACATCCCTGCCCCTTCATAGCAGATTTTAGGGTTGGGTTTTGTTTGGAGACTGGGGCTTGCTTTGTTGCTGAGGCCGGAGTGCAGTGGCATGATCAGTTTACAGCAGCTTCTGCCTTGTGGGCTCGAGCGATCCTCCCCCCTCAGCCTCCTGAGTTGCTGGGACACAGGCATTTGCCAAAACACCTGGCTAGTGTGTCTGCGTGTGTGTGTACGTACATTTTTTTGTTTTGTTTTTGCTTTTTGTTTTTTGTTTTTTGTTTTGTTAGAGATGGGGTCTTAATATGTTGCCTAGGCTGGTCTCTAACTCCTGAGCTCAAGTGATCCAACCCGCCGTGACCTCCAAAAGTGCTGGGATTGCAGGTGTGAGCCACGGGACCCAGCCAATACTACTTGTTTGTTTTGTTTTGTTTTGTTTTGAGACAGTCTTGCTCTGTTGCCCAGGCTGGAGTGCAGTGGCACAATCTCTGCTCACTGCAAGCTCTGCCTCTCGGGTTTACGCCATTCTCCTGCCTCAGCCTCCCGAGTAGCTGGGACTACAGGTGCCCACCACCATGCCCGGCTGATTTTTTTCTATTTTTAGTAGAGACAGGGTTTCATCATGTTAGCCAGGATGGTCTTGATCTCCTGACTTCGTGGTCTGCCCGCCTTGGCCTCCCAAAGTGTTAGGATTATAGGCGTGAGCCACTGTGCCCAGCCCTGGCCAATACTTCTTAAAGCATTGTGTGCCATGGGCCAGGTCACCTGAAGCAGAGCACGGCAGGGCAGGGCTGGCATTCTCCAGAAGGTTGTAATCAAGTGAGTGACCCAAACCAATGTTAAAGGTCACAGTGGGTGCTGCATGGAGAGGAGCCTGAATGGCAGTGTGATGGCACCGGGGGGGTGACTGGGGAGGACAGTGCGGCACTCACATTGTGACAGCCAATGGCAGCTCTCACCATGGTGGTGGTGAGGGGTGGAGGGTGCTGGAAGCCGTCAGATCCACATCTGTTTCAGGGGTGGAGCCGAGGGCACTAGTGCACCTTACCTGTCTTGATCACTGCTGTATGCCTGGCAACTGGTATATACAGTAGGTGCCTGTTTCTTACGGGAGTGAATAAGTAGGAACCTGGTCAATTAGATGGGAGTTACGGGACAGGAAGAGGCAAGGAGTGGTGGCCTCCACAGCTGCTTCCTCAGCTGGGGAAAGTCACAGGTAGGAGCAGTTTTAGGGCAGAAAACAAAGAGATGCCTTTTAGTTTGGTTTGAGACGCTCGTGAAGTGTTTCCGATGGAGTGTTGGTTAGACAGTGGGACATGAGGCTGACATAGCTTTGGGAGACGGTCCACAGAGCTCTGCTGCCCAATACAGGAGACACCAGTCATACAGGATACAGAGCACTTGAGATGCAGCTCGTCCAAGCTCAGCTGTGCAGTGCATAAAATAACATACCGGTTTGGTAGACTTGGTGCCCCAAATGGAAAACACATCAACACGTTTCAAAAAATGGCATGCTGAAATGACAATGTCTTGGATGTAGGGGGTTAAATGAAATGATAGTATTATAATTTTCACCTGCATTTTAAACGTATTTTTAATGGGGTTACCAGAATTTTTGTGAAACATGATCTGTGTCATCCAGGCCAGAATGCAGTGCTATGATCAGTGCTCACTGCAGATTTGAACTCCTGAGCTCAGGTGATCTACCTGCCCTGGCCTGCTGAGGAGCTGGGAAGACAGGCACACACTACCATGTATAGCTAATTTAAAACAAAAAACAAAAAACAAAAAAGTTTGTAGAGACAGGGTTTTGCTATGCTGCCCAGGCTTGTCTTGAATACTTAGCCTCAAGCTGTCTTTGTTTCAGCCTCCCAAAGTGCTGGGATTACAGGCTTGAGCCACTGTACCCAGCTGAAAATTTTAAATGGCATACGTGGCTGACATGGCATTTCTGTTGGACAGCGCTGGTGGCGGTGGCATTGGGGGGTCACTTAGGATGGTGCAGGACAGGAGCAGCAGCCTGAAGACTATGCCCTGAGCCCCCTCTGCATTCCCCTAAGTGCGGCCTCCCGATTTAATGCCCAGAGGAATGCACCTGTGGGGTGCCTGGCATGGTACTCATGTTACCCCCCCACCCCCCAGACAAAAATGGTTACCTGCCGCATCCATCTGTGACAGCCCACAGCAGCCTTGGCCCACCTGGGCTTTGAGGGCCACCTGTAACAGTGCCCTTCATGCAGCCCTGGTGGGAGCTGACCCTACGCCTGGATTCTCATCCCAGGAGCCTTTCTTTTCTCAGTTACCATAACTGGGTTAAAAATGTTGACTACCTTGTTGTAGGGTCTGTGTGTTTGAGCCAGTATGAATTATTTGGGAGGTGCGGGGGCAGAGCAGAGTTTCTTCTCATTCTCTAGATGTCAGCTTAAAAGTCACTTTAGCCAGGCAGGTGCGGTGGCTGACACTTGTAATCCCAGTATTTTGGGAGGCTGAGGTCAGGAGTCCCGAGACAAGCCTGACTGTCATGGAGAAACCCCATCTTGACTAAAAATAGAAGAAAATTAGCCAGGTTTGGTGGTGAATGCCTGTAATCCCAGCTACTCGGGAGGCTGGAGCAGGAGAACTGCTTGAAACCTGCGAGGTGGAGGTTGCAGTGAGCCGAGACCGCGCCATTGCACTCCAGCCTGGGCAACAAGAGTAAAACTGTCTCAAAAAAAAAAAAAACAAAAAAACACTTGAGCCAAGAGGACCTCTTGGCCTTGGCCCCATGGCTCTCCACTGGCTCCCCTTCCCCCCAGGGGGGACCTCTGGCCATGTCTGGACATCTGTCTGTTACAACTCAAGGGGTGTCCCTGGCATCTAGCAGATGGAAGCATCCTACGATGCATGGGACAGCCCCCCACAACACAGAATCATCCAGTCCCCAATGTCAGCAGTGCCTAGGTTTTTTAACGTAGATTCTTGGTTGGAACCAAGGATCTCTGAACCCTGTCACTCTTCTGCAATATTTACTGTGGTCTGAAATTATCCAGATGGTTGATTTCTTTAGCAAAATGTGATCTGCCTGCCTTCATGTCCACTGTGACTCCCACAGTGCACCTTACCTGTCTTGCTTACTGCTGTATGCCCAGCACCTGGTATATAGTAGGTACCTAATAATGCTCTGTTTCTTATAGGAGCGAATACGTAAGTACCTGTAATGAGTGGTTTGTTTTTTTTCAGTATGAATTTTTAATTCTACATTGCCAGTTTATCCAGATCTGCCTAATATAATTAAAACTTCACCTCAATCTCCGGTTGTTGAAAAAGAATTGAGACAGACTGTTCACTGAAGTATCTAATTTATAAAATGTCACCATTTTTATTTTGTCATTGTAAAGAGGTTTATCTCAACCAGGCTGTAACAAAATTTCCACAGCTTATTCCAAAAGAAAATTTTAATACAAGAGATCTTAAAAAATTAAACACATTTGTTTAAAAATCCTATTATGTAAACCTTAACATAAGAGGGTACTTAAGATAATACTACAGGTTTCAGGGCGTTTCTGCAGACTTCTAGACCTTACGTAGACACAGACTATCATAGACTCTAGATACACAGTCCTCTTACCCCTAAGACGGCTTACTGGGACCCGATCATGGGCCACCCCCCAGTGGGGTTACCATCACTCCTCCACTCAAAAGACTCGCTTCTCTAAGAAGTCGGTGTCAGCTGAGTAAGTGTTCTACCTGACGGCTAAGCCAGGGATGAAGACAGGGCTACATTCTTCTTATGATGAATGCTGGATAATAAAAACTAATTAGCTCTACCTCCATTCCCTTCACTCCGGGAAATTCATGGTCTCTGGGGTCACTTATTGAGCGGTTAGTTGCTCGGGGTGCAAATGTACGATCCACCATTGTGTGTGCTGCTGTCCTCAGTTCCGATTTTTGCAAGCACATCCTCTTTCCTACACTGACCATGAACGAGTGGTGGTTCCCCTTGCCGTTCATGGAGACCGGCAGCAGAGCTGAGCAGATTCGAGGGGAAGCGGGGGGCCTGGGTGAGTGGTTTTCCGGTTAGGATGGGAAAACATTTATGCACCAGTAAGAACTAAATCCCTGGGCCTTAAACCACCAGTGAATCTAGAATCTTCTGCCAGCAGGGCTGCTCGCTCAACCATCTTCTGAGGAAGCCAGACTTCTTTTTCACTTCTCTATAGAAACTAGCTATAAGGAAGGATGTGCAACTTGGTTGCTGGGATTTAGAAACAAGTGTGTGCTCCATGACAGAATTCAGTTACCCAAATCAGACCCATAAGATGGCAATGGTTCATGGCTAGAGTGAGGAATATCAGACGCGACTGATCCAGGGTGCATTTCAACAGCTGTGGGATGAACCGCGGGATCTGGTGTGCCCCGAGCCAGGAGACCCTGGATGCTACACCCTCATTCCTATTGACCCAGGAGCTGAAGCTTGATTTTAGAAACATAATCAACATTGTGTATTACAAAAACATGAAGATGAACTTTTTTGGCACAGAAATGTGAGATAAAATATACAGTGCTACAACTATGCAAAATTAGCACAGAAGCCAATCTGAAAACAGCAAATATTTAACAGTAGCTTTAATGAATTAATGCACAATATTTTGAAAAATGTTACCTTTGACCTTGCTCATAGCAGATGCCTGCCTTCCAGAGACACCCCATGTCTGCCATGATTCTGAGTGAAACAGCAAAGACAGTCAAGACAATCGCTGCCTTTGGGGTTGAAACCCAGGCACGAGGCTGCCCTTTGCGGGATTTCCGGAAGACTTCTGGACCTTATGTACAGACAGACTATCATAGACTCTAGATACGCGGTCCTCTTACCCTTAAGATGGCTCCTTGGGACCCGATCAGGGGCACCCCCAAATGGGGTTACCATTGGAGGCCGACTGGCCGCCTAGCCAGTGTGATGTATAGTGGGGAAGGAGTGAGGTGTGGGGTCTTGCTCAGGTCCCAGGAGCTGAAAACCCAGCCCTTCCTTTGCCATCAGTTCTGTGCCAAGGTCAGAAGATGCTTCTGTAGTGCAGGGCCTCCCCAGCATGGGCGCTGCAGGTCACATAGGAGCTTGGCGGAGGAACGAAGTATGGATTCCGGGGGTGGCTTGGAGAGAGGAGGGGAAGAGAGAACACAGCTGGGCCGCCCTGTGAGGGGCCAGATGGAGTTGCAGCCCCATGGGGGCTTGAGCAGGTGGGGTGGGAAGGCCGAGGCCCAGAACCCCGTGATTTGGTCCTCAGGGTGGGCACATCGTCCCATGCAGAACCAAGAGAGGCAGCCACGGCTCACCGGGGCCGCAAAGCCCTGGCTCAGGGTGTTAGGAAATAAGCCGCCTCCGGAAGGCAGAGCTGCCGCGCATCAATGAGGCAGGCTGGTGGGCTTCCCTCCCGTTTCCAACCCTGGGTTGTGATCTCTGACCCCAGTGCCTGTTTGTTGCATCAGCTACAGCCATGCTATCAATCTGCCTGGTGTAAATGACTTTTGAGCGACTCTGGTTTTAAAGCACAGTTACCTGCCATGGTTGTAAATAATTAAATGGTTATCGAAGAATTCACCTTAATAAGCTCCAAGGTATAAAGCAGGGCCAAGGGCTGTGATAGACCCAGTCCACATCCCTCCTCTTCCTCGATCTTGCAAGATGGCACCTTCGATTACTCCACTGGATGATCCCTTTTGCAGCCAGCAGGTCCCTAGATGCAACTGGTGACTGGATGTGAGGATGGCTGCGGCCACCACGGCCTGTAAGAACTTCCGTGAAAGTGTCTTTCTCCACCAGGGCGTGCCAGTAGAGAAATGCTGGGGGCTTTGAACCCCAGCTCCACAGTCTACAATGGGTTGCGAGCAACGTGAGTGGAGTATACTGCTAAGTGCGAATCAGAGAAGCTGGAATTTCAGAGTGATTCCAGGAAGAGTGGCGGAGAAGGTTCTGTCTCAGGTCAGGAGTGCAGGGCTGGGCTAGGTTTCTAGCAGCCTTTAACCTCCCTTCCTGCAAGCGTTTGTTCTCTTTCAAGGAGGGAACCCAGTGATGCTCTGTTTGAGTCAGAGCAGGCCATGGAGAGAAGGATTCGGCGAGGATTCTTCCTCCCAGCAGAGGTGGTCCCAGAAATCCCTTGAGAGACCGGCAGGCCCCCTGGTTCCTCTCGGAATGCAGGAGGGACTTCCTTTCTCAGATGCTGACTTTGGAAACCCCCGAGTAATCTTCCTGGATGAAGGAGACAGGCGTGACTTGCGAGGGTTCCTTTCAGCAGGGGTGTCTTTGCCACTGATGGGCCATGGGCTGAGTCAGGCCTTGGAATTGAATCTACGCTGAGAGGCAGGTGACGACACATTTAAATGGCATGCAATTTGGGCACCAGGTTCCAGCCACAATCCTGCTAGCCCTGGGTGTTGCCACAGCCCGTTTCTCCAGGAACTGGGAACCCTGCCAGTTGTCTCTGTTGCCTGAAGTTTATCCCACCACATTAGAGAGCAGGACAGGGGTCTTTAGAGCAGCAGGATGAACCCAATCATTGCAGAACATTTTACGGGATTCCGAAGGGAAGGGCTTCAGGGACCTGCTGCCATGCACCAGTCACTAGCATTTCTGAACAAAAATGAGGGGAGATGGTCTGGATCTGGGAGATGACTGTAGGGTCAGTGCATGATCATAGGAGAGGCACCAGGAACAGGCAGGTGGGATGGTCCCCACGTGGGTCCCAGGAACATGCTCTCCACATTTGGGAGAGGGCAGGTTTTATGTGAATAATGAAGCTTTAGAAAAGGGGAAGGTGGAGTTTCTGCCACCCACTCAATATCAGCTGAGAGCATACTTGTTTCTCATGTAGTATCTGTCAGCTCTGGGGGACTGACTTTGCGTTCTTCTTTGACATCATGTGCAGAATGTCCAAGGTGCTTCCTGGTGGGGTATCTGGAGAAGAGGGCAAGACCTGATTCACATCCTGTGTTCCGGGGGCAGGTGTCAGAAAAGGTGCGGGTTATAAGCCTGGGCCCAGGAGGATGTCGGAGATGGGAGGTTCCTTTTTGTATCCAGCAGAGAACAGGGAGATAACCTCCAGGGCAAGTTCCCTGTTTTACAGAGGCACTTCTGAGACCATCTCTGAGCTGGCAGCAAACACCTACTTCAAAATGAACGATGTGGCATAAACCCAACTAGAGGGGCCATGACAGACGGCAGCTTGAGCCAGATGGCACCTTGAGCTTTTAGACAGTCCCTGCCTCAGTCCATGAAGGCCCTCTACTCAGACTTGCCAGCCACGTGGGCTGATGTGCACTCCAGCCCTGGAATTTCCAATAAAGCATGTGTATTGGCCAGGCGCAGTGGCTGACGCCTGTAATCCCAGCACTTTGGGAGGCCGAGGCGGATCACGAGGTCAGGAGATCAAGACCATCCTGGCAAACACGGTGAAACCCCGTCTCTACTAAAAATACAAAAAAATTAGCTAGGTGAGGTGGTGGACGCCTGTAGTCCCAGCTTCTCGGGAGGCTGAGGCAGGAGAATGGTGTGGACCCGGGAGGCAACGGAGCTTGCAGTGAGCAGAGATGGCACCACTGCACTCCAGCCTGGGCAACAAAAACGAGACTCCGTCTCAAAAAAAAAAAAAAGCATGTGTATTGCAGCAACGTTGGCAGGTGGGTGGGAGACAGACCAGGTTGCCCTTCCGGTATGTCTCAGGTCCTCCAGACTTGCAAACTGACTGCAGGGTCCCCACTTCCGTGCACACTCCGGCTCATTGAGTCTCACCGGGGCGTGGCTTACCTGGCCCAAGGTCCCCTAAGAAGTCATGTAGGCCTCGGTTTCTCTGGGGGGCTGTGTGTGAGTGATCTCAGCCTTAAAGGCCGTGAACAATCTTCCTCCTTACTAGGAGGGGAATGCACAGCATAAACCTTCCAGATGATTCTCCAGAGATTTCCTCGAGCCAGGAAATACTCCATGTTCAGGTAGGCCGTACACATTTTAAGCCACTGAGTTGAAGCAGTTCCAGGACAAGCCCATGGCTTGCCATCTAACTCGCCTTCCACCTGCTTCTGTCCTCAGGTTCCACTGCGTCTCTGCCTCAGCTTAAGGTGGAACGCACTGACTTATTGCATAGTGCATTTCACGACCACCACCTTGGTTATTTTACCCCAGAAATCTAAACTGCCTCAACGGTGCTGAGCCTGTGAGGACAGCCCTCGTCCTCTGAGGGGCTCTGATGTGAGCTCACTGGAGGAGGAGCCCCAGGGGCTGCCCAGTTACTGGTCCCCATCCTCTGCCCCACCTGCCAAGGCCCCCTGTACTCTGAGAGCCATCCTGGCATGGAAGGAACAAGAGGACTCCATCTTAGGGGATGCAGAGTTCTGTTCCCACGGACAATGGTAGCTGGGCAGACGGGGGATGGAAAATGTCTTTAGGGGAGAGAAACATCTGTTCAGGGTCCATGTTGTGTCCAACTTCACAGACATGGAGCCTGGTTTGAGAACCATGGAACCTTGTGCAGTGGTTCCCTGAGCCAAGTCTCTCATGACTGTGAGGCCAAGGCCACTTTGGACAAGCTGGATGACGCGGGGTTACCAAGCTGCTGCTGATGACTGGGTCAGATGTCCAAGTCTCCCTTCCAAGCCTGGTGAGGGCTTTGGTGGCCTCAGGCTCCCGAGGGCACACTGGTCCTTCCTGAAGCCGGCCATAGGGGGAGGTAGGGGAAGTTCTCTGAACTCAAGTTAAATATCACTAATGGCTCCTTGCCAAGGCCACAGGAATATCCCTTGGGAAAAGTGAGCTGTGAGACGGCTGGGTGTCTAATAACCATTGGTGGAGAATGCAGTGAAAGGAACCAGATCCCCTCCCCCTTGCCAATCCCAGGCATTCCTAGCTTGGGCCAGGCAATAACCTTAAACAGCAAAAAGTCTAACAGTCATTCTAGGCCCCGTGTGGGAAAGAGTGGAGAGGCTGGCTTCGCGGGTACCTTCCTGCATAGGGGATAAGCTGTGCGTCTCCCCCAGGGGGCACCAAGCCTGACCTGGTGCCCAACCTCCTGCCAGCCCTGAACTGCTGGGAGGTGAACGAACAGCCCCTGAAGCCCAGGGCAGACCCCAGGAGCAGAAGGACCGCGTGTTGCAGTCTGTCCAGCGAGGCACCACCTTGCTCTCTGGGGTCAGGGACCATGTGGCTCCAAGACTGACCAGTTTAATCAGGGTGTTGTTTAACTGGTGGGGATCGTGTGCTCTCAGGGTCACCGGGTGGACGTGGTCGTCACGCCGAGGTGAGGGACCAACGGCAGTGGCTGGGGTGGAGGCAGCTGGCGTGACGCGTAGGGCCTGTGGCTGGGGTTCCGTCGAGGTCAGAGGTCGCCGCTCTGGGGCTCCACATTGCGCGTCTCCCGGGGCTGACCTCGGGACAGTTTGGGGAAGCGAGAAGCCGCTTTCGGCCGGCTGTTCTTGTTCCCAGGCTCTCCGGGCGGGGCGATGTCGCTGGAAGGGCAGAGAATCAGGTTAAGTCTGAGGGTTCAGACGCAAATGACCACGGGCCGGTAAGGGAGCCAGGTGTGTGGGCAGCAGGAGGGATGTGGTTGGGGACTATGGGCCGGCTCATTGGAGCAGCCTCTGACTGGTAAGTGCTACCTGGAGAAACAAGAAACCCGTATTGTCACATACACTTTCTTTTAAAAGCACTGTGAGGCTCCAACCAAGCTTGGCTGTGAGTCACAGCTAGCTCATGGTACCACTGTTCCGGCTGCATTTTAAGGCTATGAAAGAGTGTTCTAGGCATAGCTTTCTTCCCCCCGTTTTCCTTCATCTTCCAGCACAGGTACAGTTCCAAGTCGAAGGCGACTTTGGAGAACACTGTAAAATCATAAAAGATGTGTAGCAAAACACAGCAGAGGGACTTCCTGTGGAATTGATCCTAAGAAAATAATCAGGCCCTAGGCCCTAGGCCCTGGTCCAGTTATAAGGTCGTTGGGCATGGTACTGCGTTTAAGAGCCAGGAACAGCAGAAGATAACAAGAGGGGGACACCGATCCTGGTTCTGAAACCACAGACAGCAGCACAGCATGTGTGGGTCCCCAGGCACGGGTCTGGGTTGGGAGGCCCTCAGCACGCTTTTGAGGGCACAGGGTAGAGGCCGGGAGGCTGCACCCTGAGAGTGGAGGGGGCTCAGCAGGAAGTCCCGTGTTGCAGTTGCATTTTTAAACTATATTTTCTTGGGACAGAGTCTCAACTCTGTTGCCCGGGTTAGAGTGCAATGGTGCAGGCGTAGCTCACTGCAGCCTTGATCTCCTGGGCTCAAGCGATCCTCCCACCTCAGCTGCCTGAGCAGCTGGGACTGTAGGTACTAGCCGCCATGCCTGGCTAATTTTTTAAACTTTCTGTAGAGATGGAGTCTTGCTCTGTTGCTCAGGCTGGTCTCAAGTGATCCTCATGCTCAACCTCCCAAAGTGCTGGGATTACAGGTGTTAGCCACTGTGCCTGGCCAATCCTTTAACCACACTTGTAAAGTCCCCTTTGCTAGCTAAGGGGACACGTAAAATCGGGGGCTGGGAATGTTCTGTCGACCATAGGCTATTTGAATAGGAAGTAAACATCAACAGGACACAGCAGTTGATAGGAGTGATCTCTAAGTGTTAAGATTACAGATGTTAAAAAACAGACATAAGAAAAATTGTCTACAATAAATATCTCACTGGGACAAATTGCTTTAAAACAAAAGACAAAAACCTACTAGGATCAGTGTTCACTCCCGCATCCTGAGCACCTCTGTGCTGTCGTAGCTTTCTGGACGTGAGCCCTCTGGACCCTACGAGGGAAGACAGGACCCTGTCCACAGCTAGCTCCGCCCTATTTTTGGCTCAGGGAGGACAAGGGCCACCTAGTGAGTAAGTGTCAGATCAGGATCATCCACCCCCAGCTGTCTCCAAGCCCAGTTTCACACACCACATGAGTTAAGGGGAGACTTGTGTTCATACAGAAATCCGTTCCCCCAGAGGGTCCCTGCAGGGTTCCCTGAAATAGCCCAATGTGTCTTCATTGCATCTCAGGAGTGATTCTCTTTACGATGATCTGGTTTGCATTGCACCATTCCAGGGACACAGCAACTGTTCGAGTGAAATGCCTCCTGTTTCAAGTTTGACACCCTGATAAGCTAACAAAATGAAGACCCCTTTTCATGATTGCCTTCTCATCCTGTAACTCAAGTTGGGCTTTGTCTTCTGTGCATGGATGAAAAAAACATTTGACCTTGAACAAAGCTGGAGATGCTCTGAATCATCTCTGAGCCCGTCCAGCCTGGTGTGTGCCGCCTGTTCCTCCTTTAGGTGGGTGTCCGGCCGCAGGCCCAAAGCACACATGCCCCTCTTACTTCAAAGGCTGACCCGCCTTACCAGAAGACTCTTTATGCCTGGACCCTGCTGCGAGGACGCTTTGAAGACGCTGGAAGGAGGTCTTTGCTCACAGTGTAGGGGGACGGATTCTTAGATACAGGAAGGCTTGGATGTCAATGTGAGTTTAAAGCGATGCCCTCACAATCCTCTCCTGTCACGCTGTTCAGATCCAGGGTCTGACCAGCCACTCCTTAGCCTGCACCTACGGCCATCAGTCAGCACAGCCAGGACGAACCTGGCCTGCAATGACCAGAGCCTGGGGAGAAGCTCTGGAAGTAACGGGCTCAGAGTGGGTGGCAGAGGCCAGTGCCTTGCCGGTTGTGAGAGAAGAGGTACCAGTTGGTGGGGCAAGGGTGCTTTTATAACGAACCTTACCTGCCATGCAGGGGTGGGGAGAGGGCAGGGCTCTGAGGTAGATGCCTTTGTTCAGTCCTATTGTGGATGGTGCTGTCTGAGCCTTGGTTTCCTTGTTATTTGGTGATGCCAACCGTGAGCACATCCTAGTGCTGTGGTGGGGATTTGAGGGCTACCTGAAGCCAGCAATTAGCTGTGTTTCTGTAGGCAAATGCCTGCTGAGTCTTGGACAGAATAAAGGTGGGGTGGTTTTAAGCATCATGGGGATCCAGTGCCTAGAGTGACAATGACTAGGCAGCATTGAACATTCAAACACACATGGGCTGTGCCACCAGACACCATGCTGGGCACGAAGGGGTGCAGAAGTTGCTTTGGGCTTAGAGAGGCAGTCTCACTGAAGATGGGGAGGGCAGACCATGGATAGATCGCTGTGGTAGAAGCATGGGGCGGGGGGAATGCCCCAATGAGGGGGAACCCAGTTGCTTTGGAGCAGGGCACCCTGGAGGAGGTACAGGCGTGGAAGGTGAGCAGGAGTGAGCTGAGGATCACTGTCCAAAGGGCCTTCTAGCTGTGAAGATGAGCACAGGTGAAGTGGCGGGCCCGTGAGGAGGGGTGGACTTGTAACCTGGCAGACCTGGCCCAGCTGCTTCCTCTGCCTGGAAGGCAGGGTTAGCTCAGGGCGTGCACTTGACCTGTTATGGGGCTCTGTTTGTCCTGATGTCCGTACCTGGCAGCTGGGGACTCCCAGTGAGTGTTGGCTGCTGTGGGTGACAGTGGGCTCGTGTGACATGCGGACGGTTCAATCCTCCAGGCCCTGTGGAACAGAGCCATGTCTTGGGACACAGGCTTGTTGGGTAGTGAGACGGGTGGACCCAGGTGGGCTGGAGGCAGGGCTGCTATGATGGCTCCTGAGAACCCAGGGTGAGGATGGGCTTCATTTGGGACAGGTTGAGCGGATGATACCTGCAGAAATCTGCCTGGAACAGGGGCTTCAGTGAGCATGTGACGGACGGAAAACCCAGACTGCTGAGCACAGTGGGCTTGAGCGGACAGTGCTGGCGGCTGCTGGCATATGAGGCTGAACCTCTTTCAACTATTATCTTTGTAGGTCGAGAATAGCCTAATACTGGTAATGCTGTCTGGCTGAACAGCAGGATCTGAAGGTGTGGGGTGGGTGTGACTACGAGTGTGTAAACTGGGGAAGGAAGCAGGATGATGTGGATAGAAGAGACAGGGCCAACAGCGAGAAGGGAAGGAGACCCCACATTCCCCCACTGGGTCCCTCCCCTACAGGGGAGCTATAAGGCCAGTGGCATGCTCACTCCAGGACTGGCATCCGAAAGTAGAGATAGGGGCTGTACTCAGATGGTTTCCAGGGAAGCTGAAAGGCCTTGCATTTATAATGGCAGCCTTAAAGAAGATCCATTGATTTTTTTCCCCCCCTTTAAAACCAAGGCTCCCTCCAGCCCCTGTTGCAGATGCCTCCTCCCGACAGCATCCTCAGAGTGAAATTCTCATCCCTCATAGCCCTTCTTAGCTGCCGACTTTTATCTACTATACCAGTAAGATTTCCAGAATGACAGCACCATTTCTTACCCGGCTCCACTGACAGAAGCCAGTCTCCAAGAAGCAGACTGTCTCTTGTCTGGCATGACTGCATTTTTATAACAAAGTAGGCTTGCAGCTCTGGGGCCTAAGCGAGAGACGAATGCATGGACAAGTGACGTTCCGTTCCTGCTCCCCAGCAGGGACTCTGTTAATGCTGGGGCTAGGTCTGTTCCAGTTTTGCAAACAAGAAAAAGGGAGTCTGGATGGCAATCCCTAAGAATGAATTGCCAAAGGCCTTAAATCCATATTCAGAGTCAGAAAACTTGGGTTCCTTTTGTTAGACACTATAGACCTTAGAGAAAGATCCATAACCTCTGCAAGACACAGCTTTCTGATGTCTGAAGGTGAGGATAATAGTGCCAATTATACATCATTCAATGCATATGTATGTGGTTGGCAATAATTAGAAATAGATATGGCTGTTTTGACATGCTGAAATAAGAAGGTAAGAGCACCAGTAAAGTCTGGCCAGCAAATTCATGGGAACTTCTACTGGTAGAAGCATCTAATACACCAAAGGAACTGGGTATAGACTTTTTTTTTTTTTCCTCTTCTAGAGATGGGGGTCTCCCTGTGGGGCCCAGGATGGTCTCAAACTCCTGGGTTCAAGCGATCCTCTCATCTCAGCCTCCCAACTGCTTGGGATTACAGGCGTGAACCACCATACCCAGCCAAGGAGGCGTTTACAATCTCCCAAAATACAGCATACTTCCCAAACCGTCCTGTTCCCAGTGCAACCCCTCAACTCCCTGCCCTGGGGGAAGGGGCCTGGAGGGAGCTGATGGAACCTTCTCTGAAGTGCCCATCCTCGTCTTTCTGGAACAAGATCAATGTCTAGGCATTGCAGGTCTTTTGCTGCCTGGTCCCGACACAGCAGAGGCCTTAGAGGGCTACGTAGATGGGGAGAGATGGGTATTCAGCAGGGATATTTTCGGACAGCCTGAAGAAATAAAAGGCAGTGAGCAAACAGGTGGGGGTTCCAGTCTTGAGACAGCTTGGCAAATGAGGGTGGGGAAATCGTGGCCGTTCTGTAAAGAATGAGAGTGCCATCTCTGGCATTCTTCATATTCCTCTTAGCTGCGACCAGAGTCCATCAGGGGCTCTGGAGAATTCAAGAGAAAAGACTCAGTTTCTACCTTCCAGGGGTCAGGACAGCCTGTGAGATGTGACAGACAAGGAGGCCTAACGAAGCCACCACCCGAGGGTGCAGACCCCTCAGCCAGTGGTGCGAAATGACTCAACATCTTTCAGACTTGGGGAGCAGTCTCCCCATTTTTTTGTTTTTGAGACGGAGTCTCGCTCTGTTGCCCAGGCTGGAGTGCACTGGCAAAATTTCAGCTCACTGAAAGCTGCACCTCTCGGCTTCATGCCATTCTCCTGCCTCAGCCTCCCGAGTAGCTGGGACTACAGGCGCCCGCCAGCATGCCCAGCTAATTGTTGTATTTTTAGTAGAGACGGGGTTTCCTGACCTCGTGATCTGCCTGTCTCAACCTCCCAGAGTTCCCCCATTTACTGGCCCTATTCCTTGAGCCAGTTATGTTATTCACCCTATTAGGTTGCTAAATTTACTCACGAAGGACATACTACAAGGAACAAAATGCAGTCACCATCTATTTTCACCATTGTGGGTGAAATATCAATGTGCTGATAAAGGACTCGCTCAGGATAGCGGCCACTCCTCTACAGTGACTTTCTCCACTCCACAAGGTGGACTTTCTGAGCCATGGATCCAGATCCCAATGCTCCTCTGGTACCTGGAGGGCGGGAATCGGGAGGCCACTTTGAGGGTGTGAGCCTCAGAATCCCAGCATCTTGATTGTGGGAAGTGACATCCCTGAGCCCAGAGTCACCCCACCTGGAGCTGGGATGAGGACAGGCCCCACCCTTTCCCAGGCTCTGTTGTTACTGTCTTCTGTGCATCTCCTATATGACATTCAGTACCTCTATTTTTTGGTGACCTTGGCCTTTCCAACAATCTTCATGAACACGGTTTTAAAGGCACATTGAAGAATTTGAGAAGCTTTTCTTATGTACCAGCCCTCATTCCTTTGCTGCCCCTCATATTGGGTGAATGTTTGCTTCTTACTATGCTGGTTTTTGCAACATGGAGAAATCTCAAGTGCATTGTCAAATTCCCAGAGCTGCCCCACATCTGAGTCCATTCATAGCCTGCTCTGGAAAAGGCAAAGCTAGGACTGACAAAGAACAGATCGGGGTTGCCAGGGATTAACTATAGAATAACGCTAGGGGATTTGGGGGGTAAAGGAGCTCTTCCATACCTTGATGGTGGTGGCTACAGGACTCCATGTCTTTGTCAAAACTCAGTGAACTACGCCATAAAAACGAGAAATGGCACCATGGTAGGCTTCAATCTCAAACTTGACTCCAAGAGGGCAGTATCTGTAAATCTAGACTTTTCCGGGGTGAAAGAGCCCATCAGGGAAGACCGTGATAGCCTGAAGCTCTCGGGCCAGCGGCCTTTGTCCCTGTCTCTGGGTAGAAAGCAGGGGCCCTAGGGACAAAGTCTGAGATGATTCCCAGCCGTGTCATTCACCAGCAGGGGTACTTGGGCTGGTCAGGATGCTCCTTTCTAGGACTCAGATTCTTCGCCTGTGAAGGGGGATCAAAGTCAAACTACCAAGCTGCGTGCACTTTAAATGGATGAACTGTATGGTGTGTGATCTGTATCTTGAACTGTGTTAAAAAATGGTGCAACCATACATGAACGGGGAAATCACAGGATCTGCCTTACAGGTTCTTAAGACAAAGCCGAGGATCTCGTTCGATGCTGAGATAGAGCGCGGCTCGTGGGGGTGCTGCTTAGTGAATGCCCTTACCCTTCACTGCTGAACTTGGGTTTTGCTGCCTCCGGCAGGGTTCACTCCTCTGCGAACCCTGGGTTCAGCTCAGACCTCGATCTTATTCTTCAGACCTAGTATTGCCAGAGCCATTTTGGGATCACACAGGGAGGAAATGGACTTAGAAACGCAGTTCAAACTACGGGGCAGAAAACACAGGAAGGAAATGGCACAGAGGATTCATCCCCAAATCCACGAGGGGCCGGGCCCTCCTCGGTTGCAGGGTGTGCATTGCCACCAAACTGGGAAAGACTCTGGGGACATCACTTCCCCAGGACTGCACCTCGCTCTGAACTCATCTGGGAGGCAACTGGAGAAAGAACTCTTGGGATACCACGGTCACTTAGGAGACAGCCCATGCGTCCCCATGGCACTGCCGCCTCCCCTGCCAGGAGAGGGATGTAAGCTGCGGTAATGAGCCCCCTGCCAGGCCACGCGTATTCCCGACACACGCGCTTGGTATTTCACAAACTCCATCTCCATCCTCCCCACTGCTGGCATCTATAGCAGCACTGCGGGCGTTGGGGCGAAGGGGGTCTGTGAGGGCACCCGCCGAGGGTCCCATGGGTGGGTGTTCTTTTTAATAAGCCTCGGGGGTGCACTGCATGGTGCCCTGTCACCAGCATATGCGGCTGAAATTGACCCGACAGCCTCAACTGCTCATCAGTGAAAACGGCTGCGAGGAGAGAGTAGCTTCTCATTTCGCTTCATCTGTGATCTGGATTTAGGCGACCTAGTCAATATTTCATTTACTAGGAGCTGCCTTCATAGTGAGGAGGGCTCAGTCTCTGCAACCCAGCTAGGACCGAGCTGTGTGTGCAGCAGCGATGTGGCCAACATCCTCCATGGCCCAGCTCACTGATGAGTCTGTGCGTGTACCAGTTTGAAAACCCAGTTCTGCCTCTGGGACGTGGAAATCATGGAGAATGTGCTCCCTGCATCTTACTTAGGCCCTTGGATCTGTGGAGTGGGAGGCAGTGGCGCTGCCCTGCCTTCTGTACCGTGTGGCCTTGTGGGTCCTGATGGGTGGTGTCAGAGCATACCAGGCTGAACAGCCTTTGAATTCGTTCCTGGGCAACACCTGGGCCTCAGGATTGCGTGATGGCTGCCCCATGAAATCCAATTCCATTGTGAACTAGGCTGACATCCACCAAGGCTTTTACCTCCTGCCTCTTCGTTTGAAATGGGTCTCCAAGATTTCCACCATCCACACAAGCAACCCAGAAATGGCTCTGGCAGTACCAAGGGTTCCTTGAAGGCAGGTCTGGGTCTGGTTCTCTTTGGATCCCAACACCATAAGGCACTTGATTTAATTATTTTGAATAATTAAATCTTGAGCTTGTCAAATCTTGAGCTAAAGGAATAACAGATTCTTATATCATCCTTAAGCTGGCCACGTGAAGGGGGTGCTGTAATTACCATCCTAATCTTGGGGTGGAAAATAAAGCAGGGAGGGTAAATCGTATGGCTAATAAGGAGCAGAGGCTGGTCTTCATCTCAAATGTGTGGTCTCACCCCAGGGTCCATGACTAGATGCAAATGCATCCAAGCCCAGTCCCCAAGATACTACAGTTAGGTGGGGGCAGAAGTGGGTATGTGACAAGTCAGCTATAGCTCGCTGTTTTGAGAGGTACAGATGGGAGTTGCAGTGAGCAAGGTTTCAACCATAAATAGAAATGGTCCGTAAGGTGGAGGCCAGGATAGGCGTGCCCAGAAAAGCAGGAGGTACATGTGACTCCCAGGGAAGAACCCAAAAGACTTGGGGCAGGGGACAAGTGATGCCTGCAGGACAGACACGGTGGTTGCTGGGAACTAAAGAACTCAAAATACTGAGAGCACAACCTGTTCCCAGATGAAAGTAAATCCCTCATCCATTATTTTTTCATGATCTTTTGAGAGTGCTTTCAATAACGCTGTGACACTGCTGCTAGGTTCCTGATATTTTTAAGCTTCAGGCTTTTCTTCTGCAAACTCTGGCTGTGTAGTTGCTCTTCTACAAGCATAAGTTAAATGGTGAAAGGGAAAGCAGTAAGAATCTAGAGAATCCTCTCATTTATACAGGCTCATTGCTTGAAAACAAAAAACAGCTTGTCAACCCACACTTTGTGAATAACCACTGTTCGGACAGCAGTATACAGTTTTCTAGTCGTCTTTCTATATGTGTTTGTCATAGTACGTCTTCCAAAATGAAAGTAAAGTTGCTCTGAAATTTGGTATTGCTTTAAATCAAAGCATTCTGGCCTTGGATAAGCCAGAGACGATGGTGGAAATGGCCTGGAAGATAGGACGAAGGTGCTGTGTAAGTCGCGGAGTGACTGCTGGGAGGCTGGGTGTCACTATTTCTTGCTGTCCTCACCATGGGAGATGTGAAGTTCAAGAAGTTACTGCCCCAGGCCCACATTAGAGAAGCAGAATGTGGCTTACATTTGGGTACACGGTCATGCCCACGGTCACGTGGCAGCAGTCCCCAACATTTTTGGGACCAGTTTGGTAAAATTTTTCCACAGGCTCGGGGGGTGGGGATGGTTTTGAGATAAAGTACATTACATTTGTACATTCTATTACTACATTGCAATAAATACTGCAATAATTATACAACTCACCATAATGTAGAATCACTGGGAGCCCTGAGCTTGTTTTCCTGCAACTAGACAGTCCCTTCTGGGGGCGATGGGAGATGGTGAGAGATCAGGTATTAGATTCTCATAAGGAGCACGCAGCCTAGACTTCGTATGTGCAGTTTACAGTAGGCTTTGCACTCCTATGAAAATCAAATGCCACTGCTGATCTGTCAGGAGGCGGAGCTCAGGCAGTGATGTGAGTGATGGGGCGTGGCTGTAAATACAGAGTGAAGCTTTGCTCACCTGCTGTGTAGCCCAGTTCCTAACAGGCTACTGATTGGGTACTGGTCCAGGGGTTGGGGACCCAAACGTGATCCGACTACTTCTTATCCTGGGCTAAGAGGCAGAGAACACAGCAGTAGGCCTCGAGGTTTCTAGGAAGACGTTGCAGTCATGACCTGTGAATTTACTTGTTTAAAAGGAGTCTCTTCTCTCTCTCCCCCAACATCTGTGTAAAGTCTCTTAATTCCTCTATTATCTGAAAAATGGGGCCGCTATAAACCACCTATAAGATTAAACAAGATAAGGCATTTAGGGTCCGAAGCAAACTCAAGCACATTTTCTGCAAATGGGCTGCCTGTGGCCCTGTTGTGGCTCTTGGCGACTGCGGACGTGTCCCTAGGGAGCCCCATCAGGTGGATAAATGAGATGTACAACTTGTGAAGATCACCCAAGGGGCCTGAGGAGTGCTGGGGACAAAGCTGAGTCTGAGACAGGGAGCCTTGTGGTGAGGCAGGTACAGCACCCCTGTAGAAACGGAATGGGGGTGGATTCGGATCCCAGGCACAAGGACCAGAAACGGAATGGGGGGATGGAGAATGGATTTCTTTTGAGCTTGGGGCCTGGACTGTGGGAGCAGCTGGGGCAGAGGGACAGGTGTATGAATCCACCATGGACAGGGTACTGAGAGGCATGGCACAGCAGGGTGCATACATCCCCGGGGTAAACAGTGCCCATTAAAAACTAGAGATCCACTGTGCCTAACTTTCAAGGATGGCTTAAGTTCATAGAGCAGTCTACCAATGCTCTCTAGACGTCAGCTTTCACCATTTCAAGGCTAAAAGATCACTCTGGGTAAAATCCTGATCATGACCAATGGCTGTGATGCCGACGGCCTCTTTGTTGGTAGCCCATGGTCACCTTAAGTGGGTACCTCAGGTTTCACAGCTGGCTTGGGCTGACATTTCAGAAGGCCACATATATCATCTACTAGGGTAGGCTAAAGAGGCCGTGTGATGGTTCTGCTAGGGTAAACCGCCTCACTTTCCAAGGATGGAAAGGATTCTCCCTGAATCCTGCTGCTGTTCTAATTCTCAGTCGCCCCTGTCCCCACTTTCCATGGGATGCTCAGAACACATCATGTCTCTGTTGTAATCCCAGTCACTTCCCTCGCAGTGCTCTCCCCACCACAGCACCTGGCCCAACCAACCCTGGCCAAAAACGGAAGCAGAAGACCCACAGGAAGACAGTGGTGAATGAAAAACGCAGCCTGCCTGCCCCGCAGACTTGAGAGTCCTCCAGTTCCCGAAAGATCATGATGGGGCTGAAAAATATGTCACTTACTGACATCACAGTACACCACACTACTCCTATGTCTCAGGTGATGCTGGTGTCGAGCCTACTGCACTGCCAGTCATAGAAAAGATTTTTTGGGCCGGGCGTGGTGGTTCACTCGAGGTCAGGAGTTTGAGATCAGACTGACCAACATGGTGAAACCCTGTCTCTACTGAAAATGCAAAAATTCATTGGGTGTGGTGGCATGTTCCTGGAATCCCAGCTACTCGGGAGGCTGAGGCAGGAAAATCACTTGAACTCAAGAGGTTTCAGTGAGCAGAGACCATGCCACTGCATCCCAGCCTGGGTGACAGAGCAAGATTCCACATCAAAAAATTTAAAGGGAGAAAAAAAAAAACCTCATCAGTAGGGATATAAAGATTTTTTACACTGCTGTACAATGTGTGTTATGAAAGTCAAGTTTTAAGAAAACTTTATAAAGTACAAAAGTTATAATAACCAAAGGCTAATTATTAAAGGAAAATATCTTATAAATTCAGTATAGCCGAGGGGTCCCACATCTGTAAAGTCCCCTAGTGCACGTGACGTCCTGAGCTTTCACCTCCCCCTAATACTCACCCAAAACCACTTACAGTCCTACAGGCTCCACTCATGGGCAGGGCCCTAGGCAGGTGGATCATTTTTCAACTCTTACCCTTTGTAGATACACGAATCCCGCTGTGTTGCAAGTGCCCATGGTATCCAGTATGCTCATGTATTGCATAGGTTTGTGTAGATGAGCACACTCTGAGGTTCACACACCACTGCCATCACCTAATGACCCATCTCAGAATTTATCCCCATCAATGGGCGAAGCGTGATTATTTTGCCCTGTACACCCTGCACTAGGCCCCAACGGACCAAACCAAACTGGAGTCACTCAAGCCCAATGCCACCTAGTTAAGCTACAATGGTATGGGAGCAGGAAGACCCCCCACGCAAGCAATTGCAGTCTACCTGAGACAGCATAAGAAGGAAGTCCCCTCTGTTTAACTCTTACCAAAAAAGCAACTTGAGGTAGGTAACCTGATGTTAACCAATCCATCATTTGTCCCCACCTCACAAAACGTGTTCTGCCATTGACCAGTGGGAGCTGTCATCCTATTTTGTACAATGGAGGCTGCCTCAATTCGTGAATCACAAAAGCCAGTTGACTCTATATCTAAATTTACTGTAATTCTGTCTTTTGACACCATTCCCTGAGAAGCCATTAGCGTACACCCTCCCTCTGCTGCTCCTGACATAAGGACGGAAGAGCCTCGCTCGTGGGGAAGGCTCACCCCTCCATCGGGCCGTTCCCCAATACCTTCCTCCAGGACTTTGCAACTCCACAACTCCTCTCTCCCGTGGCCCCACCTGCAACGATACCCTCTCTCCCTCGGCCTCCCAGCCCCTCTGGCTGGTATTCAGCTCTCCATCCCCCATCCCAGGAGAACTTAAAAGACTGGTGGGTAGCAATTGACTACTTCCTCTCATCTCAACCACTACTCCACTTTTAAAGCTCTCAGGAAGGTCACTAGTGACTACTGTGTTTTCAAAGTCAACTGGTGGGCTGGGCACACCGGCTCCCACCTGTAATGCCAGCACTTTGGGAGGCTGAGGCAGGCAGGCAGGCAGATCACTTGACGTCAGGAGTTCGAGACCAGTCTGGCCAACATGGTGAAACCCCATCTCTACTAAAAATACACAAATTAGCCGGGCGTGGTGGCAGGCACCTGTAATCCCAGCTACTCGGGAGGCTGAGGCAGAAGAGTTGTTTGTTTGAACCTGGGAGGCGGTTGCAGTGAGCCAAGATCACACCACTACTCCAGCCTGGGTGACGAGCAAAACTCTCTCTAAAAAAAAAAAAAAAAAAAAAAAACCAATGGTGGCTTGTTCTAGTTACAAGTCCTCAACCATTCAGCATCTCCACCCTCTTCTGAGGTTCCTTCCATCTATCTGAGGACTGCTTTACCACTAAATCGTGGCGGGTCCTGGGTCTCTTCTGCCTGCACTCCCCACATGTGCTCTTGTCCATTTGGATGGCTCTGCATAGATCCAAATGGCAAAGCTTCCCAAATTCACTGTTGGCCCTGACTTCCCTCTGGAGCCCATATATCTACTCTGAACATGACCAAAATGAGAACTGTGGCCACATGCAGTGACTCATGCCTCTAATCTCAGCCCTTTGGGAGGTAGAGACAGCTGGACAGCTTGAGCTCGGAGGAGTCTGAGGCCGCCCTGGGCCACATAGACCCCAGGGCTACAAAAAAAAAATTAGGCAGATGTGGTGGCATGTGCCTGTAGTCCAGCTACTCAGGAGGCAGAGGTGGGAGGACTGCTTGAACCTAGTAGGCACAAGCTGTAGTGAGCCAACATCACACCACTACACTCCAGGCGAAGTGACAGATTGACACCCTATTTCAAAAAAGAAAAGGAAATTCAGGTTTTTTTCCCCCATTAAACTTCTGTTCCTCCTCTGGACTTCCATATTTTAGTAAATGTAACTGCCAACTCCACTGCTCAAACCAGAACTCTGGGAAGCATCTTAATTTTTCCTTTTCTTCACATTCCATACCAAATCCAACACCCAATGGCCTGCGGCTTCTGCCTCCACACACGTGTCCACTGCTGCTACTTCTGTGTCTGCTGTGTCTCCTAAACCCAGACACCTTCCCTTCTCGCCTAGACCCTTCCTCAGACCAAACCCTTCCATGGCTTCCCAATGCGTTCAGAATCAAATGCAAGTGTTTCTGCCACGGCTGTAATTCCATCGTCACTTCCTCCAGCGACACAGGGACTGCGCGTCATGCCCTAACTCCTCCTCGTGCTTTTGGCCTTTGCCCAAAAGTCCCCTCTAGTCACCCACCACTGCATCGGTCCCTCACAGTTTCTTCACAGCATCTATTACTGTCTGAAATGTCATCTCCCCTGCTATATCCCCAGCGCCTAGAATTACATCTGGTGCACTCAACCAGGTGAGCGACATCAAAGTGGTCTGTCCTGGTCTAGCTCTACAGCGGACCACTGCCCACTGGCCCCATGGCACCTTGGACTTACCAGCTCAGGGAGGTGGGGTGTGATGCCACGACACCAACCTCGCAGTCAGCCCTGGGTTGGATTTCAGAATTTGGCAACATCTGGGACGTGTCATAGTGGCAAAGCTGTTTAACTTCTCCAACCATCCCTTTGAGAAAATAAGAGTAATAACCCATACTCATCTCTCTCATTGAAAGCAGAGATAGTTACTTTTAAAAGACTGTTAATAAGAAAAGCGCCCTCTAAGCCTCATTCAGCACGATACAAGATGGCATGAGTCCAGAGGACAAATGAGCAAAAAAGAAAAGACATTTGAAAATTGATAGCCAGGCAGGTGGCGTTACAAGTCAGTGTGCTATAAACAGACCTGATACCACATGCAAAAATACATAAGGGTCGAGACCGAGACTCCCTGTCATGAAAGACAGCCTGGGAGATAGCAGCTAGGGAAATGCCCTGCGGGCATCAGGGGCTCCCACAGAGCAACCCGAGGGGCCGGCAGTCCAGCAGACACGCAGGGAAAGGCAGTGAGTACCTCATGGGAGAAAGGCTGACCAACGTTTCTCAGTAATTCCAGTGACATCTGCTGCAACCCTTCCACGTGCCAAGAAGCACCGGGGCTACAAGAGGGACTGAGCGGACAGCGCCCCTACTCTCTGGGAGGTCATACCCTGGGGTTGGGCACCCTCATCTCTCTCCTCCATTTCTCCCTGAACCCAGCAGCTGCCTCCAATCCAGTCTCCACGCCACACCTGAGTAACGCCACTGACGACAGACCGTGTCACTCCCGCACCAAGTCTGTCTCAGAGAATAAGCCAAGATACTCTACGAGATCCTCCCTGATCAGCACTTTCACCTTTCCACCTCCTCCCCTCCTCCCCATGACGCCAACCAGCCTCAAGGCTCCTCGGTGGCACCAGGCCCCTGCAAGACTGAGGCACACTCCTGCCTCCCTCTGCAAGAAAGAATGGTGCCTTTGGGAGGCCGAGACGGGCGGATCACCAGGTCAGGAGATCGAGACCATCCTGGCTAACCCGGTGAAACCCCGTCTCTACTAAAAAATACAAAAAAAACTAGCCGAAGGCGGGGTGGGCGAGAGCCTGTGGTCCCAGCTACTCGGGAGGCTGAGAACAGGAAGGAATGCTGTAAACCGGAGGCAGAGCTTGCAGTGAGCTGAGATCGGCCACTGCACGCCAGCCACGGGCAACAGAGTGAGACTCCGTCTCAAAAAGAGCGGTACTCCAGCCCGGCCTGACCCCTCACCACCTCTGTCACTTTCTCTGGAGGCCGTGCTTGCTGCCCTCCCCAGCTCCCCTCCACAGCCTCTCCTGTATAGCATGCTGATGTATCTTTGTCCTCTTCCCTGAGCACCCTGGCACCTACAGAATGAGTGGCACAGAGCAGGTGCTCAATACCAATTTCTGGAATGAACGATTGCATTCTACAGGGGGAGAGGACACGTTCGAATACATTTATCATTATGAGTCATCAGGAAAATGCAAACTGAAAAAGATTCAAAGACGGCTGTTACCAGGCATGGTCGGGGATGCTGAGAAATGGCGCATCTGTGGTTAGCAGAGGCACACACTGGTGAAACCTGGCAAAACTGAGGCAGGTGTGTGCATGAGTGAGCTCCTCTGACTCGGGAGCTGCACATCTTGGTGTCTGCTTTAAGAAACTGTTGAGCAAGTTCACAAAGACATGGGCGAGGATGTTCAGTGCAGCGTCCTTCTGAGGAGGAAGCTTGGAAACCACCCCATGCCCGTGTGCAGGACCCACGGACCCGCGAGGTCAGGTGTGCAGAAGCAGCAGCACACGCTGCCGTTACAGAGGACGATGCACACCCATGCACAGGGACACGGAAACACCTTCAAGACCCAGGTAAGGGAAAAGCTACAGAACAAGAGACATCTGGTCCCATTTTAGTTAAAACGGAAACCTCACATGAAGCAAGCACCCGTGTCTACACAGATGCGCCAACAGGCACAGACGAGGATGCAGCCAAGGGGATGTTCATGTTTTGCTCCATCTATGCTCATCATTCAAATGGTTTAAGCCAGAACTTATTCACACATTGCTCATTTAATTAAAAACAGTCAAGAACAAAGCATCCTGGCCGGGCACAGTGGCTCAGACCTGTAATCCCAGTGCTTTCGGAGGCCAAGGTAAGAGGATCACTTGAGGTCAGCAGTTAGAGACCAGCCTGGGCAACATGATAAAACCCAGTCTCTACTAAAAATACAAAAATTAGCCAGATGTGGTGGTGTATGCCTGTAGTCCCAGCTACTCGGGAGGCTGAGGCAGGAGAATCGCTTGAACCTGGAAGGCAGAGGTTGCAGTGAGCTGAGATCGTGCCACCGCACTCCAGCCTGGGCAAAAGAGTTGAGACTCCATTTCCAATCCCAGCACTTTGGGAGGCCGAGGCGGGCAGATCACAAAGTCGAGACCAGCCTGGTCAACGTGGTGTAAACCCTGTCTGTACTAGAAAAAAATAAAAAACAAAAATTAGCCGGTCATGGTGGCACGTGCCTGTAATCCCAGCTACTCAGTAGGCTGAGGCAGAAGAATCACTTGAACCCAGGAGGCGGAGGTTGCATTGAGCCAAGATTGCGTCATTGCACTCCAGCCTGGGCTACCGAAGTGAGATTCCATCTTGGGGAGGACGGGTGGAAGAACAAAGCGTCTTGAGAAAGAGCCCACAGCTCCTGCTTAGCCCCCTGGAGTGCTCTGCTGGGCCCCTCCTCCGGCACTGTGACGGCAGGTGTGCACCTGCCCTGCCTGGTCTAAGCAGCTGGGGCTAGTCTCAGCTGGTCTACACCGTGCTCAGCAGGCTGGGGCGTGTCAGATCCGGTTTTTGGTAACCAGAACTGCTTATAATACATTCAACTTGTGAGCACGTCTGGCAAGCTCTGAGCAGACGAGCTTTCTTCTCTGCCCGCCTCGCTAGGGCATTTCCCAGGGCTACGCAACCGCTCATTTTCCCATTCCTCTGTGTGCCGGACAGGTGTCCCTACGCGGCAGCAGTCTTGTACGATCTCCCTCTGTATTCCCGAGTCCCCATCTGCTAGCATGGCCACTGGAAATAACTGCAGCTGTATACTGACTTCAGGATCCAAAAATCCCAGGAAGACCCCCGAGCTGTGAGCCAGATGCCCAAGGCCTCCCCAGCCTTCAGGCCCCAGGCCAAGCCTGAACGACATGGAGGTGAGTGTTGCTTTGCACTTACCGTCTCTAATTAATGTCCTCTTAAAGCTGACCGAATCCCACTCTCCTGATTTCAGGCCCTCAGACAGTGCCTGCTACACTCAATACAATCCATGCTCCTGATGATGCGGCAGATGAGGCCAGGCACAATCAGCTCTGCCGCCCTTGCCTCTCCCCTGCCCCCGTGTCCACGTCTCCCCAGGCCCTGCCATATGCCACCTGCCACGCCCTCTCCTCTCTGGCAGGTCAGGGCCTCACACTGCTGGCTGTTCCCTCCTCCAGGACAACTCAAACCCCAGAGCGGAGACGAATTCACATCTGAGTTCAGAAGTGACTTCACTGGAGATATCGTGTCTCTTATCAGTCCCCCACTCGAAATCTTCCCCCCTCTTATAAATGCCCTTCATGGCCTTGTCTCCCATTGCAGTCCTTCCATCTGTTTGGTGTTTCATTTTTGCTTTTTCAGTCACCCCCATGAGAATGTAAACTCCATGAGGGCAGCCAACTTGGCTGGCCTGTGTGCCAGTGCTGGGGACATCATTGAGGAATGAAGGCCTATTTGGCAGGCTATTTTTCAGCACCATTCCTGAGGCCCGATGGTTGGTGATGAGATGGACCGAGGTATTTCACTCCAGCTCTCGAGCCAGAAGAACCGACCATGTCCTCACCACTGCTCTGCGCCGGGCACCGTCTTTGCTGTCTTACAGGTATTGGCTTATTAAACCCTCACAGAAGCCAGGAGGGAGGTTCCGTTATCACCTCCTCTTCTAGATGAGGAAACTGAGGCATAGAAGCTAACTGGCCCGGGCTTAGAAGCCCCGTAGGAGGCAGAGTTGGCGTGTGGAAGCAGGTGTCTGACTCTATGCCTTCCCCTGCCTCATCTGCCATTTGTTTCCCTTTCTGCAGAATTTGCAGATTAAGCTGTACTGGAACGCAGCCTCACTCAGGCATTTCCGTATCAGCCATGTTTGCACTCACTGAGATAGTACAGCTGAGTGGCTGAGACAGAGATTCACTGCCCCAGAAATCCTTCCCATCTGAGCCCGGACTTGCCACCTTTTTTAGAGACGGGGACCAGCAGGAGCTGCTGTCACATGGCACTGTGTTGGGCACAGCCTGGCTGAGGGATCTCACTGCATCCTCACAGCAGCTCTGTGTGCTTGAGTATAGCGGTCTCCACCTTACAGATGAGCAGACAGAGGCTCAGAAACATCATCTGCCCGGTCCTGTATCCCCAGCAGCTACGCAGCAGAACTGAGACGGGGACACAGAAGTTTGACGCCCATGTGCTTCCGAAGCGGGCCCCCGGTTACGTGTACGAGGCAGCCAGGAAGTGATTATTTGTCAGCTGCTCCCTTCCAGAAGCTGGCTCACCACCTGAAAGGAGGGTGGCACTTTTATCCTACCGCACAGAAACGGAAACCAAAGCTCAGAGAAAATACTGGCTGGGTTGATGCCTCAGACTCAGATCTGATTCTAACACCAGAATGTGTTCCAGCGTTTTGAAAGCAGGGCTTCTCAACTTTGGATGCACCTTAGAATTACCCGGGAAACTTTAAAAAAATACTGATGCTAAGGGCCAAAGACTGATGTTGCATTAACCAGGCAGGGCCTCGCCTCTAGTTTTAAAAGCATGCCGGGAGATCTAACGTGCAAGCTGTGGTTGAGACCCCAACTTGAAAGCAGTCGTACCATTAGGGAAGTTCTGCAAATGGAAAGACTAGCCCCCAAAAGAGTGATTCCACGTATCTCTGAGGTTACAGGTGGCTTTTTGGTGGGTTGAGAAACTGGTTAAACATTCAACGGTGTCTGAACCTCCTGGAGAAGTGATTTTTAGACTGTCCTCAGAACAGGGCAGATCTGAGCGCACTCTGTTCCTGAAGG
The DNA here is from genome assembly GCF_008728515.1 of Papio anubis. NCBI lineage: Eukaryota > Metazoa > Chordata > Mammalia > Primates > Cercopithecidae > Papio > Papio anubis. The sequence goes on from NC_044993.1 coordinate 61,417,785, forward strand.
CTCACTGCAGGGAAGTCTGCACGATGGTGCTGAGGGTTTTCTGAGATTCTCCGGGCAGCTATGGACCGCTGTGTCATCATTTCAGACCAGATTTCATCCAAGGAAAGAGGATCAATGAAGATGAAAACTCCCCACTTCCTTCACCTGGATGGCACCTTGCTTAGGAGCCCATCACTTGGCCAGAGAATATTTAGATCGAGAACACCTTTCCGCTGTGCCCTAAGCCATTCTACGTTTATGATTCAACTAAAAATTTATTTCCACTTAAGTGAAACCAGCAATGCTGAGCTTCCCCTCCCCTCACAGGTTTCCTCCCAGAGTCTATCATGAAAATACCTCTCAAAAATCATCCGTAAAAAGGTAAATAAGGCAACACATATTCTTTGCTCCATCTTCCTTATCTCAGCTCTTCAGCCTCAACATACTTTTTGAACGATTTTATTTCATCACCTTTTTTGAATAGGCAACACAGAAAGGAGTGCAGAATGAGGGGCTGAATGCATGAAAAAGTGACTCTCCCCACCCTGGTCCTCCAGTAAGCCACGGTTATTTTTTAATGTATCTTCCTAGAGGTATCCATTACATATAAAGCATGTATGTATGCACAGGTGTGAGTATATATCCTCATATTTGTTTTTGTTTTTTTTTTTTGGAGACTAAGTCTCACTCTGTCTCCCAGGCTGGAATGCAGTGACGCAATCTCAGCTCACTGCCACCTCAACCTCCAGGGTTCAAGTGATTCTCCTGCCTCAGCCTCCTGAGTAGCTAGGACTACAGGTGTGCACCACCATGCCTGGATGATTTTTGTATTTTTGGTAGAGACGGGGTTTCACCATGTTGGCCAGGCTGGTCTCAATCTCCTGACCTCAGGTGATCCATCCACCTTGGCCTCCCAAAGTGCTGGGATTACAGGCACGAGCCACTGTACCCAGCCCATATTTGCTATTTCTAAAAATAGAAAGGGATTATGTGTGGTACTCTTCTATGCTTTTTCCTCTTAGTGATTATGTCATAGAGATTTTTTCCATGTGGTATGAGGTGTACATCAGCCTCAGTATTCTAGCCCATAGGTTGGCAAACTTCCTATAAAGGGTGAGACTGTAAACATATTAGGCTCGGAGCCATTCCATCTTAGTTACAACTCTTCAACTTTGCCCTTATAGCAAGAAAGAAGCTATAGATGAAGTGTGAATGAATGGGCATGTTCCAATAAAGCTTTATTTACAAAAACAGGTAGAGGGTAGGATTTGGCCTGTGGGCTGTCATTTTCTGACCTCCGTTCTAGTCTGAACCATCTTGGGTTTTTCACCACAGTCATATGGCCACACGGGGCCAAGGAGGCAAGGCCTGCTGGCACAGGGGACAGAAACCACGATGGGCCTTGGCTGCAAATGGAAATCACCTGTTCATTACCAACAGATCTCAAAGTAAATGCTGGAACAGACTTTGTATGGCGACTCTCCTGGCCCCGAGCAGCATCTGGGACATCAAGATGCCAGCTGCCTCAAGCTGGTTTTGGCAGCTATGCTTTCTTTCCAGAGACGGTGTAGAGGGTGAGCGCTCTGGAGTGGAAAAAGGCCTTAGGGCTGGGGTCCTAGGGTGGAAGCCCACTCCATCCCTTACTGGCTGTGTGAGATAGAGGATGAGAAATGACATGGGCATCTTTGTGTGTGTGTATTAAGATCTCCCTGTCGCCCAGGCTGGGGTACAGTGGTGCAGTGGTGTGATCTCGGTTCACTGCAACCTCCACCTCCCAGATTCAACAGATTCTCCTGTCTCAGCCTCCTGAGTAGCTAGGACTACAGGTGCACACCACCACCCCTGGCTAATTTTTGTATTTTTGATAGAGACAGGGTTTTGCTGTGTTGGCCAGGCTGGTTTCCAACTCCTGACCCCAAGTGATCTGCCACCTCAGCCTCCCAAAGGGCTGGGACTACAGGCATGAGACACCATGGCCAACAGACACAAGCATCTTGAGGGGGCCTGGCCCATGCAGACACTCCATGAACAGCAAACGTGATCACGATGTTCATTGCTAAATCAAAGGTCAAAACTCTACCCCAGGATTTTCCAGCTGCTGTGTCCCCAAGAAATGACACCGTGGAACATAAAGCCGAACGCTACGATCTCTGTCCAGCTGCAAGAGTGGCCTCACCACCTAAGATATTCCACAAGCTTTTTATGCTGCCTGCAAAGAACGCAAAACACGGGAGAGCAGGGACCTCGCTTGTCCTGCTGCTTGAGGGCTCCCCAAGCGCCGGGCCATAGCAGGTGCTGGAAAATACCTACAGCCCAAGTGAATGCCCGTAGGTGCAGGGTCCATACTCAGGGCCCTGGCTGCAGAGCTGCCGAGCCGAGAGCTGGACAGGGCTGGGCCTGCTGGGGGAAAACACCAGCCCAGCTCTGACCCAGAGCTGTGGGGGATGGGGGATGAACTCAGCACAGAAAACGCCGTGGAGCCTGGGACCTGCCCCTCCCACAGCAGCACAAAGCCCTGTGGTGCTCTGGGCTTTAAACTTCAGTTCCTGCTGAGTTGAGGCCAAATGAGGTCCCTGAGGAGCCTCTTCCTCTGTGGGGCTTGCACAGAGGACCCCGGCCTGGAGTGGGACTTACGGCGAAGCCACCATCATGGAAAGGCCCCAGACAGAGGAATTTCCCAGAAGGTTTCACCATCAAGGCATCTGGTGCAGACAAGACAACCATGACCACTCATCCGGAAAGCCCAGTGCTGTCCTAGAGACACAGATGCTACAGGGATGTGGCACAGTCTGGGGGACCAGGGGTAGGTTACAAAGAAGGAGACCTTGGGAGGTGTGGGACTCCCTTCCACATGGGTGCAGAGCCCGCACTGTCATCCCCATGGAGGCAACAAGCTGGGAGAGCAGGGCTCCAGGGACAGCAGCCTCCACCCTTCCCAGTCAGGAGGAAGGAAAGGTGACCTGACACCATGGCAAGATCCAGTGTGACTGTGGGAGTCCCTGTGAGATAAGCGAGGGAGCGAGTGTATGTGGCCAGGATTAAGAATGAATAGGGATAGAGAACTCCTGCTGGACCCAATAAATGGACCTCAGTGTCCCTTAGCAACATCTTTTTATGTCATGCCTGGCCCTGCCCATGCCAGGGGCGGTGCCTGCCTTCCTGTAAGCATGGGCAGTGCAAAAGTCCGAGATGCCACCTTCACTCCAGACTGCTGGGCCACGTGGCCTCCCCCCAGCTCCCAAGAGACTGTGAGCACCTTGAGGGCAGGCCGAGGTTGAGGTATCCCTGAACCCCTGGCACAGCCCTTGTGGAGCTCTAGAAACGCTACTGAAGGAAGTGGCTCATTTTGCTGGAAGCCCAGTTTGGAACTCGGGGCTCAGTAAGGCTGTCCCTGCAGCACATCCTTGTGCCCATCCTGCTTGGCCAGGCAAGTGTGAGCGGCTGTAGCTTCACAGCAGGAGGCTTAGGCAGTGATGGGTGCCATGCTATGCAGATCTCAGACATGAACTCGGGGGCTAGGTTTCATTATAAGAGATGGTGCCCAGGGCGGGAATCCTACCTCTGTCCCATGGGACAGCTTGGTGGTGCTGAGGCTGGCTCCGTGGGGATGTATTTAACCCTCCTTGTGAGGTAAGGGGATGCTATTAACCCCATCTCAGGACTCTGTTCTTTCAGTTCCTCACTCCTCTTTCTCTCACATCCTCATTCAAACCAGCAGCATGTTCTGGTAGCTCTGCTTTGAGAATACCCCTCCCAGGCTGCCTGAGGCACCATCCCTTCTCCCCGGGGTGACTACATGGTCCCCTAACTGCCTGTTCCATCAGCCACAACAGAGCTCTACCCTCTGCTGGCTCCACATGGCAGCCAGAGTCCCCTTGGCTGCAAGGCCTCTGTGCCCGGGCTGCCCTGCCCTGGCTTCCTTGCTGTTTCTCCAGGGGGCCAAGTCCTTACAGCCTCAGGACCTTTGCACCTGCTGTGTCTACTGCCTGGCTCAATGCCTCAGATCTCCACTTCATGTCAGACTATCCTTGGGGTCTTCCTGGACCATAAACGGCACATCCCCAGCAGGCTTCTTTTCCTCCACAATGACTGTGATGTCCTTTCCTGTCTTCTCACTGGGAATCGCCACCCAACATACACACATCTGCTTGGCTAGTCAATGTCTGTGTCCCCCATAAGGGCAGATGCTTCGTCTTGTCTGCTGTTGAACTATCAGGATCTGAAATGGTGCACAGTAAGTACTAATTGGAGGGATGGGTGGAGGGAGGGGCAGGGAATTTACCTCCTCTTCATCCCTGCTCTCATCCTCCCTGGGCTGTACTCCCAGCCCAGCCCTGGGAAAACCAAACCAGCCTGATCTTACCTGTGACTGTTTAATCTTCATCCCTTTATTTTCATGTATTTTGAAAGCAATCCTAATCACTTGTTTTTAAAATTTCCTTTAATAAACGTTCTTGCAAGGAAGGTAGCTGCTTAAATGTCTCTGTAATTTTCTCATCATGTTTTCTTAGTTTTCTAGTCAAAATAACAGCTTTAATCACAGCAGTTCTAGATGGATTCAGAAATGAAGATTTTTCCCTCTTCTTGGTAATTGTTTATAATTATCAGTAAATCAATCTGGCATTTATGTTCTACCCGTATTATCCTTCTTGGGTTGGTGATATGGTTTGGCTGTGTCCCCACCCAAATCTCATATTCAATTCCCACGTGTCATGGAAGGGACCCAGCGGGAGATAATTGAATCACAGGGGCAGGTCTTTCCTGTGCTACTCTTGTGACAGTGAGTAAGTCTCATGAGATGAGATGCAATGGTTTCATAAGGGAGAGTTTGCCGGCACAAGCTCTCTCTTTGCCTAGTGCCATCCATGTAAGACGTGACTTGCTCCTCCTTGTTTTCCACCATGATTGTGAGGCCTCCCCAGCCATGTGGAACTGTGAGTCCATTAAACCTTTCTTTCTTCTGTAAACTGCACAGTCTCCGGTATGTCTTTATCAGCAGTTTGAAAATGGACTAATACAGTTGTACCAAGGATGGAACAGAGAGGTCAAGTTTTCCTCTACAGCAACGAGCACCTACTATGTGCCTGGTTACTTTACATTCCCTGCATCAGCCCCCGTTACTACGTTACCAGATGGAGGTTATTAGCTCTGTTTTGTGGGTGAGGAAATACAGGGTGTACAGGGGAGAATACATTGTCCAAAGTCACACAGCTAAGTGACAGACTGGGGACTCAAACCCAGGACTGCTTCACTCCTGTCATGTGAACTCAACTGTGTTTTGTTTTGTTTTGTTTGCATCCAGGTATTCAAACTATAGTCCTCACTGAAGCACACATCCTGCCCTTAGTTGTCAGAATAATGCATAAATATTAACAGCCCCAAACACCTGGAATGCTCCGGGTACCCCACCCCAATGCCCACAGCTTAGGCTCTCCTCTCTCAAGGAGAGGTGGTCACTCCCCCAGGGGTCTGGAGCATCACAGCAGGGAGACCCCTGTGCCGGCTGAGTTGCTAGGAGCTGAGCGAGACAGCAGGAGACCAGGCCCGGCATCTGCAGGGCCAGGCAGGCTCAGCTGAGGGTCATCTCTACCCTACCTACTGCAGCCCCCCGAGTGGGCTCTGGGTGGAGACTCGAAGGGCCCCTGTGTGCTCAGTGGTGAAAGGTGCTGTTTAAAGGCTGCCTCTCCGGTTAAAATCTGAAGGCTTCATGGTGACCTCGTCTCCTGCCACACACCTGTCACCAGTCACTCCCCTTAACCTGGAGTCTAGAGGCTGGGAAAGGCCATAGTCGAGACTCGGAGAACAGAAGGAAACAGACAGACCCTTGCTTTCTGTATGTCTGGATTCCAGAGAAAATGGGTTCCTCTGTCTATTCAAACGTTTCTCTGTAAGTCCTCTGCTGGCAAAGGCCCTGGTCACTCACTCCGACAGGACACACGGTCTCACCACGGCTGTAGGAGGACAGTCATCAGCATCCTATCTGTCCACAAGCCCCGGAAGGAAGAGTCCTGGGGGTGGGGACAGGCAAGAGCCGGCTGGGACTGTGCACCTGTTGTGTGACAATGGGTTGTTGCCATCTGTATGCACTGGAGGCATGTGACACCCTTGCTCTGGGGGGTGCAGGTCTTCCAAATGTAAAGAGGGCCACGTGGCAAACCAATTTCTCAACAGTAGTCTTTGGAGTTGCTTGAGAGCAGAGGCCCTCTCCCTGTCATTGCCTGCCCCACCCCTTCCTTTTTGTACTGATCATTTTTGCTCCTCTGAGGGCTGGCAGAGTGTCTGTACTTCATAGCTGTGCTAGGGAAGTGGGGCCTCATATAGATGGCTACCGCAGCCCAAGGCTGAGGGCTGGCAGAGTGCATTTCGTGGCTGTGCTAGGGGTGTAGGGCCTCATAGGGCCGGCTACGGAAGCCCGGGTCTGCTGCTTCCTAGCTGTGCCATCTTGGACAAGTTACTCAACCTCTCTGAGCCTCAGTTTCCTCATCTGGAAATACAGTGAACAAGGGATGATGATGATACCATCTAATGATTATTGATGACTGGCCCATTGACCACAGAACCAGGGCCAGGATTGCTTACGAAATACATGAAAATAAAGGGGTTAAGATTAAACAGTCACAGGTAAGATCAGGCTGGTTTGGTTTTCCCAGGGCTGGGCTAGGAGTACAACCCGAAGCCCTAGGAGGATGAGAGCAGGGATGAAGAGGAAGTAAATTCCCTGCCCCTCCATCCACCCATCCCTCCAATTAGTACTTACTGTGCACCATTTCAGATCCTGATAGTTCAACAGCAGATAAGACAAAACACACTTGAGTTCACATGATGGGAGTGAAACAGTCCTGGTTTGAGTCCCCAGTCTGTCACTTAGCTGTGTGACTTTGGACAATGTATTCTCCCCTCTGCACCCTGTATTTCCTCATCCACAAAACAGAGCTAACAACCTCCACCTGGCCTGCATGTGGGCATTTCCCCAAGGAGTTCTTGCTGAGTAAGTCGGCATGAAACAGTGGTCAAGAGCTTGGGTTCTAGAATCCTGGCTCTGCAGTTTACCAGCTGTGGGACCCAGAGCAAGTCCCTTCACCTCCCTGGGCTGAAGTTTCCCCTCCTATTGAAGGGATGGTGGAGGGAGAGAATTCGAGTGACAGCTCTCTCAAAGGCTTCGTGAGAAGTAAATAGAACCTGGCATGAATCTGCTGATCGCAAGGCCTGATGCGGAGTCAGGAATGACAACTCATTAAGAAATGCCCGCGGAACAATGAATCCCTCAGTGGAACATTCCAGAGAATGTTCCTAGGCCACACAATTACCCACAGAAAAATGCCATCTAGACCCCCCCAACCCCAATCACGAAATCAGCCTCTTCAGAATAAGACAGTGTAGAGAAAGAAACTTCCAAGTCTTCGCAGCTGACAGATACTTAATGTTTGAGCAGACATGCCCCATGACGCCTTCCACCCCCCAGCATCACTTCTCCTTTCCAACAGTACTGACTTTTGGTGCCTCGTGACTTCGGGGTCCACCTTCCCTGACCCTACCTGAGCATCAGGAGACAACCTTCCCCTGTGGCCTGGAGGCCATTCTCAGAGTCTAAGGTCCTGAGTTGCAATCTGGGTGTGGTGAGGAACCAGCTGCCGTGGTTCTGGGCCCTTGGCTGATGTGCACACCACCCCTTCCCATCCACTGTGTTCTTAGGAATGATGCCAGTGAAGATGGTAGGATGACGGACTTCCTTACTATAACAGGCTTTCGCAACCAAATCTGCTGAAAGACCTTTGCCCCTACAAATGTGATTCCTGTGGCTTTGCAATGTGATGAGTCAACAGGGTCTAGAGTCCAGGGTCTTTGCATTTAACTCATGGCGTGACCTCAGCTAAGACCATTTCTCCCAGCAGATGGGCTCCTCGATTAGAACAAGAGGGTGCTGGATTCCACCTTCAGCAATCCAAGATAAAGGAATACGCAAGCTCTTGTAGTGTGGTAACAGGATGTTCCATCACTGGCTTCTCTTCCAAATATGAAGGTGTCCCTGTCTCATGGGCTGGGAGAAATCTCTAGAGCACCAGACACATCTTGGAAAATAAACTTGGAAAATCTCCCCCAATCAAACCCACTGCAACGCCAACATTCATTAATTCCCGTGGTTAATATTTTCCAATACGACCGCCTTGTCGAATGCAGGCTGGAAGCGCGTCTGGAGACAGATGGCACCAGCTGCGGAGTGCTGGGGCACTGCCCACTCCATTGGGGAGGATGAACTGGGACGCGCCACAGAAGCGTGATCTCATGGCTCAGTGGGCGTGGAAGGCTGGGCCAAAGGTGTCACAAGCTTCTTACACAACGACTCGCCAGCACAGGTGGCTGTGGCTTTACTGACAGCTGTACACCAGACCCCGCAGCAGGAACATATGTTTGCCCACCCACCTTCTCTCCTTTCGGGGAATCGTGCCCCCTCCTTCTGGAACGATCATGTTCAGTCCATGAGCTTAGGTGGGCTGAATGCCCTGCCCCTCTGCCCCAGATTTGGCTAATCAAGGTGCTCCAGTCCCCGGGCCACAGGCATGGACCCAGATGTGCTGATGACCCAAGGCTGCATCAGTCAGAATCTCTCTAGAATTTCTGCTGCAGCTCTCAGGAGCAACAGGATAAATGAGATTTCTCCTAGGACTTTTACAGGAGCTGGTGAGAACACTTATGCTTCAGGGCCTGGATCTAAACCATCCATAAGGTACGCAGCTGCCAGGATCCATCTTTCCACCAGACAGAACAGGCTTGAGCGTGAAACCAGCAGGGTCCTGGTGACAGTACTGGAGCCTCTGCATCCAGCCACTCCTGAAGCTAGCCCTGTCCCTGGACTTCATAGTTACATGAGTAGTAAGTACTCCTTTTCTGCTTCAAGCTAATTTGAAGTGGGGCTCTACAGTTTTGCTAAGCAGAGTCCCTACTGACACACACCATGTTTCTGAGACCTCTGCAGAATCAGGCATGTAGCATTTCTGAGTATCTCTCATGGGTCCACACACCTTACTGGATGCTTTTACTTCCCTTACCTATTTAACTAATACTTTGTTTAAAAAAAAGAGAGAGAAAGAAAAAGAAAACAGGCAGCGATAGTCCAGGGCTTATCTGCACAGGATTGAACAGTAAAAGAGACTGGGACCCACATCAGCCTGGCCCCAAAGTCCACGGTCCCAACACCCTGCCTTCAAACAGAAGTTTAAGTGTTAGACCCACGCTGGGCGCGGTGGCTCACACCTGTAATCCCAGCACTTTGGGAGGCTGAGGCAGGTGGATCATTTGAGGTCAGGAGTTCGAGATCAGCCTGGTCAACATGACGAAACCCCGGCTCTCCTAAAAAGATAAAAATTAGCTGGGCGTGGTGACAGGCCCCTGTAATCCCAGCTACTCAGGAGGCTGAGGCAGGAAAATTGCTTGAACCCGGGAGGCGGAGGTTGCAGTGAGCTGACATTGTGCCACTGTACTCCAGCCTGGGTGACAGAGCAAGAGACTGCCTTAAAAAAAAAAAAAAAAGTTAGACCCAAGTTCTACCAGCAGCTCTAAAACTTCCTAGCTGTGTGATCTTGGGCAAGGTCCTCCATTTCTCCATGCCTCAATTTCCTCATCTATAAAGTAGGAATAACAATAGATCCTACCCCTCTTAGAGTTGCAGATTCCATGAGACCCTGCATGGAAAAGGCTTAGCGCAGGGCCTGACAACCAGCAGAAGCCCAGGCAGCGTGGGCTGAATTGGAAATGGTGGCTCAGTTTAGGGATCCGTTGGGAAGAGACAATATGGCAGGATTTGGACTAACCGGCAACTAGGAATATCTTTGCCAAACTAATTAAAAAAAAAGAAAACAGAGCGGTGCCACAAACCTGAGCCCTTCTGGACTCATGAGACAAGCCAAGTCTCTGAAGTGCATCCAGCATCCTCCTGTGTGGGCCCAGGATGTACCACAGGCAAAAAATCAGCGGAAAACAGCTGTTGCTTCATCATGATAAACATTCATCCAGCATCGACTGGTTTCCAAGCATGTGCTACAAAGCTGGGAGAAGAGGGGAAGAAGCGAGGTTCCTGCCCTCTGCACCTTTCCATCCCAGGGGATGGGAAATGCAGGCCAGCACCAGGCACTGGCTGCCACAGTAGGGGAAAGACAGGAGGCGACAGGAATCCAGAACCCACTCCCCACCCAGGGTAGTGGTAAACGGGTGCGGCACGGCTGCGTTAGGAGCTGGCTGAAGGAAGATGCGGTGGAGCCCGATAGAGATGTGGCCCAGGGTGGGGCCTCAGGGTCGAGGTCTGGAGTGGAGAACAATTAGGCAGCCTGACAAGGGAGGCTGATGAACAACTACACGCTGAAACGGTTATGACCCGGGACTCAGATCACAGAAGTCTGGGTCTGAGATCCTGGCTCCATCACGCACTAAGTCTGGGTCCTTTGAGACATTGATGGCCCTACCTGAGCCTTAGTTTATCTGTACAGTGGGCCTGCATATGGTAACCGCCCTCACAGGGAATTCTGTGAAGATTAAAGAAGGTAATTCTGGCACTCAGAAATGCTCCATCAGGGCTGACCATCCCCACAGTTAATTGTATTCCCCTGCTCCAGTCATTCTCTCCCTGACGCGATACGATACATGGTTCCATAGTTCTTCTTACCATGCACCAATATTCCATAAAACTTCAGGATAGACAATACTGACGAAGGGGTTCCAGGTCTGGGTATGATGGAGTAAGGTCACCTCCCCCTGTGTCTCTCACCAAGTCAGCTTTCAAACCTGCAGCGGATGCACGAGGCAGCTAGTCAATGACTCAGGAAAGTGAACAGCACCAGGCAGACTGTGGAGATGACCAGCTGTTGCTGTCCCATCAAACCTGCAGTGAGTTCACCATTTTTCCCCTCTAGCATCCTCCAGCCTAAACTGCAGGCAGCTTGACCCCAAAAGTTGGGCAGGGGATGAACAGACAGGGCTCTCAGAGAAGCCCTCCAGCTCTGGCTCCAGGAGTGCAAAAGGGGACTCCTATGCTCAGAAAGGGTGGAGGGGATCTTGTTTTTCTTTTTTTTCTTTTCGTCCCTTCTCTCGTGCCTCAGCCTGCAGCAGTCCTCAAGCACCTGACACTCTCGGGGAGGGGCACTAAGATCAGTGGTTCCTCAAGGATGCCCAGGTCTTCATCCCTGGAGCCTGTTCATATGTCAGCTTCTATGAGAAGAGGGACTGGCTGCTGTGTTTACATTCAGCCTTTTGACATGGGGAGATGATCCTGGACTCTTCAGGTGCACCCTGTGGAATCTCACGGTCGCAGAGTAGTTGCTGGGAAGCAAGGAAGGGGCCATGGCATGGGCAGCTTCCAGGAAGCCGGGAAAGGGATTCTGCCCCACGGCCTCCAGAAGGCACCAGCCCCGCCGACACCTTGACTGTAGCCCAGTAAGACGGATCTTGGACTTCCGGCCTCTACAGCGGCTGGAGAATAAATCTGTGCAATTTTTAGCCAAGAAGTTTGTGCTAATTTGTTATGGCAACAATAGGAAATTAACACAGGGGAAAACTTTCCTCTTTAATCAGAAGAGCTGTGGTCCCAAGAGGGTGGGGCCAACCCACAATGCCTCTCTTTTGTCCTGCCCTCCCTCCACTTGACCGTGGGTGGGGGGTGGTGGGGCGTTGGGGAGCAGTTAGCCAGGGGAAGTAGGTTAACCTTGACCCAATCCTTGCACCTTAGACAAAAGTCCACTCAAAATGAATCACAGATCTAAATGTAAAGCTATAAAACTTTTAAAGGAAAACCTAGGAGAAAATCTTTATGACCTGGGTTTAGGCTAACAGTTGGTAGACATGACACCAAAAGTACGATCTCGAACAGAAAAAAAAAAAAATGAATTTCATCAAAATTAAAAAGTTGTCTCATGCAAAAGACACCGTTAAGACTGAAAACTGAAAAGACAAGCTGAAGACTAGAAGAAAATATGTACAAGTCACGTGTTTGACAAAGGTCTTGTATCCAACATATACAAAGTACTCCCAAAACTCAACCTTTGTAAAACCACAAACAGCCTAGTTTCTAAGAATAGGCAAAATACTTGAACATACATTTACTTCCCCAAAGAGGATGTGTGAAAGAAAAATATGCACGTGAAAAGATGCTCAACATCATTAGTCATTAGGGAAATGCAAATTAAGACCGCGATGAGATATTCTGCATCCTTGTGAACGGCCACAGTAAAGAATCATGACAGTATCAAATGCTGCCCAGGGTGCAGAGCAACTGGGCCTCTCGTACACTGTGGGAATGCACAGTTTTTTACATTTAGCAAAGGACCCAGTCATTCACTGTTAGGTATTTGCAGTAGAGAAATGAAAACTTTTGTTCACACAAAAAGCTGCACTTGAATGTTTCCACCAGCTCTATTCAAAATTGCCAACAACTGGAGACAACGCAAGTATCCTTTATGAACAGATGAAAAACCATGGTATATCCATTTAACCAAACACTGCTCAGTAATAAAAACAAACTGCTGACTCACCCAACAACTTGACGATTCTCACACATGCTAAGTGAAAGACGCCAGTCTCAAGAGGTTGTTTACCGTATGATTCCATTTATATGACATTCCTGAAAGGAGAAAACTAGAGGGGTAGGGACAAGGGCTTAGGGTTGGGGGAGGGTGTGGCTAGAAAGGAAATGAAGGAAAAGCATGAAGAAGCTTTTTGGGGCGATGGAACTGGTCTATATCTTGACGGTGATGGTGGTTACTCAAATCTATGCAAGTGTTTAAATTCACAGACCTGAACAAAACAACAAAAGTCAATCGCACTGTATGTTAATTTAAATTTTTTTTTGGTGAAAGTCAAGGCAAGCAGGGCTCTGATCAATCTGTTAAACCTGGCTCTATCCCAGAATACACAGAGTGATGTCTTTCTGGGCCCCATTGTGGATTCATGAATGGTCTGGGCTCGAATTACTAGTCTGTGTTCCATCTTCTCCCTCCTTATAATATCACTTGCCTTAGCATTTCACAGCAGTGCTACACACCCACAGACACCCTTTCTCCTGCCTAGAATAGGTCATTAATCTGTGCGAGTGCACAAATGGCTCCATCATCTACCCTTCTCTGTGCCCCTCCTTTGCCACGAGGCTTTGCAGTGCCCTCCCACTCTGACTCTGGTTTCTACCTTGTGACCCCCCTTGGCAATGGGACATCAGCCGATGTGACATGCTCAGAGCTTGGATGGTACCTATATGGGTGGGCTTGCCCTGTCTGTGCTCCCTGCTGTACGTACCCAGGCTGGCCTGCTGGTCCTGGGAGGAGGATGAAAGATCTGTGGATCTTTCCGTTTCACAGCCCAGTTTTTCCATTCTTCCTAGTCAAGGCCATCCTGCATCCACAGCCACCTACTGATTCCCAGACACAGAAGCCAGCTCAGTCAAGACCAGCTAAGCCTCCTAGCCCATCACCTGATGCATAAGCAATATGTTATTATCACATTCCACCTTTAAAGTATCGTAGATGTTTGTGACACAGCATCAACATGGCAGGAGATAACTGATAACCAAACCAAGTAACCATTCTCAGTTATCACTCCCAGACATCATTTTAAAAGTGCAAGGGGAGGCCGGGCACAGTGGCTCATGCCTGTAATCCCAGCACTTTGGTAGGTCAAGGCAGGAGGATCACCTGAGGTCAGGAGTTCGGGACCAGCCTGGCCAATATGGTGAAACCCTGTCTCTACTAAAAATACAAAAATTAGTCAGGCGTGCTGGTGCAAGCCTGTAATCCCAGCTACTGGGGAGGCTGAAGCAGGAGAATCGCTTGAACCAGGGAGGCGGTGGTTGCAGTGAGCCGAGATCGCGTCACTGCCCTCCAGCCTGGGCGACAGACTGAGACTCTGTCTCAAAAATAAATAAATAAAACTAAAAAGTGCAAGGGGAAATGCAGAAAGCTATGAGTTTGCTTGACCTACTGAGAAGAAACCTCTTACCGAGATCAATTATACTTTAGCAGGACAGGATGATTTTGGTCTACAAATGGCAGACAATTTCCTTTTTCTTTTCTTTTTTTTTTTGAAATGGAGTTTTGCTGCATTGCCCAGGCTGGAGGGCAGTGGTGTGATCTCGGCTCACTGCAACCTCTGCCTCCCAGGTTCCAGTGATTCTCCTGTCTTAGCCTCCCAAGTAGCTGGGACTACAGGCACATGCCACCACACCTGTCTAATTTTATTTTTTTTCTATTTTTAGTAGAGATGGGGTTTCACCATATGAGCCAGGATGGTCTCAGTCCTGACCTCGTGATCTGCCCACCTTGGCCTCCCAAAGTGCTGGGATTACAGGCATGAGCCACCATGCCCAGCCAATTTTTTATATGCTGTGGACACACCTCTCTGATATAGGAGATATTTTATTACTTTTTTGTTTGTTTGTTTAAACAAACCCCACATAGGATGGAGGCCATTGTGCCAAAAATACCTAATCTGCTTCCCTTTTTCCGAAGTGAAGTTTCAGATGCTCCAACATTTAAAAATAAAAGACATGAAGTAGGGCAAGCAATTGTAATAATGTCTAAGCTGCCAACTCAAATCATTTTGGGACTGAAGTGAGAGTTTGAAGAAAGAAGTAAAACCACAGTCAAAATTGCTTCCCTTTGAGAAACTCCGAGTAGGTAATATTTCCTTTAAATCCTCTCAATGAGGCTGTGAGATCTCTGCCACTATCCCCATTTTATAGAGGGGGATGCTGAGGCAGAGGTCAGGTTCACAAGGCTGCTATGTAGTTGAGCTGGAATTGGAGCCCAGGTCTGTTTGGCTCAAAGTCTTGCTCTTTCTGTCATGTACCAAGCTGCTGATGAACTCCTGTAAGAAATTACCAACAGTGCTTTGGCTTAGCCACTATACTGAAATCTGACCACGTACCACGCTAACCAGTTTACTGAGGTGAAAAGAAGGTCCATTATTTTAGGTGTGCCTGGCACCTTGCAGTCTGGTCTTTGGGCTCAGCAATTTAGGGCCTGGCCAGAGGGATGGCATCTTTATGCTAACAAGATCCCAGAGTCCCAGCCTCTGAGATTGACTTGACCAACAGCTGGGAGGAAAGGGAGTGACCGTGGGTGGAGATACATGGATAAATCTACATCGTCTCCTAAATATGCTCAGTGAATGCGCCTGCTGTGTGCTCCCCCGGCCCCCAGGCCCTGATCAACTCTTTTTTTTTGAGATGGAGTCTCATTCTGTCGCCCAGGCTGGAGTGCTGTGGTGTGATCTTGGCTCACTGCAACCTCCACCTCCCAGGCTCAAGCGATTCTCTTATGTCAGCCTCCTGAGTAGCTGGGATTACAGGTGTGCGCCACCATGCCCGGCTAATTTTTGTAGTTTTAGTAGAGATGGGGTTTTACCATGTTGGCCAGGCTGGTCTGAAACTCCTGGCCACTTGATCTGCCTGCCTTGGCCTCCCAAAGTGCTGGGATTACAGGCGTGAGACACCGTACCCAGCCCCCTGACACCTCTTAATACCAGCTCTGCCCTGGATCTAAGGAACCCAGAAATTAGCTGTGTACACTCCTGCTAGCAACGAAAGCGACCCCTGCTGCAGCCACAGCTAAACTAGTTAGTGTGTACTCTGTGCTAGGTGTGAGTTCTTCAACTTTCCGGAATAGGGGCTATAATTAGTCCCATTTTACAGAGGGAAAAATAGAAGCATGAAGTCCCTAAAGGTTCTAATCCAAGATCACTGATACAGTAAATGGCATGGCCTCGCGTCAAACCCAAGCCTGCACAACGGCCGCCCTCCTTCTCACTGATTAGGCCATGCTGCTTGTACCTTTGATGTGAAAGTAATAAACAAGCCTCGTCCCCAACCCTGACAGTACGGCTTGTTTCCTGCTGCATTAGTAATTTCTCAACCTGCCTTCCCAGAACAAGCGAGTGAGAAAAACATCCTCAACTCTGTCACAGCAAGTTCTCATGTATAAAAAAGAAAAATAAACACACGAAATCCTGTTCTTACTCAGCAAGCCATAACCTGCTTTATCTTCTGAGTGACGCCTGCTAAGCCAGCAGATTGTGCGCTCACGGGCGAGTGCCAGGGCCAAAGCTGAGCTTTGTTCACCCTTCTCTCTGGTCCAGGCAAAACATCCTGCGTGTGTGACATGAATGAAGACAAGGGGCTTGGCTCATGGGCAAACAGGTTAGGAACGGGATGGCTCCAAGTGGGTGTCCAACAGGTATCAAAGACCCCTTTTCTCAGCTGGGATCAAAGCTCTCAGAAGTTCCTTAACCCTCCCCAGCCCCACTTTCTAGCGCTTTCTGCAATTAACCTCAAAGAAGGGGAGATGGGTAGGACCTTGGACAGCACCAATAGACCTCCCATGGCCAATCTAAGCACCAAGAGGCCACAGCGGTGGCAGGGCTTATACAGTGGCTACGGCCTCTATACTCTGAGGACCTCCAGGGGAGACACGCAGTGGTGGAAGATGAGTGTGACCAAGCCTGACTTCATTTCCTAGGGGCACAGAGGACCCACAGTTAAAATGCAGGACCTGCAAATCCCCAGCCCTGAAGATATTCAGGAGTGCTCTTTAAGTGCTTCATTTTGGTGTGACGGTGACAAATGGTAGAGGCTTGCCGATCGTGCACACCCAGCTCACACTCCCCACGCCGCCATATCCCAGCTGTGAGACGATGGCTTGGCCACGTCACTCTGTGAGGCTCAGTTTCGTCATCTGGAAAAAAGGGACAGTAACACCAACCTCAAAGAAAGGATGTGTGAACTTAATAAATGAAAAGCTGGCTGTGCATAGTGGCTCATGCCTGTAATCCCAGCACTTTGGGAGGCCGAGGTGGGTAAATCACTTGAGGCCAGGAGTTCGAGACCAGCCCGGCCAACACAATCAAACCCCATCTCTACTAAAAAAACAAAAAAAACCCCAAAAATTAGCTGGGCATGGTGGCACATGCCTGTTATCCCAGCTACTTGGGAGGCTGAAGCACGAAAGTTACTTGAGCCTGGGAGGCAGAGGTTGCAGTGAGCTGAGATCACACCACTGCACTCCAGCCTGGGTGACAGAGTGAGACTGTCTCAAAAAATAAAGAAATGAAAAGCTCCTGGCCCAATACCTGGATCCTGACAGGTGCTAAACACACATTGGTTTCTCCTCCCTGTCTCTTTTTCTTGATTGTGGAGTCCCAGTGCTTTCTAGCTGGTTTTACAAGACGCAACGAGCGAGCTTCTCAGGCCAGGTCTGGGTTTCTCAACCATGGCACTACTGACGTTCGGGTCAGATAACTCTGCTGTGCAGGGAGGAGGCTGTCCTGTGAGGCGTAGGATGCTCAGCACATCCCTCGTCTCTACCCACTAGATTCTGGTGGCACTGTCCCCCATGACTGGGACAACCAAAAATGTCTGCATTCATTCCCAGCTGTCCCTGGAATTGGAGAGTAAGGCAAAATTGCCCTTAGTTAAAAACCAGAGGGGTAGAGGCATAAGAAAACCCACTGGGGTTTAGTAGGGCAGGGGGCAGTGAGTGACAGGGGAGTGGCAACCCAAGAAAAGCAGAATCAAAGGTCCTCTGACAGCCCCTCTGCAGGGAACTCCTTCAGGTGAATTTTACCCATGAACAGAATTTGGTGGAAGGCAACTATGACCAAGCCTGGCTTCATTTCCTAGGGGCACAGAGGACCCACAGTTAAAATGCAGGATCTGCAAATCCCCAGCCCTGAAGATATTCAGGAGTGCTCTTTAAGTGCACTTATTTGAATTTAACAGGTGAGAACACCAGACTTCCTTTTCAACCCTAATAACCTGTGACTGATTTCCCTAAACTGACACAACTGCCCTCCAAAGACCCACTTTTCTTGGTGAGCTGCTAAAAGCAAAACAAAAAAAAAAAACCCAAAACAAAAACCAAACCCTCCATAATCACTGGCTGTGTTCTTTCTACAGGTAACCAAGTGCAGCCGCTGGCTACACAGAGAGGACAAGAAGCCAAAGGAGCTGCCATAGAGAAGGTGTGAGAAGCGCGGGACACCTCTCCGAAGAGCAGGACATTTGGCTGGGCACAGAGGCCCTCTTTGGGAACACGTCTTCCACATGGAGGAAGAGGGCAGGTGTGCCAGCGGTGCTTGGGCACTGAGCGGACATCTCTAGCCCGAGGATTATTCCAGTGGACCCTTTTTTCATGGAGTCCAAACTCTTTTGAGGACCTCAGTCAGAACCGCAGGGGCCGCGTTGCCCGGAGGCCTGGTGTTGGAGCTGTCCTGGTCAGCACCTCGTCATTGTGATCCCCTGGGGTCAAGTGGGATCCCTTGCCGCCCTCATCCCGCACTCTTCACATGTTAAACAGCTTTATGCACCGAAGTCCCCTTTTGCCCTGGAAGGCTTTTGAGGTACAGTGGACCCCATGAGGCCCACAGATGTTTTAAGCAAACAAAGGAATTTCCAACCAACTTAAACATCAGACTTTATATCAAGATGTGCATTTCTGCCACCTCTTAAAAAGGTCAAGGACTTTTATCCAGCTAGCTGCAGTTCTATATAACAGCAATCAGCCAGGTAAGGAGTGGCCAATCCCTTTAGATGGGGTCTATGAGCTGCACTCCACACCACTCCCTGCTGACAACTTAATGGCTTAATTCACTTACATGACCCACCCAGACCTACAGGCACCTGAGTTTGCCACGACATCCCAGTCGACAGAGGTAAATTTGGGATGCCTGTAGATACTGGAAGATCACACCACCAAGGCCCCAATCTGGGGTGTCAGTCCAGGTAGCAGGGTGTCTCCTCCCTCCAAATAATACATCTAGTTGATAATAATGAGGCTGAGAAAGTAAGAAATGAGGACAAAAGGCTGCAATGGCTGATGGGCTGCTCTCTGATGAGACAGGTCTGTCCAGGAGCCTCATTGCTGGGGGTTGGGAGGGGCGTGCAACATTAGTGTGTCACCTCCTGTGGTGTGCAAATACGTATCAACACATCAGAAAAGAGGCCAAAGATTCCAGGGGCCCAAACAGCCTCTTAGCATGTAAGCTATCCCAGGACCCACAGGGCCACAGGTACCAGCCCACAAACGGTGACCGGGGCTGACTTTCCAGGCAGCTGCTGCGGATTCTGCAAAGTGCTCCACATGAGAATAAGCTGCTCTTTGGGCAAAACAGCAGCAAAGTGTCCTCTGTGGCCTCAGATGGCCGCCGGTTCCAGAATCCAGTTTGTTCAGAGAGAGTCCCTGCCTGGCAAAGGTGGCCACGTTTCTAAGCAGACTGTTGAGTTGAACGTATCCCTCCCAGAGGTGTGATGTGGGCCGTGGCTTGCAAAGGCACCACCGTTTCCCCTTGCTGCCCTTGATAACTTGTTGGTGGCACTCTCCCATACACGAGAGGCACAGGGATGCCACCACAGCCGCGCTGTGCCACCTGCTCCCTGGGTCCGCAGCCAACTTGGCAGCAGAGGAGGACAGACTGCTATTCTTAACACTCTGGGGCTAGATGTTGATTCTGCAGCTCTCTTATGCAGGCTTCTCTGGGAGACACTGATTCCCCTCGCTAGGCTGA
The DNA here is from genome assembly GCF_008728515.1 of Papio anubis. Classification (NCBI taxonomy): domain Eukaryota; kingdom Metazoa; phylum Chordata; class Mammalia; order Primates; family Cercopithecidae; genus Papio; species Papio anubis. Next base: position 61,437,297 of record NC_044993.1, read on the forward strand.
CCAGGCTCTCTTCGGCTTTCGCACCTCCTCCCACCTCTGCCCCGCGGGCTCCAGTCTCCTGCCCTGTCCCTAGCTTCCATCCGAGGCCAACACCTCTTTGTGCCCTCTCTTTCCCTGGGCACCTGACCCCGACCTTGTAACCTCTGCAATCCCCCATATGTCAAACAATTCTATGTTTAGGGAAATCGCATGCCCAAGAGTGTTTCCAAATTCTTGAGAGAGACTGGGATTTGAGATGGTGAAGTCAGAATTCCTGCAACTTCTTAGGAATTCTCCAAATTATAAGTTATTCTTAAACTATTACTAACATCCTTCCCACTACTTACTCATTATCCTAGAAATCTAAAACTGTTCGCTTAATAATATTGAGTTTAGTAGGATTTGTAAAACACGATAGCTTAGAATGAATCTCCAAACACTGGGAAACACAAGTGAGCGCTGTTGGGTGCTGCTGGGAGAATCACGCAACGTGGGCACCTCCTAGCAGGGCTCGTGGCGCTACAGAGTCTGGTGTCCAGAATGCCAATTTAAGGACTTACTGTGCTTCCAAAACTTGTAACTTCTTGGAATGCCACTCACAGAAAGTATACAATTCACATAAACACATTAGTATTTATTTGCAAGAATGATTCATTGTTTGCAGTAGACAGAGCCAGGAATACACAGTTGGAACATGGCGTCAGTACAAGGCAATCCTGACGAATGAGATCGTGACCATGTCTCTCCCATGTGTTCCTGTCCTGGTACCCGCAAACGCCGCCCCAGACCTGCAGCTCCGTGTGTTCATACCTCCTGCTCCTGCCTCGGCTCTGTGGCTGTGGATTCCTCCAAACTGTGACTGCTACGCCTTAATTTTCAGCAGGACAATTATAACACACTTCTCCAATCTCTTGAATGGTTTTCCTTGTGATGTGAGATGGGAGAAGACGTACATTTCCGGAGGCATGCCTGGGAGGAGCTGCCTCCTGAAGCCAGCTCAGAGGCGGCCATCCTAGGAGACGTTTACTCTGCTCTCGCCTGGCTCCGGCCTGCCTTCAGGATGCACGTAGACCAGTTTCCGACCCCAATGCTTCCTTTACGTCTCATCTGCTCCTAAGTGGGTTTCCCCTCCTTGTCCCCTTGACCTCTCTGCACCCAGATGTTCAGCCTCAAAAACTCGGCATCTGCTGCTGCTCCCCTTCCATTGGTCCAGCGGGAGGCCTAGTCACCTACTCAAGTCTCACTGTCCTCATCCCAGAGGGTGGCAATGCCGCTGCTACCCCTTTGCCATGAGGACCATGGGGCAGATGCTGCTGCACACCTAAGACGTGGGGCCCCATGTCCCCTCTTGGTAGGGCCTTCCAAACCCACGTCCCCCTTTCCTATTGACCATCTGGGTCAGGCCCTCCCCGCCTTCTGTCTGCAACATGATGAGGGCACCCTAGCCCATCTCCCAATCCATCCACTATACCCACTCCTGGCGTGCTCTTCGGAAAGCACAGCCCTGAGCTCACACACCTGCAAGGGCTCCAGCCCCCAGAGACCAAGACCTCCATCCCAGGTCCCAGTGTGCCCTGACCATAGGGCCAAGTGCCCTGTTCTGCAGCCATAGAGGATGACTTGGGGTTCCCTGCCCCTTGCAGCTATTCTGCACACTTGGAAAGAGTGGCTTCTCCTTCGATCCAGATCAAACCCTGCATATCAAATTGGTATAAGAGGGTGGGCTTTAGTGATGTCGGGAAAAATTTAAAATGCACATACCCTCTAAGCCAGAATGGCTTCTACACATCAAGCCTGTAGCTTTACCTGCGAAAATGTGTATGCATTGAGATGTTCCAGACTACAGTCTGAGGGAGAAAAATCTGGAAACCTCTTAACTGTTCAAGTAGAGCAATGGTGAAATAAATTAGGAAACAGCCATTACAGTGGATACTCATCAGCTTTCAAAAGGACTGAGCCAGTTTTATTAAATTAAGAAAAGCGGCCAGGCACGGAGGTTCACGCCTGTAATCCCAGCACTTCGGGAGGCCAAGGCGGGTGGATCACCTGAGGTCAGAAGTTTGAGACAAGCCTGGCCAACATGGAGAAACCCCGTCTCTACTAAAAATACAAAAATTAGCTGGGTGTGGTAGCGGGTGCTTGTAATTCTAGCTGCTCGGGAGGCTGAGGCAGGGGAATCGCTTGAACCTGGAAGGCGGAAATTGCAGTGAGCCGAGATTGTGCCACTGCACTCTAGCCTGGGCAACAAGAGTGAAACTGTTTCAAAAAAAAAGAAAAAAGAAAAAAAAAAAAAAGAAAGGCAAATTTTAGAACAGTGGAGTTTTACTTGACTTACCTAAGTATTGATGATTTCTGCAAAGTTACACGAGAGACTTGACAGTGAATGCGAGGGCAGGTGTGCACACGGGGTGGGTGCTGTTTACTTCCTCATCTTCTTTCTGTGGTGTTTTAGGGTTTTTCCACACTAGAAGTTCATCACTTTCCCTAAAATATCTGCCCCCCACAATCTCTTTCCCCGAGGCTCCCTTTCTGTTGGTAGAAACAGTTAGACACTTATGGTGCTTACTATGTGTGACGCGCTGTTCTAAAAGCTTCTAAGAGACCACTTTCCTCCTTAGTGGAAGCGCCAAAGACTACCAGCGACTCCAAAATCAACACCACACTCTCCATGTGGCTACCAGGGGTCTCAACGCACCTGCCTAAGAGGGCCAGGTGGCTGATGTAAGTCAGCAGAGCAGGCCAAGGGGAAAAGCAAGACGGAGTAGTTGGAACGATGCCGAACTGGGACACGCTCACCCAAGGAAAGTGATGTGTGTGGACATTTTATTGAACACACACCTAACCAGCAGGCCCGCGGGTTTGAGATCTCTTGCACAGCATCGCCACTCCTTCCTGGCAACTGGGCAATGCTGAGGACTTTGGAGTCTGGAAGGTTCTGGTCAGTCCACAAAGCAAGAGAAGTCAAAAGTTGCTACTTCTTGTTAGCAGTGACTTCCAAAGCAGCTTAGGTTCAAGTGACCCCCGCAGTGCACAGGTCAGGGCAAGGCATCGCTGAGCTAAACGTAATCTGCTCACTGGGAGAACAAGGCAGCTCATATTTCAGCAAAACATGGATATATTTCACAATCCTAAGAGAGAATGCAGCAGCAAATGGGGGCGGGGGCAGGGGAAACCCAAACTGGGTTTTCTGCTGAAAATCCAGTTGGGAATTTCTGCTGTGACCTACATTACTCTGCCGCTTTCCAGCCCCCCAACTTTCTCTCTCCTCAAGGAGGAGCAGCAGAACATAACGTATTTCCCAAAGTTAAATTACTCTGCAGAGAACCATTTTAATAATGTGCTAAATGACAGCACAGCAAATCACTGAAGCTGTCACCGATTTGCGGTCCAGTTTCCCTGAGCGACTTCTCGGAGTCTGAGCCTCCCTCCACGAACGAACGGCACCTCACATCTCCCTGGGTATCTCCGCCATCTGCAAAGTGTCACGTCTCTCAGTAAGCACCCTTTCCCCAAATGTCAGACGACGAACACAGCACGGGGTTTCCAAAAGATGTGGGCGTTGGGAGGCTGGCACTCACTCATCTGTTCCTTGTGTTGGGGAGTAGACTCTGGTCCCCCTCTGGGCCACACTGATATACAGAATTCAAAATAGAAAAGAAATGCCCCACTTCCCACCGGCCTACTTTCCAATTCAGAGCTGGCATTAACAAGAGAGGCAACGGGAGGCAGAGGGACTGGGAGGAAAAACTCAACCTCCCCATTCTTCGACTCAGATTTGTGCAGATGGCAGATTACTTAGAAGTCATAATGCCTCTTATGGAACACAGTGAAATATGGACACGTAAAATGGAATTAAAAAATGGAAGAATGTGTGTGAAAGCAGGTCCCATCTAATACTGGACTGAAACTTTTAAGTAGTATTTGTGAGGAAAAACACAAGCAATTTCTACCCACTGGCTTTTATCTTTCCTGCCCACCTTCTCAGCTCCCAAACTGGAATGGGACCACCATTCCTGAAGCCGATCAGTGGCCCTGTTCATAGAACACACAGGGGCACAGTGTGCAAACCAAAAGCATCATGAGTAACGTGGAGTGTCCGCAGATTCAAATGGAGGGGCCGTGGGAGCAGTGGGGAAGAGCCAGGACTGCAAACTCCAGAGCCGTCATGCCGGTAAGTGGTCCACCCAAATATATGACATAACCAGGCAAACAGCATGGCAGAGGAGGCTGGCTCAGTGCCAGGGAGACAACAGGAGTTGGGGATTCAGTGGACACGGGGCACCCAAGTGTGGGAGAGTGGGCGAATGGGGCTGTGACCAATTCTGATTTTTCAAGACAAGCTAGGCTGGGCATGGTGGCTCACACCTGTAATTGCAGCACTTTGGGAGGCTGAGGTGGGTGGATCACCTGAGGTCAGGAGTTCGAGACCAGCCTGGCCAACATGGCAAAACCCCATCTCTACTTAAAAAAAAATACAAAAATTAGCTGAGCATGGTGGCACGTGCCTGTAATCCCAGTTACTTAGAGGCTGAGGCAGGAGAATCGCCTGAACCCAGGAGGTAGAGGTTGCAGTGAGCCAAGATTATGCCACTGCACTCCAGCCTGGGCAACAGAGTGAGAACTTGCCTCAAAAAAAAAGACGCTTGACATCTGGATTTTTTTATCTGACACCTAATTTTTTGATGTTGGCAAGTACTTGAATTAAGAAAAATAAATAACAAAACAAAATCCCACTATACTGGCTAAATAAAATAAGTTGGAGAATCAGGCTCAGTCCGCAGGCTGCAGGCTTCCCACCTACATCCCAAAAACATGGGCTATGGTGCCAAATACCCTAGGATCCCATCGTGCTGGGTGGGGACCCCGGGACCAGCCAGGTCACCCCTTTGAGCCTCACTTTCCTCATCACTATGAAATAGATTTCACTGGCTCTCCAGAAGACGAGATGAGATGGGTGCTGTGAAACGCGAGGCTGGCATCCACAGGAAAATGGGGGGCCCTCTCTTTAGTGAACAATCCAGTTACGTTCAGTAACTCAAATGGACTTTCCAGATCCTAAATCAACATTTGAAAGAACCAAGGAGAAAATGTGTCAAGATTTATAAGAATAATAATGCTTTGGGGTTTATTTCCTTAGCCAGGAGATTTTTGTTTTGTTTTTTTAAACCAGGAATCTCTCAGGCTCGGCTTTCCAGCTGAGACAGCAGTCTCGCTGCTTTCTGTGGGCAGCACATGGAGAAAGGACACGATCACGTTGAGATTCGTCAGCACGGGCAAGGCTTGGCTGTGCCTCATCCATCATTGCCCCAAAATGAAACAATCCGTACATTCTGACCTGTAATCCCATCCTCCTCAAAAAAGAAGAAGAAGAAGGGAGCAGTGTGATTTGGAACAGCGAGGAACGCCAAAGAGCTTTTATTAAAAGAGCTGTTTAATTTCAACTGGGATCTAGACCAACACGTAGTGAAAATTCCAGCATCGACACTGTGTCTTTTGCCACAGTCTCCCACTGAAATTCTTGTTCTGTAAAGTCCATACATTGAACCTTGTGTTCTGTGAGGTTTCTCTCTCAGCGCTGACTGATGGCAACCAGCGTGGCTGAGATTCACATCACGCCGAGAGGCTCGCATTAACGTGCTGTTTTTACAATTAGGCACACGAATGTTTGGGAAACACTGGACCGGAGAGGCCTGGGCTGTGGAGCCCTGTGGGGGGTGGGGGACACTGACTTGCGGATGGGGCAGTGTCTCCTGCTCACACTGTCAACATCAGGAGCATCTTAGGAGCAACTTGCTAACTCAGTTTTCACCGGGGAATTCAGCCGATGTGCGATGACTCCGAGACACACCCCAGGCTGCCTGTAAGCGGATGCCTCTAAGAGAATGAGAACTCCTCACGTGAACTATCGCGGCCATTTCCAAATACTGAGATCAAGGCCCTGGCATCACAAATAAAAGGACAAAAGGAAAATAAAGCGTTCTAGATACTGTCTTCTATTCAGGATAAAAAGGCACCTCTTATCAAAGGCAGCACGACACTATGATGTCTTCTCACAAAAACCCTGGAACAATGAGAAAATCTAAGCAACCATCTTGGAGACAATTTCAAAGGGCCTAGGCAGGGAAGACGGGCAGCTGCTCATGTCTATCTGGATGGTACTGCCGGGCACACCCCACAGACAGAAGCACACCCCACAGAAGCCGGCTCCCAAAGGTGCACCCCACGGAGAGGAGCAGAAATCCACCCTCTGTTTTGAACCCAGCATCACCATCAGAACAAGTGTTAAAGAGCTACAGTGACAGGAAACTCTTATTTTACCCCAGCAAATCATACAGATCACACCGAGCCAGAACAGTGCTTCTCGAATGAGTCCCAATCCCACAGGTCTTCTCTATGGACTTTCACGTTTCATGTTTCTATTACGATAAGATTTTAGAAACAATAGAATTACATTCTGTAGCTTCTGAAGACTATAAAAACCAAGTCGGGCTTGATGATCTTGGTTCCCCTAATTCCAAGGATGTAAACGTCAGAGGTCTCAGGTTATGACAACAGAGTGGACTAATCAGTGGTAAGGCAGTGACATCAAAAGGACGGCCCGATGTTTCCTGGCAATGGGACCAGAGCAAAGGGGTGGATGAGGTCAGCATGCCTGGCATGTGGCAGGTGAAAAGAAGTCACTGCATGACATTTCGAGCCAAGATTAGCTTTCTTGAAAACAGTAGCATCCATTGGGTTAATTGACAATTTTGAAATGTAACGATTTTTTTTTTTTTTTTTTTTGAGACGGAGTCTTGCTCTGTCGCCCAGGCTGGAGTACAGCGGCGCAATCTCAGCTCACTGCAACCTCTGCCTCCTGGGTTCAAGCGATTTTCCTGCTTCAGCCTCCCAAGTAGCTGGGACTACAGGTGCCCGCCACCATGTCCAGCTAATTTTTGCATGCCCGGCTAATTTTTGTATTTTTAGTAGATATGGGATTTCACCATGTTGGCTAGGCTGGTCTCGAACTCCCGACCTCACTGATCCACCCACCTCGGCCTCCCAAAGTGCTGGGATTACAGGTGTGGGCCACCATGCCCAGCCTGAAGCATAATGATTTTCTAAGTGCATAATATGTAAACTCTTTTTTTTTTTTTACTTTTTCAAGAGAAGGTATTTAAATAATATTAATGTTCATTTTTAAGTAATACTCATATAAAAATAACTTAAGTTAATATGGTACGAGTCTGGGAGAACTTTTCCTTGGGTTCATCACCCAAGCTAGAGAAACACTGACACAATTTGTTTCAGTCTTGGAGCACCCAGTGGGCTGTGTAGAAAATGAATCTTTCCTTGATTGAAATGTGTCAAAGTATAAAATCACAGAGCCCTGAGTTTATTTGTGAGCCTGAAGTCAACAATGCTCATTTGCAGGCCTGCTCTCTTCCTATCCTTTAGAAGCTCCAAAGCACTGAGGCCCGGCCTCCATCGCGGCACCTGGAACAGGCCCTGGAGGTCGCCTGGGTCCCGTGGCGATCAGGGCATCATGGAGAGCCACTTTCCTCCCCAACCTTTATAAAACAACCAAGAACGAAGTGCTGGCAGGGCTGGCGGCGCGTGCCCGTAGGAGCGGTACTTACACGAAGAAGGGCATCAGCTGGATGAGGGTCTCCTTCTTGGGGCTGGTGGCGAACTCGGGGACCATCTGGATGACTTTGTTCATGACGCTGCGCAGGTAATTCTGAAGCTGCTTTCTTCGTTCCTCCACAAACTTGGCATCCTGAGGAAACACAAAACATCTTCGCTCAGGTATGTGGTCCTCACCTGGTCAGAAACGACCCCATAGAACAGGCGATCACCCATCAGCGCCATCCCGGCAGCCAACACTGATTGAGCAACCGCCTTGTGTGACTGGTCCCTAAGCCCTTACACGTATCATCACATGGAATAACAAGAAAGATGCCCACGATATTATTATTAAGTGGAGGAAAAGCAGGTCCAAGACCTACATCTGGTGTGTTCCTATTCAAATGGGACGGTTATTTATGGGGCACCAAAACGTGCCGAATGTGGTGCTGGGGTCAGGGGTAGAACAATGAACGCGCTGCTGTGGCCTTCGTGGAGTTCACGGGCCAGCGAGGGAGACACAAATCAATCCAGCGACCACACAGGTCAGCGGGTAATTATCAGTCACACCAAATGCCACTCCAGAGCACGGGCTTAATGTTGCCTTCAGAGGACTTTCTCGAAATACAAATCAACCGCCACTGATTAAGAAAGAGATTTTATTAATAAACAATTTCTGTGTTCTCTTGAAAAACTAGGATGCGTGGGACACAATGCCAAGGCGGGCGGATCACCTGAGGTTGGGAGTTCGAGACCAGCCTAACTAACAAAGAGAAACCCCATCTCTACTAAAAATACAAAACTAGCTGGGCATAGTGGCACATGCCTGTAATCGCAGCTACTGGGGAGGCTGAGGTAGGAGAATCGCTTGAACCCGGGAGGCAGAGGTTGCGGTATGCCAAGATGGCGCCATTGCACTCCAGACTGGGTAACAAGAACGAAACTCCATCTCACACACACACACACACAAACCCTAGGATGTATGGTAGCATGGCCCCACCCATAGGTCCATACCAGCCTGGGCTGTGCAGCGTGGCCCCACAAGGCAGGCACAGGTTCCCAGGTCTGAGCAGTTTCCACCACTCAGTGATCAGGGGCTTTGTGCTCCAGAACCCCCTCACTCATCCTGCAGCCCCCACCACACCCATGTCTGCTTGGTGTTTGTGGGCAGGGCCAGCTTGCTTGGTGTGCAACCCCAGCTGTCGCAGAGGGTCCACACTGGTGAGCTGCTGCCCACCTTGACATTCTCATTAATTTGGAACCAGGGGCTCCACACTGTCACGCTGGCCTGGGCCCCACACATTCCATAGCCAGTCCTGCTTTGTGCATCTGTGCTAATAGCCCCTGGCTTGTAACAAAGACACGCTGGGCAGTGAGCGTCAGGGCCGGGAAAGGCTTTCTCTGAGACAATCATGCTCCTTCTGGACTGAAGACCAAGCAAGGTGAAGAAACAAAGAGCTGACAGAAGGCAGTGGAGGAACGGGGTCTTTCCAACCTCACAGAACACAAGGAGGAATGTTCTATGACGATTGCGTGAAACAGATGAGGAAACTGCAGTCTGCAGTGGGCCTTGGTACCTCACCCTGGAGGCCCATAGATCGCATGTGGCACTCGTCTCTTCTCTCCCTGTGCAGGCACAGAGCTGGCCCAAGGCAGGGGCTCAGTCACAATCTGTCAGCACCTCGAAAAACTGCCTAGCATCACATGCCCTGGTCCCCGGTGAAGAGCTCCCACAGGCCAGGTGTGGTGGCTCACGCCTATAATCCCAGCACCTTAGGAGGTTGAGGCAAGAGGATCACTTGAGCCCAGGAGTTTAAGACCAGCCTGGGTAACATAACAAGGCCCAATCTCTACAAAAAATTGAAAAAAGTAGCCGGGCGTGGTGGTGTGCACCTGTAGTCCCAGCTACGTGGGTGGCTGCAGCAGGAGGATTGCTTAAGTCCTAGAGGTAGGGTGTACAGTGAGCTATGATCACACTACTGCACTCCAACCTGGGAGACAGTTAGACCCTGACTGTATTAGTCCATTCTCACACTGCTATAAAGAACTACTTACTGGGTAATTTATAAAGAAAAGAGATTTAACTGGCTCATGGTTTCGCAGGCTGTACAGGAAACATGGTGGGGGAGGCCTCAGAAACTTACAACCATGGTGGAAGGCAAAGGGGACGCAGGCACGTCTTACGTGGCTGGAGCAGGAGGAAGAGAGGGAAGGGGGAGGTGCCACATACTTTTAAACAACCAGATCTCATGAGAACTCACTGTCATGAGAACAACAAGGAGGAAATCCACCCCCACAATCCAATCACCTCCCACCCAGCCCCACCTCCAACACTGCGGATTATAATTTGACAGGAGATTTGGGCAGGAACACAAATCCAAACCATATCACTGACTCTAAAAATCAAAATCAGAATAAAAAGAAGAGAAGAGTCCCTACAAAGCCCTGCCAAGGCCCCGAGCATGGCAAGAAGAGTCTTTCTTAAGCGGCACCTCTGAGCCAGGGTTGGCAGATTTAGCAAATGAGAATACAGGGCACCCAGTGAAATTTGAACTTCAAATAAATAATGAATAATTTTTCAGCAAAAAGTATGTTCTATGCAAGGAAACCTTTCCATGCACTATTTGCGATACACTTATACCACAAAATTATTGGTTTATGTGAACTTCCAATTTCACTGGGCATCCTTATATTTTCTCTGGCAAGCCTCTTGTGAGCACCAGGTGGGAGATGGAACCGTGGAGCATCTATGCCAGCAGGGGTCCCTCAGGGCCACTCCAAAGTCACAACAAAGTCTTCTCGTCCAAAGCCACCTCTGATGAGCGGCCTCAGTGGGGGACCTTTCTCCAGAGGGGTGGCAGCTCTCAAACACTGCTGAGAGCCACTCCAGTGTCACCATCAGTCCAGCTGGTGGCTACAATCTCACAGCCTGGCAGGAGGTGGGCTATGTACGAATGAGAGAAGACATTTAGACAAGGTTGTCCCAGGATCCTACAACCCAAGCTGGGGCCTCTGCTCACCCAGTCTGAATGCTGGTTCTGCTCCTTGGAAGGCAAGTTTCAACCCACCATTAAACAATGAGATGCTTTTCCTTGGAAGGTGGTTAAGATGCCAGGTTAGTGCCCAATGGAGCTCATGAAGCCTAGTTTTTCATCTGCACAAGAAACCCTCGAGGCAGCTTGGGAGACTCTACCACAGGAAGACAAGAAAGGAGCTCATCAGCCCTGCAAGAACTTGTGAAGGTTTTTCTTTTTTTTTTTGGAAGGGAAATGCTCAAAACACTAAAGCAATGAGGAGCGATCAGAGATGGTCCTTCCTGCTGTATGTGGGGTGCTGCTACAGAGCCCAAGGAAGGTGACCCTCCCACCCCCAAAATGAAGGTTAGAGAATTCCATCCATGAGTCTGATCTGCCTCTCTCACCCAGGTCTCAGAGGCCCCTGGAGGAATCCCAAGTCCCTTCCAAGTGCTCACTCCTCACAATAGCGGCTCCCTGGAAACCTAAGCCAGGTTCTGCTCTAAGAACATCCAATATGGCAGCAACTGGAATTTTTTAAAAATCTGATTTATTTCAATAATTTTTGGGAATACAGGTGATTTCTGGTTACATGAATGAGTTTCTTTGTTTTTTGTTTTTGTTTGAGACTGTGTCTCACTCTGTCACCCAGGGTGGAGGGCAGTGGCATAGTCTCGGCTCACCGCATCCTGCGCCTCCCAGGTTCAAACAATCCTCCTACCTCAGCCTCCCAAGTAGCTGGGATTACAGGCACACGCATAGCCATGCCTGGTTAATTTTTGCATTTTTAGTAGTGACGACTGGTCTCGAACTCCTGACTTCAAGTGATCCGCCCACCTCAGCCTCCCAAAGTACTGGGATTACAGGCATAAGCTACTGCACCCGGCCTTGAATGAGTTCTTTTTTTTTTTTTTTTTGAGACGGAGTCTCGCTCTGTCGCCCGGGCTGGAGTGCAGTGGCCGGATCTCAGCTCACTGCAAGCTCCGCCTCCTGGGTTCATGCCATTCTCCGGCCTCAGCCTCCCGAGTAGCTGGGACTACAGGTGCCTGCCACCACGCCCGGCTAGTTTTTGTATTTTTTTTTTTTTTTTAGTAGAGACGGGGTTTCACCGTGTTAGCCAGGATGGTCTCGATCTCCTGACCTCGTGAGCCACCCGTCTCGGCCTCCCAAAGTGCTAGGATTACAGGCTTGAGCCACCGCGCCCGGCCGAATGAGTTCTTTAGTGGTGAATTCTGAAACTCTAGTGCCCCCTTCACCTGAGCAGTGTACATTGTACTCAAATATGAGGTCATTTATCCCTCACCCCTTTCCCTACCTCCCCTACGCCTGAGTCCCCAAAGTCCACAATATCACTCTGTATGTATTTGCATGCCCGTAGCTTAGCTCCACTTATAAGTGAGAATACACGGGATTCGGTTTTCCATTCCTGAGTTACTTCACTTAGAATCATGGCCTTTGGCCCCATCCAAGTTGCTGCAAAAGACATGATTTCGTTCCTTTTTATGGCTGATAGTATTCCACGGTGTACACACACCACATTTTCTTTATCCATTGACGTCTGTGACATCTTCACTCACACTCCGTTCTCAGAGCTTCCCCTGCCCTGTGTCGCTACAGCACATCCAAGGCTGGTCACTGAATTTCAGAAAGGTGAGGCACTTGCACAAAGGGTCAAGACCAGCAGGTGGCTGAGCAGGCTCTTCCATCAGGCAGCCTCCCCCAGTACAGAAGACAACTTTCAGCCTTCCAAAGAAAAACCCATGGGTTCCTCTACACCAGGTTTCCCCAAAGCGAGGTTCACTTCTTTGAGATTCTACTTCCAGGCTGGCTTTAGCAGAAGCCATTTGCCCTGTGAAAAGGAGGAAGCCTGACACCTGGGTGCAACGGCAGGCAGGGCTGCCTGACTCATCCTCCACCCCGGGCACTTTTCCCTCAGGTCTCACTCTGACCCTAGAGGTGCAGACACCTTGGCCTGAATTGCAGCACAGGACTCGACAGAAGGTGACCTGAGAGGTGTGGAAGATCCCAGAATAATTCATGGAAGGCTATATTCTCGCCTGTGACTGTGTTTTGTTTTCTTACATTTATATTGTGAATGTTTTTTTTTTTTTTTTTGCGGGGGGGACAGGGTCTCGCTCTGTCACCCAGGCTGGAGTGCAGTGGTGCAATCCCTCGTTCAAGAGATTCTCCTGCCTCAGCCTCCCAAGTAGCTGGGACTACAGGTACACTCCACCATACCTGGCTAATTTTTGTATTTTTAATAGAGACAGGTTTCGCCATGTCAGCCAGGCTGGTCTCGAACTCCTGACCTCAGGTGATCCACCTGCCTCGGCCTCCCAAAGCGCTAGGATTACAGGTGTGAGCCATCACACCTCACTGAAAAAATTTAAATAAGGCAAAAAGCAGTGCAAATTTTAATGAATCCCCACAATACTTTGTCTGAAAAGTCTTAACTCTTTTCCATATTTATGTCATCATTTTTATCTTCTCGCTAAGGTGTTTTAAGATAAATTATAGTCATGACATTTTACTCCTAAATACTTTGGTGCGTATTTCTGAAAAATTAACAACATTTTCCCATTTAAACGCAACGGCATAATCACCTCTAACAAAATTAATGATGACTCGTTGGTGCTATCTAAGACCTAGCCCGTGTTTAAACGTTTGAGTTTTCAAAAGTGCCTGCTGCTTCTGGAATTTTAAAAGAGGAGTTACAGGGCACCTCTTTATCTATCCATTCTTTAAGAGGTTGAATGCAACACTGTTCAGACTGGATTCCCCCTGGGATCACCTGGGTTCTGACCTTTTGGGGGACATGGTGCCACCATTTTCACCACAAGCTGCTCACAGAGGTCTACAGACTAAATGTGACCCACAGGTATGTTTTGTATGGCCTGAGTAACGTTTTGAAACATTAAAACTAGGAGATTTCTGCATAAAACCCAGATTTCTGGCTTCCCTTTACATAATGAGCAGCCCTGCCAGTGGGTACGGGCTAAGCCAGAAGTGCCTAATTAGCGGACCACATAGCACTGTCACTCTGCCCAGCCTGGTCCCCTGCCTGGTGGCCTCTGTGATCCAGTGCATTTGCAAGCCCTGGTTTATACCCCTTGCACAGGCAGTATGACCAGTCAAGGCCCTAGAAATGCATCCCAGAGGCTATACTGCATCTACTTCACATCATAAGTGACATTCCCTGGGACTGTCAGAGACCTGCGGTACCATTTACCGGGAATGCGTGGAAATCCCTGGGAATCTGTTTCTCATCTGCAGGATAGCGATGGGGTACGCCTACCCCACTGGTAATAACCCAGGCTCAGCACCTGGTAGCCAACATGGCCCATCAGGCCAGGTGCTGATGATCCACGGATGTTTAGCTGGGATCCTTTTCCTCCAGGAGTTGAAATGTGCAGGAGGGGGTGGGGACAGGCTGGGGCAAGTGCTGCAGTGGAACCCACAGGTGCTCAGGGAAGCTCGCAAGGAGGAGTGTCTATGTTTGCAGGAGGGCTGGAGACAGCGCTTCACTCCAGGGAAGCAGCCTCGGAAGCCGGTGCTTTAGCTGGCTCCTGGAGGAAAGACATGTGGCCATCAGGTGGTCAAGGTGGTGCCCTGGGGGTGGGGGAAGGGCACGCCAAGTGGAAAGAATAGCAAATGCAAAGAAGAAACGCCCGGGCAGAAGGAGCTTGGCTTGCTGGAACAGGAGGCAGCCCGCGTGGCTGGGTTTAGCAGCTCCAGAGGTGTAAGACTGCAGTGTCAGCAGTAAGACGGTGCAGAGCCACGGAGACCAGGGAACAAAGCCAGCGGGAGGTGGGAAGCAGGAGGTCGATGATCTGATAAACACTGAGAAGGAATGCTTGGGGACAGTAGGCTGTAGGCAGCTTAGGCAGAGAGAGCTCTCAAAACTCCATCACGACCCTTTGCTATTGGAATTCTTCAATGGCTCCCATGCACTCCGTCCATCTCCCAGGACACATGACTAAACTCCCAGCATGGCTCATGGGAACCTTGCCATGTGGCCTCAGCATGCCTTGCCAACCTCTCTTCATGTCACCTTCTCCCCAACGCCTCCCACCCCGACCCTCACCAACACCGTAATATGTTAGCAGCCCCGAGTTTCTTCTCATGTCCAGCATGAGATCAGCAATCTCCTGATGTCTCCCATCTCTGTCTGGGATGTCCTCCTGGCCCAGAAGGCTTGCCATTTTGATCTTTGCTCCTGTGCCACCACCTCTGAGAGAACTCTCGGGACATGCCAGTGGAGGTGGCCCAGGCTCTCTCTGATCCAGTCCTCGTTCTCCCTTCTTCAAAGCACTCCGTGCTTCCTGGGATAGTCTCATTCCTTCACTGTGGGCCTCTTGCTCGCTCCTCCACCTCCCTTGCTAGACGGTAATTCCGCCAAGGCAGGGACCTTATCTGTGTGGTTCATCCCTTTATCTCTGGAGCCTAACACAGTTCCTGGAGATCCCAAGAGGCTCCATACACATTTGTTGAAAGAACAAATACCTGTTGGGGATAAAATCAGCGAAGGCCAGGCAGGCCACAGGAAGAATGGCCTGGAGGGTGTTGCCAAAGTCCAGAGAGAGAGAACAAAGACTGCCTGGTGGTGGAGTAGACAGACTGGCCTGGAAGGCAGCTCCCTGGTTCCAAAGAGAGCCGAACACCAGGGAGCAAGTGAGTGAAGGCGGGGAACTAGGCCTTCAGAGGCCCCCTCTGTCACATGGACCTCCCAGGAGGAGATGGGACATCCAGGAAGGGGCCCTGACCCCCTGAGGAGTGTCCAGCTCTTAAAGGGCCATGAGGGATCTGTGAGTTTTCTGGTTGGGCTCCTGGGGCCGCAGCCAAAATTCAGATGAGAAGCCACAGGACTGGAGGCAAGCCCAGCACACGGAACCTGCCAGACTCCTCTGGGGGCTGCCTAATGAGTCCTCGCCGCCCGTGGCCCTGCTGTCACTCTGCGGCATTCCTATCGTAACACCATCGTCAATGATGCCTGAGAGCTATTCATACACGGCACTGGGAGTTGGGCCTCGCTTTCAAAAAGAACACTCAAGACGATTTTCATAGGAGTATTTTTCTTCCCTCCAAAAAAGGTTAATTTTATTTTGAGCTTCAAGAAGATAAAGATATCATCAAATGAAGAATAGCTATTTTTAAAACGATGGAATGCTGTGAACAAGACGACGAGGCTCCTGGAACCAATGCTCAGGCCCCGCCCCCTGTATTTCCCCGAATTTTGTTTCCTGGCTCGTTTCTGACAAGTGTGTCTTTGCAATGCGTGTCCCGCTCCCCAGCAGGCCCTTCCTCGGGAGCCGCACCTCATGTGAGCTATGGGACAGACAGAGGTGATTCTGCATTTCCAAAGTTCTTTTTCTTTTTATCAAGGAACATCAAAGTATTTTGTAAAATAAAAAGGTCTGGTCTATCGGGAGTAGCAGGCAGCTCAGCTCCCTTAAGAGATACTTGCTTTGGAGTCAGCTGATCTTGTAACTTGTCACTGGCTAGAGAATTCTAGAATATTGATGAGACTACCAAGGACCCCAGCAACAAGGCCTCCTGGCTATGAGATTCCATCCTGCACTTTTTTTTTTTTTCTGAGACAGGGTATCTCTCTGTTGCCAAGACTGAAGTGCAGTGGTACAATCATGGCTCACTGCAGCCCTAACCTCTAGGGCTCCAGCAATTCTCCTGCCTCAGCCTCCAGAGTAGCTGGGGCTACAGGTGCACACCACCATGTCTGGCTAATTTTTAAAGGTTTTGTAGAGATGGCGTCTCGCTATGTTGCCCAGGATGGTCTTGAACTCTTGGGCTTAGGCAATCCTCCCTCCTCAGCCTCCTAGAGTGCTGGGATCACAGGTGTGAGCCACCACGCCTGGTCTTGCACCCACTCTGATGAGACTGGCTCACCAACCACATTTCTTCTTTCTGGGCACAAAAACCGGGCTTCCCAGCATGCCTTGCAATTAGACGAGAGCCACAGGCTGACTTCTGGTTAATGTAAGGTAATGGGAGTTGGGGCAGGCCACGTCCAGGCCTAGCCGAAAAAAGGAAATTCACTGCGATTCTCTCCTCCCCCGCTTCCCCTTCCCCTTCCTCTGGGAGTGTGTAGCCCACACGTGGAGAAAGGAGGGGCCGCCTGATCTGCAGTGGACCGTGACATGAATGAGAAGTTAACTCGTGGTGTGCCATCGAGTTACAGATTTACGCCCATGCTGGTTACTGGCACCCGCGTTAACTGTGCTGGCTTTTGCATGGCTAACTCAGTAACTCTCTGCTGCATGCCTGTGTGTGTCCAAGGTACTGTGCCTTGAAGGAACGTACTGGCAAACAGATGTGGCCCCTGCCCTCCGGAGCTTAGATCCAGTAGAGCCAACAAGCAGATACGTGAACACATCATAAAGAGAGCTGGGACAGAGATGGACTTGGCTTGGGTGGCTAGGACAGGAAGGCACCTGGGAGGAGGTGGCTTCGGAGACGAGACCTGAAGATTCAAAGGAAGCAATGCAGGAAGCACAGAGGCCGGCAAGGATGCAGCCAGCCAGGCAGGACACACTGGCAGCCGGGGAGGCAAGGAGAAGTGAATGGGTTTGAGTTCTATTTCAGAGCTCACTGATCTATTTCAGGGGTGACTTGCTGATGTGTTGCAATAATTCATTTGCTCATTTAGCTATCCAGTCACATATATTCATTTGTTGATTCATTCAGCATGCATTCTTTGGGGGTCTACTGTGAGCCAGACACTTCCAATAAAAAGACCAATGAGACCTGTGGATCCTGCCTTCGTGGAACTTACAGTCAGTTGGAAAAGACATCCAAAGCAATCATTACGAAACAGTGTGACAAAGCCACGACACACGCCTGATGAAGGGCTACACAAGGTAGCCCTTCTCTTCTCCCGTGGGGGAGAATGGTGTGAGGTGCCTGATCTGAATGGGGGTCAGGGAGCCCTCCCAAAGGGCTGTGGGACATAATAATGACTGCCGTCATTATTAGTAGCAGCAGCAGGAGGAGCTGTTACTAGCAACATTTTTGGAGTGCTTTCTCTGCCAGGCACTGGGCTAGGCACATCTATGCTTACACATCATTTCATTTATCCTCAGCAACCCATTGAGAGATGGCCTTCTTTTCTTTTCTTCTTTTTTCTTTTTTTTTTTTTTTTGTAGTTTTACTCTGTTGCCCAGGCTGGACTGCAGTGGCACAATCTCGGCTCACTGCAACCTCCGCCTCCCCAGTTCAAGTGATTCTCCTGCCTTAGCCTCCTGAGTAGGAGGGATTACAGGCGCATGCCACCACTCCCAGCTAATCTTTCTATTTTTACTAGAGACGGGGTTTCACCATATTGGCCAGGCTGGTCTTGAACTCCTGGCCTCAAGTGATCCGCCCGTCTTGGCCTCCCAAAGTGCTGGAATGACAGACATGAGCCATCGCGCCCGGCCAAGAGAGGGGCTTTTTCATGTTCCCATTTCAGAAGAAGGAGGCTGAGACTCAGAGGCGCCCAGGTCCACAACTCCTTGAGTGGGTGGGTGGAGACAAGAATTGGCCCCAAGAGGCCTGATTCCCGAGCCAGTGCCCTTATATCCACTCTGCTCTAAGACAGTGGGAGAGAAAGGCAGCTCCAGGGCAGGGAGGAGCCTGAAGATGCCAAAGACAGTCGCTTAGGGGGACCACAAGATTCAGAAGCAGAGGGGCCTGGGGTACGGGGAGCTGAGGCAGCCCTGGGAAGCCACATTAGAGAATCTGGACTCTATCCAAGGAGTGACAAGCATTTTAAGCCAGAGTGAGAATCAGCTATTCCTGAGACTGAAAACAGCTCTGAGGCTTCAATTGTAAAAAAACACTCTGTTTTATCCCTGGAGCATTGAAAATCTGCCTTTCTTCTTTCAAGCATTAGCCAGCTGGGAGGTGTGGAGCTCATCTAAACCACAGACGAATTCTGCTACCCTGGGATGCAGGGAGCGAGCCGCAATCCATGGCAAATCCATGCCAACCTGTGAACTCTGCTTTATAATGGAGGGCGCCTGGCCTCCCAGCACCCAGGCCCAAGCAGTTGTTTCTGGGGAGTCCATTGCGCAGTTGCTAATTGGGAAGCTGACGAGAGAAAATCCTGTTATTGCCACTTTAAAAACTCTCGACAGAGACATCTGAGAGAAACAAATAGTCGGGCATGGTGACCCTCACAGCGGTGGCTTCCCAAACATCACGGAGCTCCTTTTATCAGCCGCTGACTGGGTGCTGTTAGTAAAGCTTCGCGAAGTGGTCTCCCCTGATTAACTTGGGGAAAATAATACAATTGCAGATTTCGAAAAGAAAACTGTTCTAATCTTTACAATGGGACTTGGCCCCAAATATTCATGAGGAAGGTCCTGAGGCTCCCATCTGGGCCAACCAGCGAGGTAGGGGCCTGGCTGAAGGGCTGGAACAGGTCCTGCAGCTTGTTCACCAGGCCTTTTTCTAGGTGATCACCGCCTGGAATGTACCAGGCATGGACGGAAGAGGGGAGGGATGAGGTCTTTATCTGAAGGCGTTTTGCAAGGGCAGGGAAGGGAAGGAGAGAGCAGAGGAAGGCAGGGCAGGGAAGAAGAGAGGGGAGGAGGGAAGAGAAGTGAGTAGGGGGGAGGGAAGGGGAGAGGAGAGCAGGGCAGGGCAGAGGAAGGCTGAGGAGAAGAGAGCAGAGCAGCTCAGGGCAGGGCAGGCAGGGGAAGGGAGAGAAAGGGAGAGGAGGGCAGGGCAGGAGGGCTAGGGCGGGAGCACTGAGAAGGGGAGGGAGCACTGGGGAGGGGAGGGAAGAGGAGGGGAGAAAACAAAGCAGGCTAGGGGAAAGGCAGGCACAGTAGGGCAGGGCAAGGGAGAGGGAAGAAAGGTATGGGAGGGAGGGGAGAGGAGGTCAGAGGAAGGGAGGATGAGGGAGGGTAGGGTCAGAGAGGAGAGGAGAGAACTGAGGAAGGGGCGCGCAGGGCGGGGATGCATGTCAAAGGCACCCTTGGTGGGACTCCCCTCCCATAAGCCTCTGCAGACACACTGCCTTGGAGGCCAGGGACACTGCTCCTCTGTGGGGACGAGGGAAGCGAGGCCCTATCGACTCTTTCACCGCAGCAACTCTGCACTGCCACCATGTCCCAAGCAAGTGCTTTTGTGACGGACTGGGAAGGAGGGAGGAGGGGAGGAAACAGGCCTCGCCCTGCAGAGGCCATCGCGCCTTCGCTCTCCGGACATTGATTGAGTCCATGGGATCAGATTCGGTCCTCCACCTAAGCAGACATCTCTTTGACTGCCCTTCTGTGCCAGGCCCTGTGAGTAGAGGTGAACAGCACCTAGTTGTCCCCGAAGTCGTGAACGGTCTATGATTCATGCACATACTCCAGCCTCCGTCAGGCACCCGTGGTAGAGAGAATCCATCAACCACCTTCATGTCCATGGGATGCCCATCTCCCTCCAGTACTGCTTGTGAGTCCCACAGATGAGAAGGGGCCAGCCAAGGGAAGAAGCAATGGCAAACTCCAGAATGACCCCATGGGAGGCGGAAGGATCATGTGAGCCTGGGAGGTCAAGGCTGCAGTGAGCTCAGATCACATCACTGCACTCCAGCCTGGGCAACAGAGAGACCCCGTCTCAAAAACAAAAACCATCTGTCTATATATATATATTCCCTGGGCCTTCCGTGATGGACGTAAACAGTGATGGGGAGATTCAAGCTCCCTGCACAGCACACGAGGGCCCTCACCATCCGGCTCCCACCTGCCTCTCCAGCTGCACCCTCTCACCTGGCACAGCTCCACTCCCTGGGCACTTTCACAACACTAAGGAGATGCTCACACCCCAAACTTAATCTTAGGGTCCAACGTAAATGCCTGCCTACATCCCCTGGGAGATAGCTGGTTGCTGCCTCCTCATCTGTTGAAACATCCCTGACTCTTCCCCATTTGCTGCAAGGCCCTCCAGGGTCCTCCTCATGACTGTATCTATCTTCAGTGCCCAGCACAAGGCGCACACCCCTCAGTGACTGTTTACGGCTACTGTGAACCGAGTGGCTTCTATGCGGCCCAACCATTTCCTCTGCCCTTCCCAACACCGTCCAGTGGTTTCTTGGCCCACCTACAACAAACTCCCAAGTTCTTAAGTCCCATAGGAGGCTGTGGGAGAGCCCGAGGCTTTGAGCTCAGCCCCACTGCTTTCGAGATCTTACTCTAAAGTTGCAGGGGAGGGGGCATGACAGATCATAGCTCCAATCCTGGGGCAGCTCAAGAGGGGAATACCCATGAAAGAGCTCGGAGACTGCACCACAGCATTCACATGGTATCTTTAAACTGTGCTAAATGTTAGAACAGAAAATAAAACCTGGTCCTGCATCTACAATGAGGATGTGCCCAAATCAAAACTTAACTGCAAGCACAGGAAGGAAAGCATGTCTCTATTTCAGAAAAGGAACAAGGGCTCCACATGGAGCTGAAGGCCCAGTTACACTCTTCTCACACGTGCTTCTCTTAACAATAATAGGCCCATTATCACCAGCTTCCTACATGCCAAGTGCAATGTGAAGTGTTTGCTTCCATTGTCTCAGCATACCCCTGCAACAGCTTTGGGAAATAGTAATATCCCCATTTGGCAAATGAATAAACTGAGGCTCCAAGAGATCCAGTGGCTTCTCCAAGGTGACCCAGCTGAGTTCAGAGCCACGTCTGCCTGAGTTCTGCACCTGAGCTCAGGAGTATGAGGCTGTCCTGCCTCTTAAGACCCATGCATTCATGAGCACAGGAGACCTGCGGCTTTGCTAAAAACAGAAATTAAAAAATGACCTAGTCCTGCAGTTCACATAGGGTGAACCAAAATACCAGAGTTCTAAAAACTTACCTCCTGGCCCAGTGAGAAAATACTTGTGGTTGCATGAAAACTCATCTTTATGTCTCAACAGAACCCCAGCCTTGAACCCAGGAGGCAGAGGTTGCATTCAGCCAAAATGGCACCACTGCATTCCATCCTGGGTGACAGAGTGAGACTGTCGGGGAGTGCTTTTGCTCAAGAAGGGCTGGATATGGCAGCCTGTCTCCCGACAGGCAGGAGCCTGCCTGCGATGACTCTTCTACCCTCCATGGTGCTTGGCACAGGCTGGGCCCTCGGCAGGACACAACAAATGATTCCCATGGCAGGAAAGCTATGGGCTCTGTTGCAGCTAAAGCCTATTTTTTTCTTTGATTTTGACTTTGCAGCCAAGGCAGACTGCAGGCTGGACAGCTGGAGGATGGGGGAGGAGAGGAGGAAAAAGGCTAGTTCATGCTTGCTTTTTTTTCTTTTTTTTTTTTTTTTTTGACAGAGTCTCACTCTGCCGCCCAGGCTGGAGTACAGTGGTGCCATCTCGGCTGACCGCAACCTCTGCCTCCCGGGTTCCAGTGATTCTCCTGCCTCAGCCTCCCAAGTAGCTGGGACTAAAGGCCAGCGCCATAATGCCTGCCTAATTTTTGTCATTTTAGTAGAGATGGGATTTCACCATGTTGGTCTGGCTGGTCTCGAACTCCTGACCTCAAGTGATCCACCCATCTCAGCCTCCCAAAGTGCTGGTTTTCTAGGCCTGAGTCACTGTGGCCAGCCTCTTCCTTATGCAGTTTGGCCTCATCTGTTGAGACACCCCTGACTCTCACCCATCCGCTGCAAGGCCCTCCAGGGTCCACCTCATCCCTGTATCCATCTTCAGCACAAGGCACACAACCCTCAGTAAAACTACCATATTTTGGAGCAATCTGTCAATATTTGGTCAAATTAGACACAGTAGAATACATAACCCTGTAATTCCACCTGGAGGATCTCTCCCAGAGGAATTCTCGTCCTGGGCCGTATGGGCTGCATCAAAGGAGATGCTGCCGATGCACACTCCAAAAATGGAATCAACAGTCCCAGAGGCAGCGTGCAGGTATGCACAGCCACATGGCTGCAGCTGCAATATGGCACCGGGCGAACCAAGCCGAAGAATGAGGACCGAAGCACAATGCTATGGAAGGAAATGAAAAATACATGCAATGACCCAACACATTCTGGAAGGAAACAAATTTACAGATACACGCTGAGGCTACTGGAGTAGCTGCTTGTGGCAGGGAGAACAGGGACAAGAGGGGATAAATACAGGGCTCTAGAGTGACCAGTGAGGACAGCATGCCAGGAGCTAGGAACAGCATTCACTCATGTGGCAGAATGGAGGGGTGGATCTATTTATTCATTCATTCATGGATTTTGAGAGGCAAGCTCTCACTATGCTGCTCAGATTGTCTCAAACTCCTGGGCTCAAGCAGTCCTCCCACCTTGGCCTCCCAAAGCGCTGGGATTACAGGTGTAAGCCACTACACTTGGTTTCACTCACATTTTGGTATCTGAGGTCCAAAGAGAAAAAACAAAAAGGAAAGATATTTTCTTGTCCATACCTGTTTACTGCCAGGACCCCCCACCACCTCCACGGGACCCAAAGATAGGATATGGGGTTCCGACATGTTCTGCCCTAAAAGAGCTCCCAAGGCCAATAATTCCAGAAGCCAAGACTGAGCTGTGGAATTCCACCCAGGAATTCCCAGTGCTCTCAGATACTCTACATTTCAGTCTTCCTGGAGATCCGCTCCCCGTGCCTCCCCAGCCCTCTAAGCAATTGCCTGGGTGGTGTGGGCCCTGGACATCTGAGGGGCTGGCCGGGCTGAGAGATGGCATGCCTGGTGCCCTTCCCTTGCCATCACCGAGTGAATGCCCTCCCCATGCCCTGAATCCCTTCACACTCAATTCCAAGTGTGATGGTCACCCAGGGTCTGGGTTAGAGATTCTCAGAGACTTTAATGGCAGCGGTGGTGGCATTAGGTGGGACCATCTCTAACTGCCTTAATTGTAGCTTCTACAACTAACATAAATTCTTCACTGCAGAGGCCACAGGCTGAAATGGCTCAGTGGGCAGAGAGACCATAATGGAGACAAAATGTTGGCACCAGCCAACGTGTGTTGGATGCCAGGAACTGAGTGGAGGGACTTATGGACACTATCTCCAACCCGAACAACATTTCACAGATGAGGCTCAAAGGAGGTAAGTATCATGGCCAGGACCCCACAGTGAAGGGACTCCAGGGCCATGTTCTTTCCACTCCGCTTGGCCATTTTGTGTCCCCAAGAAAGCTCCTTCAGGGTAGGACATGGCTAGGGAGGAACAAGTACCCTTCGAAGCCAGCCAGGAGAGAGAAGGTGGCGTGGCATTTGCACCCCTCCCTGGAGCTGATGGAGATAAAAGAAACCAGGAGTGAATCAGACACCCCAAGGACAATCCCATACTGCAATGGCCAGGCTGAAGGTATAAACTGCAGGAACAGAGGGTGCCAAGAACGCTGGTGAAGTGGGAGGGACGCTCTGGCGGACCACAGCCCTTTGAGAGCAGGAGCTCGCAGGGCCAGCTCTGTCTGCTTTTTAAAGGAACCTGCAAATCTGGATCATTAAGCGAGATCTCTCCCTTCTCAGATCAGCTGGCAGCTAATTCAAATGCCTGAATATCACGGTACAGATCAAACAAAATATATCTGCAGGCCATCCAGAAGCAACAGAAAAAAGAAATCAATAGGCCATCAAAAACAGTCTGCAAGCTTGTTGCCGCCCCGCTGCTACAGTTCATCGAGCTGTGCTACTGAGAGGTGACAGCGGTCCATGCTTCTGAAGGCCAAGCACCTATCTACAGAAACAATCCAGACATGCTGGGAAGGGTGGGGCCCAGCTCGCCCTCCGGAGCAGGGCCGGGGATGCATGACGGTGCGGCTTCTCTGGACTCCTCCCTGTGACTGCAACGGCTACAGACAGAACAGCCACCCGCCACAGCCTACCAGGTGCCATTCAAAATACGGCAGCTACAGTATCTTCAAAAACACTCTTCCCAAGAAGGTAGCGGTACCTCCAGTTTACAGGTAAGAACACTGAAACTCACAGAGATGGATTAGCTTGCCCTTGGCCATGTTAACTAGCGCCAGAGCTGGGATTTGAACCCAGGTTCACACGGCTTCCAGGCCCAGCTACTCAGTTGTCCCATTTGCCCCTTTGTTGACACAGGAGAGGTTTGCAAAAGCTCCACTCAATTAAAAGCCCTTGACTTGGCCTTGACCATGTGCCTGGTGCCATGCTGGGAACTGGAGAAAGGAGACAGCACAGCACAGAAGCACCACCTGTCAGGGCCTTTGAGTTTAATGCAAACCAAATGGATAAGGGGAGGGAGGGAAAGGAAAGGGGTTATTTTAATGTCCTACGTCAGAGCATTACATACCCTAGACAAAGGTTCTGGAGTTTTCTCATAAGAAGGAAAGTAAAAAATAAATCAGGGCCGAAAAAGGAATCATTCCAGCTGCAGTCAAGACATGTCCCAAGTCAGGTTCTTAGCTTAGTATCTGGCCCTTTGCAGAAAAAGGTTGTTAACTCTTACCCCAGGGGATGGTGAAGGCTCAGTATGGAAAGATCTGGGATCTACACACAAGCCACTCATCAACCACAAGCATCTAAACAATAACATCAACAAGAAACAGAGTCTGGCATTGCAATCTGTTACAGCAGTTAGCTCAATTCCAACACGTATGGAAAACAGAACTGGGGAGGATGCGATTCTGCATTAGCCATTGACTGTCCAGATCTGGGACCACAGGGCTAGCACACAAATACCAGCAATGCCAGACAGGAGTCAAGCTTCTCCTTCTCTGACTATAAATAGCAGCTCGCATCTACTGAGGGCTTGCTCCATGCCAGGCACGGTGCAAAGTGCTTTGATGTGATGGGAAAGAACCCAGGCCAGGAGTCAGACCCTCTGTATTTCAATCCTGACTCTGCCACTTACCAGGTCTACGGCCTCAGAAAGCATTTTAGTCTTATCACCTCTGAAAGAGGGATGATAACAATAGTTGCAGTGCCTAACACAAAGTAAGCACTTAGCTCACCTTAGCTATCATCATCTTTGTCAGGCCATTTAATTCTCACAATAACCTACGGGTTCCGTACAATCATGTTCCCCCCCAGCAGGTAAGCAGACAAGACATGGCCTTTGCTCTGCAGTTCAGAGCTCTGTCAGACAAACGAATGCAAAAATGACTGATGATCAGAAAACAGATACACACTGTTACGGACAAGCCTCAGGAAAGAGATTTGAAGGATGAGAAGGTTTCAGCTGGATTTGGTGGGTAGGTTGGGAGCAAAGTGTGGTTAGAATAACCTTTCCAGGCCGGGCAGACAGATTCCACCTCCTCAGCTGTCTTCTTCACCACCATTCCCTGACCATAGTTGACGTTCTTAAGCCTGACTTAAGCCCTTGATATGCTGCCTTTGCTGAACACGATTCTAAGAAATCACCTCTAGATAAAATGCTGGAAACCTCAGTGATTTCTTTCATCTTTCATTTCTTTCCTTTTGGGCAATCAAATAGCCAAAAGCCTTTTCAAGTCTGTTTCTATTCCCTCCGTATCATGTGAGGTGCCTTTAATGAAGCTTAGGTGGTCAGAATTTATAACAGATAACTTTTCTTCTTCTAACTCTTGCCTGTCCAGCACACATCCCCTTCATGGCCCTGTTAGGAGCACTAGAATAATCCTTTCAAACATCTCCCACTTCTCATTTCCAGACGAAGTAGTTGGGGACAGACTACTCCTCCCTCCAGTTGCAGGGGCAGGCACAGGATTCAATCCAGCTTTTTTTTTAAGGGTGTTCTGTCTCCCTGGACATAGTGATTGGCTCAAGAATGGACACACTGACCAGGCGCTGGTGGCTCACGCCTGTAATCCCAGACTTTGGGAGGCCGAGGCAGGTGGATCACCTGAGGTTAGAAGTTCGAGACCAGCCTGGTCAACATGGTGTAACTCCGTCTCTACTAAAAATACAAAAACTAGCCAGGTGTGGTGGCACACATGCGTAGTCCCAGCTACTCAGAAGGCCAAGGCATGAGAATCACCTGAGCCTGGGAGGCGGAGGTTGCAGTAAGCCGAGATCATACCACTGCACTCCAGCCTGGGTGACAGAGTGAGACTCTGTCTCAAACAAACAAACAAAAATTGAAACTTGTACTCTGAAAAACTACAAAATATGATCAAAAGAAATTAAAGAAGGCCTAAATAGAAAAAATTCCATGGTCATGGATGGGAAGACTTAATATTATGAAGATGGTGATACTCCTCAAATTGATTGGCAGATTCAACATCATTCCTTATCAAAACCCCAGTTGCCTTTTTTTTTTTTTCCCCAGAATCAATAAGCTGATCCAAAAATTCATATGAAAACTAAGGAATCCACAGAAGCCAAACTAATGTTGAAAAAGAACAAAGCTGGAGGACTCATACTTTTCAATTCCAAAAGCTACTACCTGTACAAAGCCACAGTCATCAAGGAACTATGTGAAATGATTACTATGCTAATTGCTTCACTAGAGTAACCATTTTCCTATCTCTATATATACTATAGCATCATGTTGCAAACCTCGAATATACAAAATAGGTTTTTTTTTTTTAAAAAAAGGAACTGGCATAAAGATGTTTAGATCAATGAAAAAGAACTGAAATTGTAGAATTGTGAGAAACTCTCACATTTATAGTCAATGGATTTTCCACAAGGATCCCAAGAAAATTCAATGTGGAAACAATAGTCTTTTCAAACAGGCCCTCACCAGACACCGAAATGCTAGCACCTTGATCTTGGACTTCCTAGCCTACAAAAGAACGAGTTTCTTTTATTTAAAAACCACCAGTTTGTGGTATTTTGTCACAGCAGCCTGAACAGACTGAGATACCACATGACCTGGTGATTCCACTCCTAGATGGAATGAAATAAAGAAGATAAACATTTGTCCACCCGAAAACATTGAGTGGGAGTCTCTCTTTGTTTTTTCCTTTATATTTTTTGTAGAGACAGAGTCTCACTATGTTGCCCAGGCTGGTCTTAAATTCCTGAGCTCAACTGATCATCCTACCTTGGCCTCCCCAAGGTCGCAGGAGTATGAGCCACTGTACCTGGCCTAGGATTCTTCACAAAAGCCAAAAAATGGAAATAACTCCAATTGGTCTACCAACTGATGAATGAATAGGCAAAATATGGCATAGCCACACAATGAAATATTTGACGAGAAAAAGGAATGAAGTACAGCGGTCCTACTCATCCACAGGATACATTCCAAGACCCCTAGGGGATGTCTGAAACTGCAGATAGCACCAAACCTTATACATATATTATGTTTTCTCCTATACATACATACTTATGACAAAGTTTAACTTCTAAATAAGGCACCGGAAGAGATTAACAACAATAATCAAACATAAGAATTATATACAACAATAAAAGTAATGTGAATGTGGTCTCTCAAAATATCTGACTGTACTGTACTGTGGGTAACTGAAACTGCAGAAGGTAAAACCTTGGATGAGGGGGGTTACTGCACCGATACACGCTATGACACAGACGAACCTTGGGAACACGATCCTTCTCTGACTCACAAAAGACTTCATAGTGCATGATTCCACGGATATAACATTTCCAGAACAGGCAATCCTAGAGATACGGAAAGCACGTGAGTGGTTGCCTAGGGCTGGGGGCTGGGGAGAAATGGGGAGAGGCTGTGTATGGATACAGAGTTTCTTTCTGGGTGATGAAAACATTCTAAAATTGCTCCTAGTGATAACTGCACGATTCTGGAAATATAGTAAAAGCCACTGAATTTGAGACTTTAAAGGGGTGAATTACCTTGTACATGAATTATATCTTTTAAAAAAGGAATGAAGTTCTGTTATATGCTACAACAGGACTGAACCTTGAAAATATGCTAAGAAGCCACTCGGGAAAGACTACGTATTATACTATTCCATGGATAGGAAATGTTCAGAATAGGCAGATCCACAGATGCAGAAAACAGATGAGTGGTTGCTAGGGGTTGAGGTCCGGGGTTTGGCAGGAGAGGATGTGGTGACTGCCAAGTGGTACAGGGTTTCTTCTGGCGGTGATAAAAATATTCTAAAACTTGGGGTGATGGTTGCACAACTCTGAATATACCAAGAGCCACTGAATTGTGCATTTTAAATGGTTAAATTGTATGGTATGTGAATTATATCTCAATAAAGCTGTTTAAAATAAAAAAGAATGGACACATGACTCAGACAAACAGAACAAATGGAATCTAATCCTAGGACTTTTCTGGGACTATTAGAAAGGAAAAGTTCTCTTTCTCAGCGAGTACCGCCAGGATAAGTCTGGGCCTGCCAGAGGTTGTACCTTGAAGAAAGCCTCTATGACAATGAATCCTACACAGAAAAAAAGTAGAGAGAAGGAAGGAGGGAAAGAATGAAGAGGAGGCCCCGTTCTGCTGAGATCGCTCCAGCCCTGGAGCCAGCTTTACCTGAAGCTGCACCATCTCTGGCTCTTTTCAATCACAGAAATCAAACTCCTCTCATGCCTTTGCTAGTCTAGGAGGAGTTTTCCTCAGCTTCTCACTGAAATGTTGACACTTCCTGGGCATCTCCCACTTATTGTTCTGGTCACAGACCTTCCTTCCCTGGGCTTCCCATTCTGGAGCCCCATCCTGCTCCTCAACACCCTGACTTCTCAGTGCATGGGCTTATCTGCAAAGCATCTTCCCACCACTCAGCAGCAGCCTCCCCTCAACCGCTTCCCCCACCTAGACTGCACCTGGAGCAGCTGCTTAAAAATAAACACGAGCGATGTTATTCTCTCCACAGTCTTCCCACCCTATTAATTATTTATCCAGCACCTGCTTCAAAAAAAGGAACTTAGCAGGGAAGGAATAGGAAGAGGAACTGGAAGGAGTGAGGCAGCTCAGAGCAGCGGTGGTGGGTGGCAGCACCCAGCGGGGTAGGGGCAGGGGGGTGTACAGTTGAGGCAACCCTGGGGTGGGGGTGGTGGATGGGAGGGTCCTCTCTGTGGCAGTGGTGGAGCCCACTAGCTGCTTGTCAGAATGATGTTTTTAAGTTCACAAAATAAGACACACAGGATTAGGGAAAAAAGGCAGAAAAGCACATACTCTTAAACACAGGTATCAGAACTGCGAGGCAGCAATGTAAGTGTTTCTTTGCAGATGCATTCAATAACAAGATCTACTGGCAGCTCTAATCGCTCCTGTAGTTCTCAAGTAGTGACCCTTAACCATGAGCTTTAACGATGGCTGCAAACACCGCAGCCACTGCGATGTGATACGAAAATACATGTGATTGCTTTCTACTGGGGACAAAGAAGGAGGCACCATTACTGCTATTAGAATTTGTCATCTAAGTTCACATTTAAAGTCCATGCTTCACGTAGAGGGTAGTGAGAATAAAAGTGTAAATCTTTTCCACTGATCACTTGAATTTCTTCCTCACACCCCAGGACAAGAATTCATGGGCTAGAAGATCGGGCTGAGCCCCAGAGCAGGCCACTCTGAACCTCAGTGAAGACACACTGAGGCACAGTAAGGTGACAGGCTGGTCTACACTGGCGTCAAGATTCAAACCCAAGTACTCTGACCCCAGAACCCACGCCCTCCTCCACCGCCCCTCACTACCACTGTCCCAAGGGAAGTAAATGCCCAGAGGAGACCTCATCAGACCCTATTTTGAGTTGCAGCCTCAGTTCCAAGCCTCGCACATCTGGACAGACCATGTTGCTTGCCCGGCTCAGAGGCGGTCCTGAGCCTGGACACTAAGCAGGTCCTGTGTTCTCACCAAGAACTAGAACCTTTCTATTGCAGTGACAGGAAAAGCTGCAGGAGTCAGACAGAGAAGGCCTTGACTCTGTATCTAGTGTTGGGCTGCTGCAGGCCTGCACGTCCCCTGGTACCCACGCTGCCTGTTGCTTCTTAGCTCAACTGGATCACAGCTTCCACATCTCAGTGTGAAGGTCCCTAACTGACCCTGGGACTAACTCACGTTATTTGCTTAATAAGTAAACAAACAAACCCGTAAAATTCTCTGCTAGGCTGAAAATTCCATGAGGGCAGGAACCATGTAGATCTTTTACCACTGCCTTTTTTTTTTTTTTTTTTGGACACAGTGTCTCGCTCTGTCGCTGGAGTAGTACAGTGGTAGACCTCGGCCCACTGGAACCTCCACCTCTCGGGTTCAAGCGATTCTCCTGCCTCAGCCTCCCAAGTAGCTGGGACTACAGGCATGTGTCACCATGCTCAGCTAAATTTTGTATTTTAATAGAGATAAGGTTTCATCATGTTGGCCAGGCTGGTCTTAAACTCCTGACCTCAGGTGATCCACCCGCCTCAGCCTCCCAAAGTGCTGGGATTACAGGTGTGAGGCACCGGGCCTGGCCTACCACTGTCTTAAACATAATTTGTTTGTTTTTAAAGAGACAGCGTTTCACTCTGTCACCCAGGCTGGAGTGTAGTGGTGCGACCCTAGCTCACTGAAGCCTTGAACTCCTAATCTCAAGCAATCCTCCTGCCTCAGCCTTCTAAGTAGCTGAAGTTACAGGGGCACACCACCTGTAGCCAGGCATGGTGGTACATGCCTGTGGTCCCAGTGACTCAGGAGGCTGAGTTGGGAGAATCATCTGAGCACAGGGAGGTCAAGGCTGTAATTTTTGTATTTTTAATGTTTTTGTAGAGTTGGAGTCTCACTCTGTTGCCCAGGCTGGTTTTGAACTCTTAGCCTCTACCAATCCTCTTGTCTTGACCTCCCAAAGTGCTGGGGTTATAATTGAACAAAATTCTTGAATAAATCTGAATGAAGAGCCCACAAGAAGAGGTGGAAGCGGTGAGAGGCTTGAGACTTGCCTGCAGCTGGGAGCTT
The DNA here is from genome assembly GCF_008728515.1 of Papio anubis. NCBI lineage: Eukaryota > Metazoa > Chordata > Mammalia > Primates > Cercopithecidae > Papio > Papio anubis. Next base: position 61,468,645 of record NC_044993.1, read on the forward strand.
CCTGTTTCACCCTGAGAGAGCAACACAGCATATAGCCACACCCCAACAGGCCAACAGAACAAACACACAGTCACTCTGCCCACAACAGGCGTAGCTCAAAGCCTGACAAGCAGACAAGTGAGCAACAGTTGCCCTCCACCGAGGGGGCCAAGGTGAGGCGGGGAGGAAGGAGACAGAAAAGGGTCTCATTGGAAGGGTCCAGTCTTCCAATAGCAACCACAACAATGACACGGAACGGTGCTTCTCAAACTTGCTTGTTTATGCAACCCACCTGGGGGCTGTTAACGTGCAGATTCTCATTCAGCAGGTCTGCGATGAGGCCTGAAATCTGCACATCCAATAAGCTCTTGGATGAGTCTGAGGTCACTGGTAAACAGATCACATTTTAAGTGGTAAGATACTGAGAAAGAATAGACACGCGATAAAATTTTAGAATCATTCTTTGAGGTCTTATTTGATACTGTTCAACTCAAGCCACATTTTGACTGGAAAATCTGGCACCAACGCATGAAAATGTTCACCACTGTGTTCTTTGCTCATCCACATAACGGCATGAGGTTGACAGCAAAAGGAGCCAGTGAAGGTTACAGAGAAGTCGACTCCTGTCAGAAGTCCCAGCCCTGGCTTTCCGAGCACCTACGTACCTCACCGTGTACCTGGGGCCAGTTATTCCCTCCTCCTGGGTGGTCCTCAGTCACTGGTCTGCAGGCAAGCTCCATCAGCATTATCTAAGGACCTTTCACAAATGCAGGGCCAGGAGCAGTGGCTCATGCCTATAATCCTAGCACTTTGGTAGACTGAGGCACGAGGTTTGATTGAGTCCAGGAATTCAAGACCAGTCTGTACAACACAGCCAGGTCTTGTCTCTGCATAAATTAAAAAACAAAAAATTAGCTGGGTGTGGTGGCATGTGCCTGTAGTCCCAGCTGCTCAGGAGGCTGAGGCAGGAGGATCCCTTAAGCCCAGGAGTTTGAGGCTGCAGTGTGCTATGATCATGCCACTGTACTCCAACCTGGGTGACAGAGCAAGATCCTATCTCTAAAAAATTTAAAGTTAAAATAAAATAAACGCAAGCTGGGCACAATGGCTCATACCTGTAATCCTAGCACTTTGCAAGACCGAGGCAGGTAGACCCCTTGAGCCCAGGAGTTTGAGAGCAGCCTGGGCAACATAGCAAAGCCCTGTCTCTACAAAAAAATAAAAAATAAAAAATAAAAAAAAATTAGCCAGGCATGGTGGTGCATGCCTGTGGTCCCAGCTACTCAGGAGGCTGAGTCAGGAGAATCGCCTGAGCACAGGGAGGTCAAGGCTACAAGAGAGCCGTGATTGTTCCGCCGAACTCCAGCCTGGGTGAGAGTGAGATCCCATCTCTAAATAAATAAAGAAGTAAATAGAGGCAGATTGTGGGGCTTCACTGTAGAGATTCTAATTCACCAGGTCTCGGGGGTGGTCTGACCATATGAATATGCTTAAACTCCAGTGATTCAGATCACACCCAGAGAGGGAAACCATCAGGCAAATGACAGCTGCGGTGGACCTATCCTTGGTGCTGACCAGTGGAGAGCTATGTGGCCTAAATACGGACTAAAGGAGGATCCCCTAGAGGCCGTCATTTTACCACTTGGCTTGCGAATCTGGAAAAGATGCAGCTATGTCTTGCCCTGCTTGGGTGCTGGCATTACTGGCACCTCCGTCAGTCACCTGGAACTTAGCAGTGAAGCCTAACCCACCACAAAACAGAAAACAATGATGTTCAATTACTTCCAGAATCAGTGCATTGGGGGCATCTGCGAGAGTCTCCAAAACAACGTGAAAGACGATGTATAGCTCTCCAGACCTGCCTGGTCACCGACGGTATTGCTGAGGGAAATGCCCCAGAGAGCGAACCCATCTTTTATTGGTTGTTCCAGTTTGAAGAATGCCTGTATAGAACTCTAACTTGTGCCTTCTGCCATGATTCCCCACTGCAGGAGGAGGGAACGAGTGGAGGGCAGAAGGGGAAGGGATGAAAGGTGGAAATGAGATTTAAGCAGAATGCCAAGTCCGCCTGGGTGGCTCATTTTTCCAGCCCCCTAAAAAGATTTCTGCAGCTGTCCAAAAGGAGCTATGGCTCCATGACCCAGCATGCAAAGCCCCTTCTGCTATCAAGTAGCAGATCAAACCTAGATGATAGTTCACTCCTAGCTTCTGAAAAACCTACCACCTCTCTACTTACAGCCTCATCTTTCAAGCAGAACTGAGTAATTTTACTTTAGTTGGCAACAGTGGCCAAACATTTTTTAATTTGCAAATTGAAGAAATTCTACGCTGTTTGGTTTATAAGTTAAAGCCTCCTATGACCTGACTTAGAGACAGCTGCAGAGTTGAATCTCTTTTGTGCTATTCAGAGATGACTAGAGACTACCTACGTGTTTGTTTATGTGTGCATTATCTGTTCTCCTTCCCACTCAAAAATTGTAAGCCTATGCAAACAGGGCCCTTAACTGTTTAATTCCCCCACTGTATTTTCAGTGGCTAGCACATAGTAGGTGCTCATGAAAGATGTGTAGAATGGATGAATAAATGGTGTCCCCTTGATATGCACGCAGCCCTCTCTTTATTAACTAGCCCAGTGTCTCCTGCTACTGGTCATCCCCTACACTGCTTCCCAAGCAAGCATTTTTTAAAAATACAAAACCGTTTTAAAAACCATGCCACTTTTTTTGCTTTCAGAATAAAAGTCCAAACTCCTTAGCTAAGCATACAAGGTAACTGGCCCTGCCTGGCTGTTCTGCCTCATCTGCTAACGTGCAGATGCTCTGCCACGTGTACCTGCTGCTAGTGGGACATGCTGACTTCTCAGTGGGCCTCATGGGGCTAGACGAAGTTGCGCTGTTCCATAAACTTGGCTCTCAGAAGTGCTGTTTCCTCTGCCTGGAATTCATCCATCTCATTCAACAGCTGAATGCTGCTTATCCCTCAAGACTCAATTCTGGTGGCACCTCAGTTTTGATGCTTCCCCAGTCTCTCTTTCCCTTCTCCCCACAGGCTGTCTCCCCTTGATATTTTGCCTGCTCACTACCCATGTCCTTTTATCCTGGTAACAGTGCTACAGCCTTTCCTTAGGGAATCAACCTTCTTGTCTGAGAGTGGACAGAAATTATCTACCCCTCCATCCAGGGCTGAACCAATGACCTGGCCAATCACAGTCACTGTGATTCGTCCTGGGACAGGCAGGAGACTCAAGCTAGGCCACTGAGCATCAGTGCAGAGACGGAAACAACTGGGAAAGCAATTTGCTCTTTCTGCCTGAGGCGCCTAGCGGATACAACGGAAGCCTGAGGCAGCCGATCATCTTTGTCATCAGAAAGGTGGCTGCCTAAGAAGGAAGCCAACTGAGAAAAAGCAGGCAGAGAGAAAAACAGGCACAGAGACAACAGGCAAGACTCAGTTTATTTCTCGTGTCAGCAAATACACGAGAAGGAGAGTGGTCAAGATACAGATGTCTGATGATGCTGAGCTCCCGACTCCAGCCACTCCTGGAGCTTAGCATTCCTAAGCCTCTCGTTACACAAGCCAATACACGATCTTGTTAGATTAAAAATAGTTTGACTTTGGTGTTCCCACTTGCCGTAGAAAGCATCCTCGATGATATACTCTCCCGTGTGCTCCCACATCCTAATTTAACCTCCCCCATAGCACTGACTTGGGGGGCCCTATGAGAACTCCCTGAGGGCAAGAAATGTGTCTTATTTGTCTCCAAGGTCACAAGACTTGGTGTATCATAGATATTCAATAAAGATTTGTGAAATAAAAAATGAAGTGATGTTTATCTAGAAATTAATGGAGCTTTTCATTTACTTTTTTACTTTAGGCCCTTTCTGCCAAGAACTCTTAGACGCTTCGGGATCTTGGTTGCAGCCAGGTGGCTGTCCTCCCCAGAGCCCTTACTGTTCAGTCCTCTGAAGTCATCGGTCCTGGAGATAACAGGAAGGGCAGGTCCAGGCTGCTGAGAAAGTCCAACGCCCATTACTGTGCTACCTGCTCACCTGGGCTTCACCCAAGGGCACACTCATCTCCGGACCCCTTCCCAACACTGGTGAGGGGCAGGAGCACCTGGACATCAAGAATTGAGCGCATGCCTGAACCTGTCTGTTCCCCATACTTCTGCAGCTTTGCTCATGCTGTCCCCTCCCTGGAATGCTCTTCCCTTGTCTACTTAATTATTCAAAGCTCAGAGGAAAAAAAATCACCCGCTCCAAGAAGTCTTCCCCGAACCCTGCAGGGAACCAAATTCAAAAGCCGTCAGAAGGCCAAGGCAGGCAGATCACTTGAGGTCAGGAGTTCGAGACCGGCCTGGCCAACATGGCGAAACCCCGTCTCTACTAAAAATATAAAAATTAGCCAGGCATGGTGGCAGGTGCCTGTAATCCCAGCTACTTGGGAGGCTGAGGCAGGAGAATTGCTTGAACCTGGGAGGCAGAGTTGCAGTAAGCTGAGATCGCACCACTGCACTCTAGCCTGGGAAACAGAGCAAGACTAGGCGAGACAAAAAAAAAAAAAAAAAAAAAAAAAAAGCGCCATTAGGGCCACAGAAGTGAGAGAAGCAGGGCAGGCTGGTGACCTAGGACCATGTGCTCCAGTGAAGGGCCCAGCCTCCTTTCAGTGCCCGACAATGGTTGCAACGAGGAAGTGTGAGATAAAGAGGAAGACCAGCCTCGCTTGCTGGGGAGGCCGTGTACCCTGAGCTGCAGGCATGGGTTTATCATACTTCTCATCACCACCACCGTGAAACACAAACCTTGACTTGGGTGGAATGTGACCTGTGGGCTGCCAGCTGACTACCCCGTGCTGCAACTTTGTCCAAGGCACGATTTTAGGGCCCTCTCACTGCTTGGTATAGTCACCTACAAATGCGTGTGACCTTTCTGCGAGTCCCCATCTCTACCAAGTCAGGCTCCAAGTCTCCATGTCTACTGATTCCTCTCCCAGTCCTCAATAGCTCTGCACTCACCGAAACTTGCAGACATTTCTTTTTTTTTTTTTTTTTCAGACAGAGTCTCATCCTGTCACCCGGGCTGGAGTGCAGTGGTGTGATCTCGGCTCACTAAAACCTTCGCCTCCAGAGTTCATGAGATTCTCCTGCCTCAGCCTCCCAAGCAGCTGGGATTATAGGCATCTGCCACCACATCTGGCTAATGTTTGTATTTTTAGTAGAGACTGGTGTTTCACCATGTTGGCCAGACCAGTCTCGAACTCCTGACCTCAGGTGATCCACCTGCCTTGGTCTCCCAAAGTGCTGGGATTCCAGGCGTGCGCCACCACGCCCAACACAGCTGCAGACATCCTGCCTCTCACATTCCCCTCTCATGAGACTCCCAGCCACACTGACCCCATCCAGCTGTCCTCTAGGGGTCAGTGACATCTCCAAAAATACAAACTGGATTTTGTCACTACCTGCTTAAACTCCTTCAATGGCTCCCCTGGCCAGCACACAAACACATCTAACATGTTTAAGCAAATAACTATGTTCATAAAATGTGCTAATACTATAAAAGGAAAAAATAAGGGGCAAAGAAAGAAAGCATGTAATAGAGGGAACTAACTTATTTTGGGTAGCTGGGAAACAGTTCTTCAAGGACACAGAATTCCAGATGAGGCCAGGTGCGGTGGCTCACACCTGTAATCCCAGCACTTGGGGAAGTCGAGGTGGGCGGATCACTTGAGGTCAGGAGTTTGACACCTGGACAACACGGTGAAACCCCATCTCTACTAAACATACATAAACTAGCTGGATGTGGTGGTGCACGTCTATAATCCCAACTACTTGGGAGGCTGAGGCAGGAGGATTGCTTGAACCTGGGAGGTGGAAGGTGCAGTGAGCTGAGACTGTGCCACTGTACTCCAGGCCTGGGCAACAGAGCGAGACTCCAAAAAAAAAAAAAAAAGAATTCCAGTTGAGACCTGCCAGAGGAATGTGGCCACAGGAAGGGTTGAGGGATGGAGTATCCTAAAGGAACTGTATGTGCAAAGGTCCTGAGGCAAGAAAGAGCTTGAAGGTTTGAGGGGTCACATGAGGTGAGGAAGGGATGCTAACTCCTTGGCCCCAGGGATGCTGAGGGGATTAAATGAGAATGTGCAGGCAGTCCTTGGCACCCTGCCTGGCATGCAGTTAGCACTCAATGAATAGCCACTATTCTTATTAAGATGGTGCCACTGATGTGAAGCAGGGCTTGTTTATTTCCTGCTGATAGGAAAAAGGCGGCCCAGTTCACCAGGGAGAGCTAAGAGCCAGCATCAAAGGCTCCTTTGTGACACAAAACAGTTCCCATTTTCACCGGCTTATGAGGATCAGGCACTTAACTCAAAAAAGCTTCAAAACTCATTACCAAAAGGAACTTCACTTTTCCCTCAGAAGGCAAAAGAGCTGAAAAATTAAATGATGAGAAAGTTCCAAGGGGGTGGTTAAGCTGAATGTGGTTGTGAGCCGGTAGAGAAGATGGGCTCTTCGGCAAGTGAGACTGGGCCCTGTACTGCCAGGACACTTAAAGCTTGCTGGGCCCCAATTTGGAGAGAGGAGCTTTGGAGCGGGTTTACTCTGGATCCACGTGAAAGAGTGTAATCTGCAGCCCAATGTTCCTTCATGCCAATACCCACAAATCCAGCCTCCACCGATGCAAGCAGCCATGCCTGTCTCTCAGTGAGCAGAGCCTAATGGGGAACTGCTCCCCCAGAAAACAAGTCCAGTGAGGAAGGAGACACTTAAACGAGTGTGTGCACCAAAGCTCTGGGGGCTGCAAAGGGAATAGGGGCCAGGCACGCAGGAGGCACAGGGAGGACGGAGAGATCGTGGGTTCTAGGGTGAATGGAGCCAGAGTTGCTGCTCCAATGAGGTGACACCAAGAGTTCCTTGTTGTTGAGACAGAAACTCACTATCTTGCCCAGGCTGGTCTTGAACTCCGGGAATCAAGGGATCTTCCCACTTCAGCCTCGCATAGCACTGGGGGCTCTATCTTTGTAAAGACAAAGGATGGCATCCAGAAAACATAAAGGGATCCTAGAAACCAACAAAATACCCCAGAAGAAAAATAGCCAAAGGACACACAAAGGCAAGAAAGGGAAGAGGAAATCCCAATGACTGAAAATCACAAGCAGTTCATCAGCCTTATCGGTAACTGGGAAAATGTGAATCAAAAACAAAATGAGGGCTGGGTGCGGTGGCTCACGCCTGTAACCCCAGCACTTTTGGAAGCCAAGGCAGGTGGATCATCTGAGGTCATGAGTTTGTAACCAGCCTGGCCAACACGGTAAAACCCCATCTCTATTAAAAATACAAAAATTAGTTAGGCATGGTAGCACGCGCCTATAGTCCCAGCTACTTGGGAGGCTGAGGCGGAAGAATCGCTTGAACCCAGGAAGCGCAGGTTGCAGTGAGCCGAGGTGGTGCCACTACAATCCAGCCTGGGCAAGAGTGAGACCCTGTCTCAAAACAACAATAACAACAAAATGAGATACCATTTTGTACCCATTGTGTTGGCGAAATATAAACAAATTTTAAGTTGAACAAAGCCAAGTGTTGTTGCGAATGTGAGACAACGGGAATTCTCATCCATGATTGAAAGTGAACCACTGGTGCTGCCATCTTGGAGAACAATGTGGCAAGAGCTAGGCAAGCTGATGACAAGCATACCTTACAAGCCAACAACCCCATTCATGGGCAGACAACCTAGAGAAACCGAGTCTCAAACCTGTGTACCAAGACATGTGTACAAGGATGCTAATGCAACAATGCCTGAATAGGGAAAAATTGCAAACAACCTAAATGTCCATCAAAGACAGAGTACGTAAATGCAACACTGAGTAGTCATACCATAGACTATCAATAAGTGTAGCAGTTAACGAATTAGAATGCCCTGAGCCTAAATGAATAAATCTCAAAAAATGTGATACTGGCGAAGAACGGTAGTTGTGAAAGGCTACCTAAAGAATAATATCAGGCCGGGCGCAGTGGCTCACACCTGTAATCCCAGCACTTTGGGAGGCCGAGGCAGGCGGATCACGAGGTTAGGAGATCGAGACCACGGTGAAACCCCATCTCTACTAAAAATACAAAAAAATTAGCCGGTCGCAGTGGCGGGCACCTGTAGTCCCAGCTACACGGGAGGCTGAGGCAGGAGAATGGCGTGAACCCGGGAGGCGGAGGTTGCAGTGAGCCGAGATCGTGCCACTGCACTCCAGCCTGGACGACAAAGCGAGACTCCAGCTCAAAGAAGAAAAGAAAGAAAAGAAAAGAAAAGAAAAGAAAAGAAAAGAGAAGAGAAGAGAAGAGAAGAGAAGAGAAGAGAAGAAAGAAAGAATAATATCATTGATGTGAAGCAGTAAAAAAAAGAAAACCCTCTCATAATCATATGCAATATAAGGACACAGAACGATTCTGCAGAGTCGTTCCCTTCTGGGAGAAATGGTGCAACAAGGGTTTCGCTGTATTTATAGTGTTTAATTTCTGAATGTTAACATTTATTAATCTGGATGGTGACGTGTGTGTTCATTACATTTTCCTGTGTATTCCAGGACACATCTGAAACATTCCATAACAATTTTTTAGGAGCTTGGAAGCAAATATGATAAAATGTGGATAGCTGTTAAGTTTGTGTGGTGGGAATACAGGTGCCTGGTATCCTATCCTTTGTATTATTTTTCCCTTTGTTTAAAAAATCATCACCATATGGCCACTTGGGGACACTGTTTGGCAGTATCCACTACAGTGCAGTATAAACATACCCTGTGACCAGCAAGTCCATTCCTAAGGATCTTATCCCACAGAAATCAGGACTCAGAGCCAGCAGAAGACATATGGAAGAACTGCTAATCACAGCACTATTTGTAATTGAGCCAGACCAGAAGCCACTGAACTATCCACTGACAGTAAAAGATAAATAAATTGTGGTGTAGTCATACAATGGAATATTACAGAGCAATGAAAATGAACCAACAACTGCTACTTGCAGCAACATGGATGAAGCTCACAGGTGTGACGCTGAGAGAAAGAAGCCAGACACAAAGGAGTACACACAGGCAAAAGCACACTATGGTATCAGAAAGCAGCACAGTGGCCCTTTAAGAAGAGGAGGCTCTGGAGCTCTCATAATGGTCTATTTCTTGGTCTATTGCTGTTTGCCTAGGTGTGTTCATTTTGTGAAAATCCATCAAACTGTACCTTAAAATTGGAGGTATGCTATACCACAACTTAAAAAAACAGCCAAAAAAGGCCTGGCTTGGTGGCTCATGCCTGTAATCCCAGCACTGTGGGAGGCTGAGGTGGGCAGATCACTTGAGGCCAGGAGTTTGAGACCAGCCTGGCCAACGTGGCAAAACCCCATCTCTACTAAAAATACAGAAATTAGCCAAGCCTGGTGGTGCATGCCTATAGCCCCAGCTACTCAGGAGGCTGAGGCACAAGAATTGTTTGAACCCGGGAGGCGGAGGTTGCGGTGAGCCAAGATCGCACTACTGCATTCGAGCCTGGGTGACAGAGTGAGATGCTATCTCAAAAAACAAAAAAAGCCAAAACCCACAACACACCACAAGAAGAAGCAGAGAAGTGAAGAGGGGAGGAAGAAGAGAGAAAAAAAGAAAGAAAAAGCAAGCATGCCTATGTGTGAGTTGTCACCAATCACAAAGGAAAGGAAATCAAATCAGTGCGTCCTCCCTGTAGACCTGGTTTTTACGCTGACATTTGAGGGCTAAGGACACACTATACCATGGGTAACAGCTGACTAGCATGAGCTTGTTCACTCTTCACCAGAGCCCAGGCTGTCAGTGTGCTCACCACCATGTGACAGCTGAGTGTCACAGAGGCTGACGACTTGTCCAGGGTCACAAAGCCAGTGTGGGCGGGGGCAGGACCTCGATCCACAGTCCAAACTCTTTCCCTCTGTATGGCCTGGTTTCTGAAGATGCAAGTGGCCCCTGACACTGTGGAGAAGGATGAGAGAAAGAGACAGGCTTCCTCCAGCCTGGGGTTGTGAATTCCAAAAAGGTGGCTTCAGGAAATAACCAATTGGTGGCAACTTGAGAGGCTGAAATTTTTTGTTTTCCCCAGCGTGCTAGAGATGAACCAAGACTGCAATACACAGTTCTCAATTTGTTTTCTCCTTTGTGTTTTGCTGCTGTTTGAAGTTCTCAGATATTAATGAAAATACTGAAGGGAAAGGTAGCAATTATTCTCCAATTATTCAAAAGGGTAAGAGCCAAGAAATACTTCTAAGTTGTGATTTTAATCAGTTGTCTGAAAATGTGAGGAACAAAAGCAGATAGAATACGGGTTAAGTCTTTTCAGAAGGCTTTTAGAGCTGGAAGGAGAGATTCAATAATAATATACAGCCCCAGAAATATTTTGGCCAACGTTTAATGCCCAGCAGAGTCAAGCTGTCTTATAATTCACTCAATCACAAAGCCAGTCGGTTCTACCTAGAAATAGGGTCCTCGAACTCAGCCTGAAATGAGTGAAGTGGGGCAAGCTGGCTAATTCTAGTGGGTTCACTGGGAAGACCAGACCCCAGAAGTGCCAAACAAATCTTCTGTGACACCAGGAACAACTAATGCAGAGTCTTCATGGAAACTCCTGCAAATACCAGCTGGTCAACGTCCAGCGGGCAGGTGAGATGGCGCCATATGGGAACTGAGCATCTATGAACCGCCATGAATGACAGTGTCCTGGAAGTGAAGGGACACAGGACGAGGGAGAAAGGAAATTAATGACCCGACAAAGCCGGTGCTACACAATGACTTCCACACAGCTTCAGTTCATTATTCAACAAACAGGTTCAACTCAGTACTCGGTGCTGTGACAGATCCTAAGAAGATGAAGACTCAAGTAAGACCAGGCTCTGCCCTCTAATTCTATGATGTAATGGGTGCGGGGACGGGGGGGCGGGGGGGACTACAGGAAGGAAGAACTGTAAATCAGCCAACCGTGATAAGATAGAGTATGAGAAATGAACCTAGGGGAGGGGCGGCTCATGTTTTTGAAGTCAGGGAAGACTTCCTGGTGGAGGTATGAAGGCCACAGTGGAGGGAGGGACCAGCAAGTTCTACGACTTGAGTCCATCAAAAGGAGTCTCTTGAATTCTGCTTCTTCATGTGTTATACCCAGAAAATACGCAGGATGGGAACAGAACAGCAAATATGCTTTCAGTGGCTGGTTCTGGATTTTTTGTTTATAAATGACCTTGATTTTTTTTTTAACTGGATTTTAATTTGATATTATAGAAAAGTCCTCCCAAGAAACCCCACTAATTAAACATATATATACCTATGCAAAGGCCTCCACAGACACATTCCGAGTCTGAAGCTCACCAAGGTCTCTCCCCTGAGATGCTTTTTCTGGCAAGATGACGTTAGTGGTTGCTCTCCTGGAAAATATCTTAAGAGGCTTTTAGTGTATTAAAGAGAAACACAAATGTGTGATGTATAATGAGCCCAATTTCTCTCTTCTTCTCGATTAATACATTAAGTACTAGGAATATTTACATGGTGGTTGGCAGAGTGTCAAATGAGACACAGGCTTGAGTTTATGGCTTCATTCACTCGGAGCTGCTTTTTGCTCCCAAATTTCTCTGTGGGGCCCTAGCAGTTGCAGGGGATGGTGTGTGAGCTCCCTGCATCTCTGCTGCGAGCAGGTGGGGGAGTCACATCGTCTTCTGAATTGTCTTCACGTGATGAACTTTCTGGCCGAAACCTGTAGTAGGTGACTCTCTGTATCACCAGCTCCTAGATTTGGGTACAGACACGTGGGACTTACTTCTCCACGGAAGGCCCGGTGGTACGGCCCTCTGCATTTGAAGAGTTCAGCTCAATTCCTGGCTCTGGCACTTACAAGCTATGGGAGTTCGGGCAGGATGCTTATTGCCCCTAATCCCCAGTTTCCTCATCTACAAAACACTTTATATGGAGCCCAATAAGAACTTCATGATGAGAAAATGAATACAAAGCTCCCGGTGTGCCTGGCAAGCCAGTATATGGTGGCTGGTATTAGTTTACATGGAGACGCCGGGTTTGAGGTTTCTGGCGGGACCGTCCATGTCAGGCTCACCCACTGCACAGGTTCGGTGTCCTGGCATTGCCGGGGATAAGAACGCACTTGTGTGTCTGCTCGCTCCACTTTGCTACCAGCCCAATGACCCTGACCTAACAAACCTGAAGACAGATCTTACCCTGGGCCAGACACTGTTCTGAGCACTTTACAGATGTAACTGCTTTCAATCCTCATAAAAACAATGCTAGAAGTAGCATGAGTATTCCTGGTATATGAAAGGGGAAACAGGCACAGAGAGGGCAAATAACGTGCCCGAGGCACATCAGTATACATGGAGCACAGTCTTAAGGATCCTTTTCTTTGTTTGTTTGACTCTCAGTGCTTATTACAGCCTCTTACTTATAGAGTTGGTAAAGTCCCACTGAAAGAATAAACGCATAAATGCATGAACGAGTAACTGTCTCCCCACAAGTTTAGGATTAACAGGGAAATTCTTCCAAGCCTGTGGATGAACTATGAGGGCAGCACTCCCAATGGCCCCTAAGCAAGGCTGGAGCAGTGGATGTGGGTGGAGAGAGAGGCCATCAGAGCCCCTCCTCACCTGCCCCCTGCTCTCCACAGCACTGAGGTTGACGAGTTGACTTAGGGAGTTAATGTGAATGTCCATCAAATAGGCAACGGCTGACTGATTCTGCCTGTCCCGCCTCCAGGATCCTCTGCAGCCGACCTTCCTGTGGGATAGGCTGTGCTCACAAAGGCTGAAGGCAGATGACCTGCCTGGGCCCAGATATCAGCCTTGACGCTGCCAAGCAAGATGGTCCAGGCAGGTCACTTCACATCCCTGTGCCTCTACTGCCCCATTTGTCAAGTGGGCTGACAGTAAGAGTTCTCTACCCAGGGCAAGGAAGCAGGAAGAAGAGGTGTACAGGAGGCAGGATGAGGGCCATCCTCTCCCAAAGTGTCTATGCCTCAATCCCCAGAACCTCTGAATATGCCACTGTACAGGGGCCATTGCAGAGGAGGTGAAATTAAGGGCTCTGAGACAGGGAGATTACCCTGGATAAGCTAGGTGGGCCCAGTCTAATCACATTACTGAAAAGTGTAGAACCTTTCCCTGCTGTGGTCAGGGGAAGATCTGACAACAGAAGAATGGTGGGAGAGAGGCAACATGGAAGATAGAGGAAGGGGCCACGAGCTAAGAAATGCAGGCAGCTTCTAAGCTGGAAAAGGCCAGGATAATATTCTCCTCTGGAGTCTCTAGAAAGAAATGCAGCCTCGCTGACACCGTGATTTTAACCTGGTGAGGCTCGTTTGGAACATCTGGCCTCCTGAACTGTACGAGAATAAATGTGTGTTGTTGTAAGCTACAGGAAACTGATCCGGGATGTACAGAAAGGACACCTGGCATTGATTCTGCTGGCCCACCTGTTCCTTCTCCTAGATTTCTGGCTGGGAGCCCTGTGGCCCCTCAAGCATTTCACCTCCCGCAGGAAGACTTCTCTGCTTCTCTCTCCTCTGTCTGAAAATTGCACCAGGTTCCCTGCAGCTTACATAGCTCCTCTCTGACGACTCATTTACTTGTCATCCTCCCTACAAGACGGGCAGCTTCTTAAGGACAGAGACCAAACCTTAATCCGCCTTCGTTGCCCCTACACCCAGCACAACAGCCCTGCACTCGGTACACATTTGCCTCTGGTTCCTGTATGAGGTCCACTCGCTCCCATCTCTGCGCCCACCCTGCCGTCTCCAGGGCTGCGTTTCCAATGGCACCTCCCAAGAAGCTGCAAAGGGGCTTCCCGTGGCTCAGCGAGTACTAGTTGGTTCCTCTACCACACACGGTGTATGTGTTTTTAATGAGGATTTTAATGCATAATTTCTCCAACAAGTTGAATTATCTGTGGCTCCAGGGAAAGTGATTTGCCTTGCCTTAATGCCAAATGAACTTTCAGAGACGGAATCTATTAGCCTAAGAAGGAATGACAGTCTCTCCATTCTCATTTGCTCCCTGAGCCATAATGCAGACTTTAGTCACATCATCAAGAACGAGTCCTTTACCTAAGCCTCATGCTGCTAAAGCCCATTTGGACAGGGAGCTCGCCGGTCAACTTCCTTGGACCATTAGAGAGCCACCTTTCCTGTCTCCAAAAGCCTGCTTGGCCTCACGCCCACTCTGCAAAAAATATTCAGCCAAAAGCAGGGTGAGAACAACCTCCCGAGTCACCTTGAAAGTTTATGTACTCGCTTTTGGAATTGAGATTTTTTGAATGTGTGCCAACACCCAGCAAAGCGAAGAAGAAAACAAAAGGGAAACTCTTCCAATGAATTTCTGTTTGTTTGTTCATTAATTTAGACCGCCAGTATCTTGGTATGTCAGGTGCTATTCCAGGAGCTGGGGACAGAGCAGTGAACAGCAACAGATTCCAGCCCTGGTTCATGAGATTCCATGCTGGTGCAGAGAGACAGATAATGCTGAAGTGCACAAAGAAGTCATTTCCATTAATGATACACACTGCGAAGAAAATTAAAGCAGAGGAAAGGGCCAGAGAGTGACTAAGGGCGGCAGAGGGAGGAGTGTCAGGAAAGGCCTGTGTCCAAGGAGGGCAAATCTGAACTGAGATCTGGTGAATGGGAGGAGGTGTCCATGCAGAAATCTGGGAACGGCCATTCCAGGTACAGGGTGTGAAAGGTGCAAAGGCCCTGAGGTGAGAACAGTGTAGATGTCTTAGGACACCACTGTGGCTGAGTGGAGAGCGTGGGGGCAGGGCATGAGATGAGGTAGGAGAGGGAGGTGAGGGAGCTAGCAGGGGACACCTGAGGCCACAATAACGAGTCCCCATTATAAGTACCAGGGGTGTCACTGGAGGGTCTTAATCTACAGTTGACACAATCCGATTTATGTTGTACAAATCTAACTCTGGCTGCAGTGTGGAAAATAGGCTACAGGGAGGCAAAAGAGAAAAAGACACAGCCACTGCAGGTGTCCACAGTGCGGTGACAGTGGCTTGGAGTTAGCATAATCTTAACAGGAGCCAGGGGCAGTGGTTCATGTCTGTAATGCCAGCACTTTGAGAGGCTGAGATGGAAGGATGGCTGGAGCCAGGGAGTTTGAGGCTGCAGTGAGCCATGATCGCACCACTACATTCCAGCCTGGGTGACAGAGAGAGACCCTCTCTCAAGGAAAAGAGAGAGAGAGAGAAAGAGAGAATGACTTAAGCAGGGATGCAGGAAGCAGGTGAACTGTGACTCTTTTGAAAGTGGAGCCCATGGGACGGGCATGTTAGTTTTGGATGGGTGAAGTTGTGCTCTTGCTCTCTAAGTCCCGCTGAATAATGTCATTCAGCAGAAATGTCACTCCAGCTTGCGTCATTAGAGCTAGTCATTAACATCTGGAGTGGACTCCTTTGCTCCCTGGCATCAGGCACAGCCAAGGAACTTGCTCTGGCCAATGAAATACAAGTAGAATTGCCATGTATCACTTCTGGGCAGCAACTTTAGAAGCCACCGCCTGACTTGCCCCTACTCCTTGTTCCTGTTGCCACATGCATGCAGATGGAGCCTCCAGCAGCCTGGAACCCAGCATTGTGAAGAGCAGAGCCCTGGGCCAACCCGCGATGGCAGAGAACATGAGCCAAAGATACACCCTTGTTGGCTTAAGTCACCAAGATCTTGGAATTGTTACCTTGGCCTAACCAAGTCCCACCCCAGTGATACATTAAACTTAATGGGCCAGGTGCAGTGGCTCACACCTGTAATCCAGCACTTCGGGAGGCCAAGGCGGGTGGATCACCTGAGGTCATGAGTCCAAGACCAGCCTGACCAACATGGTGAAACCCCGTCTCTACCTAAAATGCAAAAATTAGCCAGGTGTGGTGGCGCACACCTGTAATCCCAGCTACTCAGGAGGCTGAGGCAGGAGAATCGCATGGACCCAGCAGGTGGAGGTTGCAGTGAGCTGAGATCACACCACTGCACTCCAGCCTGGATGACAGAGCAACACTCCGTCACAAAAAAAAAAAAAAAAGTTAATGGCCAGGCATGGTGGCTCACACTTGTAATCTCAGCATTTTGGGAGGTCAAGGTGGGCGGATCACCTGAGGTCATGAGTCCAAGACCAGCCTGGCCAACATGGTGAAATGCCATCTTCACAAAAACACATAAAAATTAGCCAGGCATGATGGCAGGTGCCTGTAATCCCAGCTACTCAGGAAGCTGAACCCGGGAGGCGGAGGTTGAAGTGAGTTAAGATCATGCAACTGCACTCTAGCCTGGGTGACAGAGCAAGACTCCATCTCCAAAAAAAAAAAAAAGTTAATGAATAACTTCAATATATGTCTATTGTGGCTTGACTCGGCTTGACTCAGCTATGAAAGAATAAACTTCATCGAATGGTGAACTGATATTCAGACCAACTATTTCAACATGATTTGAACTTGATATGGTACGTGAAGGCATGGATACCTCCAGGGAGAGCTCTGGGTATCCTGTGAATATACAATTACACACATGCATGGCATATTAAGGCAACAGATTCTTTGGTAAAGAAAAATGCTGGGTCCACATACTATACAACATGCTAATCTTGTCAATTAAAAAAGATTCAAATTGGGATTAAGATCACTTTCAATTATAAAACTGTCAGACAATCACCAATGATGGCATAGTATGGGAAATATACAGAAATTCAGGCTACAAGGATACTCATCTGACAAATGAGAAAGGCTAAACTATGTTTACTATTTCTTTGAATAACGTCTAGGTCTATGGCTGGATGTGGTGGTTCACGCCTGTAATCCTAGCACTTTGGGAGGCCGAGGAGGGCAGATCATGAGGTCAGGAGATCTAGACCATCCAGGCTAACATGGTGAAACCCTGTCTCTACTAAAAAAAAACCAAAAAAGTAGCTGGGCATAGTGGCAGGCGCCTGTGGTCCCAGCTACTCGGGAGGCTGATGCAGGAGAATGGCGTGAACCCGGGAGGTGGAGCTTGCAGTGAGCCAAGATCGTGCCACTGCACTCCAGCCTGGGCGACAGAACGAGACTCCGTCAAAACAAAAACAAAAACAAAAACAAAAACAAAAAAGACTTGTAATTAAAAAAAAAATGTCTAGGTCTGTGGATTCTGCAGTGAGTCATTTAATGGGTTTAAGGCTTAAGAGTAACAAGGCATGCAAAATTCAACCAACCCTGGTCGGGTGCGATGGCTCATGCCTGCAATGCCAGCACTTTGGGTGGCTGAGGTGGGAGGATCTCTTGAGCCCAGGAATTTGAGACCAGCCTGGCCAACATGGTGAAACCCTGTCTCTGCAAAAAATTGAAATATTAGGCAGGCGTGGTGGTACGTGCCTGTGGTCCCAGCTACTTGGGAGGCTGAAGCAAGGAGGGTCACTGGAACCCAGGAGTTTGAGGCTGCAGTGAGCTACAATTGCATCACAGAACTCTAGCCTGGGTGACAGAGCAAGACCCTGCGAAAGAAAAGAAAAGAGAAGAGAAGAGAAGAGAAGAGAAGAGAAGAGAAGAGAAGAGAAGAGAAGAGAAAGAAAGAAAGGAAGGAAGGAAGGAAGAAAGGAAGGAGGAAAGGAAGAAAGAAAAGAAGGAAGAAAGGAAGAAAGGAAGAAAGGAAGAAAGGAAGGAAGGAAGGAAGGAAGGAAGGAAGGAAGGAAGGAAGGAAGAAGGAAAGAAAGAAAAGGGAGGTAGGGAGGAAGGGAGGAGGAAGGAAGGAAGGAAGGAAGGAAGGAAATGAAATTCTATCAACCCGAAGACGTCTTGTCTAGAGGTGTGCCATAATTCCAAGTGGACAAGTGAGTTATCCCTGAAGTAACCCAATCAAAGAAAAGATTCTGACATGGCGAGTTTTTCTGGGCCAATTTAGAATCAACACACTCCAGAGATTTTGCCCTTGGGATATTAAAGCAGGTGTCTTGAGTTATTAGGCCCAGTGGGACTAGCATAAGCTGGGCCTTGAAATAAATTCACCAATGGCCTCTGTTGGGTGTCGAAGGTTCTGCATCTGGACTCAATCCTCCTTTGGAAATGGGAAGAATCACTCAGATCTGTCCTGAGCAGCAGCTAAGGTGGATTTAAGGGAAGTGTGTATGTCTTAGCCAAATGCAGAGAAAAAGAAAAAAGGAATCAAAGGACAATCACAGGGCCAGGTATGGCCCCTCCTGTTACTCACACCTGTAATCCCAGCACTTTGGGAGGCCAAGGCAGGTGGATCACTTCAGATCAGGAGTTTGAGACCAGCCTGGCCAACATGGCAAAACCCTGTCTTTACTAAAAATACAAAAATTAGCCAAGTGTGGTAGTGGGCACCTGTAGTCCCAGCTACTCAGGAGGCTGAGGCAGGAGAATCACTTGAACTCAGGAGACAGAGGTTGCTGTGAACTGAAATTGTGCCACTGCACTCCAGCCTGGGCAACAGAGCAAGATTCGCTGTATATATATATATATATATATGTATGTATAAAAGACAATCATAGTTCAACCAGCTTATTAAAAACTAATTAGAAGTTAAAAGCAGCACAGGCTAGAAATGGAGCTGTGGCCCCAAGACTGCTCATGACCTGAGCGGTCAGATCCACCCCCACCACGGGGAGCAGGACCATAAATCCGGTTAAGAGCCAGCTGGTGCACTCGTACTCGCTGGTCATTATTGGGCCAGGCCCACTAAGATGGTGTCTTTTATTCCCAAGCTTGTTTATGTGCAAACAGGGTTATGTTGGGGGGAGAAAAGCACATTGCTCAGTGGACAGAGGCTTCACAGGGGAAAGGTCCACCGCTGTAAGGAGTCAGCCCTGGGATTAGCAGGGGCAGATCGTCTCTCCAGCCTGGGGATGAGGGTGGACTGCATAAAGCAGACCCAGTTCCCTGCTCCAGAAGCGGAGGTTGCGGTGAGTCGAGATCGCATCACTGCACTCCAGCCTGGGAACAGAGTGAGACTTTGCCTCCAAAAAACCCACCAAACAACAACAACACAGTTCCCAGCTCCTGCACAGGAGAGACCCACGACATCTTCATGCTCTCTTTCTATACGACCCAACTCCAGAAAAACCCTCCCACTCCTCAGGGCTCAGCCTCATCTCGCTAAACTCGAATCCAGTGTTTTCAGGACTGGTGAGATTTGCTTTGTCTTAAGTTTTGTGTAACTGGGGGGCTTGAGAAGGCAGGAGGTGGGAAAGGAGTCAAGGCTGCAGGAAAAGCATGGAACAATGTCTAACATGCGGTGGGTGCAATAATGGCTCCCACAGACGTCCACACTCAAATCCCCAGAACCTGTCATGACCAAAGGGACTCAGCAGATGTGATTAAGTAAAGGATCTTGAGATAAAGGGGGATTATTTTCGATGATCTGGGTGAGCCCAATGTGATCAAAGGGGAATTCTAAAAGGAAGAGGGTCAGAACCAGAAAAAAATGTGACTGTGATGACGGAAGCAGAGGGCTGAGTGATGTCTTTGAAAACAGAAGGCCACAAGGCAAAAATGAGGGTGGCCTTGAGAAGCTGAAAAAGCAAGGAGTGAACTCTCTCCTGGGGCTCCGGAAGGAAGAGGCCTGGTTGACGCCGTGAGTTTAGCTCAGTGATGCTCATTTTGGACATGTGACCTCTGGAATTGTAAAACAATAAATTTGTTCTAGGTCCCTACATTTGTGGTGATTTGTGACAGCAGCAAGAGGAAACTAACATAGCAAGTGTTGACTCAACATTGGTGATAGGTTCTTGGAAACTAAGACTTTAAGCTAAATACAGTACTTTATGCCCTACGAACCGAAGTCTTGTTTGTATCAATTTGTCCATGCTAAAGTTCATTTTATAACACAATACGTCATATTGCTTAAAGCTGCAGTTCCCATGCACGCCTGGATAATGTTAAGTCAGGACTCACCCCTGGACAATGTTAAGTCAGGACAGTGTAAAGCCACAACCTAAGACTTTTCCTCATCCAAATCCCCTCATTTCCACCTTGTGCTACAATGGCGTTCCCTTAGCAGAAGACGCAGGCAGGTTCTGCAAAGAAGCTGTCACGGAACGGCCACTCCAGGTTCGTGTTTCTTGCACATAAGAATGTCTTATAATTTGATAATACGCTGGTTAGCAGCATGTTGTTTTATGACATTTTAGGACATTCCAAATGAGTCTCAAGATTTGTATGAGCCTATGGGTCATTAGATTAAATCAATATATAATTTTCCCCTCTTTTCAAAAGAATTCTTATACTCCTTGCTACGAACAAGTATAGAGTTTCTGTCTGCCATGTGTAGCGGTTCAGCTCTACTTTTCCTCAACAGAAAAATGAAGGACAAATGTATTCTGGCCCTGGGATAAACCTGCTTTGTAACTGTTTATGTTCAAATTGAGCAGACCTTGGCATGATCAGGTTTCAGTCTGTTTCATACGTAGAAATCTACACACATGTAAACGTAAGGGTTGGGAACAGATTTCCCTATGAAATTCCCAAGCGCCAGGAGTGGGTTATGGAAACTCTTGCTCTGTGTTTCTGTGATAAAGGTCAAGCAAATCCTAACACGGTACCTCCTGAAGACAGAAACTAGGGATTCGCCCCATATGGCATCTGCCACATGGCTTTGTCAAAAGATAGAAGGGCAGTCCTCATACTTCCTCATAAACAGCATCACCTAGAGGGCTTGTTCAACCCAGACTGCAGGGTCTCAGCCCTAGAGCTTGTGAATCAGCAAGTCTAGGGTGAGCCCAAGAACATGCATTTCTAACCAGCTCCCAGGGGCTGCTGCTGCTGTTGCTGGCTGGGGCCACACTTTGAGAACGACCACGGCAGAGAGATCATGCTCAATACAACGCCCGATGTCTTACATGTCCTGAGAAAGGTCATGGCTCTACCTCCCAATCGGACTGTCCCTGCCAAGCTGTTGAACACATACTGAAACTGATGAAGTGCCTCTGTCTCCTTCTTGACTCTCAGCCAAAGGTTCTCCAGTTTGGCCGCAGAGTGCAATCACTAAGACAACTATTCAACCCCTCTACGCCCAGCCCTCACTTCAGATAAATCAGAATGGGGATGGAGGTGGGCCACAGGCAGTCCTCAGTGGTTTTCACAGCTCCCCAGGGGATCCAAAGTGCAGCCATGACAGAGAACTGCTTCCCTAAGCAAACATGAGGAGTGACATCATGATGCCTCCTGGCTGAAGCTGACCATTTGACAGGGCTCCAAGCCAGGTCCAGACACAGGTCTGTCTTCTCCAGGGCTGGACCCAGCCCTTTGCACAATGACACACAATTGGTGCCCAATTATTGACTGCTGAGTAAATAATACTAATCAACCAACAAGCTTGCAGAGGGCTAGCTCCTCCTTCCTCAAGGGTACCGGGATGAATACACAGAGGCAAACTGGGTCATCTTAAATCATTAGCCTTCACAAGGCAAATAAACATATAACAACAACAACAACAACAAACTCCTCCGAGAAAGTTCGACTCCACAATCACAAGTTGAAGTGAACATCATGACCACGATGGATGAAAACTACAAAAGCATTTTTCGGTCCAGAACAGGGGCTGGCAAACTAACCTACAGGCCAAATCCAGCTGCTGTCTATTCTTAAAAATAAACTGCTATTGGCACTCAGCCACGCTCATTTGTGTCTGCACTGTCTATGGGGGCTTACACAGGACCCCCGCAGAGGTGAATATTTGCCTCTGAAATAGTATAGTCCCCAAAGCCAAACATATTTACTCTCTGGCCCTTTAAAGAAAATGTTTTCCAACTTCTTGCCCTAGAGAAATGAGAGGACATACACACACACACACACAACCTAATGGTGACCGTCTTTAGGTGGTGGAATTATGAGTGGCTATTTCTTTTCTCTATTTTTTTTCTTATATCTGCCAACTTTTCTTTAAGGAGCATGTGTTTTTAAGTAACGGACTAAAGAAGAAGAATAAATAATCCATTTTAACGCAGGCAGTGACAAGTGAGCTTCCCGGCGTGGGATGGTACCTTGTTTCCGATGGCCTTTTTGGGTGGGAAGTTGTAGGCCCTCACTTGAGGGTACTTGTTTTGTAACTTGTGGTGCAAACTCCTGAACTCTGTATACCGGCGATAGATGTTCCATTCATCGTCTTTTATCCGGATGTAGACCTGTCAAGAAAGAGACAGAAAACGTAAATTCCTTTTAAAACCCTTATTATAAAGGAGTAGGATTTCGGCAATGCTTTCCCCAAGAAAACCAGTTGCAGCAGGAGTCACATCTGTGTTACACACCACTGGATGTCCAGTTCCTGGCATAGAGCAGGGACTCATTGGTGCTGGCTGAACAGATGGCTACAGGAAAGAATGACTAAATCAGGCAAGTTATGGGAACAACATACTGTATGCTATTTTCCCAATATCAACAGAGATCCACAGCCCAATTAATAGCAGAGATGCATTTTCATGTTTCTGTCATGTGTGTATTGCAGCACTAACAGCTTGCCGGTGAGAGGCTAGTCAACCTTTCTGGCCACTTGTTTCCTCATCTGTAAAACAGAGCTGAGAGCAGCACCTCGCTCCAAAGGTGGTTTGGAGAGCAATGCGCTGGTGCCTGGGACCACTCCAACCACCACAAAGACGAGGTGGAATTCAGTTTCAGAAAGAAGGGAGGGGGCCAGAGCTGAAATCTGCCCCACTACACAGAAGGCCATGTCCTGATGGGATAAGCATAACCGGGACATAGAATTTCTTCATTTTAATCAAGTTATGACTCCTTAGAGAATACTCTGAGGAGTATTCTCAAATGTGAGGGCTGTTTCATCAGCTTTTTGCAGGCCTTAGCACCTTCCAGGGGCAAGTAGCGACTTCATCACAAGGAAAAATAGAGAAGGAGGAGAGACATCAATCCACTTTTTAAAATTACATGAGTTAAGAACAGCCCAGAGAGAAAAGTCCCCAAGGATAAAGGGCTATTGTAATTTATACTCCATGAATGTCAATACACATCTTTAAAACCTGTATGACCATGAAAAGAGGCATCTCTAATGTGAGTGATAAATTCTGTTCCTACGTGAAGCCACCCATCAACCCCGAACACAGACATTATGTGTTCGAACTCTGGTATGGCGACCATAGAATGTCTCACATTATTCTCTGAACAGGAGGAAGGACTAGAGACTCAAATCAAACCCAACGTTTCAATTAACGAATAGATAGATGTTTTTGATGGAGTGAGATGGAGAAACAGAATGCCTGTCAAGTTTACAGAAGTCCCGGGGTCTCTGATGACCTTAAGGAGCAATAATGTCATCCCATTATTGTCGACGTCACATCACCAAACCTACAATCAGATCAGTTACTCAAGGCTTCTTCAACAAACAAGAAATATTCATCACTAATTTGTTCAAGGTAATGTTTGAGGGGTCTTTGTATGAGCAGCTGAATGTAGTTCTTTCTCATCCTATATATCTTTTTCTTTTTTTTAAAATGAGACAGTATCTCACTCTGTTGCCCAGGCTGCAGTGCAGTGGCATGATCTCAGCAACCTCTGCTGTTAGTGCTGCAATACACACATGACAGAAACATGAAAATGCATCTCTGCTATTAACTGGGCTGCGGATCTCTGTTGACATTGGCGAAAATTGCATACAGCATGTTGTTCCCATAACTTGCCTGATTTAGTCATTGTTTCCTGTAGCCATCTGTTCAGGTTCAAGCGATTCTCCTGCCTCGGCCTCCCGAGTAGCTGGGATTACAGGTGCCCACCATCACACCTGGCTAATTTTTTGTATTTTTAGTAGAGACGAGGTTTCGCCATGTTGGTCAGGCTGGTCTTGAACTCCTGGCCTCAGATGATCTGCCTGCCTTGGCCTCCCAAAATGCTGGGATTATAGGTGTGACCCACCACGCCTGGCTGTCACCCTATATATCTTGAATGGCCCATACCTGCTTATGATATATTCTTATAAAAGTCCAAACATCCCTTGGAGAGTGGCAAGTTCAATCACTTCTCTGGTCATCATACGTAATACTAATTTTCTAGATCGGGGTGGGCAAACTATGGCCCCATGGGCCCAATGAAGCCACATTCATTTGTTTTGGCTGCTTTTGCAATACAGACAGTCCCTCACTTAGGATGGCAATTGTCTTGCAATTTTTCAAGTTTATAATGGTACAAAAGCAATAAGCATTCAGTAGAAACCACACTTCAAATTCTGACCTTTTTTCTAGGCTAGTGATGTGCAGTATATTTTACATGAGTTGTTCAACACTTTATTAAAAAATAGGCTTTGTGTTAGATGATTGTGCCTAACTATAGGTGAATCTCAGTGTTCTGAGCGGTTGAAGGTAGACTAGGCTGAGCTAAGTTGTTCACTAGGTGAAGCGTATTAAATGCATTTTCAACTTACGATATTTTCAACTTACAATGTGCTTATCTGGACATAACCCCATCATAAGTCAAGGAGCTTCTGTACAGCAGAGTTAAGAAGCTGAAACAGACCATACAGCCTGCAAAGCTAAAAGTGTTTTTTCTGGCCCTTTACAGAAAGAGTTTGATAACCCCCAATCTAAACAATCAAGAAGTCATTATTGTTATTTTTCCACCAACATATCCAAGATCTGGTGTGGAGAGGGACAGTCCTTTCCAAATCTTACCAGCCACTGGGTGAGCTCCATTAACAACCTGAGTGAGGCCCAGGAATCCCCAAAGCAACCAAAGCTTCTCCAGTGATTGACAAGCGGGCAATTTCAGGAACCCCGATGTAATGCACAAACTCACCCGTCAGACAAGTCATGCAACCTTTCTGGTCATTCATTTCCTCGTCTACAAAATGGAGCTGAGAACAGCATCTCCCACCCAAAATGATATGGAAATAATTCAGGTATACAAGCAGTGCAGCTATGCCCGGGATCACTCGGGCCCCCCTACAGACGGGGAGGAACTGGACTTGGGTTAGGAATGAGTAAAGATCTGGACTTGCAATTGTCAGCTCAACTGAACAAAAGGTCACATCCAGATAGCACAAGCACACATGGGCGTACACCTTCTTTATTGCAACCAAGTAGAGAAAACATGAGCACTGCTTCACCAGCCTTTTACAGGCCCTAGCATCTTCCAAGGATATACAGCAACTATAATACATCACAAGGGAAACCAGAAAAGTGAGAGAGAAATCAATGCAATTTAAAAAATTACCCGAGTTAAGAACAGCCCACAGGGTTAAGCCTCCAATGATGAATGGCCATTGTAATTTGCATCAGCGAATGTCAATACGCGTCTTTAAAACCTCTTTAACGTAATAATAAAAACAAGTCTCTCTCCTGTGAGTGATAAATTCTGACTCTACATTTTTCATAAAGGGCATGCAAAAGTCCACTGGTTTTGCTCCCTGGAGGCCTGAGTCTCCCCCTTCTTCTCCAACTGCTCTCTCTCCGCCTTCCACATGGGCACCTCCTCTCCTGCCCATGCCCTGCCTCTTCCCGGAACACACATGCACACTCCCAGGCCTGCACATTTCATGTTTAGGCCAATGACTCCAAAATCTGTATCTCTAGTCTGGACCTCTGATACAAACTCCAGACCAGGACGTGCTATCCCCTAGGTACCTAAAACGCATCAGGCCTAAATCTGCACCCAGGATCCGCCCACCTATTATGTGTTGAGTCCTATCCCAAGCACTTCATACAACTCACTGCCCAGCCTCATGTTAACCTGCAAGGCCGATGGTACGAACACTCCCTTTTCAGATGAAGTAATGGGCTCAGAGAGGTCAGATCACTTGCCCAGGGTAGATGGGGAGATAAGGAATTTGAACCCTGCCCTCTGCCTCTAACACTTTCTATCACAGTGTTACCGGACAGGGGTTCTGATCCAGACCCCAAGAGAAGGTTCTCGGATCTCAAGCAAGAAATAATTTAGGGCAAGACTGTAAAGTGAAAGTAAGTTGATTAGGAAAGTAAAGGAATAAAGAACCACTACTCCATAGACAGAGCAGCCCTGAGAGCCGCTGGTTACCCATTTTTATGGTTATTTCTTGATTATATGCTAAACAAGAAATGGATTATTCATGCCTCCCCTTTTTAGACCATATAGGGTAATTTCCTGCTGTTGCCATGGCACTGGTAAACTGTCATGGTGCTGGTGGGAGTGTAGCAGTGAGGATGACCAGAAGTCACTCTCGTCGCCATCTTGGTTTTAGTGGGTTTTGGCCAGCTTCTTTACTGCAACCTGTTTAATCAGCAAGATCTTTATGACCTGTATTTTGTGCCGACTGCGCATCTCATCCTGTGACTTTGAATGCCCAACCATATGAAAATGCAGCCCAGTAGGTCTCAGCCTCATCTTATCCATCCCCTATTCAAGATGGAGTTGCTCTGGTTCAAGCATCTTTGACAACAACAGTCTGCAGCAGTCACCCAGAATCCTGAAGGCACCAGGAATCCCAGGCCAGCAATGTGGGTAGCTGGAACCAGGAGCCCTTGCCTTGTTCTCCTGAAGCCCAGGCACCTCTTAGCAGACCCCGTGTTCTTGGAAAGGCCTCCTTGCTATCAGACGTTCCAGTCTCACCTCATTTGTGCCTCTCCCTTTGGATCTAATCGAATCCAGTCTAATGCCATTAAAATTACCCGAAATTACCCCGATGGCTGATCCACAACAACAATGCTCCAAACATCCAAAGTTAGGAAACTTGCTCTGCAAATTAACTTGTCCTTGAATTATATATACTTAACCAAATCACGGACTTATTTCACTAAGGATTTCAAAGGGCTTAGGCCCCGAATTGTTAAGAGTCTCTTGTTTTGTTTGTTATTTTAGAAGCCTCTCCCCTCCAAATTAAGTTTGATCAGCCTCAATTCCTTCCGCTTGAGCCGTAAAGATAATAATTCCTCGGAGGGATGAAAAGAGTTGACCTCTTCTGACACAACTAAGTTCCCTTTTAAAACAAGCAATAAAAAACCACTTTATGTCGGATCTCCTCGACTCAGCAAAAGAAGATTAAATCGGAGGGTAATATCTGTAATCGGGCATCGGGGCAAACCCTCTCTTGTTCATTTTAGGAGGAAGTTCAAATCTGAAGATTTCTTTTCCACTGAGAAGAATTACCCTCACAATGTCTGGAATAACAGTGGAGGTAAAGGGAGGTTAAGGGGAGAAAAAAATGCAAAAACTTCAGTCCATCAATGAACAGAATCTAGAACAAGCTCGAGCACAGATAAGGTCTCAAGGAAACGCTTTCTTTTTAGAAGATGAAGAGCATCTACCAGTGTTCTTATGAGACTTTCCTGTGCCCTGTTCTAATCAATAGTGCTCTCCTGCAATGCTAAGCACTATCCCCTAGATTTCTTCCCTTTTTTTTTTTTTTTTTTTTGAGATGGAGACTCACTCTGTCGCCCAGGCTTAAGTGCAGTGGCGTGATCTTGGTTCACTGCAACCATCCATCGCCTCCCGGGTTCAAGTGATTCTCCTGCCTCAGCCTCCTGAGTAGCTGGGATTACAGGCGCCCACCACCACGCCCGGCTAATTTTTGTATTTTTGTAGAGATGGGGTTTCACCATGTTGGCCAGGCTGGTCTTGAACTCCTGGCCTCAGGTGATCCACCCACCTCGGCCTCCCAAAGTGCTGGGATGACAGGCGTGAGCCACCGCAACCAGCCTTCCCCCTGTTTTTGAACTTGACCTAAATGGAATTAGTGTATGCTCCTCTGGGTCTAGTTTCTCTCACTCAGTACTGTGGATGTGAGAAGCAGCTATGTTGCTGTGTATGGCCCTCAAGTTCCTTTGCACTACTGCATAGTATTCCACCGCATGAATATTTCCCTGTTTGTATCTACCTGTTCTGCTGGGGTGGACGTCGAGGTTGTTTCCAGTCGCGACTTTGATGAATAAAGCAACTATGAACATTCACATGTGTGGCTTTTGCACTCGTGTCTTTTGGGGTCATAGACTTCAGCGTGAAAAGTGAAATCAAAAAGCGAGGAGGAGAAAACATGGCAGAATGTCTTCGTGACCTTGGGCGGGAGAAAGGATTCTTGTGCAGGGCACAAAGGAGCCTTCTGGGCGCTGGAAACATCCAGGATCTGTATCTGGGCAGTGGTTATGAATGTCCATACAGAAGTAAAATTAATTGAACTATAAACTTAAGATTTATACACCTGATCATATTTACGTTAATCCTGAATTTAAAAGGAAAAACACAACAAAGCCCTGCCTTCACTGTCCTCGGGAGAGTGAGCTTTCACCCTAACTCATGGGGTGGGGAGGTCTAAGCCAGGCCGTAGATAGGGCAGGAGGCAGTGCCAAGGCTCTGTGGGTGCGCCTCCAGGGGGACCTCACACATCGTCATATGTCAGCATCAGGAGGGAGACCAGACACTGGACTCTGGCCTGAGAGAGAAATGGGTTTGAATTCCAGCTCCACCCCTTGCCAGACAAGGGATTCTGGATAAGTTAATTCACCTCTTCAAGCCGAGTCTCCATTTGGATAAATGAAGATAGTGCTAGAGGCTAAATCTTTGGGAGAGGAGGAGAACTGGGCAATTATATTCAGGACAACATTTTGTACACATACTAAAACATCTAACAACGAAGCAGTCAACGTTTCAGGGTAAAATTTATCTCAGACACACACACATGCACAAACATGCACTCCCATAGTGGGGTGGAAAAGAAGAAGAGGGGAGGGAGTCAGGCAGACAGAGAGAAAGAATGAAGATGTAAAAGCTTGCTTTAAGTGGTTGAAGCCCTCAATCTGGTTTGAGGGTGTGCCAAGCATAGGAATGGGCATCTTTAGCCCAAAGCACGTCAGATCTCAGGTGCTCCTACAAGAGGCAGAATGGCAGCGTGAAAGGGCACAGCTGTGTAGGGAGGGAGGCCTGGGTTCACATCCTCACAATTCCCTTTGCAGCTGCTGTGACCCTGGGGATGACATCCCACCTTGAGACTCAGCTTCTTCATCTGTTAGACAGGCCAGTGCCAATGTCACTGGGTGGTTGTGAGGTATCGTGCCTCGCCCATGCCTGGCAGGCAATAAGCAATGGCAGCTGTTAATATTGTAACCCTTATCACCTTCATCATCGGCTGCCTTTGTGTACATGAACTTCCCTATTACAGAATTAGGGCTAATTATAGGATGTGCAATCATGAAATTAAAGCAGGTAATTACCATGCCTAATTAATTGTCAAATGCTAGGCAGGCGGGGAAACACAAACATAAAGCACGCTCTGTGGATTGGGCAGCTAAGCATCCCCTCTGCTTCCAGAAAACTCAACAGCAACAGCAGAGTTCAGGAAATGACCTTTTTGAGTGGGTTTCTGAGTGCTAAAACAAAACCCGGGAAGCGTTCCCCGCGCTTCTGACTCAGAACGAGCTCAGTGCACCTCTCTGCTGGCTGCAGGCCGGCCTGGGCATTTATCCAGCCCCTGCCACACAAGCCCCCAGGTTCCCGGGCAAGAGTGCTGTTTTAGGAGGAAGACCTCGTAGGAGATACTTGATGGATGTTGTAAACCCCTGCAAGGATCAGACCCCACAGAGAAACCCGCTGACATGAAGGCGGCGAGAACTCAGAAATAAAACAGTCACTGACACACAGCGAATGTGGAACCAACACGTCCGGCTTCCTGCAGCATCGACCAAATGCCTCCCTCTCCATTTCAAACTTCACGTAACTCCTTAACAATCCAAAGTCCTGCACCTCAAAACTAAATACTTTTTCTGCATGTTGTAATATCCAAGAGTGAAAACTAGTATTAACTGGAACTTTCTTGGACATACGGAAACAGTTGTACCGTTTCACAGCACCTGTCATGTGCCAGACATGTTACGCACAATGTTCACAAAAAGCCCTGCGATTTATTTTTTATTTTTATTTTTTTGAGACGGAGTTTTGCTCTTCTTGCCCAAGATAGAGTGCGATGGTGCGATCTCAGCTCACTGCAACCTCCGCCTCCCGGGTTCAAGTGATTCTCAGCCTGCCTCAGCCTCCTAGGTAGCTGGGATTACAGGCACAAGCCACCATACCTGGCTAATTTTGTATTTTTAGTAGAGATGGGGTTTCACCATGTTGGCCAGGCTGCTCTTGAACTTCTGACCTCAGGTGATCCACCTGCCTTGGCCTCCAAAAGTGCTGGGATTACAGGCGTGAGCCACCCTGCACCGGGCTAGCCCTGCAACTCTGTATGCCTTAAAACAGACATGGAGCAACTAAGAAATGCGCTCTCTATCCCCTAGGGAGTGAGCAGCGGAACTAACACTGGGCCTTCAGTAATATGCTGCCCCCAAAGCCCATACCACATCTTCTCCATCTCAGAGAAAAACAAGTGCTATCAACTCTCTAAAACCCCGATCCCCTTTATGCAGACTGTTGAATGCAGAGAGAGTCAGACAACATGAGGATAACAACGATTTTTCAAAAAATGGTTTCAGGTTCCCAATTCATTTTGCTTCCTTAATAGCCAGGGAATGAAATGATTTGTGTTTTGGTTCAAGGCCTGTGTTAATGTATCCTCAAAAACTTTCCTTTTAATGAAATGGCTTCATGTGTTATTAACTATAAGTGTCCTCACTGCTAGAACAAAATGCCTGAATTACGGTATGGCCGTGCCGATAGAGGGATATTATTGCAGCCAAATGCCGAGAATAAGATGAATAACTCAGCCCAAGAAAAATGACTTCTCAGTTCACTGGGTTATGTAAATGAGACAGACGAGTACAAGAGGAAATGCATTATTTACTAAGAATTGCCAGCACCATTCCACAGACCTTTGAAAGAAGGATGTAGTGTAAAGGTTTGGATGTGGCAGAGACCCAGCCAGTCTCTGCTTTACCTGGAACCAGTACACTAATTGTAGCTGAAGAGCAGCCTCTGTGACTCGGAGAGAACTGAGGTGCACACATTATGTTCACTCCATTTCAGCCCATGCTCTACTGTCTCTGGACATTTGACTCAATGCTTCTGAAAGTGGCATGGCCGGAACTGCCCAAAGACCAGCTTTCCAACCCCCCGACACTGCCTGCGCTGTTTATTAGTTTTGAGACATGATGAGAACTGGACGCTAGGTTGAGGGTGTGTACTCCTCCTTCAAGACCCTCCTCAAACCAGGTCTCTTTTCCCAATCCCCACTGTCCCCCAGGCAGAACCTCCTCAGTCACCACCAGGTAGCCTGTTGTATACCAACCTCGGGGCTGGGCCCTGGGGCTATCATGGAGAACAAAACCAGGCAGGATCCCCACCTCCAGGGCTCAGTCCTCGGGGACCTCAGCCGACCTGATGCCAATAATCACCCATAGGAATACAGGCTTTCAAAGGGAGATGAGGGCTGCGGGAGGGGGCCTGGTTCTGCCAGCAGCACCACGCCTGGGAGTGGGGCTGGGTTCGCTGAGCTTTGATGTTTGATCTGGAACCAAAATATTGAGTCAGAGGTTGGGCACGGTGGCTCACACCTGTAATCCCAGCACCTGTAATCCCAGGCTGAGGTGGGCAGATCACTTAAGGTCAGGAGTTCGAGACCAGTCTGGGCAACATGGTGAAACCCCGTCTCTACTAAGTACAAAAATTAGGGGGGCATGGTGGCGGGCGCCTATAATCCCAGATACTCAGGAGGCTGAGGCATGAGAATCGCCTGAAACTGGGAGGTAGAGGTTACAGTGAGCTGAGATCACACCACTGCACTCCAGCCTGGGTGACGGAGTAAAACTCCATCTAAAAAAAAAAGAAAACAAAGGAGTCAGAATAGACAGTCCTGGAAGGGAAGCAGCTGTCGGGCAAAGGGCAGGGCAGAGGGGATATGTGGCAGAGGCTTGTGTAACAGGAGACAAGTGAAAGGAGGCTGGGGCAGCTGGAACAGGGAGGACGAGGGACCCAAGAGGATGCCAGAGGTGTCCAGGGCCCGGTCCGGGACGTTAGAGGATGATGAAGTGGGTGGAGCCACAGAGCCGGAGCCATAGCTGCTCCCTCTGTCTGGAATGCCCTGTCCCTGGACAGACTCGATGTCTATCCCCACACTCCATGAGGCTTCTGGCTCAACTATCACGGCTGACCCCAGCACGGACCACCATGTGGCATGCTAGGTAGACCTGTTTGTTGTCTTTCTCCTCCAACCAGAGGATGAGCTCCATGAGGACACGAATCTGGTCAATTTTATCCAAAGGAAGTACAAAAGAAACACTCAGTATATATTCCCAGGACTAAATTTGTAAGAAGGACAGAATGAATGAATGAAGGAAGGAAGGAATGGACAGGTCAGAGCGGATGCAGGCAGTCTATTTGCCTGTCCATGAGAGCACTGCCAGGGAGCGTCTGACAGGTTCTGCCCCTCTCAATCCCACAAAAGCAGGATGTCACCTGTGTGTCTGTGCGTGCGCCTGATAGATACATGTCAAATACACGAACCGGGGGCCGCTCAGAGCACGGGACTGTTGTCTACAGTTCTTACGGATTTGGAAGAGGAAAATGAGAGCATGGATCTTTGCCCTAGTGAGCCATAGTCATTTATACACAAATGGGTTTTCTTTCACTCACTTTTAGATTACTGGAGAGAGAACATAGATGTATGTCTCTAAGAGAAAAGGAAATATTTTTAGCACTACTGGCCATGGACCATGGTTGGCCCATTCACTTTCACTTGCCATAAGCCCTGATGGAGAGGAATTTGCCACTCTCCCTTACTGAGTCTGAGTCACTGGTCTAGCACAGAGCTAGTTATTAGTGAAACAAGGACTGAAGCCCAGGTCTGCCTGACTTCATGGCCCACATCTTTGCATCACTGGCCACTGCCCTTTCCTTCACACCTAGGAAAGCTAGGGGAAAAGGTGGGCACTCTTGTTCCCATAACTCACTGAATTTCTGGTACAGGTGCCCACCCGTTGGCTCTAAAACAAAGTCTATGAGTACATATGCCATGGACTGGACCATTTCCAACAAAGGAAGATGCAAATGGCCTCTGTTAGAGGACTCATGGAACAGTCTCCACTTTATGTCACCCTGCTAAGTTAATGGACTTGCCAATCCCCTTGGAACCCACTGAGGACCTCAGAGCCCAGGCAGCCAACTGTTATGGCCTCTTTCAGTCCCAACTGCTGCCAACACCAGTCCCTGCCAGAAACCTAAGGAGGAGACAACTTAAGCATGAAACTATCCATGCTTTGGTTCATGGCTGTTGGGCTGGCGCTCCAGGTAAATCATGGTGAGGCAGAAAGCTGGCCTTTTCAAGGGAGTGGTGGACACGAGCAAGGCAGGAAGGCCCCTCTCAAAGATGCTCTGAAGACCGGGACTCCGGGAGGGGGTTGCCACATCTGAAGGCAGCTTCATCTGGTAGTAGCCATTAAAAGTTGTCCCCGCTGCCATATCTCTCTCCCATGATCCCTATGCTGCTGTATATACAGTTTTATTAAAAGTTCTAGCCTGATGTTATTATGAGACTTTTCTAAATTTGTTTTTTCAGATGGTTCACTGTTAGTGTATATAAACACACCAGATTCTGTATGTTGACTTTGCATCCGACAACTTTACTGAATTTACTTATTAGTTCTGGCAGTTGTGGGTTTCTTTTGTTCTGCTTTCGTGATCTCTTTAAGGTTTTCTATATGACATGATATCATCTGCACATAGAGATAATTTAACTTCTGCTTTAACACACACACACACGCTCTCTTGGGGAGGTAGTGGATATGTTAATCTGATTGTGGCAGTCATTACACAACGTATACGTACATCAAATCATCATGTCGTATGCCTTGAATATATACAATTTTTATTTGTCAACATTTAAAAATTTAAAAACAATTTAGCTCTGCATCCCCACCCAAATCTCATCTTGAATCGTAGCTCCCATAATTCCCACATGTTGTGCGAGGGGCCCGGTGGGAGATAATTGAATCACGGGGGCATGTCTTTCCTGTGCTGTTCTCTTGTTAGTGAACAAGTCTCATGAGATCTGATGTCTTTATAAGGCGGAGTTTCCCTGTACAAGCTTTCTTTGCCTGCCACCATCCATGTAAGATGTGACTTGCTCCTCCCTGCCTTCTGCCATGACTGTGAGGCCTCCTCAGCCATGTGGAACTGAGTCCAATTAAAGCTCTTTCTTTTGTAAATTGCCCAGTCTCGGGTATGTCTCTATCAGCAGCATGAAAATGGACTAATACAGAGGTGATATGCAATGAAAAAGTTCTAGCCTGGCCTCAGTTGTGTTGTGTGGATATAAGGCACAGGCCCAGCTGTCACATCTGGGTTTGAGTAGCAATGCAGAGAAACTGCCTCCGCCCCCAACCCAAGTCAGAGCGACAATGACCGCTGGTGGGCAGCAGTGCCCAGGATCCTGGCGTCCTAACAAGTGGCGTCTTCAGCATGTGCAGCAGCAGCAGGGGCCACAGAGAAAATCACAAGGGTCGAGTCCCTGAGTCCACGTGAGGCGGCTCCTGGGAAACTCAGAAATAGCTGGAGCCACGGCAATGGGAGCTAATTTCCGGCAATCAAGCTGCTGGGGGCTCCAGCGATCATAGCAGGGGGATGTAAAAGGAAGTATGACTTCATCCTGCAGTCACATGTTGCAGTCTGGATATTTGAGTCATGCACATGATCCCCCCTTAGCCATGTGCATTGCTAAACTGGCTGCTCCATTTGCAGCACTGATATTCTGCAAAGAGCTTTCTATTTCCCTGGGAAGGTAGAACAGGCTTCTGCTTCTCTCTTCATAGATATAAATACCTGCCAAGTCTTCCTGGGATGGGGGGAGGCAGCAAGGAACAGAAGCTGCAACCCTGTTTATTCTGAAATCATGGACTTGAGACACTGCTTATGATATATTGATAAGTATGATTCTAGTCACGTGTGTGTATGTGTATAATTAAATCCCCAGAAATAAGACTGGGATACAAATTAAAACATTAACAGTGGCTGCTATTTCCGAATGGTGATAGATTTTTATTTTTCTTTATCTTTTTTCAAGATTTCAAAATTTTTTCTTCTACTGAACAGACTTTGATAGCAGAAAAATTAAATTACTTATTTTTCAAGTAAGTGGGACTTCTGGTTGACACTGTGAAGACAACGCACCTCCAACCCTCCATCTTCTCCCCAAATGCAATCGGATGGAGGCTAAACTGCAGAGGTACTTGAAAAGGCATGGTCACCTCCGAAAATGAAAGGCACATCTCTGTCGTTCAGGAACAAAGAGGCAACGTACAAGAGCGAAGGGGGAAAGTGAAGCTGACCATGGAAGCAGGGTCCAGCGCAGGCTGCAGGGCCAGGGCTGAGAGCTCGCTGGGGACTAGACCCACGGCAAGAGATGGAGCCCAGCACCCAGAGGAAAGCCACAGCTGAGGCCCAGAGTGTTCAGGGTGTTTGAGATACTGATCTCCACATTGGCCTGAATATTTTCTCATATATAAGGGAGAGAGAATGTGTGTGCGTGCATATATATTATTATTATTATTATTTTGACACCGAGTCTCACTCTGTCACCCAGGCTGGAGTGTAGTGGTGCAGTCTCGGCTCACTGCAACCGCCGCCTCCCAGGTTCAAGTGATTCTCCTGCCTCAGCCTCCAGAGTAGCTGGGATTACAGGCATCCGCCACTACGCCCGGCTAATTTTCTATTTTTAGTAGAGACGGGGTTTCACCATGTTAGCCATGCTGGTCTTGAACTTCTGACCTCAAGTGATCTGCTCGCCTCAGCCTCCCAAAGTGCTGGGATTACAGGTGTGAGCCACGACACCCGGCCAGCCTGAATATTTTCTATCATAAAAAATTTAAAGGAAAACTCCTCTTGGAAGATGTGATGCTTCAAATTGTTTTCCAATCCCAAGCAGAATTGCTGTGACAGATGGGACGTTACTTTTCACCCTGCAGCCTCAGCACCAGAGCCTTTGAAAAAGCTTCTGATAGCGGAGACAAGTTTTAAGAACAGAGTAAGTTTCCATTTGTCTTGGAGAGAAGGAGAGAAGGGCTGCGGTGACAACTTGCTCTGACTGCAAAATTCCATGCGGGCAGGAGGCCAAACGTGCCTCTACCCCTCATCACAGTAATAGAAGCAGCAAAACCACCTCTGGAAATTCCTTCCAAGTCAGCCCAGCTACACATTCACAGGTATCCAATCTCTTTAAGTTCACCCAACATTTATTGAGCACCTACTACTCACCAGACTTGTGGTGGCTCCAAGGAGAGACGCTGCGCTGAGTCAATAGTTCAGAGCAATGATTATGGACACAATAAGATTAAGACTGCCTGGGATAGAATTTTGATTTCATATTCTGATTAGTGGTATGACCTTAAGTAATTTGCTAAACCTCTCCATACATGCTTCAATTTCCTAAAGTAAAATGTGGGCAATTACCGCATCTACCTTCTAGGACTGTGTTTGAAAATCAACTACTTTGCTTAACACATAAGTATTTAACAAAAGTTGGCTATTATTAGCAAAAGCAAAGTGCCTGTTCTAAAGAAGTTCACACATTTGGCTGGGTGCGGTGGCTCACGCCTGTAATCTCAGCACTTTGGAAGGCTGAGGTCAGGCGTTTGAGACCAGCCTGGCCAACATGGCAAAATTCTGTCTCTACTAGAAGTACAAAAATTAGCTGGGCACGGTGGCATGTGCCTGTAGTCCCAGCTACTTAGGAGGCTGAGGCTGGAGAACTGCTTGAACCTGGGAGGCAGAGGTTGCATTGAGCTGAGATCGCACCACTGCACTCCAGCCTTGGCAACAGAGTTAGACTCCGTCTCAAAAAAAAAAAAAAGAAGAGTTCACACATTTGTGAGGCAGCCAGCCAGCCAAAAAGTTATAGTCCAGTGGAATAAGTGTTATGGCAGAGAGACGCACAGGAGGCCAGAAGATAAGGAGAGGTGATACGGAATGCAGTTCCCTGGAGGAGGTGATGTCTTGAAGGATGAAGAGGAGCTGGCCGGGGGAGGAGGAGGTAACAAGAGAGAACTCCAAACTAAAAATATAGAAGGAGTTTCCTACTTTGGTTTCACTAAGACCTTTCCAAATAAAATGTTCTTGACAATAATAAATCAGTGAGAATATAACGGCCTTAAAAATGATCTTGGCATTTGAACAAGCAATACCTTCAACTCTGAAAATACTAAAGAAATCACGATGCCCAGAAGACAGTTTTACAGTTTCCCTCCCTAAAGGAAAGTTTCAGCCGCACTAGGCCTCTTCGGCTGCATCTGGCTGCGAGACGTGGTTGGGTGATGAAGTCTCATTCAGCCAAACAGCTCCTGTGTGAAGGAATGGGCTGGGGAGGCCGTGATTCAGCTAGAACGGCCGTTAGCATGGCACCGTCTGATGTGATCACGAACGGCCCTCTCCCTCCTGCCACGGCTAACTGTGCTTTACAGAAATCAGGAGCTTCTCTGGCTGCATGGAAGCTGAGCCGCGCTTCATCTCGCCGTGCTTCTGCTCCGCATGCTCCCAACCACACCGGGAGCCAGGCACTTCTCTCCTGGAGAGGAACTCTGTGAGCCAGGCCGACGGCGTCGCTGGTCTTTCTATCTTCTTAAGTCACAGACTCTTTGATTACCAGGAAGAAAAGCCAGTTCACTATGGCTTTGGGGAAATGGGGTATTACTGGAAGGGTACAAGAGTATCTCAAAAAACCAAGAGCCAGAAAGCCTGCTGGGCCTCCTGAGGGGCAGGACCAGCGACCAGAAAGCCACCCAAGTCCATGGCTAGCTGCGAGGCCACACTGCTCTGCCCCTCTGCACGCCCAAGGGATCCTGCCCCCTTTCTGCAGGGTTGCTTTCTCCACCTCCTGAGCTCAGGGTCTAGACACGACACTCCCTCAACCCTGTCCCACGTGCAAGCAGACTGACCCAGGTTCTGGGGCATAATCCCGCATGGTCCAGGAAGAAGCCTCCGTGCGAACAGCGGTCGTCTTTCACTGCCTCCCATCCACTTCCTCTTCTTCAGTTCTCCTTTAGGGACCCGCTCTCCACCCGGCCTGTCTCTGGGCTCCCTGTCGGTCCCGCTCTAGCTCTGAGCCTAGAGTAGGCATGAGATCAAGGCTGGGAGAATCAAAGCCCTGCATGTACCACCGTGAGGGTGTTCCGCCCCATCCAGGCCGATCAGGAGCCTGTATGACAGGGAGAGAGCTGAGGGTTTTCATAGCCGTGTTTCTTGGCCTGTGAGGATCTAAGCTCAGAGCTGCTGGTGAGACCTACAAGAGAGGAACTACCAGAGAACACACTACAGAGGGAGGCAGAACCTAAGGGGGAAACAGTGGGGAGAAGGATGGCGGAGCGGGGGAAGTGGAAAGGGGGAGGAGGGAGGAGTAAAATGGGGGAAGGAAGAGAGAGTGAAATGGTGGGAGGAGGGGGGAGTGAAACGGGGAGAAAGAGGTGGGGGAAGAAGACAGCAGGAGGGGGTGGAGGAGGAGGGAGGGAGAAAGGGAGGGGGAAGGAGAATAGCTGAGACCCTGGATCAAGCAGATGTGATCATGAACGGCCCTCTCCCTCCTGCCATGGCTAACGGTGCTTTACAGAAATCAGGAGCTTCTCTGGCTGCATGGAAGCTGAGCCACGCTTCAGCTTCCATGGTGACCTGCTAATGGTCGTCCTTATATTTTACTTATACAAGGCAAAACATTGTTTTGTTTTAGCCAGTTCAAGGTAAGATTTTGCCACTTGTAATGAAAAGACCTGAGACCAACGGGAATCTGATTGGGCCGGTATCTGGGTAGTTCTCTCCTGCGTGGGTGCTCACTCTGGGCCAATGAGCTGTGGCCGGAGCCTGCCTCTGTGCACATGTGCAGTGTACACAGAAGGAGAAGGGGAGTGGATTGTGACACACTCCAAAGGCTACCTCCTCCTTGGTGCCCACAGCACTGCCCTTTCTGGGTTTAACTGGCCCTCTAACTTATCTACACAATTCAAAGCTCCCTCCTGTATCCTTCGCTGTGACTGGGAATTGTTGGCTAGGACAACCTTGCAGCCAACACCAAGTACAAATACTTCCTTTCTCCCTCTACACACAGGACCAGTGATAACTTACTAACAACAAAAAGTGCGTAATAAATACAAAACCTTCAAATGAGTACTAATCGGCTGGGCGCGGTGGCTCAAGCCTGTAATCCCAGCACTTTGGGAGGCTGAGACGGGCGGATCACGAGGTCAGGAGATCGAGACCGTCCTGGCTAACACGGTGAAACCCTGTCTCTACTAAAAATACAAAAAACTAGCTGGGCGAGGTGGCGGCGCCTGTAGTTCCAGCTACTAGGGAGGCTGAGGCA
Organism: Papio anubis; assembly: GCF_008728515.1. Lineage (NCBI taxonomy): Eukaryota > Metazoa > Chordata > Mammalia > Primates > Cercopithecidae > Papio > Papio anubis. The sequence goes on from NC_044993.1 coordinate 61,507,823, forward strand.
GGAGAATGGCGTAAACCCGGGAGGCGGAGCTTGCAGTGAGCTGAGATCCGGCCACTGCACTCCAGCCTGGGCGACGGAGCGAGACTGTCTCAAAAAAAAAAAAAAAAAAAAAAAATTGAGTATTGATCTTTAATCAAAGAGCTGCAACTTCTCAGGCAGCCACAGAAGCGAGACCACTTAGTGTCTGGGTAGGGCTTGCGTTTGATGCTTCTTCCTCCTCTGCAACCAGGCAAGGTTTCTGTCTGGCTTTCTCCAGAAGACTCTGCCTCCCTGTCCCGGTGTTATGGAGACATGTCCCCCACCGAAATGCATTTAAGAGGCTTTAAATAATGCCAAGCAGATGGTGGTCAGCTCGGGGCAGATATGCTACAAAATGCCAACGAAAGGTCCCTCTGGGCTCACAGATGGAACATCCCACTTCCCAGTGGGCCTGAGGCTTCTCCATGTGCAGTGCAGAACCCAAGGTGAAGCTGCTGAGGCTCTTCATCCATCTACAGATGCACAGGCTTTTTTGCACAGCTGCAAGACTGTGCTTATGGTCTTTAATCTTCCTCTGTGAAAAGCATCCAATTTAGGAATTTTTGCAGTAATCATTTCAGAGTAATGAAAAACAAACAGAACAATAGAACATTTCAGATGTGATAGGCGCACTCTTTGCACCTCTCTCTAATGCATGTTTAAAGAGACGTATTAGTCATCATGAGGAACCCTCTTTTGTCTCCCCATGCAATCAAACTGCGCCCGCATGCAGACCACAAACATCGTAATACAGTTAATTTACCCAGTGTACTCATTTCTCTCTCATAACAATGCCTGTAAGACAGCACTCAATTTTGTTTTAAAATTTCCTCACATACAAGATGGGGCTGGGATGAACATTTTTCCATCTTGCTGGCTTGCAAAGCACCATGGTAGAGGCTAATGTGTGCCATTTTGCCTGGTCCAAGTCTTTTTATGGTGCGTAAATGAGGTGTGAACAGGGACTTACCCAAAGGCCCAGAGTGAGTGGTGTAGACGTGATTTGAACCTCTATTTTTTCCAGCACCTAATCTGTGTTCTTCCTCCAGACCACCCTGTCCTTAAGCAGTAGAGAAAGAGCTCAGGCTGTAGACAAGACATTGAGGCATTGTGAGGGCCATTCTTGAGACCTGCCATATCTCTGCAAAACACAGGCAGATGCCTCCTAATCACTAAGAGTGGGGAGGCCCCACTCCAGAAAACAGAGGTTAAAGCGCAGGCTGCGGGAACTGATGCCTCGATTAACCCTTGACTCCACCACCTGTCAGCTGGGTGACCCTGGCCAGCCCACCTAACCTTTCTGTGCCTCCGTTTTAGCATCTATAGAGCAGGGATACTATTAGCACCGACCTAAGAGGGTTGTGATGTAATGCATGCGTAATGCATGACCAGTGTCTATTGTACTGTTATTAGCAATTCTGGAAAGGGGTTGAACTCTCCCTTAAATGCTACATGAACACACAACCTGACTTGACCTTCCCGGAATGTACTGCTACTCAGTACGGAGAAGAAAAGGGAAAAGGGGTCTGGTCTGATATCACAGCTTACTGCCCACTAAAAGAGGGTGGAATTATGGCAAAGGAGGCCTCAAGTGTCACAATCAACTCTGTCCATGCAATTCAAACACTGCTTTGGTCCCGAGATGCACAGTGTTCTCTCTGGCGGCCATCGGCAAGACAAGATGCTAATGCCCCGGGCCTTCTGAGAGTTCAGAGGGTGCTCCTGAACAGCTCCCATCAACCCAGATATGTCTCTGTGAAGGCCAGGAGCTCAGAAGCTTTCCACCTTTGGAAAAGCTCGTAATTCTGATGCATTCTCTCCCTGAAAGGAGGCAATTTCACACATCCTCCCAGGCACACAGGCACATACCCCACCAGATACACATACATACACACGCTACCGGGTGCACACACTGTCAAGTACTCACACACATATCCCTTCAGACACACATGCACACACCCCCGCAGATGCACACACACTAACAGGTGCACACATTACCAAGTACTCATACACTATCCCACCAGGTATACATCACTTCCACCAGATGCGCACACACACACATGCACACATACCACCCAGCATACACCCTTACCCCAGCCCAAAACTATCCTCTACCATCATTCTCTCTCTGCTTCTTCACAGCGTTTGGCATAATGAGCAATTATCTTGCCTAGTTTTTTCCAGTATCGTGCTGTATTTATTGATGCCGTAGGTTGACACTGTCTGTTTACAAGATGAATCATTTGAAATGGCAGGCAACCACAGCTGCTGACCTCAATCTATGGTACATATTGAGCCTTTATTTATTGATGGCTCTCTGTCCTCTCTCCACTAGAATGTAAGCTCTGCAAATTTTAAAAATTTATTCTCTTAATTGACAAATAGTAATTATCTTGGGGGTACATGGCCACAGTCTTATTCACTATGCCCCAGTATCCAGACCAGTGCCTGGAAATAATGGATATTCAATACTACGAATGAATGAATGAATGAACAAATGAACACATGAATAAATGAACATCACCTGAACATGTACTTGCAATTGTACCTTTACAAGTCTCCATCTTTACTATGCCATGAATTCTTTGAGGGCAAGAACCAAGATAGAAACTGCTAGAAGCCCCCAGTTCCTAGAGATGCTCAGTGGGTGCTAGATGGGTGGGTAGGTAGATGGATGGATAAATGGAAGGAAGAGAAGGAAACAAGAAGGCAGGCAAGAAAGAAGGAAGGAGGGAGGGCTTACCCTCCATACCGGGCCACCTACATCGCTATCTCTAATGCACATCTATCCTTGCTGATAAGCGTCTGGCAGTGGGCAAAGGATGGATGCTTTCGACAGTCAAGACCAAGGTCTGCGTATGCAAATCTCTGTGTGTGACACTGTGACACCTCCTCCGGTCTCCTACACAAATGAAGACTTTGCAAAGCCTACTGGATGAAGTTGCCCGACACTCAGAGCAGTGAAAACTGGAAAGCCAGAAAAGTCTCACCTAAGACAGAGGAAGAAACAGGTAGGACCCAGGATCCACAACTCAGGGAGGAAAGAGACAAGGAACACTGGCTAATGCGGAGAGAAAGAGGACTTCCTCCGCCAGGGCTCTGGGAGCCGGAGCGGTAGCAGGTGGCCACCGCCACCTAGAGGTCAGTTATAGCCACCGCTGGTGCTAGCCAAGCCGGTATGCAGGGCTTACCTGCTGTGTGCCTGACCAGGAGTGTTGGAGGTTCTCAAAAAAAAGTCCTTGGTGGGGTAGACCCAGGGTCTGGAAGTCCCAGCCAAGAGGGCCACAAGGTGTGGGGGCTTTAGAAATCCCAGGCGTAGACCAACGTCTGACTTCCCACCCAAATCAGACTCGGTGAGGTTCTGCCAAGGAGAAGGGTATCCTGGAGCTGGCTAACAGACTCAGGTCTTCTAGAAGGAGGAGGAAACCCTTGTCAGGAGGGACAAAATCAGCTATCTTGCATCCGACTCCTTTTCCACACCACAGCCAGAGCAATGGTTCCTAAGTGTAAATTAAAGTCCTCCAATGGGCCAGGCGTGGTGGCTGATGCCTGTAATTCCAGCGCTTTGGGAGGCCGAGGCAGGTGGATCACTTAAGGTCAGGAGTTCGAGACCAGCTTGGCCAAATGGTGAAACCCTGTCTCTACTAAGAACACAAAAGAAGTAGCCAGGCATGGTGGTGCACGCCTATAGTCCCAGCTACTTGGGAGGCTAAGGCAGAAGTGCCTGAACCTGGGAGACAGAGGTTGCAGTGAGTCAAGATTACACCACTGCATTCCAGCCTGGGTGACAGGGTGAGACTCCATCTCAAAAAATAATTAAATAAATAAATAAATAAATAAATTCCTCCAATGATGCGCCACTGCACTCAAGCTCAAGTCTAAATTCCTGGATGTGGCTTGCAGGGCCCTCACTTCTCTCTTCGGGTTATTTTCTATGTTTGCTCTTAAACTGAGCAACAAGTCACATTCCCCAGCAGCACCTGTGGCCCATGGAAACTCGTAACTAGTTGTTGACTACATGAGCTGAACTCCAAAGTCCCTAAACGCCATGTGCTATGTCACCTCTAGAGTTCTGGGCAGCAGTTCTCTCAGCCTCTATCAAAGAGCTCTTTGCATCAGTTAGGAATTGCATTTGGCTCCAAAATAGCAGAGGTCTAATCACTTGGGGCTCATTTTCTGATGGACACGCAGTGTGCAGGGAGGTAGTCCAGGATTGGGATGGCTGCCCTCTCAGTCATCAGGGACTGAGGTCCTCCATCTTTCTGCTCTGCTATCTTGGCTGCAGAGTTGCCATCCCCTAGGTTATCACATGGCCCAAGGTGGCTGCTGGAGTTCCAGCTATCATTTCTCAGTTCTAGGCAACAGGAAGGAGAAAGGCAAGGCATGTACCACCCAGATGAGATGTAAGCAGGCTTTCTGGGAAGCCACAACTAATACATCTACCTATATCTTAGTGGCCAGATCTTAGTTACATGGCCATATGTAGCTGCAAGGGAAGCTGAGAAATTTACTATTTTCTACGTGGGCATAATGCCCAGGGCTCTGTTACTAAGACATAAGGAAAAAAACCTCACAGCTATTTTCAGCAAGCAACTAGCAGTGTCTGCCACACTCCCATACATCCAATTACCACATCTTGATGGAAGGCCAGGGGACAAAAAAAATCCAAAGATACCTTCCCTGCAATCTAAATGCCTACAGTCTTACTGAGGACTCAAACAAATATAGCTGAAAATATAAATGACAATATCAAGCAGAATTAAATGAACCACAAGTCCCTCTGCAGTCTTTGAAGGGTAAATTTTATGCAAAAAGCAAGACAAGGAACAATTACTGAGGGCCAGCAAGGTGGCTCATGCCTGTAATCCCAGCAATTTGGGAGGCGGAGGCACAAGGACTGCTTGAGACCAGGAGTTCAAGACCAGCCTGGGCAACACAGTGAGACCCCATTTCTACAAAAAAAATTACTAAGCCCTTACTTCATGCTGGACTCTATGCCAGCTGCTTTCTATGTTTTCATTTCTCTTAGTTTTCACAACAACCTTGCAAAGTAGGCATTAGCATCTGCATTTTGCATAAGAGGAAATAAACTGGAGTTATATGACATGCCCAGGGTCACACCGCCAGTAATGATTTCCAGCAAGGATGGCAAACTGCCAAGTCTAGAGCTACCTGCCTACTCTAGTGTACAGTGGTGGCTGCCAGGGAAAGATGGTGGTCATGTGGAGGATGATTCTGAGAAGGCACCTGAGCTCACTGAGAATGTCTGTGATTGATTAGCCAGGTCTGCCATGGACAGGCGAATGGGGCCAAGTGGCACGAGAACTATACATGTAACATTCCTGTTTCAGAGGCTTACAGCAGTTGGTTCATCTGTGGAAATGCCACACTGGCACTCTGGTGTCTACGCCTGGGAGAACGAAGGGTGGGAGGGGAGGCACATGTTGCCACCAGGCAAGACAGCCCCAGGTCTTGCTGCTGGGGATTCTTTTTGCATCTAGGGCCCCCGTGCCTTGAGAAAGTGGGTGCTTAGCAACTAGCCAAGATGAAGGCCACCTCCAAGCTCTAAATTATTCCTCTTACTAACAGCCTCAGAAGTAACAAAAGAAATGACAGCTGCAGTCAGAACAAGGAGCAATTTTATTTTAAAACCCAACTTTAAAAGGACAGGCCTGTGATCTCATGTCGGAGCAGAGGTGACAGTTCCTGTCCCACAGCACCATGCCTGCCAACACCTTCACCACTCGGCTCCTCTCCTCACACCCACGGGCCCATGTGACCTCACACTCGGAGGGGTCTGGCAGTCACAGATGCAAGCCACCTCCTCCCCACACCAGTCCGCAGGGCTGGTGACCTCCCCTCACATCCACCAAAGAAGGAGAGAAAACGATTGGGGGCAACTTCCAGACTCAGCTCACATGCCCTCCCCATCCACAAAGCCATCCCTCACCCCTCACCCCATCCTGCCTCCAGACTGTACGAGGCAACTCTCCTCTGAGTGCCTTTAGTCTCTAAGCGTACTGTACTCAGCGATGGGCATCTGCCTCTGGTCTCTGACTTTCTGCATTTAGCACAGTCCCTGGCACAGAGCACCTACCATTTGACAGCTACCCACTATTGAGAACAGAGTCAGCTCCAGATACCACAGTTTTCTCTACATGAGGTTTTCTCAGTCACAGCACTACTGATGCTTGGGGCCAGGTAAGTCTTTCTTGTATGAGGAGCTGTCCTGCGCATTGTGAGACATTCCACTGCATCCCTGGCCTCCACCCATGAGATGCCAGTAGCAGCCACCCCAGTTGTGACAATCAAAAGTGCTTTCAGGCATTGCCAAATGTCCCCTGAGGGATAGAACAAAACCACCTCTGGCCGTGAATCACTGAAGGGCATTATCTCAGAGTTGCCCAGGGCCACTCACCCAGAACTTGCACTGAGCACCCTACAGCTGTTCTATCTCACTTAAGCCTCAAGATAATCCCTTGGGGTGGGTCCAGTGATCCTGTCACACGGATGACAGGACTGAGCTTTGGTGAGGCTCAATAATTTGCCCACAGCTAAACAGCTGGGCACGGGCCCTTTCTAGAACTGAATCCAGAAGAACCACATGGCTCAAGCTGCTTGTCCAGGCCAGAGACATCACTCCCTTATTTTAAGAAAGAAAGAATTGGAGGTACCCAGTAAGGCCAGTTTGGTTGGAAACCACCTGTTTGTTTGTTCATTTACTTATTTATTTTTGAGATGAAGTCTCACTTTGTCACCCAGGCTACAGTGCAGTGGTATGATCTCGACTCACTGCAACCTCCGCCTTACAGGTTCAAGTGATTCTGCTACCTCAGCCTCCCAAGTAGCTGGGACAATAGGCGTGAGTCACCTTGCCCGGCTAATTTTTTGTATTTTAGTAGAGACGGGTTTTCACCGTGTTAGCCAGGATAGTCTTGATCTCCTGACCTCATGATCCACCCGCCTCAGCCTCCCAAAGTGCTGGGATTATAGGTGTGAGCCATCACGCCCAACCCCATCCATTTCTTGAATGCAACCAGTGCATGGCAGCCTTTCCTATTTCTGTTAATGCTAAAAGGCTGCTACACGGAATCTCTTTTGTTGGTAAATAAAACAGAGCAGGTCACAGGTCATCCCACACACTGGGCAGTCACGGGATCATTAAACGGTTGGCAACAGGAGGAGGCTCCTACTCGGCAATCAGCCTCGAGTACTCCCAGCTCCAGGTACTCCTTTCTCTCCCCTACCAAGAATACTGCCATCCAAAGAGATGAAATGTAAACTTGGTAGAGCTGGCAGGGAAGAAGCTAATTTTCTATTAGAGAGCATCTCCATTTTCGCACAGAGCCCTGAAATTGTGTTTATGAACCTAATGTGTACTTTAGAGGAATGTGGTTGGCAGTAATGAGCACATAACTCTCAGGAGTTTGGAGGCCACTGAGTAGCAGATTGTTGAATCAATAAAAATAGCAGTAAGTCAGTAAGTACCTCTGCAGCTCTTCTGTTCAAGGACAAAAGTGGCTACTTTGGGGGCAGCAGATGTACTTTCTCCCTTGCTTCTAGAAGGTGCATATTCTGTGCAAAGCCATGGTCAGAAGCCTTGTTATTCCCCAGCACCAGGTCCCCGACTCAACTGCTTGGCGAAGTTCATCTCGGTTTGCTTACTGGGTAAGCAGGGGGATGGTGTACCAAGTCCAAGCACTTCTACCTCCTCATGTGTTCTGGGTTTTCTCCACTCCTGCCCTCAGTCCTTCATCAGCTGTACTTGCCAGGACCTCCAAATGGTCCCTGATTGATCCTAGGTTCCCCAGTGCCACCACAATGACTGGCCTAAAGCTCCAATCATACCATTCACTCCTCCACTTAAAATTCTCTAAGTCAATGCCCAAGGTCCTCAGCAAGCAAAGCCCACCTGACTAGCTCATGCTTTGGGCCACCTGGTTCAGATCGCATCCTCTTTGGTAACCGAGGCCTGACCACTCTGCGGGAAGCCTCTGTCTTCCCTTCTCTCACACCATGGGCACTGGACAGAGCCTATGACTCAGGCTTCAGCCAATCAGAGCACCTCATTCCCTTGGCCACAGCAAGTGGTTCAGGAATGGGCACATCATCGCCTATGATTGGGTGAAGCTTTTCCAATTAATGGGATACAGAGCTGTACCCTTTTCTCACTGACTTGAAGTCAAGTTGATCCCATTTGGAGCTTCCCAGTTGACTCCTGCCCATGAGAAGAGAGGCTGTCGAGAAGAGAGGCTGTTAGAGAATGTGCCCAAAAAAAAGCTAGAACAGCCCCACCACTCAGAGAGCCCTCCCTTCCCTGCACCCTGCCCCTCTCAACACACAACCGAGTGTCTCCATATATCATGGGAATTGTATTAGTCTGTTCTTACTGCTAATAAAGACATACTGAGACTGGGTAATTTATAAAGAAAAAGAGGTTTAATGGACTCACAGTTCCACATGGTTGGGGAGGCCTCAGAACCATGACGGAAGACAAAGGAAGAGCAAAGGCACATCTTACATGGTGGCAGGCAAGAGAGAATGAGAACCGAGCAAAAGGGGTTTTCCCTTATAAAACCATCAGGTCTCCTGAGACTTACTCACTACCATATCAACAGTATGGGGGAAACCGCCCCCCATGATTCAATTATCTCCCACCAGGTCCCTCCCACAACACGTGGGAATTATGGGAGCTATAATCAAAGATGAGATTTGGGTGGGGACACAGCCAAACCATATCAGAAATCATGTAAAAAACACTGTCAAATGTACAGCCATTGTCTGCCCCAGTCACCACCATCTGTGACCAAAGATAGGGATTTCAGCAATGGAATTTAAGGAAGTTCACTGGAGTTGCAGAGAAGAGAAGGGATAGTGGTCAGCAGGAAACCCACAGGGTTTGAAGTGAGACGGGACTGGATGCAACCTGTGTTACCTCAGACAAATAGCTTCTGAAGTGATTGTGACTTCTGAATGCAGAAAACAGAGTAGGGAGATGCAGAGCTGGGGGGGCGGTGCTGCATTCGAGCCCCTTATCAACTCATGCCTGCAGCCAGGTTACCCCAAGACTACTGATATACAGGGAGCAACAAATTCCCTTTTTGTGTAAGGCAGTTTGGTTTGGGTTTTCTGCCACTTGTGAGTTAAGATGCCAAATACAAACATCATTACCTGCTTTGCACTGCATAATCCACCTAAACCAGCTCACTCCAAGCTCACACATATGCCAGGATCCCTGTCCTTGACATGCCTATTCTCAAGCCTGTTCCCTCTGCTTGTCCCCACTGTGCCTTTGCCTGGCTAAGTCCTACTCATTCTGGAGGGCTTGCCTCCAGCGTCTTCACCCTGCAACATCCTTCTCTGCTCTCTTCTCCTTTCCTCAATTATACTCAACTTCTGTGTTCCCCCAATGCCCTAGACCACAGGTCTATTGCTGTCCCTCCTCCCTGTCCCCTGCTGCTGTGTGCCTGCCTTCCCTATCCACCCCAACTAGACTGAGCACCACCCGAGGGTAAGGAGCTATGTCTCATCTCTCTATCCCCAGTTTTGGGCATCATACCCAGCAGAAATTAGGTTGTGCAATACATGCATGTCGAAATTAAACTGAGGCTTGTTCCTGATGGCAAACCTTCCCTGCAGCCAGCATCTCTTCCCCTAGCTTGGATAGACAATCACTGGGAGTCAACCTGGTACCTATGGGTACAGCCTAGTGAATGCAAAAACCAAAGCAAATCACTATCGTCTAAAAGGCAAAGAAAGATGCTTAATTAGAGGAAAATGGGTAGAGCTGGATGCAAGGCGGTTTGATGCACCAGACCAGGACAGCGTGTTGTCTTGGAGAAAGACTGACAGACATGACTATGAACCAGACACTTCAGGGAAAGTCTCAGCTGTGTCTCTGAGCACTGGGCGGTCATTCCCATAATTAGCAGGGTGGAGTGGACTGATGTCTGGATGAATGAGATGAGGGCTTGAGATAAAGTTGGACTTTTCCAGCCAACAATGAGGGCAAGAGGATTTTCTGGAAAAAAAAAAATTATCTGCTCTTTTCCCATCAACTTCTCAGAACTTTTAATATGTCACCAGATGTTGGGCAGTACATAAGCAGGAGGTGTCACCACAAAAAATAACTGCAGTCAAACAGGATCACTGACTTGATAGCCTAAAAAAAAAAAAAAAAAAAAAAAAAAGAGTTCCCAATGACCTTGAACGATTTAGTAATCTGCACTTTATGAAAAAGATGTTCACCAGCAATTGAAGACATGGAAATATATCATGGAAATCATGTAAAAACATGATCCGATACTCAGCTGGTGTCTGACACTGTCACCACCATCCTTGACCAAAGACAGGGATTTGAGGAATGGGATTCAGGGAAGTTCACTGCAGGTGCAAGGAGGAGAGGGAAAGGTGGTCAGCTGGAAACCCACAGGCTTTGAAGAGTCTTGGTTTTGTCATTTATAAGCTACGTGTCCTTGGTTACCTTGCTTAAACCCTCTGAACTTCAATGCTCATCTATAAATGGGGGGAAAATAATGTCATTCTTGCTGTTGTCCTGGTGGGGCCACTGCAAGACACAGGCCTCGTACATCCACAACCAGCACAATCCCAGGAACGCCATCATCGTCATCACTCCCGAGCCCCAATCCTAGGCCTTCCCGGAGCTAGATGTGAATGATCTCAGCTACCATCAGCTGATTTGGGGAGGTTTTTATCCCATTGGATAAAAGCCCTTCCCTAGTGTCTTCCTGACAACCGTGCCAGCAATGGAGACACTCAGATGTGTGTTGAGAGGGGCAGGGCACAGGGAAGAGAAGGCTCTCTGAGTGGTGGGGCTGTTCCTGCTTTTGTGTGGGCAAATGAAGCACTCTCACCAAGTCACAAACACAATCTCAGGAGAGAGCTTTGAAAATAATGCATGAGCTGCCAATCTTGTCTGTTAACCTGCATCTCAATTCCAGCTAGGGAATTTTCAAAAGGCATCCAATTAGTCCCCTTGGCCAACTGGTTTCCACGATTCAGGTCTCACAGCAAGGGAATATTGATTTTGCTGTAAGCCCTAGAAGAGCAGGCTGCTGGTCTACACCACCTTCTTTCCATTTATGAAATCTTGGCTCTGTCCGGGTGGTTTCTCTGGACTTTTGTCACTACAGATTAAAAATGAGGTTTCGAAGAGGTGAAAATTGATCCAGAAAGTACTGATTGAGAGTCTTTGGGGGTATCCAGGATTAGGCTGGGCACCAGCAAAGTTTTTAGAATTGATTTTTAGAATTCCACTAACAACAAAAATCCGCCATGTATACTTCCGTTCATTTGCAGAAAAAGGCAAGGGAGAAAGGTGCTCAAAGTTCATGCTAAGCCGATGGGACTTCTTTAATTACCTGAATGCTTTAAGAATCACAGTTTTTATTTAAGAAGTGGTGCTGGTCTGTAGCATTTATTTTCCTTTTTTTTTTTTTTTTTTTTGAGACGGAGTCTCCCTCTGTTGCCCAGGCTGGAGTGCAGCGTGGCACCATCTCGGCTCACTGAAACCTCCACCCACCAAATTCAAATGATTCTGCTGCCTCAGCCTCCAAGTAGCTGGGACTACAGGTATGTGCCACCATAACCTGCTAATTTTTAAATATTACAGTAGAGACAGGGTTTCACCATGTTGGTCAGGCTGGTCTTGAATCCCTGACCTCAAATGTTCCACCCACCTTGACCTCCCAAAGTTCTGGGATTACAGGTGTGAGTCACCATACCCGGCCCCTATTTTACATACTTCAATCCTGTCCTTAGAAAATAAAGAACGTAAGGCAGCTCTTTGGGATCCAGTTAACAAAACAGGTTAACAACAGCCACTTCATACTGAGAGCTTAATACATACCAGGACCGATTCTAAGTGTTTCCTATAGGTTAACTCATTTAATCCTCATCCATGTTAAGTGCTGAGTATACCTAATAAGGCACAGAGGAAAGTCAACAGGAGATCCACTGCCATGAAACTTTACAAGGAATCCCCTCCACAGGGCCAACTCTTTCCAACCAGAACATCGATACTAACTCTTATTCTGAGCAATGTTCTTGTTAAGTTCCTCTGCCTCCTCTTGTTAAGTTCCTCTGCCTCCTCTCTGTTCACTGAGCACACGGCGGGTCCCTCTTGGAGTGCCAGATCAATCCTCAATTACCCATTCAATCAGAGGCAGTTACTACACTAAATAGTCCAGCAGATGATAAAGAACAATTACTGACTGTGCTGAGCTTTTAAGATTCTACGCAGAGACTCTGAAAAGAATTTCCTTGTCTCAAAAACAAATGAGGCCAGGTACGGTGGCTCACGCCCGTAATCCCAGCACTTTGGGAGGCCGAGGCGGGTGGATCACTTGAGGTCAGGAGTTCGAGACCAGCCTGGCCAACATGGTGAAACCTTGTCTCTACTAAAAATACAAAAATTAGCCGGGCATGGTGGTGCACACCTCTAGTCCCAGCTACTCAGGAGGCACAGGCTGAAGAACCCAAGAAGTGGAGGCTGCAGTGAGCCGAGATTGCACTGCTGCACTCCAGCCTGGGTAACAGAGCAAGGCCCTGTCTCAAAAAAAAAAAAAAAAAAAGAATGAGAAGCTACTATTTCAACTGCATGTCCAGGAGCTGCATGGGAGCAGGTGTGCAGCAGCAAAGTGTGGACTCAGGAACTCCACCTCCTAGGTTTCAATGCACTCCCTTCTCACACACACATTTACCAGCTGAGTGTCCTTGGGTAAGCAGCTTAGCCTCTCCAGTGCTCAATTTCCTTATCTGTAGAACGGGGGTAGCAGCAGTAGTTTCTTCCTAGGGTTGTCCCGAGGCTTGAATTTGTTAATATCCATAAAGCACTCAATCCAGGGCCTGGCATACAGGAGGCGCCATGTTGAGCATCAGCCATTTTTATTGTTGATATCTACTTGTGAGGTTGGAGAGGAAGCTGATGGGCTACAGAAAGAGAAGTTCTGAACCCACTGTACGCTGAAGATATTTTTTTTTGCAGGTGAAAAACCTTAGCTTTGGTTGACCTGGGAAGAACTCTATCTTGATTTACTATATCATGTCTGTTTCATTCTTTCATTCATTCAGCCAGCCAGTCATCTATCACTTCATAGGTATTGAGCACCTGCTATGTGCCTGTGTTGTGAGCAAGGTGGGCATCTGGGATGACACAGCCCTACCCTCAGGGAGCCCCAGCCTCCTGGGGAGATGCACACAGGAGAGTTGCTCAGTATACAGCATGAACAGCGTTGAATGGAGGACGGCTCAGCATATAGGAGCCCTGAAGCGGGGACATCTCGATAAGGGCTCAGCAGATGTCTTCGGTAGCCAGCCAGATGAGAAATGTTTTAGGCTTTGTGAATCATATGGGCTCTGTGGATCATACAGACTCACCTGTGTCTTTGTTGTATAAAAGCAGCCACAGACATTATATAAATAAATGGACATGGCTGCATTCCAATAAAATTTTATTAAAAAAAAAAAAACTGTCAGCTGGGTGCAGTGGCTCAGTCCTACAATCCCAGCACTTTGAGAGGCCGAGGTGGGTAGATCACTTCAGGTCAGGAGTTCGAGACCAGCCTGGCCAACATGGTGAAACCCCATCTCTACTAAAAATACCAAAATTAGCCGGGCGTGGTGGCAGATATCTATAGTCTAGCTACTTGGGACGCTGAGGCAGAAGAACCCCTTGAACTCGGGAAGCAGAGGTTGCAGTGAGCTGAGGTCATGCTACTGCACTCGAGCCTGGATGACAGAGTGAGATTCCGTCTCAAAAAAATAAAATAAAATAAAAAAACTGTCAAGGGGACAATGTGGCCCACAAGCCATAGCTTGCTGACCCCTGATCTAGAGGAAGGGGTTCTGGAGATGTGATGGATATGACTGGTAGGGTGCGGTGGGGCCTATAAGGAAGACACAGAGGGAAGGGCCTGCAGCCTGGGGAGTGAGGCTTGGAGGCCATGGAGAAAAACACTCTCCCTCATTGAAAAGGTCCAGGAAGATGACTCAGGTACCTGTGCCAGAAACACGCCACAAATGCTTACTCTGGTATGGAACAAGAATTCCTCCCAGACCCACCTGATCCAGCTCAGGCAAAGAAGAAAAGTCAGCACCTACAATGTACCAGTATCTGGGGCCAGTACTTGAGTATCTGTGTTTATTCCTATGCTGCAGTTGAGGCTGCAGGCTCAGGGAACCACCACAAGCTGGACGCAGCCACCTGCATCTCCCTCACTATCCAGTGCCATAAGGGATGCACTGGGAACAAACAGCAGCACAGTGGCAAATAGCTTTGACTGAGAGCTTACTGCATGCTAGGTGCTATACTGAGTGCTTACTACATGGTAGGTGCTATACTGAGTGCTTACTATGTGCTAGGGTGCTATGCTGAGTGCTTACTACATGCTAGGTGCTATGCAAGTTTCGAACGCTCACATTCCCCAGTGAAGAAGGTACTCACTCATCCCATACCCTTTTTGCAAGTGAAGATACTGAGTCTCAGACTAACTTACCTGACCAAAGTCACATATGACAGCATCTGGCAGAGTTTGGACTGGCTTTAAAAGCTGTGCTTGGCCGGGCGTGGTGGCTCACGCCTGTAATTCCAGCACTTCGGGAGGCCGAGACAGGTAGATTACCTGAGGTCGGGAGTTCGAGACCAGCCTGGTCAACCTAGTGAAGCCCTGTCTCTACTAAAAACACAAAAATTAGCCAGGCGTGGTGGTCCATGTCTGTAGTCCCAGCTAACTGGGAGGCTGAGGCAGGAGAATTGCTTGAAGGGGAGGCAGAGATTGTAGTGAGCCAAGATAGTACCAATGCACTCCAATGTGGGCGACAGAGCAAGACCCTGTCAAAAAAAGAAAAAAAAAAAAAAGCCATGCTCTTCCTAGAAAGATTTAGAGCTGATATTCTGGGGTGCAGTGAGGATTGTGTGTTTTTCCAGAAGAAAAGGTAAAACATGTGGCTGGCACCCATTGTGGTTTGATTTATCAGAGTATCTGCGGGAAGACTCTGCTGCCCTGGCCAGGGGTTGGTAGACTAATCAGGGAGGAACAGTGTGGCCCCCTCTGGCAGCACACAGGTGACCCCGCTCTGATGTCTCAATGCAGCAATGCCATGTCCCCAGCAGGATCTACTGAGCAGCTTCCATAGGGAAGAGCATGACAGAGAAAGCCCACGCAGGCCCTAGGCCCGGCAGGATTTAGGCAGATGCTCCATCTTCCTCCGACACACTGTTCCCTCCAGACGCATTCCTCTCAAACTGGGCTGGCCACCTGGCCTGCTGGCTGTTTTCATATGGCCCACAGACTAAGAATGGTTTTCACATTTTTAAATAGCTGGAAAAAAATCAAAAGGAAAGTAGTATTCTTTAGCATGGGCAAAGTACATGAAATTCAAAGTTCAGTGTCAAACAAGAAAAAAAAAGGTTTCTTTGAACACAGCCAGGTATGGTGGCTGACACCTAAAATCCCAGCACTTGGGACGCCGAGATGGGAGGATGGCTTGAGCCTGGGTGTTGGAGACCAGCCTGGGCAACATAGGGAGACCTTATCTCTGCAAATAATGAAGAAAAATTTAGCCAGTTGTGGTGGCAAGTGCCTGTAGTCCCAGCTACTCCAGAGGCTGAGGTGGGAGGATCACTTGAGTCCAGGTGGTAGCAGTTACAGTGAGCCATGATTGTGCCACTGCACTCCAGCCTAGGTCCGGGTGACAACCGGAGACCCTATCTCAAAAAAAAAAAAAAAAAAAAAAAAAAAAAAAGTCGCATCCATTCATTACGTATAGCCTATGGTTGCTTTGGCTCTGTAAGAACAGATTTGCGTCTGAGATGGAGACTGCACAGCCTACAAAGACATAAAATATTTACTATCTAGCCCTTTAAAACAAACACTTGTAATCCCTTGCCCTAAAGATTACATAAAAGATGAAGGGAAGAAGACAGAAAAGAAGAAATGGGGTAAGGAGAGTGGAAAGACATTTCCTGATTCCAAGACATCCTAATAAACCAGAGTAATTAAGACTATGTGACACTGTCAGAAAGACAAGCATAGAGATGCATGGGACAGAGTCAAGAGCTCAGAAACAAACCCATTCATCTATGGTCAACTTATTTTTGGCAAGAGTGCCAAGATCATTCAGTAGGGAAAGAATAGTTTTTTCTAACAAATTGTGCTGGCACAACTGGGTATCCACAATAAAATGAAGCTGGATCCTTACCTCATACCATACATAAAAATTAAGTCAAGGCCAGGCGTGGTGGCTCACGCCTGTAATCCCAGCACTTTGAGAGGCCGAGGTGGGCAGATCACCTGAGGTCAGGAGTTCAAGACCAGCCTGGCCAACAAGGTGAAGCCCCATCTCTACAAAAATTAGCCAGGCATAATGGCAGGTGCCTTTAACTCCAGCTACTTGGGAGGCTGAGGCAGAAGAATAGCTTGAATCCAGGAGACAGAGGTTGCAGTGAGCCGAGATCGTGCCACTGCACTCCAGCCTGGGTGACAGAGTGAGACTCCATCTCAAAAAAAAAAAAAAAAGTCAAAATGGATCAAAGAACTAAATGTAAGAGCTGAAACTATAAAACTCTCAGAAGAAAACACAGGGCTAAATCTGTGTGCCATCAAGTAGACAAAGGATTCTTAGACATGATACCAGGAGCGTAAGCAACAAAAGAAAAAACAGATAAATTGGACTTTATTGACGTTAAAAACTTCTGTGCTTCAAAAGACACTAACAAAATGGAAGGACCACCACAAAACAGGAGAAGATACGTTCAAATCCTGTGTCTAATAAGGGACTTATATGTGGAATCTATAAAGAACCCTTACAACTCAAAAACTTAAAAACCTATGAGTTTTAGGGGTTTTTTTTGTTTTGTTTTTGTTTGTTTGTTTGTTTTGAGACAGAGTCTCGCTCTGTTGCTCAGGCTGGAGTGCAGTGGCCCAATCTCAGCTCACTGCAACTCCACCTCCCAGATTCAAGCAATTCTCCTGCCTCAGCCTCCTGAGTAGCTGGGATTACAGGCACCCGCCACCAGGCCTGGTTAATTTTTGTATTTTTAGTAGAGACGGGGTTTCACCATGTTGGTCAGGCTGGTCTCAAACTCCTGACCTTGTGATCCACCCACCTCAGCCTCCCAAAGTGCTGGGATTACAGGCGTGAGCCACTGCGCCCGGCCATGAGTTTTAAATAGATAAAAGAATTGAACAGGTATTTCTCCAAAAAAGGTACACAAATAGCTAATAAACACATGAAAAGATGCTCAATGTCATTAGCCATTAGAGAAACACAACACAAGATACACTTTCAAAGCACAAGGATGGCTATAATCAAGAAAACTGACATGTGACCTGGCAGTTCTGTTCTTGGGTAAATGCCCAAGAGAACTGAAAACAAATGTTTTCATACAGAGACTAGTATAGGAAAGTTCAGAGCAACATAATTTGCAATAGCCAAAAATGGGAAACAACCCAAATGGCCATCGGTAGATGAATGGATAAGAAAAATGTGGTCTATCCAAACAATGAAATATTATTCAGCCATAAGAAAGAGTGAAGTAGGCCGGGCGCGGTGGCTCACACCTGTAATCCCAGCACTTTGGGAGGCCGAGGCGGGCATATCCTGAGGTCAGGAAATGGAGACCATCCTGGGTAACACGGTGAAACCCCCTCTCTACTAAAAATACAAAAAAAATTTAGCCGGGTGTGGTGGCGGATGCCTGTAGTCCCAGCTACTCGGGAGGCTGAGGCAGGAGAATGGCGTGAACCCAGGAGGTGGAGCTTGCAGTGAGCCAAGATAGCGCCACTGCAGTCCAGCCTGGGCGAAAGAGCAAGACACAGTCTCAAAAAGAAAAAAAAAAAAAGGAATGAAGTAGTGATGCATGCTGCCACACAGATGAAACCTGAGGATATTGTGCTAAGCGAAAGAAGCCAAGCATAGAAGGCTACATATTGTACGATGTCTACAATTCTAAGTCACAAAAGGCAGATCTAGAGAAAAATCTGCAGAGAAAAAGATAAATCATTCTATTACAAAGACTCATGCTTGCACACATTCACTGCAGTACTATTCACAATAGCAAAGACATGGAATCCACCTCAATGCCCATCGATGATAACACTGGATAAAGAAAATGCGATACATTTACACCATGGAATCCTATGCAGCCAAAAACAGAATGAGATCATGTCCTTTGCAGGGACATGGATGGGACTGGAGGTCATTATCCTTAGCAAACTAACACAGAAACACAAAAGCAAGTACTGCATGTTATCACTTATAAGTGGGAGCTACAGGATGAGAACACATGGACACAGAGGGAAACACCACACACTGGGGCCTTCTGGTGGGGGGAGGGTGGGAGGAGGGTGGGAGGAGGGAGAGGATCAGGAAAAATAACAAGTATGAGGCTTAATACCTGAGTGAAGAAATAACATTTACAACGAATCCCCATGGCACAAGTTCACCTATGTAACAAACCTGCACTTGTACTCCTGAACTTCAAATAAAAGTTAAATAAGAAAAGAAAAGAAAGTAGATTACTGGCTGCCAAGGGCTAGAAGGGGAAGGGGTGTGGGGGTGATGGAGAGTGCCTGCTAACAGCCACAGAGTTTCTCTAGGGTGATGAAAACCTTCTGGAATTAGAGAGTGGTGATGGTTGCGTAATCTTGTGAATATACTAAAAAGTGACTGAATCGTACACTTTGAAAAGGTGAGTTTTAAGGTGTGTGAATACCTCTTTTGTTTTTAAGGAACAGGAGAGAGAGAGAGGGCTGAAGCCCAAGGCAAGGGGAGGGAGGATGTGACAGGTGCTGACTCCTGCTCTGGCCCTTGTTACAACTTATGCCCTTTGCGAGCACAGCTTCTTTCAGTCTCAAGTCAATCCAGTGGGGTGGGTGAAATTCCCATTTTATACATGAGACTCTAAGAGGCGAGGCTGGCCCAAGGCCACGCAATTCCAGGAGGCAGACTTGGGCTGGATCCCCACGTCCCCTGTACCCACACACCAGCTGTACGGTTCGGCAGGCCAGCTGAACCCACCAGATACTCAGGGAGAGCCAGGAAAATACAACTTGGCATACCCTGTACCAAGCATGTTAGTGCTCTTCCCCCACTGCAGGGGTGAAGGTGTACTACTGCCCTACCAGAAAAGGGGGAAATTGAGGCTCAGAGAGGCAAAGTAAGTGGACCAAGGTCACATGGCTAGTACGTGGCTGATATGGTTTAGCTGTGATCCCCACCGAAATCTCATCTTGAATTGTAGCTCCCATAATTTCCTCATGTTGTGGGAGGGACCCAGATAACTGAGTCACGGGGGCAGTTTCCCCTGTACTGTTCTTGTGGTAGTAAGTAAGTATCACAAGATCTGATGGTTTTATCAGGGGAAACCCCTTCCTCTTGGCTCTCATTCTTCTCTTGTCTGCCACCACGTGAGACAGGACTTTCACCTTCCACCATGATTGTGAGGTCTCCCCAGCCACATGGAACTGTGAGTCCATTAAACCTCTTTCTTTTGTAAATTGCCCGGTCTCTGGTAGGCCTTTATCACCAGTGTAAAAACAAACTAATACAGTGGCTAAATCAGAAGCCAAGCCCTGACTCCACTGGCAAATCAGGACCTGCTACTCCCCATGGGCCTCTTTGGTGACTTCCAGCGGCTCTTAAGTGTCACTGTCACCAGGTCACGGCAGACATGCAGCTGCTGGCCCACCACCTGTCTCTCAGCTCTCTTCCCATCCCACAGAGGCTGCGTCCCATTGCAAGGCTGGCAAATGACACTTTCTCAGGTGCCCCTGCAACTAGGGCAAGAACAGGTGGAGGGCCTCTGGGAAAGACTGGCCTCACTGATGAGGGGGCTGGGGAAGAGAAGCCTTGCTTCTCCCCTGCTCTGACCCCTGCCTTGGAAGCCCAGGCTGCCATGTGCAATCACGATGGAAGACAATGGTCTACATGACAGGTGGACGATCCCGTCCGGTGCCTTCCTCTCTACCCTCCCTTGTATCACTCTCCCCCTTCCCTGCTGTGTTTCCCTCTCTGCTACCAGGTAGAGTTCCTTCCAGTTCCTCCAACAGGCCTGGCTCCTGCCCATCCCAGACCCTCAGCCCAGACCTTCCCTGAGTCTAGAACACTCCTGCCACCCCTACACCTGGTTAGCTCCAATTCAGTCATCGGATCTCAGTTCACGTGTGACCTCTTCTGATTTTAATGTGCTCAATAGCCCCTGGGCTTTCTGACTGTTCATTCATGATTGTGATCACTTCTTCAACGACAAGCTCTTACCTCTGGGCTGAAGTTCTGAAAGTCTGTGAGTCGGGCTGTCCTTGCCACCATAGACCAGGCAGCCCCACTGCCTCTACCTGGCACCTGGCAAGGCACAGCCTCACTGCTGGTCTGTGTTAAAAGAATGCCCAAATCTACGCTGCTACCTTTTGCTGCTTGGACAGAGGTTGAGATCAAACGATCACTAAAAAGACATGGTCTGCCAGAGTAAAGGGGTCCCGGGTTGGAGTGAGGGGGTTAATGAAGAAGGGGAGAGGTGAACTGGGTGGTAAGAAGGAAAGGAGAAGGACAACAGTAGAAAGAAAATAAAGGGAGCGGGAGAGCGCTGAACCCAGCCGAGCTCTGAAATTAGGTGAAAGTTTCCCAGGGGGGGCTGATGCCTTGGCTGGAAACCGGGTGGGGCTGGGACGCCTGCAGTGAACCGCCTGCCTGGTCTCGCAGGACTGGTGGCTGCCTGCAAGTCCCACCTGATGCATCAAGCAGGTCAGAATAAAGACAGCCCCGAGATGTCCCCCCACTCGTGCCCCCTGACCTCGCCACTCCTGCCCAAGCTAGGCCAAGAGGTGAATCTCTGAGGCTGCTTAGAAAGGTCAACAGGAAACTCTCCATAAGCCAGCAGCCCCCGACCAAGAGTGAGCATGTGCCCCCAAGTCCAAGGTTCTGCATCTGTGCCACACAGGGGTGCGGAGCCTATACTAGGCAGGACTGGGCCGGGCAGTGCAGATGGACTGCTGGGGCCCTGGAATGTGGGCAGCTGCAGCAAGCCCAGCATGAACATGCCAGGCAGTGGCCCTGGGATGGGGGAAGGGCGTGCCCCAGAGTGGTTCGGAAGACCAGCCCTGCTTCACTGAGGGTGCAGCAGAAAAAGACATTAAGTGCTAGCAGCCACCATGCATTGTTGAGATTTCGCCTGAAGGAAGAAGGGGAAGATGGTGGAGATAAATCTGGGTGCTGGTGTGCTCCTGACCCCTCCCAGGGGCTTTGGGTCCCGGGGCTATGAAGGAGGAGGGGACAGCTATGAGTGGGGAAGGAACCAGGGTCAAGAGGGGAAAGGAACGAGACCAGCTAACCAGCAATTCGGGGAGACAGAGACGTTGTCTGCCTGCCAGCTCCATTCTGTCCCTCGATCTATTTCATATGTATGGCCTGAGACTCAGTTCAGATGTCGCCTGTCCTCCACAAAGGCCACCATCTCCCATGCCTGGCACAGCCAACCCTCCTCTCACACCACCCCCTGACCCACTGCCTCACAGCGGTCTGAACACCTGAGTCTCTCCCCTATGGAGAGGCCATGCGGTGTGCAGGACCTCGGGCCCATCCACTGCATCCCGAGCACAGAGCACAGTGGGTGACAACTTGCCGGGACTCAGGTTAAAGAGAGTGACTGAGTGAGTGAGTGAAAATAAACAGACTAAGAAAGGAAGAAAAGCAAAGCAAGAGAGAAAGAATGAAAAATAGGAGGAGAAGCAGAGAGAAAGAAACATACCACATTCATTTGGGCTACGCTGAAAAATTACAGGATTTCAGTTACAGTTGTAAGCCCCTATGATGCTTTATGGACACGCTGTTGCTTTCTCTGCCTCTCTTTCTAAGCTGGAACACAAACTGTCTTTCAGAATCTCAGGTTTGCTCCTTTCCTTTCATATATTCAGAGACGTCAGGCCTAGACCGGGACATTGGAAATACCCTAGCGACCCCTCAAGTTCAAAGACAAGGAAAGAGGCCGGGCGCGGTGGCTCATGCCTGTAATCCCAGCACTTTGGGCGGCCGAGGCAGGCAGAACACTTGAGGCCAGGAGTTCGAGACCAGCCTAGCCAATATGGCAACACCCCATTCCTACTAAAATACAAACATTAGCTGGGCATGGTGGCAGGCACCTGTAATCCCAGCTACTTGGGAGGCTGAGGCAGGAGAATCGTTTGAACCCAGGAGGTGGAGGTTGCAGTGAGCCACTGTACTCCAGCCTGGGCCACAGGGCAAGACTGTCTCAAAAGGACACAGCCAAAGTCCCCCAGTCAGAAAGTGCCTTAAGATGAAGGCCCTCATGGCAGGCCAGGGGCTAGGACCCTGCAGAGTCCTTCCAGGCACCGGGGGAGCTCAGAGAGGCCCCTCAGCCCTCCTGAATCCCAAGCCAGGCCACGCCTGAGCAGTCAGGGGTACGAATGCCTGAGCAACAAAGGTGATTTCCTGAAATGGCATCTGGCAGGGAGGAAAGCAGCCAGGTGCTTGCGCGCCACTCCACCAGGCAGCAGCACACCTTACACACGGAAATGTCACGCATCGCGCTGACGCCAAGCTGTTGCCGTCTCCTTGTACTAAAAACAGTGCTGTGTTCCTGTCTTCATTCCATCCCCTCTCCGAATAGAAATGTCTGTGAGGTCCTAAAGCCACGGCCTCTTGTGGAGAGCCAGCACCTGACGCCTGGGCCCAGGGAGGAGGCGTGGCCCTCACCTGTGCCAGTGCTGCTCCGGGCGCTGCAGCAGAACATAGCAGGGGTCTCGGGCATCGCCAGGAAAAGAGCTTTAATCCCCTTTGGAAAAACAACCCTCAGCGACTTCTGCATCATCAACATAAAACTCCTGGGGTGTGCAGGGCCCCAACTGAGTGCCACTGACACCCGCCCCCCACCATTTGATCCCAGCAGCTGCCCCAGGAGCAAGGCAGACCCAAAACCCAACCCCAAGGCCCAGACCCTGGGCCTACAGGATGTGACGTGCGGCACGTGTGCGGCATCGCTGCTCCTACACATAGCGTGCTGTTCCCTGGCTCTGCTTCCTGCCATCCCCTCTCTCAGGATGCCCTGTCCAGCTGGGACTACGCCCATCATTTCAACCAGCCCAAGGCCCAGAGGCCAGGCGAACCGACAAGGTGTGTCCTCGCCATGGAGTAGCTGGTTCTGCCGCAAGGAGCTCCAGGATCATGGGTGACAACATTCCAGCGGGGGCCTTCCAGGAGCAAAGCAAGAGAAACCTGCAAGGCTGAGGACCCAGACTGTGCTGCTGGATGCAGCTGCTGGGAAGAACTGTGCTCATCAAGGAGGAAATACATACCTAAACTGGTGTTTTCTAAAGGGCGTCCTCTGGTGTTTTCTACACTGTGTCCTGAAACAGCTGTGTCCCAAGAGATGTCTAGGACTCAAAAAAATGGAAGTAGCCAAAGCCACGCTCAGGACCCCTCAAGCAGGGCAGGTTCTCAGAGCCTCAAGCAGGGCAGGTTCTCAGAGCCTCAAGCAGGGCACGTTCTTAGAGCCTTGCATCCACCTTCCTGTGGCCTGAGTCTCCAAGACGGTGCCCTAAAAAGGAGCTGCTCCCTTCAACCAAATTACCTGACCGTCTCCTCGCTGGTCATCAGTTTAATAAATGTGATCTTTTTCTGATCTAGAGAACACTTCAGAATTTTAACAAACAGTTGTAAGGCAGAAGTATGTCCCTGCAAAATACCTTTATTCTCAATACTGGCTAAGACCAGATAGTTCCTATCAGCCGATGCTTGCACTGATTTCTTGGGGTAGGAGAAATAGAGGGAAACAGGAGGAGACAGAGGAAGACAGATGGAGAGGGAGAGGGCAGCGCGCTGCGCACATTCTCTGCAACTGAAGAACAGCTGCAAAGGGCAAAGTGATGTGATCCCCCCAACCCTCTCCTGGGCCGGAGGATGGGCAGACTGGCCCAAGGTCAAGCTCCTGGTATATGACCTGCCCGCAGAGCACAGCCTCTTCCCCATGAAGAGATGACCAGCCCTACCCCCATCTCATAACCAACAGGACTGACACCAAAGACACCAAGAGCCAGCTCCCTTTTCTCTGGGGCCCCAGAAGGCTGAATTTATACTTTGTAACAGACGTTACAGAGTGGCAGCATGCAGGGACTTCCCAGCACGATGCGAGATGTCAGGCCTGGCACCCGCCCTGTTCTAGCCTTTCCTTACAGGTTAACGTCAATGTGCTCGTGGGACTGGAGCAAAGGCCTGTCTGACCTGTGCTGTCCTGGATGAGGTCAGCGGGGCCTTTGGTGTCAGATGCAGGAAGTCAAGAAAGCCCCCCGCCGTTGTGCAGAGGCGTTGGAGGGTCCCTAGCACTCGGAGGAACTGTCTGCGTGGGTCATGGGAAGGCCCTACTTTGTGGGTTGCAGGGTACACAAGGTGCAGCTGTTTCAGTACACAGTTTAGAAACCAGTGGTTTAGATACATATTACCCCCTTGACTAGCACTTCCCGGCATATCACTCTGGCTCTGAGACAGGACACACAAAAAATGAATGAACGTGGGCTCCCTCTCCCTGATCCCACTTCTGCTGCCTTCCACCCCACCAAACACCCTGCTTTGCAGTTATCAGGGTACCGGGCTGTCCCCAGGGCCCAGGTTTCTGATCCTAGAACTCACAGATCAGCTACTTTCTATTTCAGGCAAACAGAGAAACAAAAACAGCCACTGAGAGCTTACTATGTTGTCGACGCTCTGGTCAATAATTAGTATTATCTTACCGATTTGTTCCTGTTACAATATGATCCCCATTTCATAGAGAAGGAAACTGAGACTCGGAAAGGTCAAATAAGTTGCCTGAGGCCATGCAGCAGAAGTATGTTTCAATCCACCGTCCAGACTCTCCACCCCAGCATGTCAAATGGCATGAAATAAACACCACCCAGTAAACTTGCCCATCAGCCTTCATGTAGGGCTGGGCAAGAGAACAAGCATGGGAGGTTTTAAGATGGATGCCCCATGTGAGGACCTCAAAACAGGGGGCAGGGGACAGATACTCTGTCCAGCAGGTGGAGCAGAGGAGACTGACCCTTGAGCAGCGGCACCAGCATCAGGAATGAAAACAGCAATGAACTGGAATGGGTCCAGAGAAAGCTGAACAGGGCCTCTCATCAATAGGTTTTTGGGGTTTTGTTTTGTTTTGAGACAGGGTCTCACTTTGTCACCTAGGCTGGAGTGGAGTGGCACAACCTCAGCTCACTGCAACCTCTGTCCCCCGGGTTCAAGCGATTCTTGTGCCTCAGCCTCCCAAGTACCTGGGATTACACATGTGCACCACCAGGC
Organism: Papio anubis; assembly: GCF_008728515.1. NCBI lineage: Eukaryota > Metazoa > Chordata > Mammalia > Primates > Cercopithecidae > Papio > Papio anubis. Next base: position 61,533,164 of record NC_044993.1, read on the forward strand.
CTGGCTAAGTTTCTTTTTTTCTTTCTTTTCTTTTTTTTTTTTTTTTTTTTGAGACGCAGTCTTGCTCTGTCGCCCAGGCTGGAGTGCAGTGGCACGACCTTGGCTAACTGCAACCTCTCCCTCCTGGGTTCAAGCGATTCTTCTGCCTCAGTTCCCAAGTAGCTGGGACTACAGACATACGCCACCACACCAGGCTAATTTTTGTATTTTTAATAGAGATGGGGTTTTACCATATTGGCCAGGCTGGTCTCAAACTCCTGCCCTCAGGTGGTCCACCCACCTCAGCCTCCTAAACTGCTGGGCTTACAGGCATGAGCCATTAAGCCCAGCCAATTGTTACAGTTCTTATGATCCTGTGAGCCGAGTTTCTAAAGGGGGTGTTCCAATCAGTGGACGTTAAGGCAGAGGAAGAAGGCTCCTTAGGTCGACATTATCTCCCCTCAAGACATTTCTTTTCTCTGTTTTCAAGGTGACAAAAGCTGCCCAGAACTGTGGCTAACCAGGATGTAGACAAATGTAATGACTCGTGGTGGGAGGGGACCTCCACAGAGTTGGAAAGCAATGGGACATACACAACTTTTCAGAAGCATGGGGTTGGTTTTGTTTCCCTGGGGCTCCTTCCACTCAGGAACCCGCTCCCCATTCCGCATATTCCTAGTGGCTCTGCCACAGGACCCACCTCTACCCATACCCTCACCCCTATGCCATGGCCCAGGCCCGGCTCGTCACAATACCCCTTGCACCAGGTCCAGTCCACCAAAGCCCTTCCCTGAGACCAATGCACAGTCAACACATGGGGAGAAAGCCTTCTGCCCCTGGCAGTTGCATAGTGAGGAGCCCTGCTCCCCGGCTGCAAGACCCAGCCTCTCACCCCTACTCTTCATTCTGTGAGCTGCCATAGAATTCTAGCAGAGTGAGCTCCTCTCCTCTCCTCAACCTTTTTTTCCTCCCAAATAAACTAGCCAAGCTCCTGTCACTGGCAAGTGAAGGCATGGACCTATACAGCCCTGTACTTAGACATCACAGTAAAGGCAGGGTCTCGCCCTGGGCCTAAAGCTAGGTGCCACGTAGCACATGAGCAGTGACGCTGCAGCTACGCACCAGCTGTGGTGTTCCCTAGGTTAACAGCTTCATGAAGATGTCCGCTGACTCAAGATGCAACACCCCTAAACTTCTCTGCCTGATCCTCCTGCCACCAGCCCAGACCAGTTTTTCTACATGAAGGTCCGTCTTCCTGACTTCATTCAACTCAGAGAGAAAACTCACACTTTACATAACACAGATGGACCCATTTTCTGACACTTTTTGCAAAAGGTCAACTTTTTAAAAAAATTTTTTAAGGGAATGAGTTTATTTCACCTTTTGATGTGTTCCATCAGAGCTAACTTTTTTCATTAGAACACAGAGCGGGAGAGCATCATTCGTACACTGTGGATCAATAAATTCCATGGTTAAAAAAAAAAAAAAAAATAGAAGAAGAAAAAGCTCCAGCGACTAAACGAAAAAGCAAAAGACATCACAATATAATAAATCTAATACTCTCCTCCTCACAAATCCCTGGGGCTCAGTTAATTGGAGCGATGTTCTCAGGATCTGCACTGATTCAACCCTCACAGCAGGGGGCCATTTCTCCTACCCATCCCTCATTTCACCCTTTGCCCAGACATCTCATCTTGGGGCCTGGGAGCTCACAGGACCCCCACCCCACTCACTCCCAACTCCCATTTAAGAGTGCCTCAGGCTGGGCGCCATGGCTCATGCCTATAATGCTAGCACTTTGGGAGGCCGGGATGGGTGGATCACCTGAGGCCAGGAGTTCGAGACCAGCCTGGCCAAAATGGCAAAACCCCATCTCTACTGAAAATGCAAAAATAGCCGGGTGTGGGTGGCAGGTACCTGTAATCCCACCTACTTGGGAGGCTGAGGCGGGAGAATCATTTGAACCCAGGAGGCAGAGGCTGCAGTGAGTCGACATCGCACCACTGCACTCCAGCCTGGGCGTGACAGACCGAGACTCCATCTCCAAAAAAAATAAAAAAATAAAAAAAGACTGCATCAAGCCTCACCCCCTCCTGGAAGCTCCTGTGACTATCACCACTTACACGTGAAGTAAGGTGTTTCTCCTTATTCTCCCACCACAGCTTCTCTACAGCCCACTGCCAGCACGGAGAAGAACAATGAGGACGACAAAAGTAATAGTAACCGTCACAACAATAACGGCTGTCACATATTCAGTATGAGCTACATTACTGGGACTATATAAGTGCTTTACAAGTAATATCACTTTATTAATTTCATCTGATCCTAATAACTACTGTATGAGCTTTGATGTACTATGCTCATTTTACAAATGAATAAACTGAGGTTAGGAATGTTAACTTGCCCAAGGCTATAGATCTCTGAAGGCAGAGCTGAGATGCAAACTCAGGAATGACTGATTCCAAAGCAGGTGCGCCTGATCCCAAGGTCACTGCCCCTCAGGTCTGTTCTTGGAGCAGACAGCACAGCAACTGATGTAAGAGTCCCCCTCAAGGCCGGGAACCTCACAGTCATTATCCTTCACTTCACAACTACCCTGCAAGTTGGGTGGCATTGCCCCAATGTGCAAAGAAAATAAAACAGCGGTTCCCAACCATTTTGGCACCAGGGACCAGTTTTGTGCAACACTATTTTTCCATGGACTGGGGCTCGGGGGTGGGAAACTGATGGTTTGGGGATGAAACTGTTTCCCCTCAGATAGTTGGACATTAGATTCTCATAAGGAGCATGCAACCTAGATCCCTTGTATGCGAAGTTCACAATGGGGTTTGTGCTCTATGAGAATCTGATGCCACTGCTGATCTGACAGGAGGCGGAGCTCAGGCAGTACTGCTCGCTGGCCTGCCGCTCACCTCCTGCTGTGTGGCCCAGTTCCTAACAGGCAACAGCCTGGTATCAGCTGGGGACCCCTGAATAAAGCACAGCAGTTCAGTAAGCTGCCTGTGGTCAGAGAGCAAGAAAACAACAGTCAAGATTGCAATTTGTATCCATCTACTAAGGAAGTCTATGCCCTTTCTAAGACAGCACACTGCTACCGGCTCCTCTCACCACAAACCTATTCAGGAAAAGAATCCGACATACAAAACAAGCCTGAAGAGCAACATGGCTCCCTACAACTGTTTGACAAGGAGAAATTAGAAAAAAACTTAAATGCTGAGCAAAAGGAACAATCAGAGAAATGATACGACCGCGTGATGGTGTCACCGGACACCGTGCACCGCAAGAGATGGTTCTGGTGTAAAGTGCGGAGTAACAGGAGAAAAATCTCACGTTAAATTAAAAAGCAGACGCAGGGCCAGGTACAGTGGCTCACATCTGTAATCCCAAGGCTTTGGGCAGCTTGAGCCCAAGCGTTTGAGGCTTCAGTGAGCTATGATCTTGCCATTGCGCTCCAGCCTGGGAGACAGAACGAGACACTATCTCTTAAAGGAAAAAAAAAAAAAAAAAGCAGAACACAGACATGTGACACGATTCCAACTAAAGAAAAAAATGGGCCAGGCACGGTGGCTCACGCCTGTAATCCCAGCACTCTGGGAGGCCGAGGGGGGAAGATCACGAGGTCAGGAGATCGAGACCATCCTGGCTAACACGGTGAAACCCCCGTCTCTACTAAAAATACAAAAAATTAGCCAGGCATGGTGGGGGGCGCCTGTAGTCCCAGCTACTCGGGAGGCTGAGGCGGGAGAATGGCGTGAATCTGGGAGGCAGAGTTTGCAGTGAGCCGAGATTGTGCCACTGCACTCCAGCCTGGGTGACAGAGCAAGATTCCATCTCAAAAAAAAGCACAGAGGAAAAGCTAGAAGGAGATATTAACTGCAATCGTATCTATGGGTTTGGATTAACTACTAGGAGATATTAACTGCAATTGTGTCTGTGTGGTGGGACTAACTAGAAGGAGATATTAACTGCAGTCATATCTGTGTGTTGTTACTAACTAGAAGGAGATATTACTTGCAATCACATCTAAGTGGTGGGACTAACTAGGAGGAGATATTAACTGCAATCATATCTATGTGTTGGGATTAACTACGAGATATTAATTACCATCGTATCTGTGTGGTGAGACTAACTAGAAGAAAATATTAATTGCAATCATATATTATGTGTTGGGATTAACTAGAAGGAGATAATAATTGCCATCATATCTACGTATTGGGATTAACTAGAAGGAGATATTAATTGCAGTCGTACCTATGTGAGTCCTTTGTTTTCCTAACTTTATTTTCTGAATTTTCTATAATGAAGATGTACTACTTTTAGCATTTTTTAAAGTTTTGTTTTCTTTCTTTCTTTCTTTCTTTTTTTTTTAAGAAACTGGCTATTACCAGAGAAGACTGGTCTGACCTTACTTTAATCTTTGGAATGGACACCACTCTGAATTCTGATTAAGGATAATTCAAGCTATTCCAATGTCCAAATTGTCTCTGTTGATTTTTTTTTTTAAGGAGAATAATTACACCTTATACTAAACTTATTTGCAGTCCAAATGCAGCTTAAAGCCCTGTTTTGATTACTTGTTTAGGGAAAGAGTAACATTAGAAAATGCCTAAGAATCACATTTGCATGATGGGTGATGAGGCAGGGAATTACAGTTGGGAGAAATAAAATAAAATAAAATAAAACCCTGAATATTCAACAGCGTGTATTGAATCTAAGGCCTACTCTTACATTCACGTTCATATCCAACAAATTTTCTGCTTCATGCAATTTCCTGTGTCTTTAAAGGCAAAAGGCGTATTTGGCAAATGAAGGCGCTGCAGGAAGCAGTGCTTCGGGTAATTGCTAAATTGGAGTTTAAGTGCTTTGTCTGATCTTATTCAGCAACTGCTCTGGGAACTTGCCCTCAGAAGGTTTCTCCTTTCTCCTACCAAGTCAGCTGGCATCTTCCCAGTCATGGGGTCATTTTCAAGAACACACCAGTGCTCTGTGTGAACAGAAGCCAGCACAGAGAATCCTGATGTTCAAGGTCAGCAAGACATCAAGGGCGATCTGTACCCTCTCCCCACTGTGACTTCCTCTTGGGGTTCAGCCTGTCCTGGCACAGGCATTGTCCCTGCCATTTATTAACCATCAAGCATGGCCAATGCTTTGGGTCACTATCGTTTGATTAAACACCAACAACCGAATACAGAATTACAAAGTCAAGAGCAATTCCTATACCTAAAGTTTTTTTTTTTTTTTTTTAATCAGTTCCCCAATTACTATTTGTCAAAAGGAAATACCTGGCTTCAGGGTAAAGTGAGAAAATATAGACAAATTAAAAAAAAAGAAAAACAAAACACACAAAATCTCACTACCCAGAGAAGGTCACAGTTGGCTCCCATCAGAGGTGGCAAACTGGTAATTCGCGCAGGTGAAAACATCTAATTGGTTCCCAACATTTAAAAATAAGAGGTTTTAACACTGAAATCCAGATTTTCATTACAAAAAACAACAGCAACGACAGACAAACCTGGAAGATGAAGGAACACGGAGTCTGAAATGCTGCACGGTGACAGAGGGCTGGCACCGAGTCATCCTGAGTCATTTCCCAACTGGGGTCTGCAGACCCCAAGGTGTGCTATACCTGGCCTAGATCTTTCCATTTCTTTTCCTATGCTAATACATACATTTTAATTATAATTTTTTAAAATGAGCCTGAACTATCCATTCTCCTTTGTTACCTGCTTCTCCCTCCCCCCATTCTGGCACATATAACAGCTTTCCAAACTGACATATTAGATCTATATCACCAGTCAGGCATGGTGGCTCACACCTGTAATCCCAGCACTCTGGGAGGCTGAGGCAGGTAGATCACTTGAGGCCACAAGTTCAAGACCAGCCTGGCCAACATGGCAAAACCCCATCTCTACTAAAAACACAAAAATTAGCTAGGCATGGTAGCGCGCACCTGTAATCCCAGCTACACACGTAGCCGAGGCACGAGAATTGCTTGAACCCAGGAGGCGGAGGCTGCAGTGAGCCGAGACTGCACCATTGCACTGCATCCTGGGCAACAGAGTGAGACCGTTTCACAAAAATAAATAATTTTTAAAAACTGAGATACAATTCACATACCATAAAATTCACCTTTAAAAGAATTTTAAAATTAGATCTACATCACCATTTTTAATGGCTACGTAACACATATCTATCCTTCCTGGGTTTTTCTATAATGAGTATTACTTGTGGAGGCACATTACATTTCTATTCTGCCTGATGTTCCCATCGTCCTCCTGCAGGGCTCCTCCCTGAGAGAGGATTATACCTTCCAGCTCATTATCATCAGGCCTCACCATGTGTTTTGAGGGAGTGATGTGTGTCGCTTCTGAGCAGAAGCTTTCAGGATCGGAGCAAGGCCTGCCATTGTCTCTTATCCCCGTGTCAGGAGAGCTGCACGCCCCGGCGAAGGGCTGTTGCTTCTTCCTGGATCCTGGCATGGAGACAGCATGAGCACAGCCACAGCTAACCCACGATGGATGTGTGGCATGAGTGGGAAACAGACGAATAATAAACTTACTGTTGTAAGCTGCCAAGGCTTGCGGACTGCTTGTCACAACAGTATAATTTAGCCCAAGCTACCCGATATACCAAAGCATTAAAATAGTAATGTATTTTTTTTTAAATAAGATAACTAAAAAGCTTTTTTTTTTTTTTTTTTTCCCAATAAGCCTTTAGTACTCCTATAAGATAATTTTAAAAGGTCTCCAGCCAGTGCCCAAGGCCTGCCCCTGAAGGTCTTGGCAGGCTGTGGCTGGTTGATGGTTCTGTCTGCCTGCAAGAGAGTCCAGGTGAGCCCTCCAGGAAACACACCAAGTTTTGTGGCTATGACAGAGATGGTTATTTGTGTCAACAGTGCCCAAGGGTAGAAGAAAGCAGCATGAAAAAAACATGTAGCTCTCAGCACAAGATGCTTACAATAGGAGAGGAATTCAGAGAGGAACTCAGAAATGACTTCCTGGCTGGTGAAGAACAGACCCTAGCCACCGAATCATCTGTGCAGACTCCAGGAGACACGTTCTGAGGCGAACCGGCCCAGGCTGCCCTGGGATTTAAACCAGGCACGTCTGTCCGTCTTGTTGGGTTTTTTCCTCCTTGTCTCTATCTGCCTCTTTCTCTACTTCCCACCCTGCCTCCATTTTCTATTCCCTCTCCTTTTTGTTTTTCCTTTTTTGTGACTCTGGTCAGTTGAGTGGTGTGGACATCACCAAACTGAATCAGTGTGCAGTGGAATTACTTGTGCAGCCAGGACTCCTGAGCCTCCTTCTAAGATCTGTGCTCCCATGACTAAGTGATAAATACATGGGGATCATCCAGAAACCAGAGGCCTCAGGGGCACTCTGATCTTACGGCATCTGTTGAGCTAACGACCATCCACAGTTTCCATTTGCTTAACCTCCATGGAACCCGCCACACCCACATTGCCATCCTGGTTTCTTAGCATGTGCGGGGTGATCCAGCGTTCGGCTCTCTCCTGACCCCTCAATTTCACCCTGTGCCCCGAAAATCTGAGTGACCCACATCAGCCACGCTGCACCATACCCCCAGAGGACAACCACAACGGGCACCTCCAAGAGCACGCATCGGTCTCACCTGCTTTTGCATTTAGATTAATACAATCACCTGAGTGTGTTTTGGTTGTATCTGTTTGTACCTAGTTTCTTTCAGTCAACATTGTTTATGAGATCCAGCCATACTGTTGCCTGTAGTTACAGATCTTTAATCTCCTTGCAGCCCAAGTTTCCACTGTGTAAATGTACCCCAATTTATTTATCCATTTGTCTGTGGACGGGCATGTCATGGTTATCTTGCATTTACTGATGTGGTTGATTAGTATTAATTTTCTCCTCACTATAGACTGTAATTCCACGACGACAAGAACCTAGTCTCCTCTCTCATTACTGTAATCTAATCCTTAACACAGTGCCTGATCCATAATAAATGAGGGAGGGAAGGGATAGAGAGGGGAGAGAGGGAGAAGAAGATACTGTTACAGGTATCCCCCCAGATAGGACTCCACTCGCAACAACAAGGTCTATTTCAACAATCAAAGTAAATAATAGCCTGATTCCTGCTTGCCTTATTACCTACTTCTCTCCCTGCATATTTCACATTTAATTAAGCCCCTAGGCTCTTAAACTATTTCTGCCTCTTACAGCTAATAAACATATTTAGATGTTATTAGTAATAATTTGCAGGTATCAGCAGTCTCCAGCTCTCTCAAAGCAGACTGCTTACCAAGGCTCTAGTTGCCCAAGGACAGGCTCTAAGACAGAATATTATCATCTCCATGTTATCAGCACATTCAAGAGATAAAACCTCCCTATTCAATTATCTCTTCAAATTTCCATATGAAGTATGCAGTGGAAGAGAAAAGAAACAGCAAAATCAAAACTCTTATGCAAGACAGAACAGAAATTGACCACAGGGCCTCCTGGTCAAAGGCTCCCGCCTTGGGCAATGGCCACACCCTAGACAGACCCCACACTCTGCTCTGGAAGGGCTCTCATTTTACCTGTGATGGAGGTTGGCAAGAGAAAGTCGCTGCACTGCTACCTGGGAAGATAAATTGGCTTCTGAAATCTGAAAGGTACAAAGTCATCCACTTAAAACTAAATCTTTCTGATCATGCCTCTGAGGCTCTAACATGGACATGTGCAAAGCTAAGGCTGCCAGTAGCCCTGATTCCCTCCGGCCAGCCAGCTCAGAATATGCTCAGAACTTCACTTCATGCACCTCACACTCTATGGGAAGAAACCAGGACTATCCGTGACACCAGGCCCCTTGTCCACCTCAACAGCATCACCTTTTGGCCACATGCCCTGACGTGTACTCTTCTTACAAAAACTTGTAGGCTGGGCGTGGTGGCTCACACCTGTAATCCCAACATTTTGGGAAGCCGAGGCGGGTGGATCACTTCAGGTCAGGAATTCAAGACCAGCCCGGTCAACATAGCGAAACTCCATCTCTATTAAAAATACAAAAACTTACCCAGGCTTGGAGGTGCGGGCCTGTAACCCCAGCTATTCGGGAGGCTGAGGCAGGAGAATCATTTGAACCTGGGAGAAGGAAGTTGCAGTGGGCCGAGATGGCGCCACTGCACTCCAGGCTGGGAAACAGAGCCAGACTCCATCTCAAGGGGAAGAAGGAAAAAAAAGCATGTCCCAAATGCACTTGGCACCTGTTACCCCATTTGGGTAACATTTGGACACAGTTATCTGCCTGTCCCTCTGTGCTCGTAGGGCTTGACGGAGCCCCAAAGCCCTGAGCTGGAGGGAGGCTCTGAGCTGAGTGACGCCGGCTGCAGCTTCCTCATCTGGAGGTGATGCCACTGCTCATGCCCGATGTTCATCCAGAGGTTGACAGGAGGCAGTGGGTAGAGACAGTCTGCGAGCCATCAGGCAGCTGTTCAGTCATCAGCTCTTATGATCTATGTTTACGTGATGAATGTTTTCCTAGGGCCTGTGGCATGGGAATAATAACTATTTCTGTGTTAAAAAAAAACAACCCCGTGCATTGGCAACTAAATGCTTCTCTTAACTTTAGCGAGCCGAGGGTCCATCTTCAGAACTTGCATTGTGCCTGTAGCAAGAAGGCTTGGTATCACCTTCTATTCACCTGAACTGCTGCATGATACCATGAGGCTGGGTTTTTCTGTGTGTGTTTGTTTCTTCCTGAGCTGGGCTTTGAGAAGTCTGAGTCTTATAAGGAAGTAGATAGGGTGGGGTTGTTGCTTTAAGTTTCAGATGTTTCTTTCCTACCTCTTCCAGATACAGAAATGCATTTCCAGTCCAACCTTTAAAGCCTATCTCTCTACACCACCAGCAGCCTCATCCCGAGAGACTGTGAATCCCAGCTCCATGCCAGGCTTCACGAGAGTGAAATTGTCAGACTGCTCTGTCGGAGGCTGGAGGAAGCAGCTGAGCTGGCGGCCCTGTGGAGGCCGCTTCTCAGGGGCTGGGAGAGAGAGGTGTGTGAAAAAGTGTGTAGTTTGCTGGTTGGGTTCTCAGGAAGTCCCTGAGGATGGTATTAGGACCTTGAGAGCACAGGACAGTGGACATGGGATGAGGAATCTCAACTCTGCTACTAGACTGACTTGGCCCACACAACAGGAGGCAGGTGTTGGGGCAGGGAGCCCAGGGAAGACGTGGAGGGCAGCAAAGTTCAAGCACCTCACTTGCCAGAAGAAGCCAAAAGGGAAACGAGCAGCTTTTTGCAGCAGGGGATTTGGAAGAAGTTACTTGCTGGACTGTCAAAGTAACAGAGTTATGTTACCAAGTCTGCCCCTACCCCGCCTAATTTTGCATTAATTAAAAAGAGCAGGGGAAACAGACACACAAGGGCTGTGGTAACAATAAGCATGGCTATTTGCCGTGCCTTTCATATCACAACTCTGATCCTCTCCGCCACCTCATGAGGGGAGGTATTTTCATCTGTTTGCAGACGGGTAACCTGAGGCCCAACAGGTGCAATAACCTTCCCAAGGTCACACAGCCACTGAATGGCAGAGGAAGCTGCAAATCTAGGTCTAGACAGCCTGCTAGCTGTATGTTTTTAAGAAGAAAAATGCTGCCTCTTTCTTAAATGAGTTTCCCTAAGAAAGGAGAGAGAAGGTGAAATACTGATGGTGACAATGTTTGATGAAGGTGAGGATGATATGGATGATAGGTGATGATGCTATGGATGGCTGACGATGGTGATAGACGGCTGATGATGGTGATGGATGGATGACGATTGTGATGGGTGGATGATGATGGTGATGGATGATGATGGTGACGGATGGTTGATGATGGTGATGGATGGTTGATGGTGGTGATGGATGGTTGATGATGGTGATGGATGGCTGGTGATGGATGGATGATGATTGTGATGGGTGGTTGATGATGGTGATGGATGATGATGATAGTGATGGATGGTTGATGATGGTAATGGATGGTTGATGATGGTGATGGATGATGGTGATGGATGGTTGATGACGGTGATGGATGGTTGATGATGGTGATGATAACTGGTAATGATGGTGATGATGATGATGATGGTGATGATTCTGATTAAGGAGGAAGGAGGAGGGGAACTAATGATGACAATGGTGACCATGGTTGATGACAGCAGTGGCAGCAGCTATAATATTTCCTAAGCACTTCCCATGTGTTAGACATTGTGTCAAGTTCTCTCCATTCTTTACCTCCTTAAATCTAACAGCACTGTGTTAGGAAAATTCTAGTTACAGCTGCAGTTACAGAGTAAGAGGTCAGTGTTTTCCTTGAATATTCTATATGTGTTAAGGAAAATCAAATCAAGAAAGATCTAGGAATCTTTCCACTGTTCACAACACAGCTGGCTTTTAGTATTCATGGTCAAGGGCCTGGCAGAGCTTGGGGAACTAAAGCCCCATTTGGTCTCCAAACCTCTTTGGAGACCTTGGTTTTTACTCTCTCCCTGGCTACATCTTTGTCTGGACTTGTTAAAGGGCAGAGCAGCCTACTTTGAATTTCCACCTCCTTGGCTCTTAGGAGTACCCTCCATCACTTTTGGCTTCTAGCTCTTAGCATGAAGAATAAAGCAGTGGCTGCTGGCTTGGCTTCTCAGTCTGTGTTTTCAATACCTTGGGTTTTGAAAGACTGTGGATCAGGGTGCAAAGCCCAGCTCTATTATTTCTCAGTTATGACCTTAGGCAAGGCACTTAACCTTCCTGGCCATAGTTTCCTTATCTGTAAAATGCAGTTACTGACCACCTCATGTCTCAGGCTGGCATGAGGATTAAATGAGGTATCATAGAAAAAGTACCCCACATAGTACCTGGTACACAGGACTTAACAGACACTGTCTCATCTGTGTTCCCATCTTGCTGTCAAACTGCAGAGGAGACAAGGAGGTGGTGCTCTCAGCAGTGCTGGCAGCTCCCTCCTTCCCTTGCTCATCACTTTCCCCAGGGCAGGCATGGGGCCTCGTGGGTAAGACTATCAGTGTTCACCCTGAAGCATGAGCTTGGTGACTCATGTGTCCATCATTTCCCTGAGGCTGCCTCTTCATCTCATCTCACCTTGACTGAACACTCAGTAGGGGCCGGTCCTACTAAGGCCCCTACTTTACCTCTTTCATAGAGGCCTTACCTCTATCCTCTCGTTTAATCCCTACATCAAGTCTGTGAGGTCAGTGCTATGATTATCTCCTTGTATGGAGACAGAAACTGACATGCAGAGATGTTAAGAAACTTCACAGCACATAGAGGTGTGAAGTCGGGTTTCGGTCGACTCAACACCATGCTCCATCTTAAGAAATCACGTCAACCATCTGCCAACACCAGGGTGTGCCTCACTGCTGAGGTGTGATTCCTACAGCAGACCCACTGGCTTCCCACCCTCACCGCCCAGGCCTCTGGAGGAGAAGATGAAACACCCTGATTTTACTGATTCTGAGGCAGGCATTATCTTCACATTTGACATCTCTGAAATCAGGATGGGTCTAACAGTTGATGGTGTCTTCGATTCTGTGAAATATTGGACAGTAATGAGCTATCAACTCATTCATTTCTTTATTCATTTCAGTTGTCTGTTCATCAGTAAGTATTAATATGAAACTTCACAAGAAGGCAGTTTTGCCTCCCCAGGGACATTTGGCAATGCTTGGAAACATCTTAGGTTGTCACAACTAGGGAGTGGGTGTGGGTGCTCTGGGTAGAGGCCAGGAGGCTGTTCAACATCCCATAATGCACAGGGGACCCCTTGTAACACAGAGTGACCTGGCCCAAAATGTCAGCTGTGCTGCAGTTGAAAAACCCTGGTGTGGAGATGCACATATTTCACCAAATTGGCCTTAAGCTGAGCCTGAGCTGTGGGCAGCCTGCAGGCTTTAGTGGACGTGTGCTGATTTTGACCAGTTTAACACCATCTCCCTTCTGCTAGTCAGAGCACCCTCATTTTCCTTCAGGGAAAACATCTTTCTCCCACTGACCTATGGCTTTAGAAACACGTACATGCCACCCACCCCGTATCACACCTACCCAGGCACTGGGGTCAGCAGACACGTGGTATGGCCTGGACCATTGAGAGTCAAAGAGAGTCACTTCCAGGACTGTTGTCAGCCTCAGAAGAAATAGGGGCCTTTCCCCTGGGGACAGCATGGACATTTCCAAGACAATGTCAGCCTGGAGCTGCCACCTGCCACCCCCCCCACCACAGCCTGGCTGTGAACCCAGCCAACACAGAGCAACGCAAATTGACAGAAAGATGGGGGGCTGAGTCTGATGACATTAAGCCCCTAAAATTCAAGCTCTGCCCTTGGTTTTTTCCATCAGGCAACTCAATGAATGTCATCTGCTTCCTGTCAATCTGAGCTGGGTTTCCTCTCCTGAAACCAAGAGCATGCAGGTGTCGATGCGGAACGAGTGTCTTGGTGAGAACGATGAGGTGGTCAGCTAGTCTCCCACACTGTCCCCATTTGAGGAGCCCTGCCCTAAATAGGAGCAGGAATCACATTACAGGGGCAGGCCGGGTCCTGCTGAGGAGATGGCCACATCCAGAGGATGCTGTCACGGAACTATCTGGGCATGAGCAGATTCAATCCCTACCACCAGCCCTCGGACCAAGATGCAGCTCCTCACATAAACCTGCCTACAAAGAAATAAGCACAAGGACTGGCAGAAACATCGGAACTAAACAATGCTTACACTGTTTACTATAGACCAGGGTTTTTCAATGGTGGCGCTGTAGAAATTTTGGGATAGGTCATTCTCTGTTGTGGAGGGATGTCCTGTGCACTGTAGGATGTTGAGCAGCACCCCGGCCCTGCCCACTAGATGCCAGTAGCCCTTTCTTTCCACCGAGTCTAGCAAGGGAGCCATCAGACAGGTTTAGGCAGATTTGTAACTACTGCTCCTGGCAATGAGAGAAAGCTTCATGGAGAAGCGGACTTCTGAGCTGACTGTGCAGGAGACTCCAAGACAGGAACTGACACCAGGCATGTAAAGAAAACTTGGAAACATGGCCAGGAGCGGTGGCTCATGCCTGTAATCCCAGCACTTTGGGAGGCCAGGGTGGGTGGATCACCTGAGGTCAGGAGGTCGAGACCAGCCTGGCCAACATGACAAAACCCATCTCTAATAAAAATACAAAAATTAGCCAGGCATGGTGGTGCATGCCTGTAATCCCAGCTACTCAGGAGGCTGAGGCAGGAGAATCACTTGAATCCGAGAGGTGGAGATTGCAGTGAGCCGAGATCGCACCACCACACTCCAGCCTGGGCAACAGAGTGAGACTCCATCCCAAAAAAAAAAACAAAAAAAAACCCGAAGAGAAGGGGAGGGGATGGGAGGGGAGGGGAGGGGAAACCCAGAGGGACAGAAACTGGTGCCGATGACCACACCATGCCCAGAAACCCTAAGACCACAGTCAGACTGAACAGGTCCCTTTCCCCTTCTCACCCACTCCACTAGAAAAACAGCTTTCTAGCAAAAAAAATAAATAAATACAATTCTCATTGTCAACCTGAATGTCCCACATCTGATGTGTGTTGTGTCTCCAGACTGATTTATCTCCTGATCAGGTTAATGTGGAGGAAGGACGCTGGCATACGGTTTTGCAGCCATTGATGAAAAGTGGTATTTAGAGTTACGGCTGTCTTAAGTATGAAATATCACCAGCCAATTAACATCAATTTTAATTTAAATCTGTACTACAACAATAATTGGTCATTAAAAGTTCCGGGTGAATACCATCAGGAGTGACTCGGTAGTCACGCCAGGGAAGCACTTTCCGGACATGCGGGAATCCTCCAATGTAAAACAAATCCCACATGCATTTGCATGTGGTTCCGGCTCCCAGAGAAAAACGTGCCCTGCCGCTTTATCTGTTCCCTTCCCCTTCCCAGGAGCTCAGAAACTCAATTCTGCGGTCCAAGACAGACAGTGCGGAATACCAAGAAGCCATCCAATTACCGCAGGTAGAGAAAGTTCGCTCGCTGTCGGCCTACTGTGCTTCTCTTTCCAGGGCTCAAGAAAAACAGGCAGAGGCGGGGAATTAAGGATTTCATCTCCACATCAAGGACTAAGGAGGGACAAAGAGAAAAAAGGAAAGGGGGAGGGAAAGGGTAAGGAGGGTGAGGAGACAAGAAGTGGGAGGAAGGAAAGAGAAGAGAGGAAACAGAACAGGAGAGAGGCAAGAAGAGGAGGAAGAGAAGGGGGAAATGACAGGGAAAAGGAACGATGAGGAGGAGGGAAACAGAATGAGAAGGAGGAGGAAAGAGGAAGAGGAAAGAGGGAAACAGAAAGAGAAAAGTTAAAGACCAGGGGAGAGATGGAGTGTGTGCAAAGCAGGGAGCAAAGAGAAGGAAGGAAAGGAGAACCGCCCATCCCCTCTGACCTGCTAGCTCCCTCCCTGACGTGCCAGAGAAATGTCCTCATTGCCCCTGGCCCTCACAGACAGATGCAGGGAGACCAGGTGAGCTAGACAGCCCGAAACAAGGAAAGACATGTGGACAGAGACAGCGTCCATGGAAGCTCACTTCTGGAATCAGGACCCTCTAGACACTGAACACAGGAAGCCCAGTGTGCCAAGACGTACACACAGCCTGGGCTACACGTAAGAAACACAAAGCATTTTCACTGCAGACTAGCCTGAGGGAAATGCAAGTTTCATAAACAGTAAGATACAGAGGGATTATGGAATAGAATGCAAACCGCCCCTGACTGTCTAACATGGAATGGCAGGCGCCCAAGAAGTACTGTGCCTGGTGGCTGGCATCCCGGCAGCGCCTGGGAGGCCCTTCCCCTTACTCGAGCGTATCTCACTGAGATCAGTGCCTGGCATGCAGCAGGGGCTCCATAAATGTCTAGTTTTATTTTACTTCTAATTGGCACATAATAATTATACACAGTTATGGGGTTGATATGTTTGTCCCCTCCAAGTCATGTTGCAATGTGACTCCTGATGCTGGAGGTGAGCCTAGTGGGAGGTGTCTGGGGCATGAAGCAGACGCCTCATGAATGGCTTGGTGCCCTGCCCATGGGAATGAGTGTGTTCTTGTTCTGTCAGTTCATGTGAGAGCTGGTGGTTGGGGTAGAGTAACACCTCCTCCTCTCTTGCTCCTTCTCTTGCCAGGTGACACGCCTGCTCCCCCTGCACCTTCCGTCATGACTAAAAGCCCCCAAGTCCTCCCCAAAAGCCGAGCCAATGCTTCTTGTACAGCCTGCAGAACTGGGAGCCAAAGATACCTCTTCCCTTCATCAATTACCCAGCGCCAGGTGTTCCTTCACAGCCATGCAAAATAAACTAACTCAGGGGCAGGATGTGGTGTTTTGCTACATGTATCTATTTTGTAACGATCACATCAAGGTAATGAGCAGATCCATCAACTCAAATACTTCTCCTTTCTTTGTGGTTGACACATTCAGAATCCTCTCTTCTAGCTATTTTGAAATATTGTTATCCATAGTCATTGTTAACCATAGTCACCCTGCTGTGCAACAGATCACCAGAACTTCTTCCTCCTGTCTAACTGTGACTCTGCAATGCCAGTGAGTGACTGGGCTGTGCCCCCAGCCAAGCCCCTGGGCTTTACTTACTCTGTGCTAAGTGTATTTGAGGGGCAGTTTAAGAAAAGCTGAGAGGGACTCAGCGTTTAAGGAGGACGGCCCATGAGCAGTCTCTGGGGTCAGAAACTGAACAGAGCACAGCCTGCCCAGTTCTGGGTTCCTTACCTCCCACGGGCTGATGCAAAGGGGCTGCGGCTGTCTTTTTCAAACCAGAGGACAAGCCAGGCGGTCATCCTCAGAGCCTGTTTAACTCAGGCAGATGTATGTGTCCGAGAGTACGGCCCTGGCCACATTCAGAAGAAGGCCCCCGTTCCACCAACGCTCCCAAGATGAGCTGTACAGGGAAGAGGTCCTGCCATTTCCTCCCGACAAGATGATCTCCCCAGGGGAGATGGGGTTTAAGAGATGTCCCTTTCCAACACCCCTAAAAATGAATCTAACTACTTTGGGTGTAGCAGAGAGTGGGCATTCCCAGCCTGGGTTGGGGAGCACAGGGAGTGTGGTGTGGCACTTCAGGGCAGGTCCCATCTGTTCCCATGGAGACCCGCTGGGGAGGAGAGTCCACCTACCTGTCAGCTCTGACCAAGTCCACTCACCAGGCCTCACTTCCTCCCCTGGATGCGGGAGGTAACATCCTAGGCCAGCCCCGATCATCAGGTGGGATGGAAGGTCTGACAGAGGCAGACGCTGGGCCTGGCATAGTGCAGGACCCCCAGACATCAATACCAACTCACCTGCGAGAAGACCTTCATGGGTGGATTAATTCATCTTAGAAAGTTTTTTAAGTTTATCCTCTGTGTTCAGGCAGGAGATGAGGGCAAACGGACAACCTGTCCTTGCTGTGTAATTACAAGGCCTCATCCAAACACATTAGAGATGCTGTGTGTCAGTATGAAACTCAACGGTGCCAAAAGGAGCTGCTGAGTGCATCCTGATCAAGACTCCGAGGCAGCCCTGACTAGTGGGCAGCAAGGCCATCTCAGCCATTACTGGAATCCTGTCCCTCCCTGGCCTTCAGGACAGTGTGGTGCTTGTGCGGTGCCTACACCTTGCAGAAGGGAGCTCCAACCTGCAGACAGTGGTCCAGTCACCGCCAGCTTGCGGGTCCTGGTTTTCTGCTCCCAGGGCACACAAGCAAGCTGGAAGTTTTGCCCAGACTTGGAGCCTCACCTCCCTGGGAGGTCTCTCTTGTTCTGGGGCCTGTCATGGAGCCCTTATCCCCTACCTGTCTCCTCAAAGGAGTCTCTTTAAAAGACAAGAGTCCACGTGCAGTGGCTCACGTCTGTAATTCCAGCACTTTGGGAGGCTGAGGCAGGTGGATCATTTGAGGTCAGGAGTTCGAGACCAGCCTGGCCAATATGGTGAAACCCCGTCTCTACTACAAATACAAAAATTAGCCGGGCATGGTGGCGGGCACATGTAATCCCAGTTACTCAGGAGGCTCAGGTGGGAGAATCGCTTGAACCCGGAGGTGGAGGTTGCAATAAGCCAAGAGAGTGCCACTCCACTCCAGCCTGGGAGACAGAGAGAGACTCTGTCTTTAAATATATACATACATACATATATACGAACGAACAAATAAACAAACAAAACCATCCCAAGCTTTTGAAAAACAACAGCTAGGCAGGAAAATGTCTTTGCAGGACTTCTACTTTTACCAGAAATCTCCCTTCAGGTGAGGGAGCAGAAAAGACCAGCTGGCTACACCCAGGGAACCTGGAAGAGGAAAGCGACCAGGGGAATCACAGGTCAACATCTTAGCAAGTTCCTCTTCTTCAGGTTTTTGTTTCTGAAACAATGGAGGTGAAGATGGGATATGGAGGCCACACTGACAAGGTGCCAGTTAAGCCACGCTTAATATGACCCGGTGAAAACAGGATGATTTCCAAACACTACTCTTACATCTCTATTCGTACTTTTAGAGTTGAGGTCTTGCGGTCACCCAAGCTGGAGTGCAGCGGCATGATCATAGCTCACTGCAGTCTCAATCTCCTGGGCTCAAGCACTTCTCTTACCTCAGTCTGCTGAAGAGCTGTGTTTACACATGCAGGCCACCACACCTGGCTCAAACACCCCCTTACTTTTTAACACAGTCAGCACTCCCTATCAGTGGGTTCTGCATCCACAGATTCAACAGACAACAGATTACAAATACTCAAAAAAGTGCATCTCTACTGAATACGTACAGACTTTTGATCTTGTCATATTCCCTAAGCAATACCATATAACAACTATGTACATGGTATTTGCATTGTACTAGATATTGTAAGTAATCCAGTGTCTACAGGAGGACGCACTTAGGTTATATGCAAACACTATGCCGTTTTATATGAGGGACTTGAGCATCCTCAGATTTGGGTATCCATGAGGGGTCCTGGAACCAATCCCCCAGAGATAGCAAGGGATGACTGTATGGTAATTTATATCCCACCTCATTTAGAACAATGGACACCACCATTTAGGAGCGGTAAGTGAGTAAGGCCACTCTCAGCAAGGCGGCTCTGAAAGCAATAGGCTGATGCAGGAAGTGTGGGGCAGGGCACCTGGCGTGAGGACCGTCCAGTGCCTGTGTATGCTCAGCGCGCTGCCTGCCTCCAAGACGACTCAAAGGGAGACAGGATGAACAAGCTGTCTCCTCTGCACAGCAGTACACTACTGAACACTCGCACTGCTTCCGAGGTGCCATTGTCTCGAGAGCCCTGTCACTTCCCACAGAGCCGCCACTCCATGTTAACACCTCGGCTTCCTTCTCCTCAGCATCCTTCCTGCTGTCTCCACCACCTCACCTGGCTCCCTTCTCTGCAGCCTCAGGCCTCCTCTGAGAGATCACTGCACCCTGGTTGCCATTCAGTAAGTCAGAACCCTTTTATCCACTCCCACATCCACCCTGTACACCCCCCTGCCGCCGCCACCTGCCTTTTCCCCAGAACTTTCATTTCTAAGGGCAGTTGCTACTGCTGAGGTAGTCTCCTGAAGTTAGGGGGTCCTACCACCACGTCAGCAAGAGTGACCTGGCTATGCCCTTCACTGTTGTTATCTCCCCCTTTGAGACATTCCCCACACTTGTAATGATTACTTCACATTCCCCTTCTCCATTAGAACTTAGCTAATGAGATGAACCTTGCCCGGGCCCAACGCTCCCTTCCCAACAAAAACCAAAGTATCAGTGACAACTGTGGCCACAGAACAGAAACAAAACAAAACCAAAGCTGCCAGTCTCCAAGACGAGCAAACGTGACAGCATGCTCCACCTCCCCAGCCCTTGCCTGATAAACACGCCGGACAGCTCTCCAGATGGGTCACTTCTGGGTGCAGAAGGAGTCAGGAAAGGGAGAGAGAGCCAAGTAGCCCTGAGACACAGCAGAGTGTTGAGTGGCCAGAAAGCGGCCCCCAGTCCTACACTTTGCTACTGAGGGTTTGATCTACTGCAAAACACTTGTTTTGATTTTCTCATATAAAAAGTAAATATAAAAACTCAGACAGTACACCTGTCAAGAGGGTATGCCCACGTCTATCTATAGACTATTTACAAAGCCCATGTCTTTAGCTTTCCAAGTAAAAAATTATAATCCTGAATGTACCTTTCAAAACACACACACAAACACACAGACACGTGTGCACACACACAGGTGAGCTCTAAGTTTTCTTCAAAGCCTAATACGCAAAGACTTTATGCATATGAGGCTGAAAAGGTCTCCACCTTAACAGACTTCCCGCATTCCCAGGGACCCACCAATTCCACACTCTGGTCTTTGCAGCGCTCTCTCCCACGTGAGAATATCACCAATATCAGCTGCCCATGGCAGCGGTGACAATGAGTGACGGGTCAGTGAGAGAGTGGCAGAATTCCTTGCAGGAAACATGTTATGGAACAGGTTCATTTCACTGACACAAATTCGTGAAGCGCATGCCTTGGTATTTGGGTGAGGAGCAACATGGAGCAGACAGAGGCACAAGGCAGGATCTTGTGCACGACCCAGAGAGAGTTATTCAACCCAGAGTTCCAGCTGCTTCATCTATAAGATGAGGATCATGAAAACAGTGCCTACCCCGTAGGTTGCTGAAAGAATTAAGCAGCAATGTGCATTAAACAGCCTGCAGCAGAGGCTGGGGCTGCCTACCCGACGGCCGGCTCTCCCACCCCTCTGCAAAGCCTCATGTAGCCACCCTTGAACTTGGGTTGCTTTCGTGGAGGTCCTGTCTCCCCACCAGGTGCCAGATACCTTAGGAAAATGCTATCTTGCTCTTTGCAGCCCTTTTAAAGCCCTTGGCGAAGTAGATGCTCCATACAGTGTTTTTGAACACAGGGACATGCCCAGAGACATGCGATTCAACAACGGGAAAATCTTTCTACGTTTCCTTCCAAGTTTAATTGCTTATCACAAGTCAAGTGGTTATTAGATCACAAAGGTAATATTCACACAGTAGCTATGGGCAAAGCATTTCATATGTCATCACACATGGTCACATGCGTGCTGTAAGGTGAGTGGTGTCCCGTCCCTCCCCCTTGTTCCTTTCTCTGCAGAATGAGGCTACCTTTACCCCACACTAGTTGAGCAAGCCTGCCTTCTTGCTAAGCTAGTGAGGCTGGTGAAGGTCAGCTCAATGTCAAGTTCGGCTCCCACTGGTTCTACAGGTTCGGCACACGCTGGGCATATAGCAGACCCTTGATCAACAGCTTTGGGATGAATAAAGGCTTTATACTGGAAGGGAAATTTTTAAAATTCGTCCTATTTGGAAAGATAAAAGCAGAGAGAGGACAGCAGTGACACATATGTCCAGCAGGAAGGAGAGAGCATTTTGCCTTTTGCTTTCTGTTTTCACCTACATCAGGCTTTCCTGGGAGCCCTAAGCATTCCAGGAATGGCCAGGGGTTCATGTGCTGTGATCCTCAGAATGCCAGGGTGGAAAGTTCTCGAGAGACAGCAAGAACAAGGGCAAGTGCTCCCTGGTCTGGCTTGACCTGCAACACAGGAGCCCACACTGGCTGGGATGAAACTCACAAATCAAACAGACAACGGCTGCCTCAGTCCACAGCCGGCTCTCCTGCCTACCTGGCATACAACAGGTGTGACAGGAAGGACCAGGTGTGAGCAAGAGAGAAATGCTTCAGCCTTAGAACGGGTCCTTGTCTCCCCTAAATTTGGAATGGTATCTGCGAAGGCGGAGGCTTCTTAGAGCCCACACCACTGCAGCTGCAGTTCCCATTTCTGTACTCGGCCCAACCATTTCATCTTTCTCTACTCAATGAATTCTTCCCTCTCTGCACAGCTACACAGGAAGCGAGCATAAAGACAGAGCTGTGGGTAAAAGAAAACTCGAGGGCCCAGGGGGTAAGCTATCTTAAGAGAACACTGATGAAAAGGAAGAGCTGAGAAACGCAAAGCCTGAAGTCCAAAAGCATCACCATCCTCCAAACCACCTGAAGCTCATGCAGCCCGCCAAGACGCTGTGATTTATTATTAATAGAAAAATAACACACTTTCCCTGCATTACATATATAAATATGCTTAGCTGGATTAAACCTTTAAAAGTCCCCAGAGGCCAGGCACAGTGGCTTGCACCTATAATCCCAGCACTTTGGGAGGCCCAAGAGGGAAGAACACTTGAGGCCAGGAGTTACAGAACAGCCTGGGCAGCATAATGAGATCCTCTCTCTTCAAAAATACGGGCATTGTGGTACATGCCTATACTTCCAGATACTCAGGAGGCTGAGGCAGGAGGACTGCTTGAGCTTGGAAGTTGAAGGCTAAAGTGAGCCATGACTGTGCCACTGCACTCCAATCTGGGTGACAAAGCGAGACCCCTGTCTCCAACAAAGTAATAATAATAATCGCTCAGGCTACGTGATTTTGTTCTGCAGGATGGGGGATGGGAAGAGTTTAAATACCGAACAAGTTTTACTGGGATACTGTCATTCCTCAGGCCAAGACAACACCCTGTGGCCTCTAGGAAACAGAACTTATTCTAGAAGAAGAAAACGTGGCCAGGCGCGGTGGCTCACACCTGTAATCCTGGCACTTTGGGAGTCCGAGGCGGGTGGATCACGAAGTCAGGAGATGGAGACCATCCTAGCTAACATGGTGAAACCCCGTCTCTACTAAAAATACAAAAAATTAGCCGGACATGGTGGCAGGCGCCTATAGTCCCAGCTACTCGGGAGGCTGAGGCAGGAGAATCGCTTGAATCCAGGAGGCAGAACTTGCAGTGAGCCGAGATAGCGCCACTGCACTCCAGCCTGGGCGACAGAGTGAGACTTCCTCTCCCAAAAAAAAAAAAAAAAAAAAGCTTTGCTGAAACAAAGCAACTCTCTTTACAAAGGAGATCTAATCGGTTCTGTTCTGCAAATGAAATACTGTGTAACAGCCAGCGTTTGTGGTGGCTAGACGCAAAGGCTGAAATTTATCCCACATGGAAGACCGATTCCAAACACACTGAAGGTACTTTTCAAAGGGAAAGACCTAAGATCCCAGGTAAGTACACTGATGTATGACTTCATACCAATCTGGTGGCTGTAACAGTTGAAGAAAACAAGTAGGTGAACTTTTTTAAGACCTAACATACCTTTAGAGACACCTGAGTGGGCTATTCAGACACTGAATCTCAAACCTGTTTGGAAGTCAGGGTATTTGGGGAAAAAGACCAAACATCTGCAAAGGTATAAACGAGAAATTAACTAACAACAAATTTAACTCTATCATATGGAAGTGCCAGAAAAATCAAACCAAAATGTGTGTTGAGAGAGAGAGAGAAAGAGAAAAACCCAGCAGAACAAGGTACTGGGTTGAGTTTAATTTTGTTTTCCATTTTATTTGACACTCCTTAATCATTTTTTCTCTGGCTAGTGCCTGCCAGCAGCCACGCATCAGCAGAGCGTAATGTTTAAGAAGCACTCACGCATGAAAAACTTAAAATCAGGAACTCTTCAAATATTACTTTGTCCTGAAAAGTAGTCAAATGCTGCCATTTCTTATTTTTAGTGGCAGAACACACCTCAGCTCCCTCTCAGGACATAGGAACACTAAACTTTTTCAATAATTTGCATTCAACCTTGACAATGCACAGCACTTCTTGCTAGAATCCTCTGTGCCAAATATAATTCCAGATTTTTCCACAATACAAGTAGTGGGGGCTCTGTGACTGCACACAGCAGGGGAATTACCTTAGTTTCTTTGGCATGTAAGAGGACATTTTATTTTCTTTGACATGAAGCTTTGCTCTTGTCGCCCAGGCTGGAGTGCAATGGCATGATCTCGGCTCACTGCAACCTCTGCCTCCCAGGTTCAAGAGATTCTCCTGCCTCAGTCTCTCGAGTGGCTAGGATTATAATGTGTGCCACCAAGTCCGGCTAATTTTGTATTTTTAGTAGAGACAGGGTTTCACCATGTTGGCCAGGCTGGTCTTGAACTCCTGACCTCAGGTGATCCACCCGCCTTGGCTTCCCAAAGTGCTGGGATTACAGGCGTGAGTCACCGTGCCCGGCCAGAGGATATTTTCAAGCAGCCACCCCAAGGCAGGTTCTGGGACCCTGACATTGCTCAAACGAGATGTCCTGAGATACTGGACGGCCAGACAAGTCACTGTGAACCAGCACCCGCTCTGACAACTTTCCAAAGCAAACCATCTCAGCATGGCTCTTGGATATGGAAGGCTTTCTGGGTAATGTGTGCACCACAGTGGACCCAGAGAGGTCCTGTGGAAAAGTCCTGGCTTGGCTGCAGGCCTGCCCTTAGCCCACCATCTCAGGGGTGCAAGTGGCTGTCCATGCAGGTGAGATCTTAGTTGAGCTGGGCCCCAGCGAGGGTAATTAGCCCAGCTGCCCCAGGTGTTTTTTTTTTGGTTTTTGTTTTTTTGTTTTTTTGTTTTTGTTTTTTTTTTGAGAAGGGTCCTGCTCTGTCACCCAGGCCACAGTGGCAGTGGCATTATAATAGCTCAGTGCAATCTCAAAATCCTGGGCTCAGGCAATCCTCCTGCCTCAGCCTCCCCAATAGTTGGGACTATAGGTATGCACCACCATGCCCGGTTAATTTTTACATTTCTTTTGGCGAGACAGGGTCTCACTGTGTTGTGTAGGCTGAAATACAGGGGCTATTCACAGATGCGATCACAGCTCACTGCAGGCTCAAACTCCTGGGCTCAAGCAATTTTCCTACCTCAGCCTCTGGAGTTGCTGGGACTACAGGCCCATGCCATCATGTGCAGCTGCTTTTAGGATTTTTAAAGAGCTTGATTCAGTAACATAGAATCTCTACAGACTGGGACCTTGTCAGAGACTGCTTTGGGGGCTAAAAACATGTCAGTAAATGAGATGCTTCCCTGTATCTTTGATTCTTCACCTATAAAATGGGGTAAGAGTTTCTTACCCCACAGAGTGGCTACAAGGGTTGAATGAGCTATTACACAACACACAAACCAGTGAGAGGTGGCTACTAGTTATTATACTGGTTTTTGTTAATCACAGTCTATCTGTTCCTTTATGTCGGTGTTACCCAAATATCAATCATTCATAGAGCATCATGCTAAACTTTGCACTGTTTTCACGATTGTTTGTTTAGTAGCTTTCTTTAAGCTGACTCATTTCCTTTCTACTTAAAATAATTTTAAAGGGGGACTGTACATCACCATGGTAAATGGAAAAATAGAATTCTGTGTCATAACTAGGAGACAAATATAAAAATGAATACAAAGAAAACAAATCTAATTAACCTCAAGTCTGTCGCCCACCAAAGGCATTGACCCCAGCCTTGCTGCTTTTCCTAAGAAGAAAGACCAGAGGCACATGAGAGGTAAGAAAGTGACACAGAGACTTTCTCCTCCAAGGAGCTGGAAGCCATGAAGAGCTGAAAAGGGAGGGCCCTTCTCCCTGCATGATGTGCCCTTTCATGGCCAGTGTGGTCCTTCTAAATCCTGACTTGGCACAAAGACACCATCTTGCCATCCCATACGCTGGGAGGGCTTGTTCCAAGGCAGCCGCCCTGCAGACCTCTGTGTACGGGATAAATGTGCTGTCCAGAACAGAAGCCACCAGCCATGTGTGGCTGCTCAGCATGTGAAATGTGGTGCAACTGACCAGTCAAATCTTTCGTTTTCTTTCTTTCTTTTTCTTTTTTCTTTTAGACGGTCTCGCTCTGTTTCCCAGGCTGGAGTGCAGTGGCACGATCTCAGCTCACTGCAACCTCCGCCTCCCAGGTTCAAGCGATTGTCCTGCCTCAGCCTCCCAAGTAGCTGGGATTACAGGTGCACGCCACCACACCTAGCTAATTTTTGTATTTTTAGTAGAGACGGGGTTTCACCATGTTGGCCAGGATGGTCTCGAACTCCTGACCTCGTGGTCTGCCCTCCTTGACCTCCCAAAGTGCTGGCATTACAGGTGTGGCCATTTTAATTAATATAAATCTCATTTTAATTAATATAAATCTCAAGAGCCACACACGGCTAGGAGCTCTGGTACGGATAGTGTAGCTCCAGTACCGGGGGGCAGAGCTCTACTGAGAAAACTCTACGTCTTGGCTCTCCAGTCAAATTTACGCTCACTTTGGGGTTATGCCCTTGTTTTCCTTCAAGGGAAATCTTCCAAAACTAGACAGTGGCTGTCACGGGAATGTAGTTGGCAATTGTCTCCTCTATCCTTTTTTATTGTTTAATCTCAAACCTTGTGTGGAAATTTCTTTTAGAGCTTCTTTTGAAGAATTAACATATTTTATGATCATTAGCAACAGAATTATCCAAATAACCACATTTCTCTCTCACACTGGCTGCCAGGAAGCCCACGGGAAGTTCATAAATCAATGAGCGCAACAGTGTAGAATCTCATGATACGTATATACACTTTCTGCTTTTTCCTTTTAAACTCTTAGTTTACATTTTCACTGATCCTGATGTTTTTTTTTTTTTTTTTTTTTTTACCTCTATCATTCTTTTTTAGATGTTTCTCTAGAAATTATCTCACATCTTTTTGAGGCAGAGTCTCATTCTTGTCACCCAGGTTGGAGTGCAGTGGCGCAATCTTGGCTCACTACAACCTCTGCCTCCTGGGTTCAAGCGATTCTCCTGTCTCAGCCTCCCAAGTAGCTGGGATTACAGATGCCCACCACCACGCTCGGCTAATTTTTTTATTTTTATTAGAGATGGGGTTTCACTAAGTTGGCCAGGCTGGTCTCAAACTCCTGACCTCAGGTGATCTGCCCTGCCCGCCTCAGCCTCCCAAAGTGCTGGGATTACAGGCATGAGCCACCATGCCCGGCCAGCATACTTTTTAAATTCTAAAATAAGTACTCTTCAACAGTACCAGTCTTTTAAATGAGTCACCTTTTATGCAATATCATTTATATAAAGTAAAAACATGGCAATAAAAGCTTTCTAAAATGCTTCCAAACAGATGCTCTGATTTTGCTCTGCAGGCACCAATCAGAAGCATCATTTGCTAAAAAGAGAAAAATAATTGCATGGAAGAGACGCCACTTCACACACCCCAGCACCAGGGAAGGCTACAGAAGGCCAGAGGCGTGGAATGAAGTTGCTCCCAGTGATGCGGAGCGGCCAGGCCTGGCACTGGCTGGAAGCAGGGCTGCGCCCATGAGAGCTTCACACAGCGAAGGATGGGGAGAGAGTGGCTTCACTGCCACGGTGGCCATTGCGGAAACCATCTCCCAGGCAACGGCATATTTGCTGAGGTCCCTCTCATTTCATAGCTGACTTTCAGGAGCTAAAAATTGCCAAGTTGCTTCATAGGGTGAGAGGAGGGAAAAGTCAAAACTGAAAGGTCAAGGAAACCTCTCAAGTGATAACATGTTTTAATTTTGCTCTAAAATAAAGCCATCTGCTGCACTGTTTTCATCCTCCAGGCTGCACCTTCCAGCTCTCTGATGACCACAAAGCAGAACTTGAAGGGTCAAATAAGGCAGTTGGGTTTGGGGGGGATAAAAGGAGAAAGAAAGAGAAGAGGATTTTTGAAAATCTATAATATCTAATTCTCTCTTTAAACCGGAGCTGGGAACAACATGAACACTCAAGATTCTCCTGCGACTGTTGCCCAGCTGAACGTGTCAACTAAAACAACCTTCTCATGCCAAAGTCTAGCTCATCTGTCCCTAAGATTTCCAGTAAGATGTGCATACTATGCTTAGACCCGAGACCAAGCCCAGCGGTCATTTGGGAAGGGAGAAATGAATAGAGTGTTTACTGCACGCCAGGTATTTCTAATCTCCAAAGAGTTTTACAAGATAGATTACTGTCTCCATTTTACGGCTGAAGAAACTAAGACTCATCTAAGGTCATAGGATTTAAACCAGGGATTCTGCTTTCAAGTTCTGTGTCCTTTCTTCAACACCCCACTCTTTGGGGAAAAAATACCTTAATAGCCAAGAAAATTTCTTCAATAAGTCAATTTCTCACTAAGAAAAATGGCAACAAAATCCAAGGCTTTGCAGAGAGCTCATGGGGAATAAAACAAAACCTAAAGACAATTATTTTAGCACAAGCAGACAGGAGAAGCAGGAAGCAGCTGGGGCTCAGCACCGAGAACAAAGCAGTCCCAGAACAAGGGTGCACAAAAGCCTGGAAATCAGAGTTCGTGGTAACAGAGAGGAGGAGAAGGAAGACAGACATGCAGATGAGATGTGGGCAGGGCTAAAAGAAGCTTCAGAAAATCAGAGAGGAGATGGAGAACCGGAGTCCCCTTGATTGGGTAAAATCACCTCCTCAACAGACACACATCTCGCTGCCGCAGATACTCAATGCCCACCTGGGTGCGGCTATCACTAACCCCAAGAAAGCAGAGGTGACGTCCACAGGTCCTGCTTGTCAAGCGTCGGTTGCCCCTTCTTTTGGAAAGAATTCTCTGGCTCTCATTTGGGGAATCTCCTCTCTCCACTCTCAGACATGTGGTCAGGTGAGGTAAACGTCCACCCTGGGGCCAGTGGTGGTCACACGAACCGACCCAGGCCAGTCACAGAGTCCATCACCCAACCTCAAGGTGTAGGAAGAGGCTCAAGATCCAGGACAGACCAGTGAGACCCGCCCATCCAGACGGGCTGAGAACCTGGCGCTGCTGGGGTCATCCTGTCAATCCATAGACAGCTGGCCTGAGAGGGTCACCAAGCAGCAGATACAGGAGACGGCAGCAGGTTCCTGGTGGCAGGTCCAGCCACGCCCAAGGCCCGACCTACCACTGGACTTTTCAGATGCAATACAAGCCAACACATCTCCGTTTCTGCTCAGGCAGTCTGAGCTGAGATTCCACAGCAGCCACACTACGAGCCTGACTGGCACGAAGAGGCCCACTGTATCCTCCTGCCCACAGAAAGCCACAGACTTCTTACATAAGGCCTCCGGGCAGTTACGATGTGGGTGTATGGAGGGCCATGGCTTCCTAATCATACTGTCCCACCACCAAGAGGCAAAGCACCACAGCATGACAAATGGGCGTCTTTCCACCCGGCTGTGATGTCCACCTGAAAACCAGGCACTCACCTGATACACGTGGAATGCATTTGCTGCCTTGCCCCGGAGAAACACGGAGGGGATCCAGACATTGATCAGCGCCCGGTTTGATCTATAACCAAAAGAGAGAGAGACCAACATTGGACATTTTAACTTACAAAACAATAACAAATAAAAAAGAGGCAAGGAGACAATTTTCTCCTCTACGAGGTATTATGCACAAGCAATTTATGACAACTTAACATCACACCTGATGGCAAGCTAAAGGACAAGTTTAAGTCTTATCACTGAGCCTGTGTCTCTCCCTCTCCATATATACACATACACACACACACACACACACACCCCTGTACTCTGGAATGAGAAAGATCTCCCTTCAGTTCTTACGGACTGATCTGGCCCATAATGTATCTGAACCTCAGTCTCCACATCTGAAAATGAGGATAATAACCGGAAGCCCCAAGGACGCGATCACAGGAGGTCACACACAGCAATGCTCAGCGTTTCTGGAGTACCCAGCACTCACGCTGCCTCCTTACTGAGCTGACTTTAGACCCTGAGCCCATTTTAAGATCAGACTCCACAAATGAGCTCAGGAGACCAACACTCATGGCAACAAGGGTGACAGCTGTTTAGGATGGGAGGAGGGAGGAACGAGAGAAAATGACAAGTTAGAAAACCAGGCTGATGGGTACAAATACCTCTCTTTCAACTTTTCCAAAAACACGGTGTATATGGGTCCAGTACACTGAGGTTTAAAGTCAAATGCAAAATAATTTACTGAGTACCTGCCGTGAACTGTTCCATGCTTTTACCTATAGTAAAATCATTTATTTCTCACCTCACATGGGCTATTTGAGGCATGTTTAAGAGATACTTTGGTTTTGTGATTGTTTTGTCTTATGTGATGACTTTAAACTCAACTTGTAAGTCACTATCACATTTGTACCTGGCTGGATCCAAATTACACAGAGCTAATAAGCTGACTGTCCCTGAAACTTCAAGATCAATTGTAGTAATTATCAAAACGGCACTGCACCATTCTGGAAGGGCTGTAAGGTCCCAGGCTTCGCCTCTAATTAGAGCTGTTCCAGGGCTAAATGCTTTCTCCTGAGCTCTCCTTCTCTCTAAAGAGCAGCTCATAAAAACTCGCCAGCCTTCTGAGTTTGGAACACAATTTGAGACACCGGTGATGGAAGATTCCACGACTCAATGTTCTCACAACCTCTAAAGACCATTTCATTTTCACAATGAAAATAACCCTTCAGGTAATGGGTCTCTGCTGAAACAGCATTTCTCCTCATCTCTGAGCTGAGAAGCTGACCTCCTTTGAGGGGTAAATTAAACCCCATTGACCACTTCCCCAGGGCTCAATGCAATTCGCACCTTGCAATTCTGAGCCATCAAAACTGGTTTGTGTATCTAATCACTTTCCTCCTGGAAAAGTCCCTGAAATTGTACTAGTGCCTAGAACATTCTCCTTTCATTTCTGTGTCAGGCTACAAAGGCAGAAATATAACTAGCACTCTGGTTTTTATTAACTTTTCTGGATTGGTGAGGACTGGACGACCTCCCAGGGTTAGAGCGAGGATACCCCAGTCTGGGTTAGATGGTTCTCTCTTTCAGTGCATTGACCACACTGTATCAGAATTGATTGTTTACGTGACCATCTCCCTCCTAGGTGTTAGTTCATTTGTTCATCCTTTTGTTCCTTCACTCACTCATTAAACAAGTATTTATTGAGAAGTTACTCTGGGTACTGGAGATAGAGCAATGAAAGAAGCAGACATAGCCCTTTCTTCATGGAGCATTCAGTTTTAACATGGGAGACTGACAAATCTCCATAAAATTTACTTTGTTGTGGGCTGGGTACAGGGGCTTACACCTGTAATCACAGCACTTTGGGAGGCTGAGGCAGGCAGATCATCTGAGGTCAGCAGTTCGAGACCAGCCTGGTCAAGATGGTGAAACCCTATCTCTACTAAAAATACAAAAATTAGCTGGGTATGGTGTGCATGCCTGTAGTCCCAGCTACTTGTGAACTGAGAACTGGGAGAATCAGCAGACCTGGGCTGAGGAGGTTGCAGTGAGCGAGATCCACAACTGCACTCCAGCCTGAAGCTGACAGGTGACACTCCATCACAAAAAAAAAAAAAAATTTACTCTTTTGTGGTCAAGGAAGATATTTTGGATAATTTCAATTTTTAAAAATTTATTGAGACTGGTTTTGTGGCCTAACATATGGTCTTTCCTGGAAAGTTATGTGCACTTGAGAAGTGTTTGGGGAATGTTCTATATAAGCCTGTTATATCTAATTGGTTTCTCATGTTGTTCAAATCTTCTACCCCTTACTGATCTTCTATCTAGTTATCCTATCCATTACTAAAAGTGGGGTACTGAGGTGAACTCTCATTGTAGAGCTGTTTGTTTCTCCTTTCATTTCTGTTGATTTTTTACATCATATGTTCTGAAGCTTTGTTGTCAGGTGTAGATATGCCAACAGCTGTTACAGATAAATTATTTACTATTATTTTAAGTGCCACCAAGGAACACTGGATCTAAGGAGAGTGACTTCCAGGGCCTGTTTTGGTCTGGGACACCAGAGAAGGCTTCTTTGAAGAAGCAATGTTTGGGCCAGGCTTTAAGGGATATTTAGAGTTAGCCAAGTTGGGGAAGGGAGGTTGAGGATGAGAAAGGTGCTTCAGGCAGGAGAATGAACATTTGTGAAGAGCAGTGAGTCTACACCAGCACTGCCTGGGTTTGAATCCCAGCTCAATTTCATCATCTGTGAGGTGATACCCATCTCTGAAGGTTGTTGTAGGGACTGAGTGGGTTAGAACAGTGTCCAGCACAGAGGCGATGCTGTGTACAAGCGGTTTAAGTGGGTAAAATAATAACCCTAAAGGGAGAAGACCAAGTGGGTTAGAGGAGTGGACCTGCCAGAGTGGCTGATGCAGGGAGAGGAGTGGCAAAGGCTGGGGACAAAGCCAGAGATGAGTGAGGGCCTTCCTTGCAAGCTCCACGAAGGATTTCGGTCTCCATGATGAGAGGGGAATGGTGCCATTGCTCCCTCTGGATTTAGTGTAGATGAGTAAACTGGTTGGGGGAGGTTCCAAATCTCTGGGGAGAGACAATGTGGCCTGGATCAGGCAGAGACCACTTGAGGGCAGGGACCATGGTTAATTGATCCCTTCTATCGGGGACCTGCCCGGACACCCGCCTGCAGCAGGACCTGGGTGAATTCTTGCTTTAATAATGAGTGCTTCCAGCCTCGTGTCTAGGACTCCCCTCTGTGGCTCTCTCCCGTCTTCCCAGTTTCTTCCCACCGCTGCCCTCCACAGGACTGCCATTCCAGGAGCCTCTTCATGCTGTGCTCCCCCTGCCCACAAGCCCAGAGCAGGCAAATTCACCTTTGATTTTCATTCGTCACCTCTCACCCAACCTCAGCCTCTCCACCCTATCAGCCTAACGGCCACCTCCACCCCCGACCTCAGTAGTTGCCAGAACACAAGTAGCCCTGTGATGCCCTCATGCCTTTCATAACCTCACTCTTACTGCTACCACAAGCCCTGCAAGGTTCACATCAGGACCTTCACCTCACAGATTAGGAAAGTGAGGCCCAGTGAGGTCAAATGGCTGGACTGATGCCTGAGATTTCAATGCAGGCCAGTCTGGTTCTGAAGAAATGCTCTTTCCAAGGCCCAGCCCTGCCTGCTCGAGAAGGGGCTTTTCTTCCCAAGGGGTGCTGAACCTTAAACTCACCAGAGCTGAATGAGAGAGGAGAGAACTTATCCCATTTCCTTTACCAGCCTAAAGGATCTATTTGTCCAAAGCCCAAGAAATCCTGAACAAAAATCAGGGCTGGGTGCAGTGGTTCCTGCCTGTAATCCCAGCACTCTGGGAGGCTGAGGTGGGTGGATCACCTGAGGTCAGGAGTTTGAGACGAGGTTGGTCAACAGGGTGAAACTCCATCTCTAGTAAAAAATACAAAAATTAGCCAGGTGTGCTGGTGTGTGCCTATAATCCCAGCTACTTGGAAGGCTGAGGCAGCAGAATCACTTGAACCTGGTGGGCGAAGGGTGCAATGAGCTGAGATCGTGCCACTGCACTCCAGCCTGGGCAACAGAGAGAGATTACGTCTCAAAAAAAAAAATAGTCTGAGACCAACTAACCTCTCCCTAGCGGTGCTCAGCAAAGGCACCAAATCGAATCTAATCCAATCAAAAATCCAACCAAGGCACTGACTACTGTTGTTTCCAATAACCCAAGGGCCACACAGATAATACAACAAGTGAAGTCGGTCACTTCCAGGCAACAGCAAAGAGCGGGGACTGTGGTCAATTGGACAGCACATGCCCTGTGCAAAGGGGATAGCTTTTACTCAGCTCCAGCAGACTGTGGCCTCACAGGGACAAACGTCTAATTTTTAAAGAAAATAAAGGAAATTTGTAGTTTTATGTGATAGCTTCCAACTTCTAAATGTCGGCCAAGAAAAAAAAAAAAGTTTTTAAATACCCAAGGGGGAGCTAAAACACATCTGAGGGCCAGACTGAGGCTGTAGGAGAAGGACTCCTACTAGCTCTACAAGAACCACATCAACCTGGTGTGGGTCTGAACAGTCATTTCTGTTTCCCTCTGTGGTCTTCTGGGACAGAAGCCAACAACAGAGTCCAGTTTCCAAAGGATCCCTTGTGAGCACAGGCTGCGGACTTACATTTCAAAATCCGACAAACTCTGGTCTTCGGAGGTTTGACTCAAATCTCCAGGCACCTACCATCAGGAGAAGGGGGAGAGGGGAGAGAAAATGCACAATGGTTACCACGGTTTGCATAATCACAGACGAATTCTGCCTCTCAGAGATCCCTGAATATTTCCTGTTCAGAATGAAGTGAAAAAGCAGTCACTGGAAAACAGTAAGAGACTGCGTGGAGGGATGGTTGGAGAGGATGTTGCAGCAATAAAAACATGCTACCATGAGAGATCTCAATTATCTTTAGGGACAAGGGACTCTTAATCCTATTGAGATAATCACAGGCATGTAAGGGCATGTAATTTTGGAGCAGTAAAGGCCTAATTAGGATCTGAGATGCAAGTTATCAGAGGTGCAATGGAAAAAACATCCATTGTCACCATGATGAACATCGCACACAGACACACCCAGTAGGTAAACACAAAAGGCCAAAGTCACATCCACAACGGCTCCATCCTTTCCCCTCGTAATGTATGAGCAATTTGAGGCAGCAGAATACGGCTTCTCCTTTTGACTTAGAAGGGCCACATGAGATGATGACTAGAGGAGAGAAACTAAACTGTGTGGCATGGTGGAGCCCACCACCAGTACCGCTTAGGGGTCCTTACCACACACTGTGGAGGTGGGGGTGAGGGCAGGCAGGCATTCACAGGTACACGTGACCCCCAGTAAGCCACCCACCCTCAGCTCCCCCTCAGATAGGAAACTGATTCTCACAGCTGTCACAAGGATTGCAATTATTATGTAAAGCAGACAGCAAAATGCCCAGTAGTGGTAGACGTTCAATAAATGTTGATATTTTCCTCGTACCCAGGGAATGAGCTTCTTTTTTTGATCTGCTAGAAATTAAACTGGCTAGAATTTTAAGAAGGAGGATCGAGACTAAGAGAAACCAAGTGGAACAGAGAAGGGTGAGGAGTAGTGAAGGGAAAAAAGAGGACACTAACTTCACACCTTTCACCTCTCGGGGTTCCCACACTACCCACAATCCCCAGCAAGCTTCACAGTGAACTTGAGGATAGCTATTATTCTCCCCACTTTACAGATGAGGAAATCGAGGCTCAGGGAGGCTGTAAAACTTGCCCAAGGTCACACATTTAGGAAATGGATCTGTCCAACTTCAAAGCTTTTCTGCTATAAACCCTCAGCAAACAGGAAAAGTCAGCTAAAAGGTGAAAAAAGAAAGTAAGATTGAAGTAGTCTCGAAGGCTTCAAGAAGAAATGAGGAAACTGAAGGTTAGGACACATTAGAAGGCTCTCCTTCAATCAACAGTGGAGGCTGGGTGAAGTGGCTCATGCCTGTAACTCCGAAGGCCGAGGTGGGCAGATCGCTTGAGCCCAGGAGTTCAAGACGAGCCTGGGCAACATAGCAAGACCGTGTCTCTCCTAAAAATAATGGAAAAAAAATTAGCCAGGCATGGTGGCACAAGCCTGTACTCCCACCTACTCCAGAAGCTGACGTGGGAGCATCACTTGAGTCCCGCAGTTCAAGGCTGCAGTGACCTATGATCACACCACTACACCCTAACCTGAGTGACAGAGCATGACCCTGTTTCAAAAAAAAAAATTAAGAGAATTTGTATTTTCTATTTTGAACTTTTCTGTACCTTCTACAATGAAGACATATTAACTGCATAACCATAAGCAGATATATATTAATTTAAGTGCATATCACATTATTAAGTAATCAAATACCCTTTCCACCTGATCCCACTCCATGCATGTCACTCAAATCCAGAAAGCAAGGTGGCAGAGACAGTGCCTTCCAAATAGTTATGCATCAGGGATGGAAAAGGGCAAAGAAAGGGTTCTAAAGCCATGTCACCTTCTAGACAACACCCATTCTCCCCTTTTACATCCATGTGGAGCCCAGCAGAAATGGCCAGGACACCGGGCGTGGTGGCTCAAGCCTGTAATTCCAGCACTTTGGGAGGCCGAGACGGGTGGATCACGAGGTCAGGAGATCAAGACCATCCTGGCTAACACGGTGAAACCCCGTGTCTACTAAAAAAAAAAAATACAAAAAACTAGCCGGGTGAGGTGGCGGGCGCCTGTAGTCCCAGCTACTTGGGAGGCTGAGGCAGGAGAATGGCGTAAACTGGGGAGGCGGAGCTTGCAGTGAGCTGAGATCCGGCCACTACACTCCAGCCTGGGCAACAGAGCGAGACTCCGTCTCAGGAAAAAAAAAAAAAAAAAAAAAAAAAAGCCAGGACGCCAGCACGCCACTCCTCTTCTCTGGGTTTCCCCCTCAGCACTGAGGCTGGGAAAAGCTCTTCTGGACCTGCTATGGGGATCAAGTGAGCAGGCTGGAGGGGGACTCACAGGCCATCAAGACACAAGCTCCACTGCTACACACAATCACCACCGCCTTTAAATGCAGCCTCATTTCCAGATGGAAGTGAACAGAGTTTGCACCCATGAAACTCAATCACAAGAGCGTCTTGCTGTATCTACCCCACAGAGCACAGGCAGAAGGCAACCAAAAGGACCAAGGTGAAACACAAGGCAGATTTTTTTATGGACAGACATTAATCTACAATTATAGAAAAAAAAGGGCTTCTTCAAAAATGACTAATTCTGGAACAAGGTATCTTTTGTGTAGGTAAAAGTTTCCCTTCAGGGGTGGTGATTTTCAGGGAACATTTTGAATAGTGGATATGCGTACCCAGGAGTTGTTCAATCCTTCTGACTTAGAGGCTTTTCTTCTAATTACATGGCATTATTGGGATCAGTAAACCAGAAGATTTTGTGTGCCTACATGAGTACCAGGGAGGCTGCTTGGAAAAAGAATTTGGGAACTTTCTAACCTCCGTGGAACATAACTTGATGATAAGGCCAGGCACTGTAGCAAATGCATGATAATAATTAAAGGCCGAGCTTATTCAACATCAAATTTTGTATTTTCTCACTGTTTTTCAAGACTGCAGCCAGATATTAGCTAGACTTGACAGCAGCCCTTTAGAGAGCTGATTTTATTTTATATTCTGGCAATAAAGAGTGTGGAGAAGAGATTATTTTGTAAGAAAAATCAACTTTCTACTGATACTGGCCACAAACATCCCCTGTGACCTCCTGAAGTCTGGGGAATCTTGGAGAACACATCCCTGGGATGCAGGCTTCTCTTTAGTTTACCCTCGATATGGGGCACAAAGCAGCCATCAGCAACATGGCTATCTCCATTCGCCTCTCCCTGACCCTGCAGAGAAGGCAGCTCACTCTATGCCTGTGGTCTGGGCACTCACGTGGCAGTCTTCAGGTGCAAGGAAAGGCGGATCCTATTACTAGAGCAACAGAGCAGCCAGGATTCCTGAATCACGCTGGAGCAAACACCCATGGTGCTGTACACACAAGGATGTGAAATGGTAGATGAGACCAATGGGGAATCCACTTCTGGGCTGCATCAGCAAAGAAGTTTCCATCATCTCCCCTGACTCAGGATTTCCTGGGTTGTTGGGGAAGGTGGGGAGCAGGTACAGGCCAGGACAACAGCTTTCTCCCTAGTCATGAAACTCTGACCCCAGTGCCATGTGGAACTCTGACACAGGTCCACCCTGCCACTTTGACTGGCAAGTCCTCAAACCTGGGAAGACACTAGAGGTTCCGCCAAAAAGAATGAAAAGTATCCATTATGTGCTGAATAAATATTTATTTAAATAAAAAGGAAAGACAGAAGAGGGAGAGAAAAAGAAAATCAGCCAATTTGCCAGAGCCATAGAAAAAAAATTACGCCTCTTCCCATTAGCACAATAAGGGTCCGGGTAAGGGGGCACTGAAGATGAACAGGGAACCCTTTCATCGTTGCAGCTGCCCTCACTTCTAGTCCTGAGGGGTGTGCAAGAATGACACCGCCACCACCAGTATCATCAAAGGCTGCCCACTCCACAAAGCTCTTCCACAGTGGGTGGGCAGAGGTGTGCTCCCGATTTCATGGGCAAGGACAAGAGAGATCACTGTGAATAAACACAGAGGAAGTAAAGATGTCAGGAGCCCAAACCAAATCTCAGTCTACTCAGCAGCCTCTCACTCAGCCTGAGTGACTTCATGTGCTCAGGCTTTCTCCAGGTGGAGAAGCCATACGAGGTATTCTGATCAATAATCCCATCTGAGGTCCCAGTGGGCTGCCAGCACCAACTGCTAGATAAATGAGAGCACTATCTTGGATGTCCAGCTCAGTCAAGCCCTGGTGGATACCACATGATGCATAAGAACCACCCAGCTGAGCTCAGTCAGCCCACAGAATCATGAGAGATTAAAAAATAGCCATTTTTTTTAAAGCCATTAAGTTTTGGGGTAGTTTCACATACAGTGATATATACTCCATAAAAGTAACTTGCCCAAGGTCATTTGGCTAGTAAGTAGCATAGGTGGAGTTCAAATGCAGGTGGTCTGGCTCCAGAGCCTACACTTCTAACTGCTAAGCTATACTGCCTCCCACTACAAAGTCTCCGTTCTTCACATCTTGCCTCTGGGATGCCCAGAAAATGAAGTAACCCTATTCATACTCAAGAGCCTTAGCTGGTAAACGGACCTCTGATGGGTGAAGAAAGTCTGAAAGGGCTCAATAGCTCCAAAGTAGACATATATGATGTACAACTGGGTCTAAAACCTTGAGCCTCCTTAAAGCTTGGGGGTTTTCTGATTTTATTTTCCTGTTGCTGCTGCAGGATGACTTAGGAGGCTTTGCCCCTAGGAAGT
This sequence comes from Papio anubis, assembly GCF_008728515.1. Lineage (NCBI taxonomy): Eukaryota > Metazoa > Chordata > Mammalia > Primates > Cercopithecidae > Papio > Papio anubis. The sequence continues at coordinate 61,571,599 of NC_044993.1, forward strand.
CCCAGGTCCTTTTCCATCTCTGGGTACACAGGTCAGCCTCCAGACTCTGGGCCAAGTACATAAGCTCTCAGGAACAGACGGAAATGCAGACATTTTGAGTTCTAATCCTGGGCTTCCTCTGATGGTTTGAGAAGTCACTTGACTTCCGTAAACCTTGATTTCTTCCTTGTCTACCTCATGACAACCAGCCTCTGATTGCCCTATTCAAAAAAATCAGCAAAGGCAAGGGGAGAGGCCAGCATGTGTTGAACAATTACTACGTGCCAAGGACTTCACGGTCTCACAGTAAATCCTCAAACAATCTGTGAAGCAAGTATTATTGTAAGCTACAGCTCCCTTCTCCTCTTCCTCAGCCTCTCTGTAAGGTTAGCTCTTCTCATCTGAGACTCAGCCAAAATATGAATTCCTAGGAGGCACCTTCCCAGACCACCAGAACTAAGCAGTGTCTCCAATGCAACCCTCTACGTTTCACATTCCTCAGTCTGTAATGACTCCATGCTGGTTATCTGCAGATTGGAACCCTCCTTGTGAGCTCAGAGAGCTCTATATGTGCTTACCACACCCACCTGTTCAGCATGACACACTGCAGCCTGGCCAAGAACCCAGCACATGTAGGCACTGAATTAACACACTGAATGAATGAATGAATGAATGAAAAAACGAAGCATAAGATACACTATGTTTCCACCCTGAAATGCCAACAGATTTTTAGACTGCTTTGTGGCAAATTCAAAATCTTGATGCACGGGAAGGATAAGATAGTTTGGAGACGAAAGAATCAAAGAAAGAGATTCTTATTTTCTTCCTTCTAATTACCAGGTTCTCAGATTCACTGCTCCAAAGAAAAGCAACAAGGAAGATGCTATGGAGCCAGCAAATCTTTGTTTCAATCATGAAGAGACAGCCATAATTTGTTTTCCAGAGTCGCTTTCTCACTCATTCCTGTTTTCAAATAGCCTGCCCTTATGCAATTAGCTCTCCCTTTTTACTGCCAAAAAAATGACAACTTTTCCATTCCACCAATGAGCTTGCTTTCTCATCTCATCTTTTAATAAGGAACATAATGGGAAATGGCACAGTTCTGTCTCTCAGCTTGGTTGGTCAAGCCAAGCAACAGGCTCAGGTCTGATGATAAGATCATAAAGTCAGCCTGGGCTATCCATGCCCTTCAGGACAAAGCCAGCCCACTTCTGGAGCACTTTCAGGGTTCTCTGTTAGTTTTTTCATTTGATTTACAAACATACAACTAGAGGTATCATATCTCTGTGGTTTTTGTTTTGTTGTTTTTGTTCTCTGTTCTCTGTGGTTTTTAAAAACAGCCGAGGTCAAGGACTCTTTGCTAGGAGTAAAAACTTGGCAAATAAGAGCTTTAAAGAGTTTTTATTTTATCCTCTGGGCAGCCCTGAAACCTTACACAAACATAGACTATCACACTTCTGTGAATTAGTTTTTGACATGTTTTTCCCAAAAGATAATGGGGGTGTCGAGGACAATATTCTCAGAGTCCAAGGTGGTAGGCAGGCACATCTGACTGCTCAATGTTCCCATTGGATGGATAGACACGCGGATGTAAAAATGGACAGATGGATGAATGAATGGCTGGAGTAGGGAAGGGGTTGGAGGCAAAGGGCATGGGGAAATAATTGAACTTACTAATTCACTAAGAATGGACATCTACTTTCTTTCCAAGAAATAAAGAGTGATGGACAACATAAGCACAGAGATAAGGATACAAAGACATTTGTTGCAACATCACTTAGGGTAATAAAAGCCTGGAAACAAGGAATGAAATGGTGATATAAAATACAGCACAGTCACAGCCAGGCTGTGCAGTTACAAAAAGAACAGCAGTCATCCCCTCTGAGGAGGAGAAGATCTCTAAGATATAATGTCAAATTACAAAAGCTAGACACAAAACAATGTGTCAGGTGAACTACCATCCTCATGAAGAAGTAGCGTGTCGGGAGACACACGTGTCTATACGCAGGAACCATTTCTATAAAGACACATAATAACCTGCTAGCCATGGATGCCTTTGAGGCAAGGCACTGAGAAGCAAGTGTCAGAGGAGAGAAGAGGATTTATTCCTATCTGTAAAACTTTAGACCTTATAAATTTTTACCACGTACAAGACTTGTTAACCTTTCAAAAAATCAACATAACAATCACGCAATTTTAAATCAAAAGAAAGAAACTATCATGTCTGTGGTGGAAAGAAAATCAGAACAGTGAATGCCTCGGGGAGAGTGGAGTGGGGAACACCAGGAAATGGCATGAAGGGCCATTCTGCGGTGATGGCAAAGTTCTACGTGCATACTGAAGTATTTTGGAAGAAACATGTACCGATAGCAGCAATTTACCATGAAATGCATCCCAAAAAAGATAAAATGGACAGATGAATGAATGAATGGCTTGATGGATGCATGCATAGATAGATGGATTAAAAAAACGATGATAAAGTACAGCAAAATGTTAATGGTAGACTCTAAGTGGTAGGTATACAGGTGTTCACTGTAAAATTCTTTCATATAATTGCTTTTAAAATTTCAAGCAAAATGCTGGAAAGTTTTTGTTCCACCATGCTGGAACAACGACTGAATTATCTTTCTACTCTCTGTACAGAAAATGATGTAACAGTACTGTCTTCTAAACAGGCTATCAGAGTATGCAGCTTAAAAATGTAGGAGAAAACGGATCAGAGAAATGTGCCTGATGGTTGATTAATTAAACTATGATGTTTGTCTGGATTCTGTGGTATTTGTGGTATGTATCAGCTCTTTAACAACGATAATTTGTAAGGCTGCGCATGGTGGCTCATGCTTATAATCCCAGTAACTCAGGAGGCCAAGGCAGGAGGATCGCTTGAGCCCAGGAGACTAAGGCCAGTCTGGCCAACACAGGGAGACCTCATCTCTACAGAATATTTAAAAAGCAGCTGGACGTGGTGGCATGCTCCTGTAGTCCCAACTACTCATGAGGCTGAAGTGGAAGGATCGCCCGATCCCGGGAGGGAGAGGCTGCAGTGAGGCGTGATTGTGCCACTGCACCCCAGCCAGGGTGACAGAGTGAGACCCCATCTCTAAACAACAAATAAAGATAATCTGTTGTGATTTACTTCTTCATTCTAAATAAGTGTTTTGTTGTTGTTGTTGTTGTTGTTTTACTTTAAAGACTGAACAAGACTTGAGTCTGCCGGGCCTGAGCTCTGACTCAGTTGTGTGGCCGATAATAAACCACTCCTCTTCTCTGGGCCTTACTTCCCTCCTGGAAAATAGGGACAATAGAAGCTTCCCTGGGTGGGGTTGTTGGGAAGCTCCAATAGGATCCTGCAAGAACCGCCCCAGCCCAGTACTTGGCGGAGAAACATTCTGGGCTCTGTGGAAACCCCACTGAGGGCACGGCGGTTTGGGTGTTGAGCAGCCCTCGCCCGGAGTGAGGGGCTGACTGCTCCATTCCACAAATGCACACTAGTTATGCATATGTTTATTCCACAGATTTGCACTACATTCCACTCAGTAGTGACTCTCTGCAGGTGCCGGGGGAGAGGAAGCCCCGGAGCTCGCGAAGCATACAATCCACCAGGAGAGACAGCCTCCACACAGCAGTCAGCACAATTCGTTAGACAGTTAAGGCTGTGAAAAGTCCATGGAGGACAGGAATGGAGGAGGCGTCTGGGAGGAGCCTGAAGCATGAGGGAGATGACAATGGCTTTGGTCTGTGCTCCAACCGGGGAAACCTCTGAGGGATTTAAGCAAGAGAGAGTCTGGTCCAGCTCACACTTCAGTCAGTCACTCTGGCTGCAGAGCAGAGATGGGAGACAAGAGGTGAACTGCCAGGAGGCTGCGCGCACATGCATACACACCCCTACACACACACACACACCCCCACACACACACACCCCTGAACTGCACACAAGGGGTAACGTGCCAAACTCTCTGCCATCCCCTTTATATCAACAGACTTTTAAGAATCACCTATAAGAAAAGCACAAATCAACAACTGCCTAGCATCCCTCCAGGCTGAAGCTACCAATATAGAACTATTCTTAACTTATGAGTTTTCAACCAGTTGGTGAAACACTCAGACTTACCGCAATGAGTGGAGAGTATTCAGCTAACCCAAACTTGCTCCCACTTCAGATGAGGGGAACGGTCTGAAGAGTAAATGAGCAGCCTTACAGTGGCTGGGGCCCTGGGCTGCAGGCTTCTCCTGCTTTGCCCCACATCTGTGGTGTTTTTAGCCTCTCCTCCCAGGTCCCAGGGTTTCTAGGAGATGTTTCAAGGCTCAGTGGCCAGAGCCCTTCCTGTGCTCTCCCTATTGACCCATGCCCCCTACTGAGTTGCGAAGGATGAGTTGCTCTTAAAGGGTTACACAAACATGATTTTTTTTAAGTTCAGCAAACATGGAACAAATGTTCTTGTATTAGTCTGTTCTCACACTGCTGATAAAGGTAATTATAAAAGAAAGAGTTTAATGGACTCTCAGTTCCACGTGGCTGGGGAAGCCGCACAATGATGGCAGAAAGAAAGAGCAAGTCACATCTTACATGGTGGCAGGCAGGAGAAGAACAAGAGCCAAGAGAAAGGGGAAACTCCTTATAAAACCCTCAGATCTCATGAGACTTAATCACTACCACGACAACAGTACGGGAGAAACCGCCCCTGTGATTCCATTATCTCCCACCAGGTCCCTCCCACAACACGTGGGAACTATGGGGGCTACAATTCAAGATGAGATGTGGGTGGGGACACAGCCAAATCATATCAGTTCTCATGCACTATTTCATCCTTAACTCCTATTGAACAGCCAGGGAAACTGAGGCACAGATCAACCAGATGATGCCAAAGAAAGGCAGCTGTGCAAAACCGAGAATCTGAACTGGCTCGTGCTACTGTTACAGTAACATGGGGAGTGGATGTAGGATTTCCGAAGACGCACTACAATCCCAAGGAAAACTGTGATGTAAAAATTGGCCTGGGACCACCGAGCAGCATTTAACAGCACTGAGAGATATCAAGGATGTTTAAGCGGCAGGTCTGAGGAGCTCATCCTTACAGGCAGGAGCAGATTTAGACACACCTGGGTTCATCGGCTAGTGATGCCAGCCTGTAAGAACAACCAAAGGTACCTGCCTTTCCTGTTACCTTAAATGTCCTCTTGCAAAAAGAATATCCCTTACCAGCACTACATGCAAGTGTGTTACACCGAGAACCCTCCGGGACAAGGACTCATTCATTCTTGCATTTCTGGCACCTAAACCCAGTACCTCTCCAAACTCTACATCAGGGATCGGCAAACTATGGCTCCTGGGCCAAATCCAGCCTGTTTTTGTAAACGGAGTTTTATGGGAACACAGTCACACTCAACAGCCGGTTATGCATCATCTATGACCACTTTCAGGCTGCATCAGCAAAGTGGAGTCATGGTGAGAGAGACAGCGTGACCCGCAGAGTCATCTACTATCTGGGCATTTACGGAAAATGTTTGCCAATTCCTAACTGATAGCTGGAAAGACGTAGAAAAATCATTTGTAATTTCAGGGAAATCTCATTTGTCTAGGTAGGGAGGAATAAATCTTTGATCTCCACAGCTTTATAAAATGTCAGGGACTTGAGAATCAAACAAGGCCCCTGGCTCCGATAGAGAAGGAATGTCAAGACGTTAAGGAGTCAGACATTTATTTGCACCCACTCATGTCATTCTTTGAGTAACCTGTTTCCCATATTCTACAGAGGCTCAGAGAGGCTAAGTGATGTGCCCACAGACACAGCAAGAATTCAAAGCCAACTGTGGCTCAATCCCAATTTGTGCTCCTTCTATAACACCTGCTGTCTCCCCTAGAAGAAACATGGCTGCAGAAAAAGAATCCAGGCTCACCTCCTCTGAAAGAAGGAAGCCCTAAAGCTCAGCACCTGCAAAAGGTGGTGCCTCGAAAGAAAAGTGAAGATGCTCTGGCAATCCCAGCATGTGTATGACTGGGTCATTTGCTGTTAACCACACACGTGGACTGTATTTTTAACATTATAAGCACAATGATGATATCTGTGGATGAAAAGGCTCTGTGTTTGCTGCTAATTTGCAGATAAAAGCAAAACAACTCTGGAATATTTCCTCCAGGGTTCTTCCTTAGAGTTTAATTTCCACCAGTCACAAGAAAGAATGCCACGTCCCGGAGGCTGCTTTAGGCATGGAGGCATGGAGATAGGGGAAGAATGTTCTCATAAAGCTCTTCACTGATTAGTTTTGGCTACCAAGGTCTCCCGGAGAAGACACAGGGTCTTAACGTCAGATGGCTTAAGGTGAAGTAGACTCGGGCCTCAACACTTATTAACAGAAAATCTTGAGCCTCAGTTTCCTCATCTGTAAAAGAGGGCCAGTACTCACCCACCTGCAACGTCCTATTTGTAAAACACCTGGCATCCTGCCGGGTCCACAATAATAAACACTCAATAAAACAGCCTTTCTCATCCTCCCTCCCTAGCCCCTCCCTTTCACATCCCTGCACTAAAAAGATAACAAATGGCAAGGGGAGTGTAGCCAGCTTTGACCTGAGCCATTGTCCCCTCAGCTCAGCTTGGATGGGGACCTGTTCTCCACTTCTGAGACGCCAGCATTTCTCCTCATTGCTCTCCCAAGGCTCAAGTGCTATTCCAAGTAGACCGGTGCTGCAGCCCTGGGAAGAATGGGGCACCAGAGCAAGCTGCAGCCTTCTCTCTCGGCCTCTCCTAGGCCATACGGTTGTGTGATGAGGAACAAAGAGAACTGCTGAAGCCAGCTTCCCTCCTAGTCAGTGCCGAGGCAGCAGGAATGGAACCGCTAACTCGGTTTCAATGGATCAGTAATGGGAATCTAGGTGTGGCTCTCTTTTTTTAATGAGACTGAGTCTCACTCTGTCGCCCAGGCTGGAGTGCAGTGGCACAATCTCGACTCACGGCAGCCTCTGCCTCCCGGGTTCAAGTGATTCTCCTGCCTTGGCCTCCAGAGTAGTTGGGATGACAGGCGTATGCCACCATGCCCAGCTAATTTTTGTATTTTTAGTACAGACAGGGGTTCACCATGTTGGCCAGGCTGGTCTCGAACTCCTGGCTTCAAGTGATCCGCTCACCTCGGCCTGCCAAAGTGCTGGAATTATAGGCGTGAGCCACCACACCTGACCTAGGTGTGGCTCTCTCTTATTTGCTCTTTCCTGCCTTCTGGAAAAGAAGGCTTTTTTGTTTAATTTTTCACCCATCAACCCTTTTCTTATTAACACGGAGCAGGCATAGTCACTGCCACCTGTTTGGGAAAGATTCATCTCACGTTGAAAAAGCATCTATGGGTTTTCCATTCCCTGCAGTCTCAAGGTTTCTTTCTTTATTTATTTTTTAAAGCAGATTCCTTCTCTTGAATGGCATCTTACCAAGAACCCTGTGCTATTGGCAAGAGTGTCGCACTTGCTCTCTGGGACACTGATCTGGTGGTCGGTGGACGGAGAGCAGGTGGGCAGAGCAGGGAAGGGCGTGCAGGCAGAACCAGCCACCCAGCTCACATTGCGAACTGCCTCCTCCTAGCTGTGAGCAGGGCGAGTGGCTCCACCTCTCCGCCCTTCGGCTTCCTCCTCCGTGGAATGAATATGGTAATTCCACCTCCCTCAGAGGTTTGCTGTAAGGACTCAATGAGATAATTTGCATAAAGTACTAAGAAGAGTGCCTGAATCACCAGAGCGCTCAGCAAGTGTGACCTTGGCTATCATTATCTGGAAGCCGCACCAGCACACAAGGAGCCAGGAAGAGTCCTTAGCTGGCTTAAGGGCTGATGAGAATGACCTTGGTCTTGGATCTCGGAGTTCAGAAATAGACCTGGATCAGGAGGTACTGGCTCAGAGAGCCTGAGGGTGAGGCAGGAAGATGTTTTGGTGCCCTGGAGTCTCCCTGCGCAGCCAGTCCAATAACAGAACTCTGCAGTGACGGGGACACCTGGCCAGCTGAGGCTGCCCCTGCCTGGGGACAAGGCCATGCACATTAAGCTGGGTTCGCAGACATCATCTTGTGCTGTCAGGAGACGTGATGTGTCCCTCAGTCCTCATCCCCACCTTTGTTCTGGAGCTGGAGAGGCCGGAGCCCAGGAGGCCGCGCATCCCATTGGTCCTGGAGAACGCTGTCCATCTTGCTGCCCCATTTCCCAACAATAAATTCCTTCTGTATCCGTTATGTGGGAAAATCCTACAGTTACTTGAAAAAGGAAGCCAAGTGGCATCTTGTCAGGTCTTTCTGTCACTCTATGCCTATTATTGTGAGTTGTCGATACAGCTAAGTGGCCTAGAGCACACAGGCTTTTCCTTCGTTTGCATGTTTATTTGGGAAGTTTTGGGTACAGCTGATGGACACAGGGTGGGAGGTAACTACAGCCCCCTCAAACCACTCATTAGCTCCTGCAAATGTCACCTGGCAGAAAGCAGAGACTGTGGGGACACAGGCTGTGTGAGGGCCTGGAGTGCTGGCCTCCTCCTTCCTTCACTTCTCCCCTGCCTTGAGCCCTAGAGCCCTGCGGGACACAATGTGAATCCCACCGCCCCATGAGACAAACTCCAACTCTTTAAGGATGACAATCAAGGTCCTCTAGGAACAACTTGACTCGGGATTCACTTCCTGCTGCAGGCAACATCCCTTCCGGGTTCTTTCCTTCCACAAGTCCCCAGATATGGGTCTGCCAAGGTTTATTCTTTCAAAGCCTACAAAGCTTAGGTGTCCCCCAATAAGCAAAGACTTTAGAACTGATAATCCCTTCTCCCCTGTGTCCCCACAGAACTTTTTTTTTTTCTTTTTTGAGACGGAGTTTCGCTCTTGTTGCCCAGGCTGGAGTTCAGTGGCGTGATCTCGGGCTCACTGCAACCTCTGCCTCCCAGGTTCAAGCAATTCTCCTGCCTCAGCCTCCCAAGTAGCTGGTACTATAGGCGTGCGCCGCCATGCCCAGCTACTTTTGTATTTTTAGTAGAGTTGGGGTTTCATCACGTTGGTCAGGCTGGTCTTCAACTCCTGACCTGAGGTGATCCACCTGCCTTGGCCTCCCAAAGTGCTGGAATTATGGGCATGAGCCACTGTGCCTGGCCTCCACAGCACTTTTTATATGTGTCCATTACACCACGGCCTACATTGCATGGAGATCATGGGTTTAATTCCTACTACCCCAGAAGTCTGTGGGTCACGGAGACTTTCTAAGAAAGTTACATAAACCCCAACAGGCAACCAAAGCAAAAATGGACAAATGGGATCACATCAAGTTCAAAAGCTTCTGCACAGCAAAGAAAACAATGAGCAAAGTGAAGAAACAACTCACAGAATGGGAGAAAATATCTGCAAACTACACATCTGGCAAGGAATTAATAAACAGACTGTACAAGGAACTCAAGCAACTCAACAGGAAAAAAATCTAATAATCCAATTAAAAACTAGGAAAAGATCTGAATAGACATTTCTCAAAAGAAGACATACAAATGGCAAACAGGTATATGAAAAGGTGCTCCAGTCACTGATTACAGAAATGCAAATCAAAACTACAATGAGATATCGTGTCACCCCAGTTCAAATGGTTTGAATCCAAAAGACAGGCAATAATAAATGCTGGCGAGGATGTGGAAAAAAGGGAACCCTTGTACACTGCTGATGGGAAGGTAAATTCGTACAACCACTATGGAGGAAAGTTTGGAGGTTTCTCAGAAAACTAAAAATAGAGCTACCATATCATCCAGCAATCCCACTGCTGGGTATATACTCAAAAGAAAGAAAATCAGTATATTGAAGAGAGATCCACACTCCCGTGTTTACTGCAGCACTATTCGCAACAACCAAGATTTGGAAGCAACCTAAATGTCCACCAACAGATGAATGGGTAGAGAAAATGTGGTACATATACAAAATGGAGTACTATTCAGCCATTAACAAAAAATGAGCCTGTCATTTAGCAACAACGTGGATGGAACTGGAGGCCATTATGTTAAGTGAAATATGACAGGCACCGAAAGACAAACATCTCATGTTCTCACTTATTTGTGGGAGCTACAAATGAAAACATTTGAACTCACGTAGACAGAAAGTAGAATGATAGTTACCAGAGGCTGGGAAGGGCAGTGGAGGGAGGAGCGGGGGAGGATGGTATGGCTAATGGGTACAAAAAATAGAAACAATGAATAAGACATGGTATTTGATACCAAAAAAAAAAAAAAAAAAAAAAGGAAAAGAAAGTTGTCGTATCTTTTTTTTAAAAATGTTACTAAGAAAGTTACTCATTAGGCCAGGGCGTGGTGGTTCACACCTGTAATCCTAGCACTTTGGGAGGCTGACACAGGTAGATCACCTGAGGCCAGGAATTTGAGACCAGCCTGGCCAACATGGTGAAACCCCGTCTCTACTAAAAATACAAAAATTAGCCGGGCGTGGTGGTGGGCACCTGTAATCCCAGCTACTCGGGAGGCTGAGGCAGGAGAACAGCTTGAACCCGGGAGGCGGAGGTTGCAGTGAGCCAAGATCGCACCACTGCACTCCAGCCTGGGGGACAGAGCGAGACTCCGTATCAAAAAAAAAAAAAAAAAAAAGAAAGTTACTCATCAGCTATGCTATTAACCCGAACTGTCATGTATGTAACGAAGTGTTTAAGATGCTTTTTCAAATGATGTTCTTATAATGCTGTGTCTTATCTCAGAATACCCAAGACTTATCCCAGTGCTTGGCAACAGGACAATAATCCACGTATGTAAAGATGTCATGTATCTTTCTACCCCAATAGAAAGGTCTGGAAGGATAAGCTCCAAGCTCATCACGATGGTGACCTCGGGGGATGCAAATGGAGGTGACAGTGGTGGCCAAAGAGATGCTTAACTTAATGTCTAAAGGTTTATACTGAGAATGTATTCATGTATTACTTGTATCTTCTAAACACATTTTTTAAATAATAGCAGCTGTGGTAAGTTGAATGGCGTCCTCCAAAAAGATACGTCCACATCCTAAGCCTCAGAACCTATAAATGTGACTTGTGAATGTAGAAAAAAGGGTCTTTGCAGATGTAATTCAGACTCCTGAGATGAGAACATTCTGGATTATCCAGGTGGGCCCTAAATCCCATGGCAGGTGTCCTTATAAGAGAGATACAGAGAGGCGCCAGGGAGAAGCCAGGTGAAGACAGAGGCGGAGATCGGTGTGACATGGCCATAAACCAAGGGATGCCTGGAGCCACCCGAGGCTAGACGAGACAGGGAAAGATCTTCCCCTAGAGCCTCCAGGGGGAACACAGCCCTGCCACTGCTGGCACCATGATTGCAGATTCTGGCCTCCAGAAGTGCAAGCAAATAAACGTATGTTGTTTTAAGCCAGCACGTTTATGGTAATTGGTTACAGCAGCCCTAAGAAACTAACACTGGCAGCTAATGTCGGGTAATTGCATGCCCAGCACCAGACCCCAGGTTCAGCATTTTTTTAAACATCATCTTCCCAAGGAGTAGATATCATGATCATCCTCATTTTACTGATGGGTAAATAGACTCAGAGAGTTGACTTAACTTGCTCAAGGGCACAGAGTTCTAAGTGGCACAGTGAGGACTGGAAGCAGGCAGCGTGGGCTCCAGAGTCCACACACTAGGTTGTAACTCAACTCGCAAGACCATGGCTGTGGGGTCAGACGGAGCGAGGCTCACACCATGACTCTGCTATCTTAGGAAAGCACCTGACCTCTCTGACCTTCACTTTTCTCAGTTAGAAAGCAGGAAAATATTACTTCCCCGCATTCTGAGTTTGGTGTCGTCTATCTTAGGGCCTCAGGTGCTCAACAAATACCTCCTGAGTGAATGAGAGGCAGGGGTCAGGGAGGGCTGCTTTCTCCCTTGATGTGGAACCCCAGTGTTATTCATTGGCACAGGCAGTCATTTCAGATGGCTGGGTTTTGGAAGCTGCTTGAAGACATATTCCTCATGATGAACGTGATGACTTTAGGTACAAATCATTTTCTAAATTCATTTGCACAGCCATATCCACTACTCTACAAGCTCTTAGAAATGCCGGATGGCTGGGTGGGGTGGGTAGATGGATGATAGGCACAGGGGTGAATGGGAAGATGCATGATGGGTGGGTGGGTGAGTGGATGGATAATGGGTGAGTGGATGGATGATGGATGGGTCGATGGATGGATGACCGGTGGGTGGATGATGGGTGAGTTGGTGGCTGGGTGGATAGATGGATGGATGATGGGTGGGGTGGGTGTGGCTGGGTGGATAGGTGGATGGATGATGGGTGGGTGGATGGATGAGGTGGATGGATGATGGGTGGGTGGGTGGATGGATGATGGGTGGGTGGGTGGGTGGATGGATGATGGGTGGGTGGGTGGCTGGGTGGATAGGTGGATGAATGATGGGTGGGGTGGGTGGCTGGGTGGATAGGTGAATGGATGATGGGTGTATGGATGGATGATGGGTAGGGTGGGTGGCTGGGTGGATAGGTGGATGGATGATGGGTGGGCGGATCAATGATGAGTGGGTGGGTAGATAGATGATGGGTGGATGGATGATGAGTGGGTTGGTGGCTGATGGGTGGGTACAGTGGCTGGATGGATAGGTGGATGATGGGTGGGTGAATGGTGGGTGGGTGGGTGGGTGGATGATGAGTGGGTGGGTGGAATGGAGTGATGGACAATGGAGTAGATAAGTGATGGATAGATGATAAGGTCTGATGGGTGATGGATGATGGGTAGTGGATGATGATGGGTGGGTAAGATATGGGCGGTAAAGTGGGTGGGTGGATGGATGATGAGTGGGTGGGTGGATAACCGTTGCGTAGATGGCTGGGTGGATGGGTGGATAGGTGGATGGACGATGGGTGGGTGGATGAATGATGGGTAGGTAGGTGGCTGGGTGGATAGGTGAATGATGGCTGGGTGGATGAATGGTGGGTGGGTGGGTGGGTGGACGAGTGGGTGGATAGGTGGATGGGTGGGTGGATGAAGGTGCGTGGGTGGGTGAATGAATGGTAGGTGGGTGGCTGGGTGGATGATGGGTGGATGGATGATGGAGGATGGGTGGTGGGTGGGAGGATGGATGGTGGGTAGGTGGATGGGTAGGTGGGTGGATGGATGGATGGGTGGGTGGGTGGGTAGATGGATGGATGGTGGGTGGGTGGGTGGATGGATGATGGGTGGGTGGATGGATGGTGGGTGGGAGGTGGATAGGTGGACGGATGAGGGGTGGGTGGATAGGTGGATGAATGGTAGGTGGGTGGGTGGATGGTGGGTAGATGATGGGTGGGTGGATAGGTAGAGGGATGACAGGTGAAGGGATGGGTGGGTGGGTTGAGGGAATGAATGGATGGATGATAGGTGGGTGGTTGGGTGGAGAACAGTTTGGACACGTAAGTGGCCTTCCTCAACCTCAGATTCTCTAAGCCAGTACCCTCCTGATCCACTTATATTTCTGAACCCCTGGAACCAAGACCAAGGTCATTCTGATCAGCCCTTAGGCCAGCTAAGGACTCCTCCTGTGGTCTCGTGTGCTGGTGCAGCTTCCAGATAATTCCATTCTGCAAGGTTAAGAGATTAGGGTATTGGTAGCAGAAAGTAAGAGAGAATTCTTAGGAGTTCTGTCTTCAAACACCAAGAGGTCATATAGCAGAATCTGCCTCCTGGACAACTTGCTCTGTGACATTCAATATTGAAGCTAGCAATAATTCCAAAAAAGTACCTTCCAGAAATATTCATATGTAAAAGTTAACACATGCCCCCAGATACACACACCAGTGCCTCCCATCATCAGCTAAACAACAGTCTCATCACTGCTGGGCAGGCCCCACTCACCGGGATCGATGACTTAGGAAGCCAATCACCAAAACCCTCAATTAGAGCCCTGACCTGTTCCTCACAGAGATCAAACCCAGGCAGCAGCCCTGCCAGAGAGAAATCAGCCTCATTTCTCATCTCTTCTGTCAATAAGCAATAAATGACAAAGTTCTACTAATTGAAAATGCCAGGCATAGTGCAATTAACATCCCTTTTATAATCACCTCACTTTATCACTGCTTCCCCAATACCCTTTTGAAACTGATGACTCTTTGAGAAGATGTTTTTGGAACAGAGTCAATGCAGCAACAGGGCACTGTCCTGGACCCGCGGCCTGCCCTACTTCTAATAAGCTGAGTGGCAGCAGCCAAGTCTTTTCCCTGCTCTGAGCTTCAATTTCTTCCCTAAAGAAAGGAAAACGGCTGAGAGTAGTGGCTCATGCCTGTAATCCCAACACTTTAGGAGGCCGAGGCGGGTAGATCGCTTGAGCCCAGGAGTTAAAGATCAACCTGGGCAACAAAGGGAGCCCCCATCTCCACAAAAAAAATTTTTTTAATTAGCCAGCTATGGTCACAGCTATTTGGGAGTCTGAGGTGAGAGGATAATTTTACCCCAGGAGGGTGAGGCTGTAGTGACTCACCACTGCACCCCTGCTTGAGAAACAAAGACCTTGTCTCAAAAATAAATAAGTTCATCATCTATTTTTTAAGAAAAGGAAGAAAAGAAGGGGCAGGAAAAGTGGGGAGACTATGGCTCTCTGCTGCCCCACCTCCACTCTCCTCTTGGGAAACCATCCTTCCAAGAGATGTGATCCAAAGGTGAGCACTAACTGATTTCGGCCAATCAGCATATCTTGTCCTTCTGGCCGCAGTGTTCAGGATGGGTCAATTACTCTCATATGGTTCAGAGAGAATCTGGGGGTTTCTGCTGGCAACTCTGGGCAGAGACTTGCTCTTTCTCTTGAGTCTAAACAGTCTAAGAACACTGCAGCTACTGCTGTTTCCTTGAGGGGACTGGGCTGGGGGAGTGAAATGGAGCAGTGAAAACAGAATCAGGCAGAAATGGACCAGGTTTCCATGATATCTCAGGCCTCTGGGTCACCGTGAAGCTGACACTTGCTACTATGGTTGGCATGCCTGTCCCCTCCAAACCTCGTGTTGAAATTCATTCCCCAATGTTGGAAGCGGGGCCTCATGAGCGGTGTTTGGGTGCTGGGGACCAAGCCCTCTCAGCTCACTGCAACCTCCACCTCTCAGTTTCAAGTGATTCTCCTGCCTTAGCCTCATGAGTAGCTGAGACTACAGGCACACACCACCGCACCTGGCTAATTTTTGTCTTTTTAGTAGAGACAAGGTTCACCATGTTGGCCAGGCTGGTCTCAAGCGGTCCGCCCACCTTGGCCTCCCCAAGTGCTGGGATTACAGGCGTGAGCCACCGCCCCCGGCCTCTATTAGTTTCTGCAAGAGCTGGTTGTTTAAAAGAGCCTGACACCTCCCCACTCTCCTGCTTCCATTCTCACTGATGTGATCTCTGCACATAGCAACTCCCCTCTGCCTTCTGCCACGAGTGGAAACACCCTCACCAGATGCAGATACCCAATCTTGAACTTTGCAGTCATCAGAATTGTGAGCCAAATAAACCATTTCCTCATAAACTACCCAGCACCAGGCATTCCTTTGTAGCAACACAAAATGCACTGAGGCACTCACCTACCTCTGGACTTTTTTAGTATCTAACATAACGAATTCCTTGCTTTGCAGAGGCCAGTTTGTACTGGGCTCTCTGTTTCTTCCATTGAAATCATCCTAACTAATACAAAAACCATGATCCCAAAGGTCTCACCCAGCTCCAGCATTTCTTTCATTGGTAAGATTTCCTAACCACGCCAAGGCCTGAAAAGGAAAACCCAAATGAAAACCCTCAATCCCTGTTGCCAAGGAGAGATTGTGGGCTATTCAAGACCACAGACCATGGCAGTCTTCTCTTTGATCCCGAGTTCAAAGCACAGTACCTACAACTCGGGACACTGAAAAACTCAACACGCATGGGCTAAATGAGTGGCTGAGTAAGACCAAGGTTTTGTAAACTGCAGGCCCGAGATAAGCTTTAGTTCTCTAATCAGCATCATTCCCATCACCACCGTAACCACCATCAGCACTACTATCTGCTGAGTGCTTACTAGGTACCGGGTGCGCACAGCTCTGCATCTACGACCTGCCTGAAGCCTCATAACCCGCCCGTCGAGTGATCAGGACCACTCACAATTAACTATGCTCTGTCTTTCCAGGAGCCTGGAAGACTGCCCCTCCCCACCCACCTGCAGTTAGATGTGTCTGTGGAACTTGCTTTACCACTGAAATAAGAGAAATGTTACATGTAATTTCTGGGTGGAAGCTTTCAGAGTCAGAGTGTGCTTGGCCAATGTCACCTGCCCCTCTGCCACAACCTGGGTCTGTGGGTGAGGATGGTGACAACACAGAGGAGTGGCCCAGCCAACTTCACAAAGGATAAGTGACGTGAAACAGACAGAAATCTATGTGTTTTCTGTTCATGACAGTATGGGGTTGTTACTGCAGTGTAACTCAACCTAAATTGACTAATATACTACACCCTGGTTAACAGATGTGAAAACTGAGGCTCAGAGACATAAAGCTCCTTGCCTGAAACCACATAGTTACTGCAGCAGAAAGGCTTGTATAGGCCTGGAGAACACAGAAAGTCTGGCCATTGGTCCCCAGGTCCTTGATCCCGATGTTCACTCCGGCTGACTTGGGGCTTTCAATGGAAGCCTTGCCCACATTCTCCTGGTTAGAAAACTCCAGATCCAGAAAAACCTCTGGACCTCAGAAACCAACAGCCAAGACGGAGTAAAATTCACAGAAACCAAGTTCCCCAAACCAACCCTCAAGACATGAAATTATAGACATATAAGAAAATATACAATGTAGGATAGAATGGGGCAAACAGACAGAGTAAAGAGAAGGGAAATAAAGTACATTGTTGAAGAAAAGGCCAGAGTGAGTCAGTCTGCTGAAACTCCTGCCACAAAATTAATTTCCTTCCTCCCTCCCTTCCTTCCTTCCCTCCTTCCTTCCTTCCCTCCTTCCTTCCTTCCTTCCTTCCCTCCCTCCCTCTCTTCCTGCCTTCCTTCCTTTTTTCTCTCTCTCTTTTTTTCTTTTTTTTTTTTTTGACACAGAATCTTGCTTTGTTGCCCAGGCTGGAGTGCGGGGATGCGATCTCAGCTCACTGCAACCTCCACCTCCCAGGTTCAAGCAGTTCTTCCTGCCTCAGCCTCCGGAGTAGCTGGGATTATACGTGCTGGCCACCACGCCCAGCTAATTTTTGTATTTTTAGTAGAGATGGGGTTTCACCTTGTTGGCCAGGCTGGTCTCGAACTCCTGACCTCAAATGATCCACCTGCCTTGGCCTCCCAAAGTGCTGAGATTACAGGTATGAGCCACCATGCCTGGCCCCTACCATAGATTTTCAATACAACCAATCAATCATTCCTATATAATCAATTGTAGGGAAACAGTAATTTTGGCTGAGATGATTTGTGACCAAAGTGGAGTGCAAAAACGGTTATAAGGCTCACTTTGTCCATAAAATAACTAGTGATTGCTCGGCTTCACCTGGCATTTAGCCTGTGAGAACTCGCTTCGGGGGGCCAGTAAAGATGCCAGGGATGTGGTGTGGGGGTTGTCTTCAGTGATATTCCTGTGGTGTGCAGCCTTCTAAAACAGACCCCAGTGGCTCTATTTCCTGGTCTTCACCTCCTGGGCAATCCCCTGAGTGTCGCTTGGCCCCAGTGACTTGCCTCTGCCCTAATGAACAGATTATAGTAGAATATTGTAGAAGTCATGGAATGCCACTTTTTTTGTTGTTGTTTTGTTTTTTCTGAGACAGGGTCTCACTCTGTCGCCCAAACTGGAGTAGAGTGGCGCGATCTCAGCTCACTGCAACCTCTGCCTCCCGGGCTCAAGCGATTCTCCTGCCTCAGTCTCCCAAGTAGCTGGGATCACAGGTATGTGTTACTACCGTCTGGCTAATTTTTGTGTTTTTAGTAGAGAAGGGGTTTCACCATGTTGGCCAGGCTGGTCTCCAACTCCTGAGCTCAAATGACCCCCACCTCAGCCTCCCAAAATGCTAGAATTACGGGCGTGAGCCACCGCTCCGGCCAGAATGCTACTTCTGAAGCTTAGACTACAAAACACCCCGACTCCCATTTACTTGGGCTCTCTCTCTCTTTTGCTTTCTTTGGCCACAGTGAAGAGATCTGGGTAGGCAAGAAACCTGGGGTGGCCTCCAGCCAACAGCCTGAGAGGAACTGAGGCCCTCAGTCCAAGAGCCCTTAAGAAACCGAATCCCACCAACAACCACACGGGTTAGCTTGGACGCGGATCCTTCCCTAGGGGAGCCCTGAGGTGTCTGCAGTCGCCGGCTGAGGCTGCGGTGTGCAGCCTGAGAGAGACCCTGGAGAGAGAACCAGTTGAGTGGCACCGAGACTCCAGGCCCACAGAAACTGTGAGATGGTAAATGTTGTCACTGTCAAGTGTCGTTTTTCCTCTCAGTGTTGGGACGATTTGTTACGCGGAGAAAGACACAATCGCTAAATAGTGAGTTTCATTTAGCTATTTCTGGTGCTCGCACTTAATGAATCATTGGCATAATGCCAAATCATTCCCAGTGAGTCTATGGGGGTCAAAATAATGGGGGCTAAAACTGCAATATATAGATAAAATCTAGAGGAGTGTTCCCCAAACCCTGGTGCATCACAAAGCACCACCAGGATTCTTGCCACACACACCCCCGACTTGCACAGTTGCTGAATAATGTTGCCTTTTCAATCCCCTCATTTTTTTTTTTTAAAGACAAGGTCTCACTATGTTGCCCAGGATGGTCTCGAGCTCCTGGGCTCAAGTGATCCTCCTGAGCAGCTGGATTACACCACGCATCTTTTTTCACTTTTAACATTTACTTTAAAAGGCAAGTATACATCACTCTAGCAAATAGAAAGCCAGTATCACTAGAAGGCAACTGGATCTGATGAAAGCCAACTGTGATTAAATCCTAAGTGTTAGTGGTTCTCAACCCCAGGAGCATCGGAATCATGCAAAACAATGAGGGGTGCCCAGGTCCCATCAAAGAGATTCTCCTGCAGCCGATCTGGGGTTGAGCCTTGTCATCAAGGCATCTGGACGTTCTGAGCGGCGTCTACTGCAGCCGCGTCTGAGAGCTCGGAACTTCCCAGTGGCCAACGGCAACATGACCCAGAGGCCTAAACTCACTTTGTCAGGGTCTCCAGGAGTTAAAGCCGGACTAGCACCAAACTGAGACCACACCAGCATGGCCGAAAGGAAAAGAAAAGGGGAACACCTTCCCTAGCAGCCCATATTATTCAGCACTTGACCCTGAGCCATCTAACATCACTCTACTATCACCAGGGCTACACGCCTCGCACTCTACAGACAGACCCGAGAGCGTGACAGATGCATCTCTTCGGACAATCCTCTGTGGAAGTGACTGACCAAAATAAAGAGATTCTGAGCGACAGACATTTGTAGGTTACAGCATCTGGTGAGGGACTGGATTCAGTCATCGTAGCTCAGCTCACATGGTGTCTCCTCCACCAGGCTGCAGACTGTGAGTCCAGTGGACAGTGACCAAGGCCTGCTCTCTACATCGCTGGTGCCTAGGTCAGTCCCTGGCATATGGAAGACACTATTAGCATCCAATGAATAAACAGATGAAGTGTCATCCAAACTGGATCTAGACACAGCCCACCATCCAGGGGAAGAAGTGGTATTCCAGAGGGGACCCAGAGGAGCAGGGACAAGCCTCTGCCAGCCAGCCCTTGCTCCTCCACCAATAGCTTCTCCAATTAAGCCCTGGCTTATTCCAACACAGCCACTGCTGAAGGCACCCGTTCTCTTTGTGACTGATGGATAATTTCATACCCAAATTGGAAACCATTTAAATGGAGACATCAGGAAAATCAGAGGCGGGCAACATATGATACCTCTTTATATTTGACAGCAAGTAAAAAATGAGAACAGCAGTGTTGACCATCTTGAGACAAATAAACCCACAGTCCCTTGGTGGTTTGTGGGGCAGGCACAGAGTCCTTCATTTCAGTCAAATTCCCCACGTGTGTTCTGGGCATCTGTAGTCAGGATGCTAAGGTGAGAAGTGGGAACTGAGGTTCACGCATTCGGCAAATGCTTTATACCCTGTATTCAGGCGCTGGGGACACAGTCATACATAAAATGGACAAAGAAGAGAGCAAATAAACAACTCTATGCCAAGCAGTGTTAGTATTATGAAGAAAAATAGAGCAGCAGAATGCTATTTTAACCAAGTTTATGATATAAGCTGATATTTTACTCCCTACTTTGGATGATTTAGAGGCATTTACTGTTTAATGTAAACCTCATACAACTCTCTTTGGTGGGCATTCCTAGTCCCACTTCAAGATGAGGATATGGGCCAGGCATAGCAGCTCACACTTGTAATCCCAGCACTATGGGAGGCCAAGGCAGGAGGATCACTTGAGCCCAGGAGTTTGAGACCAGCCTGGGCAATATAGTGAAACCCCATCACTACAAAAATTTAAGAGTTAGCCAAGTGTAGTGGTGCATGCCTGTAATCCCAGCTACTCAGGAGGCTGAGGTCGGAGAACTGCTTGAGCCCACAAGTTGGAGGCTGCAGTGAGCTATGACTGCACCACTGCACTCCAGTCTGGGCAACAGAGCGAGACTGTCTCTTAAAAAAATTAAAAATACAAAGTGTAAAGAAATAAAGGGGAGGACATGAAGACTCTAAAAAGAGACTTATCAGCTCCATCTCCTACTAGTCATGGGGACATGGAGACTTGGGGATGTTACTTATCTTATCTGTGCCTTAGTCTCCTCATCTCTAAAATCGAGACACAAGAACCTACATCACTGCTTGCTACTACATATACAGCTCATGGAATAGGATTTGGTACGTAATAAGTGCCGGTATACCTGTCTGCAGGTAGGAGTGTAAATGACACTCCCATTTATAAGAACTTCATTATCTCATGGAGAAGCCAAAGGATACATCCATGAAACTAGCAATGATAATATTTTGAACAAATCACGTTAATTCATACCACCATTTCCGCTGCCTAACAGGCCCATCTTCCTGATCAACTTCAACTCATCCTTAAAAACTCAAGTTAAACGCCTCCTCTTTAAAACCTTCCAAGACATACCCTAGCAGGTAATTAACCCCACCATTGTGCTATCATTATACTTGATACCTACATAATTCTATTTCTTACTCATTGCTCATTCTTTCATTCAACTACTGTGTGTCAACAGCCTGCCATCTGCCACGCCCTCATCAACCTCCACGGCAAGGATGTTTAGTATGTCTGTGTCCTCCACTGGACGACAAACTTCTTGGGAGAGAAATTGACTGGGTGTAGCTCAACAGAACTAATTAACTAATGAATAAACAAAGAACAACATAAGATTAGATAAAACAAGCGGTCCAGAGGGAAAAAGGATTACAGGAATTTAAAGAACAACGGAAACATACCTACCAAAACGCAGTATTGACAGGGCCACTAGGGGCTTTGTCAAAGAATGAACGAGACCTTGAAGGATGGGGAAGATTTGGAAGAGTGTGAAAAAGGAGGAAGTCGACATATATTCACGACTGAAGAATGCAAAGTCGCAAAACAATCGGAACAGTATAAATGATCCGTTTTGTGTTAACAATAGATGTGTGTTGTGCGTGTGTGTGTGTATATATATGCCTGCCTATATGCAAATGCATACAAAATACCTGGAAGGGTATATACCAAATGCTTCATAGCAGGATCGCTAGGAGGGAACACTTGTCTTTTGTACTCTATATAGTTTTGCATTATTTATATTCTTTCAGAAATGTATTTTTATATTATTTATGTAACTTAGAAAAAATGTTAAAGCATGTCTTCCAAAAGACAAATGGTGAAAAGGCAGAGCGATGGAAGTAGAAGGAATAGGAAGAGCCAATGCTGAGGGACAGGACTCGGTGGAGAAACAGCAGACGGCAAGACATGAGGGCGAAGGCAAAAGTCAGGTCCTGCTTCACCATCTGCCATATTATTTTTAAAGCAAAGCTAAAAAATATCTGCGTTGCACTGCAGCACTGGGGGCAAGAGTTGGCTCCGAGCTTTGCTCTAACAGGACAGGGTGGCGATTCCCACAGGAGGCCCACACACTCAGGCTGGCATAGGCAGTGACACCCTGGACGGGAGAAACGAAAGGAAGCCACTTTCCCAGAACAGAAATAAAAATCTGTCTGGGTGCAGTGGCTCACGCCTGTAATCCCAGCACTCTGGGTGGCTGAGGCAGGATTGCTTGAGCCCAGAAGCTCGAGATCAGTATGGGCAACATAGAAAGACCCTGTCTCTACAAAAAAAATTTTAAAAACAACAAAATTAGCCAGGCATGGTGGTATGCACCTATAGTGCCAGCTTCTCTAGAGGCTGAAGTGCAAGGATGGCTGAGCCCAGGAGTTTGAGGCTCAAGTGAGCTATGATTGCACCACTGCACTCCAGCCTGGGTGACAGAGAAAGACCCTGTCTCTATTTAGGAAAGAGGAAAGCAAGGAAAGAGGGAAGGAAGGAACGGAGGAAGGGAGGGAGAAGGGGAGAGAGAGAGGGAGGGAGGGAGGAAGGAAGGAAGGGTCAGTCTAAAGAAGCTTGAAGTTCTTCCAACTTTATCAAAAGCCTTGGCTGATCCCCAGTGTCTGGCTGGCAACATCAGTTGCATCCCAAACCACAGTCACTGCTTTGGGGTGGACGAGGCCCTCCGTTTTCGAATACCTGGGAGAACACCATTTGAACTCTGATGAACAAAATCACCTTCCTCAGAAATCAGGACTGCAGCTCTGCAGACCTCATGGGCAAGAAAGCCGCATCCCAGGAACACTGGGGTGTAGGTAATACTAACATGGTGCCCACCCCTCAAGAAGAGGTCATTTCCAGAAGAACAAGTCAACGGGAGCCAATAGTTTGGCTTTTTGCAACTAAACTAGGGATTCCTTTACCAAAACGTATCTATTCCCATCTAATCACATAACGTGCTGGTTGCTCAGAAAAAGAGAAAGCAATGAATCTAGGTACAATCTGCTCTGGTTCCCACAGACCAGCTGGCCAGGGAATCAAACTCCATGAAACACACAGCAAAACAGCATTGACTTTTACTAGGAGATTATATAAATTCATTTTAGGGAGATGGGGAAGCCTCCTAGAACATGCCAGGAGATACCCTTGGTGCTGCTTACTGCCTGAGCCAAAGTGTCTATGTGAATGATGGCCCGGGAGACAAGGAAGCAGAGACGTGCCTTCATTTATTTGTTTTGAGACGGAGTTTCACTGTCACCCAGGCTAAAGTACAATGGCGCAATCTCCACTCACTGCAACCTCCACCTCCCAGGTTCAAGCAATTATCCTGCCTCACCCTCCCAAGTAACTGGGATTACAGGCACCTGCCATCAAACCTAGCTCATTTTTGTATTCTTAGTAGAGATGGGTTTTTACCATGTTGGCGCCAGGCTGATCTCGAACTCCTGACCTCAGGTGATCCGCTCTCCTCGGCCTCCCAAAGTGCTGGGATTACAAGTGTGAGCCACCACACGCAGCCACGTTGTTGTTGTTGTTGTTTTTTGTTTTCCTCTCTTTTCTTTTCTTTTTGAGATGGAGTCTTGCTCTGTCTCTCAGGCTGGAGTGCAATGGCACCATCTTGGCTCACTGCAGCCTCCACATCCCAGGTTCAAGTGATTCTCCTGCTTCAGCCTCCCAAGTAACTGGGATTAAAGCCACATGCTACCATGCCCAGTTAACTTTTTATATTTTCAGTAGAGGCGGGGTTTCACCATGTTGACCAGGCTGCTCACAAACTCCTGACCTCAGGTGATCTGCCCACCTCAGCCTCCCAAAGTGCTGGGATTACAGGCATGTCTATTACAGGCTTACAGATACGTGAGCCACTGTGCCTGGCCTCAAAGAAAGATTTTTTAAAATAAGAAGAAATCTTTCAAAAAATATAAAGAACATCAGATCCAACTTGTGCGGAAGGTATGACTAACCAGAAGTGAACTCTTAATGAAGGTAAAGAAATAAATTAAATTAAGGAATAAGTATATTTAGTTAGAAGGTTCATACAACTATTAATATAATCATGTGGTTATTATGTATCCCTGGAAATACTGTGTGTGTTAATTTAGCAGAAATTGAATAAATTAAATTAGTATCTAGATGGATGTGTCATGGCCAGTGAGATTTACAAGGTGGCATTGAGACAGAATGGAAAGCACTGGGAGGACCCACATTTTTAGGATGACAAACATGAAATGGTCAAGGACAGTGTCATCATCTGACCATGTAGAGGAGAGGACCTGGCCTAGACCAGCTTCTAGAGGAGTCCCATGTGGTTGCCCCAGGCACAGGAACCCCTTTTCCATGCTGATGACATCTTATTAAGATATGAACATGTGGCTGGGCACGGTGGCTCACGCCTGTAATCCCAGCACTTTGGGAGGCCAAAGTGGGTGGATCACTTGAGGCCACGAGTTCAAGACCAGCCTGGCCAACCTGGCAAAACCCCACCTCTACTAAAAATACAAAAATTAGCTGGACGTGGTGGTGCACGCCTGTAATCCCAGCTACTCAGGAGGCTGAGGCAGGAGAATTGCTTGAACCTGGGAGGCAGAGATTGTAGTGAGCTGAGATTGCGCCACTGCACTCCAGTCTGAGTGACAGAGCGAGACTCCGTCTCAAAAAAAAAAAACAACAAAAAACGAACATGCTAATAACATGCATACCAGGAAGGAGCAAAGAACCGCGGTCTTGAGATTCCTCCCTGTGGGAGAGGTGAGTGGAATCTGGGGCAGTTTCCATAAGAGACAAAGAATGAGATCAGAGGAAGCTTACTTGTATTCAATAAGAGCAGGCCTTCTTGCACCAATAACGAATGTGGGTCATGAGCTCAGGATTTTGATGAATCCAAATCTGAGCACCTGGTTCAGATGAAATTCAAAGAACAAAGAGGCCATTTCAAGAAGGACTGGGTGGTAATTAAAATGAGAACAGGGGGCATGTGAGCCCCAGGAGCATCCTGGTGGTCACTGCCCATCACTTCTCCTGCAGGTGAGGCTGTGAGTGGCAAACTCAAACCACGCGTTCACAAACATATGCTGGAGAAGAGAAGAGAGGACAGGTGGGGCGGAGGGGTCAAAAGCTGCCTTCCGATCCCGGCTTCTACTCCTTCAGGATCCACAGCAGGCAAGACCTCAGCATTCTCCAAGCAGGACCTCTGTCTCCATGCCAAACCCCCATGAAGTGAAGCCAGAGAGACACAAGTCACACGAAATATACTCTGGGCTTTGACCTTTTCAAAGGCAGAGACTGTATTTTCCATATCCACTACATCTCCGTAGTCTGCCTCACACTGGGTAAAGCAGCCACACAAAACACAAGTGACTGACAAGCAACGTAATCCAGCGTGGAAAATGCCTCCCTCGACTCACAGCTGAAGTCGTTACATAGTACCAAATTTCTAAATCTTGATCATTTTGCACCTTGACAATGCTTTCTGTTTGAATCAACACAGGACCAACTTTAAAGTTAAGCTTGCATACACTGCATCTGCCCACAGACACGAAACTCTGATCTTCAGGGAAGTGTAAAGTTCCACACCTGGATGCCTTGGATAACCAGACTCTATCCACTCAAACCCTAGAGTCCAGACCGTCATGGGTCCCCAGGGGAAACTGACGACCCATGGTGATGAGCAAGCCAGGTAAACGATGAGAGTTTAACACAGGAGCATCAGAAAAGAATGATCTGTGAGTTTAACACTTCCAACTCCCCCCAGGTGCAAGAGGTACCTGCACGAACAGCAAGGAGCATGTGATCACTTGGGGTATTTGGCCATGGGAAGGAAAACACAGCTAGGCCCAAAGACAGGCTTTTCTTTTCTGGATCTGAGAGGTTTAAAGTGGGTTCCACAAGCATTTTTCCAAATGATTTTGTGTCAAAGACTAATATTTCTGAGTTAAGCCTCTATGTGAGATATATTTTTAGTAGCCCCTCTTAAATGGCACTTTTAAAAATAATCTCCTTCAAGACGGCAGACGATTAAAACAGGGATGTCCAACCGCTGAGTTAAAAAGCCTCTTATAATTTGGAACACGAAGTTTAACGTTGCCGCGGGGCAGCAGACAATTTGGTACTTGATCATTAGCTATGCGGCAAGCGCCACCCGGCAGAAAAATAGATTTCTTATTAAGCTTCCATACTTAAATAGCATCAGCCCTCAAATGAGATCACTCCCTCCGAAGGTTTTAAAGGTACCGAGAAAGTCCCAGGGAGCATTTTATTTTAAAGTGAAACTTATTACAAAACTTGGGATGGGGTTTTTCCATCTCTCTCATCGCTGGATGTGAAATTACTCATCTTTCTCTCCTATCAGCTCAGTCATCTCAGAGGAAACAAGGTGCCCCAGGAAACACAGAAGGCTCACAGCGAGGACCCACATGGGGTGTTATCGAGCACGACAGGAAGGCAGCTTTCTCGATAATCGATCGTGCTAGTGAACAGAGCGTTGCCAGAGATACTCCAGGTGCACACTCAGATGTATACGTCATGTGCTCCCTGAGTGACTACGTGTTCCAGGCTCTGAGGGTAGGAAAATGAGGACAACAGTCTCGGTCTCAGGGAAGCTCCTGGTCCACAGGGGAAAATGGAAAAGTCAACACCAAGTGGTACTGCAGAGTGGCAAGTGCCACAGCACAAAATGCTCCAGAAACACTCATCAGGGGCCAGCCATACGGTGGAAGGCAGGCAATGGCCCACTCTACAGGGACCCTCACAAAACACACAAGGCTTGGATGATGAAGGGGAGATGGAAAGGCTTTGTAGTTTTTCAGGCAATTGCAATGAATAGCAATTATCATGGCAAACTACAGCAATGTAAATGTTTATTAAACTGGAGACAATGGGAGAGCAGAAGGGAAGGGAGAGGGAGAGAGTTGCAAACACAGAGAGAGAGAGATCAGGCGGGGGGAGAGACAGAGGAAATGAGAGAGAGAGAGAGAGAGAGAGAGAGAGAGAGAAATACAAAGAAGCAGAGAGAGAAACAAAAGGAGAGAAAGGGAGTGAGAGAAAGGCAGACACAAAAGAACAACAAAAAGAGAAGCACACAGAGACCAAAGAAGAAACAAAGATACAAAAACAGGAGGAGAAACGGAGAGAGTGGGAGAAAATGCAGAAGGTAAGAGACAGCCCAGGTGGCAGAGACCCAAAGTGCCTGGGAAAGGCAGTGCTGTTCACATCAAACCCTGACCAGGCTGGTGAGTGGGTGGGAGGCCAGCTGGACCTGGGACTCAACACAGGCAGGCTCACTGCACCCCAGAGCCACGCTATGTCACCTTCTCTCCTCCAGGCCCTGCAGACTCCATGCCAGGGCAGGCTCATGAGATAAGGCAGGCTCTGATGAGCTCCCCGCTAGCTAGTACATCAATAAAAAACATGACACTCAATGGCGCTACCTTTCCCAAATGCACTCTTCGGAAAATAGTTCCATGACCATCTTCTAAGAGAAGATGTTCCTCAGGGAAATAATTCTGCGAAATAATGACTGCAATAGTGTTCCTTGGGGAAATAATTTTGGGAAATGCTACTATACCTAGCCCATCCCTTTTGGAGAGTCATGGAGCACCCTGGTGTGTGACCCTTGAGGGAAATCGCACAGTGTAGAAGACCATCAAACTATCTTTAATCCAACATTTTTCAGGCTTATTGCATCACAGAACCCCAGTTCCTTTTTAAAAAATACATGAAGCAACTATGCAAACCCCCCACTCAATCACTGTTCTGCTTTCGGGAAACTCTGCCTTCTCTAGATTACAAGTTTCCAAAGAGCCTTTTTTTTTTTTTTTTTTGAGGTGGAGTCTTGCTCTGTCACCCAGGCTGGAGCGTGTAGCAGCGTGATCTCGGCTCAATGCAACCTCTACTGTCTGGGTTCAAGGGTGATTCTCCTGACTCAGCCTCCCGAGTAGCTGTGAGTACAGGCACACACCACCATGCATGCTAATTTTTGTATTTTTAGTAGAGACGGGGTTTCACCATGTTGGCTAGGCCAGTCTCGAACTCCTGACCTCAAGTGATCCACCTGCCTCGGCCTCCCACAGTGCTGGGATTACAGGTGTGAGACACCATACCCGGCCTCTGAAGAGCCTTTCTGACATAAACACCATGTCATGAGTATGCTAAACACACACACACACACACACACACACACACACACGTAACTCCTGATGCATGAAGTGAGAAGGAGAGATAAGAAAGGGAGAGATTCACTTTGCAGATCAAGAATGGGCATGTTTGAGAGCTTCACCACAGAAGCATCTGAATGTTTAAACCCATCCAGAGTGCTGTGCCTGGAGCACAACAGACACCAAATTTTGCTTGAAATTGGAAAACATAAAATAAAAGAGTGAGCAGTGTGGTGGTATGGAACAACAGAGTCCTGGGTTTACATTCAGGTGCTGCCAAGAAGCTGTGTGCCTTTGGGTGAGCCACAAAACCTCTCTGTACCTCATTTGCTCAGCTGAAAAATGAGCCTAACCAGAAAATTATAAGGACTGTCTAGAGGGTGCAAGGAAAAAAAATGCACAACAAACACACAGCAAAACTCTACCAAAGGGTGGTACAGACAAGGGAGGGGACGAGTGAGAGAGTGGGGGTCGGGGGAAGGAGCTGACAGCATGGATGCTTGGAGTCAGGGCAGTGGTTCCACAGGCAGTAAGTCATACCAAGCCAGACCATCTTTTCTGCTTAAGTGGAGATGATCAGAAACGGGACTAGGGACAGAGAAACAGAGCCTTGCCAAAGAGGCTGAAAAAAAGAGGAATCCAATGTCCATTATATAAAGTGAGCTCGTGTTTGCATCCGCCACGGGAACAAATTGCGTTTAATGAGTGGCTTCACCTTTAGCTTTCACCGCGCTGTGCCTTTAATTGACCTCTACAACTTGCAGTCTTACAAGGTTCTATTTCCCTGTCTCCATTTATTATTCAAACTAGGAGCTGTTCTCCCAGACTGTAATCAAATCCTGCTAAAAGGTAAAAATCTCCAGCATTCATTCACATCTTATACCAAAGGGGAAAAACATAATAAGAGTCCTAAAAATACTCACAGTAAAAAAAAAAAAAAGAGAGACAAATTCAATCCTTAATCCCAAACTCCTTTTCCTTAAAAATAAGTGTCTTAGCTTAAAAGGATACACAGGCCAAGTTTGGTGGCTCACGCCTGTAATCCCAGCAGTTTGGGAGGCCAAAGCAGGAGAAACACTTGATGCCAGGTGTTCAATACCAGCCTGGACAATGTAGTGAGATCCTGCCTCTAAAAAAAAATAAATAAAATAAAATAAAATAATTAGCCAGGCTTGGTGGCACACACCTGTAGTCCTAGCTACTCCAGAGACTGAGGCAGGAGGACTGCTTGAGTCCAGGAGTTTGAGGTTACAGTGAGCTATGATGGTGCCACTGCACTCCAGCCTGGGCAAGAGAGCAAGACCCTGTCTCTAAAAAAAAGTGAAGTATATATAGTGATACAAGTTAAGCATTCCTAATCCTAAAATCTGAAATCCAAAATGTTCCAATGAGCATTTGAGCATCCTATTGGCACCCAAAGAATTTTAGATTTTGGAGCACCTCAGATTTCAGACTTTTGGATTAGGGATGCTCAACCCACAAGTGTAATGCAAATATTCCAAAATGCAAAGAACTCTGAAACACTTGTGGTCCCAAACATTTCAGAAGAGAGCTACTCAACCTGTATCAGAAAAAGATACCGCTGAAAGGACACTAACCCTGCTCGTCTGTTTTCTGAATTCTCATTTGGTCTATGCGCTCAGCCTCTCTGTATGAAAATGAACTCATCATGTGGCAAACATTTACTGAGCACCTACTACATGCTGGGCATGGTGCTAGGCACGGGGGATCGGAGTTGGAAATGGGTCATGAGGGCCAGCACAGAGAGCACTGTTTCACTGGCAGAACCTCACAGAACCTCGCGCTACGGTCAGCACCATGTTTATTCCCAGCAGACAGAAGAGGAGATTTGGGTTTCCACCTAGAGCAGACAGTCCGGACCCTGAGTCACTCGAACACCCTGGGGTCTGGGAGGAAGCCATTATAATGCAGTGTGGTCAGGGATCCAGGCCCCATGGAAAGGAAGAGAGAAGTGGCTGAGATTCCCATAATACATGTCTCTCACAGTGAAAAGCCAGAAAAAAAAAAAAGCAAAAGACAACTCCAGGAGGAAGACTGAGCTGGAAACGGCCTTCTTCCTTCTGCCCTGGCTGTCTGACTCTGGGGAGATAACCAAAGCAGGCCTGAGGCAATAATGGGGTATCCCCTGGGGACCCCGGTCCAAACGGCGAGCTCTTCTGACAGCCTTCAGGCCCTTAATGACCGTTTTACTTGCTCCTCGCTTCTGGCCATCACAGCCTGCCGGAGGAAAGGATCTGATGCCATGAGAACTGCCTCTGTGTAAATGACTGTCTCTGTCCTGGAGGGCATCAGACTTAGGCAGAAGGAGCATAGCACAGAGGAGAGGTGGGCTGGCATGGCCTGGGGGCCTAGTGGTGACATTCATTCATTCACTCATTCACTCAATGAGTCGACCCACATTTACTGAACACCTACCGTGTGAATCACTGAAACCCAAAGGGAGCAGAAAGAAACAAAAACTTGCCCTTGTGGACGCAGGAGAGATAACACTGATCAGTGATAAATCAGTGTAACATTACATTAAGACAGGAAGGGAGAGACACATGTCGGCATCATAGTCGACATGGAAAATCTGACCTTGTCAGGGCATCAGGGAGGGTTCCTGAGGAAGCGTGGAGCTGATATGCAGCTCTCGCACTGAGCAGTGTTCCAGGCGAGGGAACGCCAGGAGCGAAGGCCCTGAGTGGGAGGCAGCGCAGGGCAGGAGGTCCAGCACCCTGGGGGAGCATGAGGAGACATTGGTGGGGCGGGGTGGGGCAGGGATGCAGCGACCAAAATCCTTCTGCAACTCAGTTGTCAAACTCATAAAAGAGGACAATACTTCGTTTGTATGCCCAACACGTTGTTGGAATTACATCGTGATCTGCGAAAGGATTATGGGCCTCAAAAGCGATATTCCTGCAGCAGGTGGAGGAGGCTGGGAGGAGGTGGTCATCCTTTCCAAAGCCCCGAGAGTCCTGCAGGGCAAGATCTCCGGGTTTTCACCCAGTCTAACTGAGCCCTGTGGACTGCCAGCCAGCCTTCCAGTCTAAAGGCAGGATTTCATCTACAGTGAGGATTTCCACCCAGGATGCTAGCCCAACATTACTGTAAAAACAAAAACGGGAAACCATGCAACATCCAACAGGGGCCTGGGGAAATCCATTATGGTTTTCCCCAGGGAACAAGACACAGTTCTTAAAATGAACGACAGTTCTACTCGTGAAGTAAAATTAAAAGATCTTTAAAGCATACTGTTAAATGAGGAAAGGTAAGACACAGAAGAATGCATTCAGCAGGCTACTCATTATTAACATGTATAGACGCGTGAAAACAGCATGCTGAGGTGTCACTCATATCTGCAAAGAGAAACCCAAGACTGGTAACAGTTACTGCTTCTGGGTAGGAAAATCAGGGGGTCAGAGACAGGAAGAGATTTATTTTACCCTTTTTACTACTTAACTTTTTAGCATGGGGATG
The DNA here is from genome assembly GCF_008728515.1 of Papio anubis. NCBI lineage: Eukaryota > Metazoa > Chordata > Mammalia > Primates > Cercopithecidae > Papio > Papio anubis. The sequence goes on from NC_044993.1 coordinate 61,603,165, forward strand.
CCAAGGTCTGTCATGAATCCAAAAATTTTGATACTTTCCAACTGTTAAAAGCAAAAATATTACCATTAGTATATCCTATTGTACAATATGAAAAAAAGTTTAAGAAAAAAATAAATTTAAAAAAAACAAAAATTTAATTTTTTAAGTCAGATCCAGAACTGCCACTTCTCAGTGTGGGATGTTGGGAGAGTTACATCGTTTCTGAGTCTCAGCTTTGTCTTCTGCAAAATGGGCATCAAAATAGTAATTACTCTGAGGCCACGTGAGGACTAAATGAATTACTAACATTCAAGAGAGAAGCCAAATTTTTGGCTGATAGCAATTAATAAATATTAGCTATTAATATCAGCAGTTATTCATTTGTACTGGTTAATTGGGCATCTTTATTATTCACAATGAGAATGATACACTGATGTTGCTCTCCAAAAATTTATCTGCAGTGACAACAGTCACCTACCATTTACTACCTGACACTCACAGGGTCAAACTGAACCTGTCCTAAGAAATGGGACCACTGTCTGGTTCCTGGTTGCCCACTGAGCCCCTCTTGCAAGGCTAGCCTTGGAGTAGGCTGGGACCCTTGGTGTTGGGCAGGGACAAGGGAGAGGCTGGCCCACCTTCAAGACCTACTCCACTCACACGGGGAGACAGGTCAGGGCCAGGCCTCCATCCCCACACCCCATTGTCCTTTCTCAGAGGAGGCAGATTAGATGTTGCCAAGTCTCTAATGTGCAACACAGGTGGCAGGGCCACTGCAGGGATGCTGGAACCTTGGCTGGGGGAAATGGGTAACACAAGGGGCTCCCTCTCCCATACCTGTTCCTGCAATTCTCTAGAGCTGGTATAGCTTGAAGAAAATGGGCTTTGAAATTAAACCTGAGTCTGAATCCAGGCTCTATTACATACACACTCACAGAATTACTGGAGCCTTCTCTGAACCTCAGTAAACCTGCAAAATGGAGATGATATTACCTCCCTGAAAGGGTTCTTAGTATACAACAGGTCCTTCCTAAATATGTTTCCCCTTAAGGAAACTCCTAACTATCTAATTAAAGAAATCCACAAAAACATGTACAAAGTCTTGGAGTGTCAGAAATTAGGGAAGCAAACTCAGTCAGGGACTGCACTATTAGGCTTTCAATATGGTGGGGGGTGGGGGGATGGGGATTACATTTGCACACTGGCCCCACTGAAACAAATGGGGTCCGGTGTGAACTGGCTCCTCAAATAGTGCTTTCCTACACCAACATTTATGAGCCTCCTGATGGAAACACACACCACCACCTGTGACACCATTGTGGCAAAAAAACCAAACCTGAAGCTCGTCAAGCCTCCAGAGTGAATGACCAATTTAAAGGAAAGGTAAGGGACAGAGGAATATGACAAACATCACCATAGGATTACAATTAGCAAAATCCTACCTGGGAAAACCTACAGTTCAAGGATCCAAGTATCTTCCACAATAACGACAAAAAAGACAAGGGAAAAAAAAGAGACATAGCAATGGAATCTACAAATTAA